>NC_092765.1:16758022-17358022 GCF_047496795.1 Chiloscyllium punctatum
GGTGAGATAACGGATCCTCACTGAGACTAACTAGCTGCAAAGGTTTTGCAGTTGCTGCCTTCATCCAGTTAAGATTTTTACCTATGCTATACATACAAACTTTGTGATTAGAGTACGATGAGTGGTGAAGTATTTTACTTAAAGGTGCTTTTTCATATTTGCATTTTACTTTACAGATTCAGGGTTTTCTAAAGTCTACAGAATTGATACTTAGTGGAAATGGGTATAGTCAGTTAGCATTAGATGTTAAACTTATAGTCTACCAAATGGGGTCAGTTGACCCCAGTTCATAGCTGATCTGATTTTAACCTTAACTGTAAATTTCTGCATATCTCCAAGAATCTTTCACCCTATGGTAATCAAGAATCTATTTACTGCTGTAAAAACTCGATTGAAAGGTTTACGCATTCACTGTCTTTTGGAGAAGCAAAGTCCAATGGCAATCAACCCTCAAAGCATTTTTCCTCATCTCTGTCTTATATCGGTAACCCCATATTTTTAAACTTGACCCTTAGTTCTAGATTCTCACAAGGGAACCTTGTGGTAGCAATATGGTCAAGTCCCCTCACGATCATATGTTTCACTTAAGTCACCTCTGACTCTTCTAGGTTTTAGAGGATACAGGCTCAGCCTGTCCAGGTTTTCTTCTTAAGGCAATCAGTTTATCCCTGGTTTTACTCCAGTAAACACACTGAACTGCTTCCTGTGTACTAACATCCTTCTGTGAGCAAGTTGACCAGTACTACATGATGTTCCAGATGCAGTCTTAGCATGCCCAATATTTCTGAAGTATAAGCTACCTACTCTTGCATTTGATTCCCTTCTCAAGAAACCATAACATCTATTAACTTTGATTACTTTTTGTATCTGCATATAACCTTCTGCAATTTATGCATTGGGAGGCCCAGATCTCTCTGCATCTAGGAGCTTTGTAACCTCTCACCACTGAGATAGCATGCTTTTTATAAAGATTCTTTCTGCCAAAATGGACAATTTCACACTTATCCACATTGTACTTCTCCACATTAGTCTTTGCCTACTCACCTAATCTATACATATCCCTCTTTAGGCTCCTTATATCCTCTTCACAACTCATTTTTCCTATCTATCTTTGTATCATCAGCAAATTTAGCTCCCATACCTTTGGTCTCTTCATCCAAATCATTTTGTATAAATTCAAAAGAGTTGAGGCCCTGGTATTGACCCCCATGATGCATCACTTGTGATGTCCTGCCAACCTGAAAAGGGCCTGTTTATTTCTACTCCTTCCTGTTAGCCAGCTATTCTGTTGATGCCAAAATGTTCCCCCCTACTCGATGAGCTTGTATTTTCTGCCACCTTTTGATGTGTGCACCCTATCAATGCCTTCTGGAAACTTTTAAGTAGAATACTTCACTGGTTTCCCTTGCACACAGTATAAGTTGATACTTCAAAGAAAGCTAGTTAAACATGATTTCCTGTTGACCAAACCATGTTGGGCCTGTCTGTCATCTGGTTACATTGATCAGGGTCTCTGCAGTATGATGCACCAAGAACCCCTCAGTAGAGTCTGTATTTTAACCAAATGACAGTCACCTGAATTTTAGAGGAATTTCCTTTTAAGTTGAACTACCTGAAATGATCCAACCTATTAGATGTTGTAAGTGATTTCACAATAAAAACTTCCTCTTTAACGTTTTGTGACTTCCATTTGTTCAGTACATTAAAAATACTGCTGTCCGGGTACAAATATTGATCGTTAAATGCAAATTATAAATGTAGATTATCAGATTACCCCTACTACAAAAACTGAGAAATGTCAAATTCTAATGTTTTTTGTTTTTCTCTGCAAAGACTGTATAGAACTGATTTAGAACCTTTGTGTGCTTATTAGTTAGTTTTTATAAATAAAGTATATTTTTGAAATAAAAAATTTGTGCACTTAGGAGGAGATATTTAGGACTTGTACCCAGCTCGGCTGCTCTTCATTGAGTAACGGATGCTCTTGTATTGTTTAATTGTATTGGAAAGGCATGGTTTTGCTATTTACCAACAGATGGATCAACATCAAAGTGAGAAGGAAGAGTAGAGGTTGCAACAAATGTCTGGCATCCTGGTTTTCTTTGGCTTGGAGTTTACATTTGAAACACCTGTTCCATTTCCAAAATCACCAGACCACCACTTTGTGATGCAATCATTTGCAGTTTGTGGAGGGAGAAAAAGAGGAAAAAAAATTCTATTTCACTTTCTGCAAAGCCAGTAACCCAGCTGACAGGTTTTTAGCTGTAAATCTGGGCTCTTCCAGTTTTGCTGTTTGAAGTCCAATTCCTGTGGGAGCGTCAGTCCGTTCAGTAGTCTTTGTCAAGGTGTTGATAATGTTACACATGATGATAGCACATCAAGGCTGACTTGTTCCCTTTGAAAGTGATATCTTGGATTTAATTATTGTATTTCTCACCTAATTCTCTTGTGTTCTGATAATAAAAATTGTTTGTTTTACTTAAGATGAGGGGTGTTGCTGCTAGGGAGGCAACACTTTCCATTTCAGGCAGTGTCTGCTTCAGATGTGTTGCAATGAGATGCTGAGTGAATGCTGTTTGTTGTACTAGTCTGGCAGTTTAATGTTTCTCTACAACCAACCAACCTGTGTAGCCCTTAGAGGAGGACAAGATTGCTAGTTAGGAGCAGGTAATGCTATAGGCTGCCTTAAAACTGAAGAGTTGAACCTGTTGAAATTGGACTAAGCTTGAGAAGGAAGCAACTAGCATTCAAAGTATTAGACTTTGTATATTCAGACTTCCTATCAGCTGGCCTCACTGATCTGCATCAGTTTTTAATTAAATAGCTTTGTGTATTAAGCTCCAATGGAATTATGGGCAGGGGAAGAGAGAGAGGGAGTTTTGGACCCTTGGTTTTTTTTAAAACACTGATACTGCGTAAAATTTGGGTGATGACAGCATGTGAAGTTTTCTTATTGACTGAGATACATTAACGAGTTGCTTTGTGTGATTTGTCAACACTCTGTATCCCTCAGGTAGGGTGTCAGCATTGTACTTTCTGGGTTTGAAACAGTGGCAAGAGTGACCAAGTGCATAGAGCGTGTCAGGCAGAAATGAGTACACTGTGACATCACCTCAACACATTAGACTCCATGGAGTAATCAACACTCATTCATCAGGTCAGAGCCTGAAATAAAACTGGGCAGGATTTCAAAAGAAAGCTCAAGGCTTTTGTTCGGGAGCCAGCCAGGAGTGTGAGATTCAGTGTGAAATACTTGGACAGCTTCCAGTATTTTGATGGTAATGGCAGATGGGCAATAAATCGAAAGCACATGGAAAGCACGTGAGACAAACCAATCCTCTCATTCTGTTATTGTTTACAAATGTAAATGTTGGCTGAGCTCTGAGCACAGACGGGATGAGAAAGCTAGCGTCACATCAGTAAGAAGCTTTCTGAGCTTGTGCTGCGCTCATTACTGATCTGTATTGGGATCGGGCCACAAGAACAATTTTAATTTCAATTGGACATTTTATTGAAGTGGAGCTATAGGAATAGGAATTGTTTTCTCAAAGTCATTGGCTTCTTTTGTTTAGTAATTAACTTGCTGCATAATGGAATGTTTATGAATAGGGCCTTGTAATTGATAAATTTCCTCCTTGCTCCTTTAAGTGTCCATTGACATGAATACCCTATAAAAACAAAGAGCTGCAGATGCTGTAAATCCGAACCAAAAACAGAAATTGCTGGCAAGCTCAGCAAGTCTGACAGTATTTGTGCAAAGCAATCAGTTAATGTTTCTGGTCCGAACTGAGGAACGGTCACCAGACCTGAAATGTTAATTGATTTCTCTTCACAGATGCTGTCAGACCTGTTGAACCTTTCCAGCAGTTTTTGTGACATGAATACCCTGACTGATCCCCACAACCTTGACATCGCTGTAGAAACTTAACACCCGCAAGGCTAGATGAATGCAGCCATACCCATATTTACTATAGATTAGTGTAACCATGATAATTTGCTGTAAAATGGCAATAAAATCGTAGTATGTGGGGATTGAAACTGCACGCTTTTGCTGATTGTGTGCAGTATTAATCTTTGAGAGCACTCTAGCTGTTACTGCATGTGTGTAAAACTACTCATGCTGCTGAATCAAAGATAGGCAGTTCATTGAGATTTAACCCATGCATATCGCCATCAATGTATGGGACAACTTGGTACTTTTGTCATTAGAATAAATTAATCTGTTTGGTCAGGCATTCCCTATATGGAGAAGGTGATTGAGACTGCCATTTTGTCTTGTTTAACCACCATTTTGTAAAGTAATTAAGAAATTGGAATCAATGTGCAAAACTGGCCTGGTTGGTCCCTGTAAGCTAAAGCCTTGAGATTGTTCAGGGTTACTTTGTTTGCTTATTAGTGCTGGGATTGAAGACTGGACACGCAGATAGCTTCACATATTGAGTTTGTCCTGTAACTAGCTGAAAGAATGACTCACTACCTAGAATAGTATTGAAAAAGATTATTTAAAATGTAACCTGGATTTAAATTGACTGCTCTTGGGCTTTCATTTCAGTATGCCTCTTGCAGTGTTTGGGTACAACTTAAATAGATTAAAATGCAGTGATTCAAAAAAGAACTGAAGTCAGAGAGGCAACTTCGTTGCAAGATATTTCCTCTGATCTGGGGCAGGGTTTGTAATGGGAATAAGTGAATTTTTGGGAACCTGTTTGATTTGACATTGGTAAATTATGAAATGCTGTGGTATGTGTTTGGCCTGAAATGTGTGACTGGTTTGTAACGATTAAGGGCTTTCATGTATCTCTGCTTATCACACCAAATACAATTATAAAGGGGAAATGAGTTTTGGCTGGAACAGTGTGCAGTCTTGGGTGGTGCAGTGTTTCAAGTAGGACTTGTACACAGGGAGATTTAACTGTGAACCTTGTCCTGTCTCCAGCTGATAGCTAATTACTTGATTGTTGTCTAATGCTTAGAACACATTTTCAAAGAGCAAGAAAAAAGTAGTTCCAGTAATTTAAATGTGATGATGATGTCATTGTGCATGAGAGGATGGTAATCCCAGACTGACTGACTGTGCCAGCCAGGGCTATACTTAAAACGTGGCAGGAGGAGGCACAAATACCTACTCTCCAACTTTTTCTTCCACAGTTTACTGAAAGCTTTAAGTTTAAATTATCCTCCGAGTAAAAGATATGCAGTGAGATGTCAATTATGTAAGACTATTTTTTGATTGTCAAAAGGCAGGGATGCAAATCCGTTATTAAAACAATGATGCTCAGCAGGTTAATTTAGCATTGTGTCTACCTCTACCCTTGGCTATTCAGGCACTATATAAATGCAAATCTTTTGAAAATAAATTATTTTAAATAGCCATTTTCCCAAATCAAATATATATACTGTTTTCTGAAGTTGACGAAATAGGTATTCTGCAGTCAGTGTAGTCTGGTTTTCTGGCTTATTATATTGTATGGCCTATTTTGCTGCCAGAAGATATGACATGTTGGTGCACTAGTATCAGACATTGGTTGTGTGAAATGATCAGTTCTAGCTGGATTGTAGTTGGGACTAAAACTTTCATTTGCAGACCAAGATAAATGAAAAGATACTTGAAATTGCAAGAGCAAAAAGAATGCAAAAAATTGCACTTACAAAATGAGCGGTGTGGTGCCTCAGTGGTTAGCACCGCTGACTCTCAGCACCAAGGACTTGGGTTCAGTTCTATCCCCGGGCAACTTTGTGGAGTTTGCACATTCTCCCCCTGTCTGCAGGGGTTTCCTCCCATATTCCAAAAATACAAATGCTAAGGAAAGGAGGGGGGGAACGTTTTTGATAAGGGATAGCATTACGGCTGTACTGGGAATCCATCTAGGGAAGTCATTTGGGTGGAACTGAGAAATAAGAAAGGGATGATCACCTTATTGGGATTGTATTATAGGCTCCCCTAATTGCTAGCAGGAAATTGAAAAACAAATTTGTAAGGAGATCTCGACTATCTGTAAGAATAATAGGCTGGTTGTGGTAGGGGATGTTAACTTTCCAAACCTATCACTGTGGACTTCTGATGAAGGGCTTTTGCCTGAAATGTCAACTCTCCTGCTCGATGCTGCCTGACCTGTGCTTTTCTAGCAGTATACTCTTGACTCTATTCTCCAGCATCTGCAGGACTTGCTTTCGCCAAGGTGCAAAACCTGATTTCCTCTTGGGGAAATAAGGTAGGGCCGGTGACCGATGTCAGTGGGGAAGCACTTTGGGGCCAGTGACCACAATTCTATTAGTTTTAAAATAGTGATGGGAAAGGATAGACCAGATCTAAAAGTTGAAGTTCTAAATTGCTGGAAGACTAATTTTGACAGTATTAGGCTAGAACTTTCAAAAGCTGATTGAGGGCAGATGTTCACAGATAGCTGGACAGCTGGAAAATGGGAAGCCTTCAAAAATGAGATAACGAGAGTCTAGAGATCCAGAGACAGTATATTCCTATTAAGGTGAAAGGAAAGGCTGGTAGGTGTAGGGAAAGCTGAATGACTAGAGTAATTGAGGTTTTGATTAAGAAATGGAAGCATATGTCAGGTATAGTCAGGAGAGATTGAATGAATCTTTAGAGTATAAAGGCAGTAGGAGTATACTTAAGAGGGAAATCAGGAGGACAAAAAGGGGACAGGAGATAGCCCTATTTGCCAAAGCTAAGGAGGATCCAAAAGGATTTTATAAATATATTAAGGATAAAAGGGTAACTAGGGAGAGAATAGGGCCCCTCAAAGATCAGCAAAACAGCCTGTGTTTGGAGCTGCAGGAGATGGAGATACTAAATGAGTATTTTGCATCAGTGTTTACTGTGGTGAAGGACGTGGACAATTTAGAATATGGGTAAATAGATGGTGACATCTTGAAAAATGTCAAATTAGAGGTGTTGGTGTTGGATGTCTTTTAAAATGCAAAAAAGTGGATAAATCCCCAGGACCTCATCAGGTGTACCCTATAACTCTGGGAAGCTAGGGAATTGATTGTTGGCCCCCTTGCTGAGATATTTGTATCATCAATAGTCACAGATGAGGTGCCAGAAGACTGGAGGTTAGCTAAAGTGGTGCCACTATTTAAGAAAGGTGGTAAGGACAAGCCAGGGAACTATAGACCAGTGAGTCTGACATCAGTAGTGGGCAAGTTGTTGGAGGGAATCCTGAGGGGCAGGATTTATTTGGAGAGGCAAGGACTGATTAGGGATAGTCAGCATGGCTTTGTGTCTGGGAAATCATGCGTCACAAACTTGATTGAGATCTTTGAAGAAGTAACAGATGATGAATGAGGGTAAAGTGATAGATGTGATCTATATGGACTTTAAGACATTGGACAAGGTTCCTCTTGGAAGACTAGTTAGCAAGGTTGATTTCAATGAATACAGGGAGAACTAAAAATTTGGATACAGAATTAGCTCAAATGTTGAAGACTGGCGGTGGTGGAGGGTTGTTTTTCAGACTAGAGGCCTGTGACCAGTGGTGTGCCACAAGAATCGGTGGTAGGTCGTGGTTGGAAAAGCAAATCAGGGCAGGACTTATTCACTTAATGGTAAGGTCCTGAGGAGTGTTGCTGAACAAAGAGACCTTGGAGTGCAGGTTCATAGCTCCTTGAAAATAGAGTCACAGGTAGATAGGATAGTGAAGGCAGCACTTGGTAGCTTTCCTTTATTGGACAGAGCATTGAGTATAAGAGTTGAGGTCATGTTGCGGCTGTACAGGACATTGGTTAGGTCACTTTTGGAATATTGTGTGCAGTTATGGTCTCCTTCCTATTAGAAGGATATTGTGAAACTTGAAAAGAGTTCAGAAAAGAGTTACAGGGATGTTGCCAGGGTTGGAGGATTTGAGCTATAGGGAGAGCCCGAATAGGCTGGGGCGGTTTTCCCTTGAGTGTCGGAGGCTGAGAGGTGACCTTGTAGAGGTTTATAAAATCATGAAGGGCATGGATGGGATAAATGGACAAGGTCTTTTCCCTCGGTTGGGGGAGGGCAAAGGGCATAGGTGTTTAGGGTGAGAGGGGAAAGATAAAAAAGGGCCAACATTTTCATGCAAAGGGTGGTGCGTGTTTGGAATGAGCTGCCAGAGGAATTGGTGGAGGCTGGTACAATCACAGCATTTAGAAGGCATCTGGATTGGTACATGAATAGGAAGGGTTTAGAGCGATATGGGCCAAGTGCTGGCAAATGGGACTAAATTAGGTTAGGATATCTGGATGGACGAGTTGGACCAAAGGGTCTGTTTCTGTGCTGTACACCTCTGACTCTGTACAGGTTAAGTGGATTGGCACTGCTAAATTGTCCATAGTGTCCAGGGATGTGTAGGCTAGGTGAATTAGCCATGGGAAATGCAGGACTGCAGGCATAGGGTAGCAGGGTGAGTCTGTGTGGGATACTCTTCAGCGGATCAGCATGCCTTCAATGCAATGAATGGCCTGCTTCCACACTTGTAGAGATTCTATGATTCTATCAATATTTTGTTGATTCAAATAGAGCTGCAAAGCTGCTAGTACATCTTTTAAAGGGAAAGTGTTGGGTAAGAAAGACTTAGACCTAATGTTTTTTCATTTATAGAATTTGGATGTGGTTGACTGCATACAACTGCTTGAAGTATCCAAAGTGATCTCCTCCTATCCTGAATGAATTTACTTTTTATTCAGTCATGGGATGATGAAGGCACTGGCTGGGTCAGCATTTATTTGCCAACCTTGTTGCCTTTAAAGGTGGTGATGAGCTGCTGCATTGAATTGCAGTTAGCTGGTTGCTGTCAGGAACAACAGTCCAGTACAGTTCAGGTATAGACCATCCCAACAGTACACATCCCACTTTTCCCAGTACTGGCACCAGTGCCCACAAACCAGAACCCACTTCTCCCAAGCCAGTCTTTCAGTCACACATTCATCTCACTAATCTTGTTTACCCAATGTCAATTTGCATGTAACTCAGGGAATAACCCAGAGATTACCACTTTTGAGATTCTACTTAATTTGGTACCTAATTGATGCATTGGTTTTAATTTACCAAAACTCATTAGATTTAAAGAATGTTCGTACAGATTTGTAAATAGCTTTAGTAACTCCTTTATTTGAAAGGGAGTAAGAAAGCCTAAACATACAGTCCAGTTACTTTAACACCTTGCACAGGGCAAATGTTAGAAATTTCTATTAAAGATGTGATGGTAGTGCACTTGGTTACATTCAAGGTAATCAGGCAGAGACTTTGTGAATGGGAAATCATTTAATTAATTTATTATAATTCTTTGAAGTAACGTGTGCTGTGAACTTGTAACTGAGTGGATGGGTTAGTGGAGCTGAGTTCTTGAAAAGATCAACCATAATCTTATTGAATGGCAGAACAGGCTCACCAGGCCAGATGGCCAGCTCCTATTTCTTATGTGAATAAAGGGGAACCAGTGGATGTGTTATATAGTCAGTTCTGCTCTAAAGCAGTTATTCTATTCTCGTGCAAACCTGTATTAAGAAAATCGCATAATAGCAGCACCATTTAAAATAATTGCCTTTTCACTAATGCATATTTTAAAACTTTGTGTCCCAAGTTTGTCAATCGTGTTACAGTAAGTTTGTATTAGTGAAACGTACGTTATAGCAGAACAACCTGAACTTAAAGTTTCAGAAGAAGTTTGATAAGGTCCCATATCAAAAGTTATTGCAAAAGCTTAAAGGGATTAAGACTCACATTGGCGTGGATAGAAGATTGGCTTGCACACATAAAAGAATAGTCTCTTTCAGGCTGACAGGTTGTCACAAATGGTATGTCACAGATTGGTACTGGGGTTTAACTTTACAAGTTATATAAATTATTTGAATGAAGGGACCAAAGCATTGGTAGTTAAATTTGCCAATGACAAAGATAGAAAGGAAAATGAGTTTGAAGAAGACATAAGTCTAAGGTTAAGTGAATGGGCAAAGACCTAGCAAATGGAATGCAGCATGGGAAAGTGCAGAATTTTCCATTTTGGCAAAAAAGTTAAAAGAAAAGCCTTATCTAAATGGTGTGAGAGGTTACAAAGCTCTTAGATCTGGATGTCCAAGTGCATGAATTGCAGAAGGATAGCACTGTAAGCGGTTATAGCAAGTAATCCGGAAAGCTAATCCTTGGTAGGGGGAGTCCAAAACTAGAGGGCACAGGTTTAATGTGAGGGGAAAGATTTAAATGGTTGCTGAGAGGCAACTTTTCGATAGAGGGTGATGTATGTATGGAATGAGCTATCAGAGGAAGTGGTGGAGGCTGGTACAATTACAGCACTTAAAGTGTATCTGTGATGGGTATATGAATAGGAATGGTTTAGAGCGATATGGGCCAAGTACTGGCAAATAGAACTAGGTTAATTTAGTATATCTGGTTGGCATGGATGAGTTGGACCGAAGGGTCTGTTTCTGTGCTGTATGACTCTGATTGAATATCATGTTTTATTGCAAGAGGAATTGAATGCAGGATGAGGGAGATTATGTTTCAGGTTTACAGGTTATTGGTAGGATCATATCTGGAACACTGGATAGTAGTGGTCATTGTACTGACAAGGATATGAATACATCAGAAGCCGTTCAGAGAAGGTTTACTGGAATAATACCTGGAAAGAGAAAATTGCCTTGAGGAAAGGCTAGATAGGCTGGGCCTATTTCTTCTGGAAGTTGGAAGAGTTAAGTGACTCAGTTGAAACATAAGATCCTGAAAGGACTTGACCGAATGGATGCCAAAAGGATATTTCCTCGTGAGAATTTAGAAGTAGGGGGTCACCCATTTAAAATATGAAGAAAAATGCTTTGAGGGTTGAGTGTATTTGGAATTCCGTTCCTCAGAAGGCAGAGGATGCAGAACATTTAAATATTTTAACAGCATGAAAGGTTGATTCTTGATTACTATTTCATCAAGATAGTCAGGGTATGCAAGACTAGATTTGAGGTTAAAATCAGTTTAGCCATGACCTTATTAAAAGCAGAGCAGGCTTGAAGGACCAAATGGTCTACTCTTGTTCCTAGTTTGTGTGTTATAGATGGTGTAAAGGCTCTGGGGAGTCAAAAGTTGTAAATTACTCCCTTGGATCACAGACATCATTCAGTGGTTGCAGGTGAATGACTATGGATTAGAGATGATGGTGCAAGATGGCCAAATGTGACAACCATAGCAGCAGATCTCGTAGGGGTAGCTACAAATGAGAATGGGGTAAAGGTAGAGAAAGATAAATAGAAATAGAAGGCAGGAACAGGAGTAGGCCATTTGACCCTTCCACCCTGTTCTGTGGTTCACATCCCATTGAACCTCACCTGATGACGTTAAAATAAAACTGTCTTTTCTTTAGTCATTGAACATATAGCAGCATTCATTTCTGAGGGCACGGTCAAAGGCGAGTGTGACTGGGGTTTGGGCTCTGTTTTCCAGCACTTCTCTACCAGCTAGGGAGTACTATCTGGAGCTAAGTATAAAAGAAGAACCTGAACTGGTAGTTGTAATGTAGATGGATTTCATTTGACTATTAAGATTCCTTCCACTCATGAATGAAGGAAGTTCTTTTATATATTGCAACATCTAACACATTGGGTCTTCCAGGAAGCTCTCCAGCACCCTCCCAAGCTGCGCAAATGCACATAACGACTAATTTGGTCAATTTCTTTTCACCATTTTAATGCTTGTAGAAATGAGGTTTGAGATGTATTAATGTACAGAAAAGCCTGACATATATACCATTACTCATGAAGAGTGGGTGAATTCATTGGTTTTCTGGATTTGTAGGATTTGTCTGGTTCTATTGATGATTTGCCGACTGGGACAGAGGGAGCACTGAGTCCAGGAGTGAGTACATCAGGAATCTCCAGCAGTCAAGGGGAACAAAGTAACCCTGCACAGTCACCATTCTCTCCTCATACCTCCCCACATCTGCCTGGAATTCGTGGTCCATCGCCTTCACCTGTAGGATCGCCAGCTAGTGTAACCCAGTCCAGGTCCGGGCCATTGTCCCCAGCAACTGTACCAGGTAGGAATGTCTGTTTGTAAGCTTCATTGTAAATGTATGCTGCAGAAAGATGTCCCTGACAAACCTCAATGATTTTCAAAGGTGGTTCTTGAGATTTTCAAGTGCTCTGTTTTTTGTGTGTGCTGTGACTAGTTTTTAGTTTCACTAAGTCCTTCATTAGGTAGTGCTGTCACTTAGTATCAATATGTTTAGTAATTTTGTTGATATGTAGGATTTAGACTTGCATAAAAGCAGAATAGGAACAACTCATCAGTATCCCCAGTAGTTATCACTGTTCATCACTGTTCCATTAAATGTAAAGCCACAACATACAAAGCATTAATTAAGTATCTCAATGTATAAATTGACAAGGCAGCAGGCATAAGTTAGCAACAAATGCTTGTTTTAAAAAACAAACTGCCACATTTCTATACAGAAAAAAAGCCATTATCCTAAGCATGCTTTTTTGTGTACCGGTGAGGTCACAGCTAACTGCATGTTTATTCTAATGCAACTACTGCAGTGCTTGCTCCCAAGGCTCCCTCTATGGCCTTGCACAACATTCCAGTTTCCTTCAACTTTGTTGACTGCCACTCACATCACCACTGAATCACAGGCTGCTTCTCTCCTGCATTTGCTGATAAGCCCACTATGAATATATCTGCATCAAGCATGGGAGAGAACCAGCCTATGATTGAAGAAGTGGTATATTGCCATTTCCTCCCATTTTGTTTGTGGGGGTAGTGTATCTCTGGTTGGCCTCTAATAAGTTTCCTTGTGTGATTTGGGGAAAGGATGAGATGGGTCGATTGCCTGGCAACCCTGTTTTGAGCCCTAGTACCTCATCAGACAGTGATAGGTAAGAATTTTTAAGGTGGTCCTTGTCTTGTTCTTCAAACTTTTGCTTCTTTGCCAGTAGTGGGGAGAAATCTGAGAAGTTCAAGATTGTCAAATCTAAGGTATTTATTGGGGTGTTTGTAACCTGGTTTGAAGAGACTGAACCAGGTTCAGGATCACAGTGTCCCCCTTGGGACACTGCCCCTAAATTCGCTGCACTTGCTTGACCAGTTGAATAGTAAAACATCAAAAATTATGAGCAGGAGTAAGTCATGTGGTCCTTAAAGCCTGCTCTGCCAATCAATGTCATGGCTGATCCTTCCTCCCTCAATACTACATTCTCACTTTCTTCCCATTTTCCTTGATGTCTTTAAAATCTAAAAATGTATCTATCTCTGCCCTGAATATATTCAATGATTTGGCCTCCACAGCCTTCTGTGGTAGAGAATTCCAGAAGTTCACTGTCCTGTGAGTGAAGGTATTTTTCTTCTTAGTCCTAAATGGTCTACCCCATATGGTGAAAGTATGTACCTTGAAAAGTCTCCAGGCCAAGAAAATGTCTGTCTTACATCTAGTCTGTCAGCCCTGCTTAAATTTACACCTTTCAAACAGATCTCTCCCATCTTCTAAATTCTAGTTAATATAGGCCCATTCAAACCAATTTCTCATAGGATAGTTCAGGCTACTCCAGCTATCAGCCTGATGAACTTCTGCTGTACAATCGCTATTGCAAGTATATCCTTTCGGATATTTTGGGAGACCAAAACTGCATGTGATACTCTATAGGTGTGGTCTTGCCCAAAACCTGTCTGTCTACTTTCATTAACTGGTATGATAAGCATACCCAGATCTCTTTGTACATCAATTTCCAATATATCGCTATTTAAGTAATCCCTCTTCTCCCCCCCCCACTCCAAAATGGCAAGCCCAGACAGACCCTACCTCGACACTGCATTGAAAATTGATGTATTTGAGCATTTATCTGCCTTCCAAATGCGACTTGTTTGGCCTGCATACCTGTCTGTTCCTGTAGAATCAGCTGGTGTAACTGCTTCATTCATATCATCTCATTGTTTGTTTAAAGGGCTGCAGCTACAATACCCCACATCCCCATGACTTCCTGCTGCCTCGTACTTTTCGGTTACAACAAACTCAACAAGTATAATTCTTTGCATACTAGGTAATCAAATGCCACCTCGTCCTCCAAGTGGCCAGTCCGATGGAATTCTGCACCCCTCCATGAATCCATCTGCTATGGGGCAGGACCGTGGTGAGTTCTTGAATAGATTTTGTAGCTGATTTGATAGAAAATCGTATTTAGTTTGTTTACAGCTCTTGGAGTCATAAAGTTGTACAGCAACAAAAACAAACCCTTTGGTCCAACTTGTCCATGTTGACCAGATATCCTAAATTAATCTAGTCCTATTTGCCAGCATTTGGCCTGTATCCTTCTAACCCATTGCAATTCATTTACATATCCAGGTGCCTTTTTAAATGTTGTAATTGTACCTGCTTCCACCATTTCCTCTGGCAGCTCATTCCATACATACCAACCTGTGTGTGAAATATACCCCCATAAACTATTCACGCTGTCTGGGTGGGATGGTATAGCCTAGACACACTGAGTAAATGTTATTAAACTTGCAAGTGGGAAAACTCATAATATTTTACTACAGATCTCTGATATCAGTTGAATTGCTTATGGTTGAAGGGCAACTAATTAGAGTTGTTGCCCTGAATTTAAGTTAAGTTTAACAAATTTCCTTAAAAAGAAATCATTCTCTCTTTTTTTTTCTTAACAGACCTTTGTTATCCAGGTACGGTGAAATGAAGTGCTTTGCATAATGTATTACTTTTACAGTGAATGATATATTCTGTTAAAGCAGTACCTGATCTTAATTGAACTGTCTTTTCCCTCTATATACAGGCTATATGCAGAGACCCCCTCAGTTACCACAGTACAGCTCCCCACAGACAGGGTCAGCATTGTCCCCACGTCAGCCTTCTGGAGGTCAGATGCATGCTGGGATGAGCCCATATCAACAGAATAACTCTGGAAACTATGGGCCTCAAGGTGCTCAGTATGGACCTCAGGGTGAGTCTGGTACAATGCTCAAAATTCATGAGGGAAATAGGAAACTTCACCCCAAAATATGAGCAAGCATTCAATCACAGGTATGACTAATTGAAGGAAAATCAGTTCAAAAAGACAGCTTATCACTGTATTCTCAAGGGTAATAAATACTGGCCTAGCCAGTAGTGCCCAAATCCTATGAATGACTAAATTAAAAAGTTAACTCAACATCTGTTACTTGGAAAATATTAGATATAAAGGATTTGTTAGCAGAGCATTTAGAAGTACAGAAGATGACCAAGCTGAGTCAGCATTGTTTGACGAAGGGGAAGTAATACCTGACAATTTCTTAGAATTGTTTGAGGAAGTAACAAACAGGATAACTGAAAGGGAAGCAGTTGATGTAATATATGGGTATGCAGAAGGCAGTTGGTAGACTACTTAATAAAATAAGGGCCAACCATGTTGAATGTAGTATATTAGCATGGATAGACTGGCTAATTTTATAGAAGACAGATTTAGGATAAGTGAGGCATTTTCAAGATGGCAATCTGTAACTAGAAGAGAGTCACAGGAATTGGTACTGAGTTCAGTTATTTACAATATATATTGACAACCTGGATGAGAGAAATGAATGTGTTATAGCCATGTTTACACGTCACCCAAAATGGGTGTGGAAGAAAGTGCTAAGGATGGCTGAGTCTACAGAGGGATGTAGGTTAGGTGAATAGGCAAAATCTTGGGAAATAGAATGTAATTCTTTAAAAGTAATAATTGTGTGTATTTGGACTGTGAGCATCAGTTGGGACAACACTTCTTGCTCAGCTCTGGTTGACAAGTGGGCAGTTAATTGTCAACTACGTGTAGTGGTTCTGGAGTCACACATGGTTCAGACCAGGTAAGGAAGAAGGATTTCCTTCCCTGAAGGTCATTGTTGTAAAAACCCATTTGATTCACTAATTAACAGTGTTTACACGCTTCCTCTTAGACTAGCTTTTTTTGTAAAATGTGGGAGAATGAAGGGTTTGGGAACATTGGCAGGAAGCATAGAGCAGCTATGTAAACGGAGAAAGACTATAGAGGGCTACAGCACGAGGGATTTGGGAGTCCTCATAAATCTGGAAAAGCTAACCTACAAGTTCCGGTAGTAGGGAAAGCAACTGGGATGTGAACCTTTATTTCAAGCGGGAAGGGAGTATAAAACTAGGGAAGTTAGCTGAAACTATACATGAGACTATTTTACCGCTGGCCTGAACAATGTGCACAGTTTTGGGCCCCTTATTGAAGAAAAGATACTGGCATTGGAGGCACTCCGGAGAAGGTTCACTGGGCTGATGCCAGCTGTGGAGGAGCAGTCTTATGAAGAGAGGTTGAGCAGTTTGGGGTGTACTCATTGGAATATAGAAGAGAGAGGACAGCTTATTGAAATAGACTAGATTGTTAGGGGACTTGACATATTAGATGTGGAAAGATTGTGGGAGGACCAAAGGGCATATTCTCAGGTTAAGGAGCTGCCCTTTTAAGACAGATGGGAAATGTTTTGAGGGTAGTGAATTTATTGAATTCGTAACCACGCAGGGCTTTTGAGTGTAAGTTTTTAAGTATACTCAAGGCTGAGCGAGTTCTAATCCATTGAGGGTTTTGGGGGAAAAGGGAGAAAGGTGGCGTTGAGGATCTTCAGATCAACTATGAATGGCAGAGCAGATGTGATGAGTTGAATGCCCTGCTTCTGCTCCTACATCCTGTAGTCTTGGAATTTATCAACAGATTTTTAAAAGTTAATAAATGGGGACACAATTTGCAAGCATCTGACTTATGAACATTTGTTTAATTGCATGTGTGCAAGTAGTGTCATTAGTTTTCTGCTCCAAATACTTGCTTGGGCACTTGCTGTGTGGATATGTATTACTTGATAAATTAACCTTGTTACTTTGTTCACACATTGTACAACTTTGCACTTGCAGCTACGCCTGCTAGTGAGGGATTTCCTCATGTTTAATGCACCACTGTCTGCTGTCTCTTGCCAAATTCTATGAGCGTGTTGTGCTATATTTGCCCCATGCTGTTACTACTTCATGGCACAAAGCTTCCTTTTTAGTTATGTTGCAGAGTGGATGAGGTGATGGTGGGTTTTGTGTTTACACGTATATGTAGCAGGTTCCTATTTCATTGATGTCATTGTGTAACCCCCATGTATTTGTAATCAGTAATTCATTTTTTTCAGTTATTTTGGGGTTTTTTTTGGTAGGATATCTTGTTCCAGTTTTATCTGGATCAAGGTAAATAGATTGAGGTAAAAGCAAAACATTAATGAAATATTGAGTTGAAGAATTAATTGATACTTGTCTGATGTCTGGCCTGTTGACTCTTGCTACCATTTTATTTTTATTTCCAGTAGATGGAAGCACACTGGCACATTTCTACCATGATTTTTTTTCTTCTCTTTAAACAGGGGGCTATCCAAGACAACCGAACTATAACACACTGCCCAATACAAACTATGGCTTGGGAGGCACTATGAATGCATTGACTGCTGGCAACCAGATGCATGGGCAGGGCCCAGCTCCGCCTTATGTTGGAATGCCACCTGGGAGGATGGGTCCAGCGGCAATGGGTAACCGGCCGTATGGAGGCAATATGACACCAAATGCAGCAAACCTATCGGCACAAATGAGCTCAGGAATGTGCCCACCACCAGCTATGAACCGCAAGGCTCAGGATGCAGCTGTTGCTGCGATGCATGCAGCGGCAAACTCCGTACAGAGCAGGTAAGTGGAGCGGCAAGTGCATGGCTCTAAGACTAAAATAAAACGGCAGCAATTAAAATCACAAAAATACAAACTGAGAAATTTGAGGTTTGGTGCCGAGACATTATTTTATTAACATGATCTTTTGGGGTACAGTACTGTAATGTGTTTATGGTTTAAATTTATTTGAATTCACTTGATCAAAGTTACCATGATCTGGGCAGCTGAAAATGTGTTGCTGGAAAAGTGCAGCAGGTCAGGCAGCATCCAAGGAAAAGGAGAATCGACGGTTCGGGCATCAGCTCTTCTTCAGGAATGAGGAAAGTGTGTCCAGCAGGCTAAGATAAAAGGTAGGGAGGAGGGACTTGGGGGTGGGGTGTTGGGAATGCGATAGGTGGAAGGAGATCAAGGTGAGGGTGATAGGTCGGAGTTGGGTTGGGGCAGAGAGGTCAGGAAGAAGATTGCAGGTTAGGAAGGCGGTGCTGAATTCGAGGGATTTGACTGAGACAAGGTGGGGGGAGGGGAAATGAGGAAACTGGAGAAATGAGTTCATCCCTTGTGGTTGGAGGGTTCCCAGGCGGAAGATGAGCTCTTCCTCCAACCGTTGTGTTGCCATGGTCTGGCAATGGAGGAGTCCAAGGACCTGCATGTCCTTGGTGGAGTGGGAGGGGGAGTTGAAGTGTTGGGCTACGGGGCGGTTGGGTGTCCCAGAGGTGTTCTCTGAAACGTTCCGCAAGTAGGCGGCGGCCTGTCTCCCCAATATAGAGGAGGCCACATCGGGTGCAGTGGATGCAATAGATGTGAGTGGAGGTGCAGGTGAATTTGTGGCGGATATGGAAGTAACCCATGGGGCCTTGGAGGGAAGTAAGGGGGGAGGTGTGGGTGCAAGTTTTGCATTTCTTGTGGTTGCAAGGGAAGGTGTCTGGAGTGGAGGTTGGGTTGGTGGGGGGTGTGGACCTGACGAGGGAGTCATGGAGGGAGTGGTCTTTTCGGAACGCTGATAGGGGAGGGGAGGGAAATATGTCCCTGGTGGTGGGGTCCGTTTGGAGGTGGCGGAAATGACGGGGGATGATACGCTGGACATGGAGGTTGGTGGGGTGGTAGGTGAGGACCAGTGGGGTTCTGTCCTGGTGGCTGTTGGAGGGGCAGAGGAGCGGGAAGTGGAAGAGATGCGGTGGAGGGCATCGTCGACTACGTCTGGGGGGAAATTGCGATCCTTGAAGAAGGAGGCCATCTGGGTGGTACAGTTTTGGAACTGGTCCTCCTGGGAGCAGGTACGGCGGAGACGAAGGAATTGGGAATATGGGATGGGTGGAAAGTGTTGGTAAACTGGATGAACTGTTCAATCTCCTTGTGGGAGCATGACCTCAAATTCACCTGGACCGTCTCAGACTCCTCCCTCCCTTTCCTAGACCTTTCCATTTCCATCTCGGGTGACCGAATCGACACGGACATTTACTATAAACCGACCGACTCCCACAGCTACCTAGACTACACCTCCTCCCACCCTGCCCCCTGTAAAAACGCCATCCCATATTCCCAATTCCTTCATCTCCGCCACATCTGCTCCCAGGAGGACCAGTTCCAAAACCGTACCACCCAGATGGCCTCCTTCAAAGACCGCAATTTCCCCCCAGATGTAGTCGACGATGCCCTCCACCGCATCTCTTCCACTTCTCACTCCTCCGCCCCTCCAACAGCCACCAGGACAGAACCCCACTGGTCCTCACCTACCACCCCACCAACCTCCATGTCCAGCATATCATCCGCCGTCGTTTCCGCCACCTCCAAACGGACCCCACCACCAGGGACATATTTCCCTCCCCATCCCTATCAGCTTTGCGAAAAGACCACTCCCTCCGTGACTCCCTCGTCAGGTCCACACCCCCCACCAACCCAACCTCCACTCCAGACACCTTCCCTTGCAACCACAAGAAATGCAAAACTTGCGCCCACACCTCCCCCCTTACTTCCCTCCAAGGCCCTAAGGGACACTTCCATATCCGCCACAAATTCACCTGCACCTCCACACACACCATCTATTGCAACCACTGCACCCGATGTGGCCTCCTCTATATTGGGGAGACAGGCCGCCTACTTGCGGAACGTTTCAGAGGACACCCGGACCAACCAACCCAACCGCCCCGTAGCCCAACACTTCAACTCCCCCTCCCACTCCACCAAGGACATGCAGGTCCTTGGATTCCTCCATAGCCAGACCATGGCAACACGATGGTTGGAAGAAGAGCGCCTCATCTTCCGCCTGGGAACCCTCCAACCACAAGGGATGAACTCCGATTTCTCCAGTTTCCTCATTTCCCCTCCCCCCACCATGTCTCAGTCAAATCCCTCAAACTCAGCACCACCTTCCTAACCTGCAATCTTCTTCCTGACTACTCTGCCCCCACCCCACTCCGGCCTATCACCCTCACCTTGACCTCCCTCCACCTATCGCATTCCCAACGCCCCTCCCCCAAGTCTCTCCTCCCTATGTTTTATCTTAGCCTGCTGGACACACTTTCCTCATTCCTGAAGAAGGGCTGATGCCCGAAACGTCGATTCTCCTGTTCCTTGGATGCTGCCTGACCTGCTGCGCTTTTCCAGCAACACATTTTCAGCTCTGATCTCCAGCATCTGCAGTCCTCACTTTCTCCTCGATGATCTGGGCAGCATCCCAAGAGGTAGCTGATCATGTCCTGGAGTGGCTAACTGGTTGAGAGTTTTTATTTCACTTGTGGTGGATGAATTGTTCATGGTTTGTGTGTATATTGTATCTCTGGGATTAATATCCACATGAATTGTCTGAACAATATTTCTGTAGAAAGTATCGTGGTTGTGAGCACATGCTGCTTTGCTATCTTTTAATCTTATGAAGACTAATTAGTCTCCATTACTGCACAAGAGCTAATGAGAATTGGGATTGACAGTTGAACTGGGAATTGATTAAGCAGTTTGCAAGAGTGAACTGCAGCAGTAAACAAGTGTAAGCTTATTGAGTCCAATTGCAATGGTGTGCTGTATCAGGTTGTGTTGCATGGTACAAGCTTTCCAACCTGTCACTGCTACATCTGGGTTCCTGAAGGTAGGTGGAAGGGAGTCACTAATTGTACCCAATAGTATCTGTAAACCTGGTAACTGCCACATTCAAGCGAATGGACAACATTGGGTGTGAAGAACACAGCACATCTACATCATTATGCTTCCAATATTGGTACGTCAGATTTACACTCTCGTTTGGTAATTTATTCCATTGTTAATATGAAAAATGATTCAGGGTCAGATTTTTCAATTGTGTATACATTTGTACATTTGATAATGCAGTTTTTTATTTTGTTTCTGTGAAAACTATGAATCCAGTAACCTTAATTATTATGTTAAATGAGTGAAAGGCAGGTAGCTGCCACCTATCAATAACACAATTTTTTTCGGGATGGGAGGTGGTCATTTGTTCTATTGTCAGTTCTATCTGTTGAATGTACAATTCACCTTGTGCCATTTCCTTGTGTTCTCCCCATAACTCTGCACTGCTGCTTTTTGAATGATAATCCCGTTCCCTCTTGAGTGCTTCTTTGTTCCTGCATCTATCTCTGACTCGGGCAGCATGTTCCACATCTTAAATCTGTGCCCTCATGTTTTTCATACAAGCTATGTTATGCCCTTACCTCATGGATTCCTGTAAAAATAAGGAGTCTTAGTTAGGTTTGTCAGGAGTGGTATTGTGTATCATTTCCCCTCCTCAAAAGGATTAGGGAATATGGATTCTCCTGACCCCAAAAATAAAGGTCTGTATAGATGGGTCAATTGGAAAAGATCAAAACAGTTTTTTGTTGGGTAATGTTATTAAGGTGGATAGATGGCATGAATAGCCATGATCTGCTGAATGACTAAACGAGCCCGAGGGAAGATAAAGTAATTACATCACCATTGTGAAAATATTTGTTCGTGTAACACTTGTGTCAGGAGGTGAAGCACAGTCAAATCACAAGTGGTAAACGTGGTAAATAGAACTTTGATATAGTAGAGAAAGCCCTTATGTAATCCTATTTGCCGAGAGGTGCACTCTGTTAAGGACAAAAAAAAGGCACTGATGCAGTAAGACACAGTAAATATGTGAGAGTCTTTATTTTCAATTTGTTCATACTTTACAATGGTCTGACCTTGTCCAGTAAAAACCATTGCCAAACATTTGGCGCTGGCTCTGCAGATGCTCTGTAATCTTTTTCTGCATAGCGTGTTGTCTTCAGCTGAGTCCGCATGCCGATCATTCAATCCAATGTTTTTTGTTTTGTGCTGCAGTACAATATCCCAGAGTATTGCTTCAGCCAGGGAAGCAATGGGCATTTGTTAGACTTTTGATTGTCATGGTGGTGAAAACCTTGCCTTTCTTCCATTGATGTATTTTAATCCACTTTTTTTCTCCAGACCTCACATGCTGGAAGTCATTGAAGTGTTTTTGATAACCTCACACTGCATGGGTTTTATTTTGACGTTAGCAAAGCAATTTCTTATCTTGTGAAATGGCAATATTTTGTGCGACCCACATTGGCACAGACCATAGACATGCTGCAGTCCATCCTTCACTTTTCACCAGAATGCAGTTTGTCTTTAAGCATCAAAGAATGGCATAGTGTTAAGAGATTAAAATGGTCTGGCTTCATCTCTATGCACTGTGGGGCATTTTTAACAATGGCATAGTGGTAGTAGTCCAGACACTCAAGTCGTGTTTCGGGAACTCAGTGTGGTAGATAGTAGAATTTAAATTTAATAAAATCTGGAGTTAAAATTCTGATGGTAATCACAAAATCATAGTCAATTGATATAAAAACCCATCTGGTTCACTAATGTCCTTTTTCAGGGAAGGAAATCTATTAGTATTGTCTGGTCTACATGTGACTCCAGACTTCAGCAGTGAGCTTGATTCCTGAAATGGCGCCTCAAGCTATCAATTGCATCAACCCATTTAAAAGTCTGAAAAATGAACCAGGATGAACGTCAAAATGAACTAGGATGGTCTATCTGGCATTGACCTAGGTACCAGAGATAAATGTCAAACTCACTGAGCCCATGTTAAATACCATTCAGACAAAGCACTGAGGATGGCAAGGCTGCAGAAAGTACTCTAGGGGACTTCATTGTTTATCACAAAGACTGACTTGGCAGCCTCACTACTGATGCAGTTGGTTGAGTGCAAAAGGGGGTTGCTACTAGACTGGGTTGATGGCAAGTGTTGAGGGAACCAATGAGGGAAAAAACATACTTGATCTCTGTCCATGAATGTTGGTAGCTATGGCACTGCTGAGTACTTTTGGAGATGAAGTTTTGTCTTCACATTGAGGATACTCTAATTGTGTTGTGTGGAATTATCGCTGTGTAAAGTAGACTTCGAATAGATCTAGCAACTTGAGTGGACATCCATAAGGCACTGTAGAATTATATTGAAACACAATGCATACCCTCATGGCCCAGTCTATACCCTGCTCTATCGTTACCATCAAGCCAGGGAATTGATTCTGGTTGAAGAAGAATCCAGGAGGGATGCCTGGAGCAGCACCATGCATATCCAAAAATGAGATGTCCTGGTGGAGTTACAACACAAATCTACTTGCCAAACAGCATGAAAAGAAGCAAGCGTTGCCACAACCTATGAATCCGATCTAAAGCTGTATATTCCTGTCATGTGGACCGTTAATTGGTGGTGGACAAGAAACAACTTGCTGGATGACCAGCTCTACAAATATCTCAATACAGTACAAATATATGATGCAGGACACTAACTCACCAGGACAAAAAATGAGGCTGTAGCATTCGTTATGACCTTTATTCACCCAGACTTCTTGAGTGGATGATCCACCCTGGCCTAGCATAACAGAAACCAGTTTTTAAGCCTATTAGATTATTAACTCAACCTCACATCATTGAATGGATGGAGACACTGGATACTTTGGGCCCCATAGCACATTGGCAATGCACTGAGACAATAGTACTGAAGTCTTCTGCTCCGGGACTTGCTGCATCCATAGCCAAGTTCTTCTACCACACCTAAAACACTGACATCTAACTGACATTGGAAAATTGCCTCAGTGTCCTGTACATAGCTAGGCATATCAAATCAGATTAATTACTGTCTCTTCTACTCTCTAAGAAAGGCACCGTTAACAGTGCTCTCGAGCAGCATTTTATTAACAATAACTTCCTTACTGATGCTAATTTTGGATTCTGCCAGGGCCCCTCAGCTCCTGACCTCATTCCTTGGTTCAAACATGGACAAAAAAGCTGAATTCCAGAAGTGAGCTGAGAATCACAGCCCTTGAAACCGAGGCCACATTGGACCAACTGTGACATCAAGGAATCCTATCAAAACAAACTTTGCTAGGAATTGGTAAAGAGAAATCTCTTGCTGATTGTAATCATAACCATTTCTCTGTGTCAGGAGTGGTTGTTGAAAGTCATTCATCTCAGATCTAGGAAATATCTAAAGATGGTCCTCAGCGTAACCTAACCATTTTCAGCAACTTCAGCAATGACCTCCTTCTAACTTTATGAACATTTCTCTATGTTCAGCTCCATTCTTGACTCATCAGATACTGAAATAGTTTTTGTCCAAATGTGGTAAGACCTGGACAGTTTCCTGGTTGGAGCTGACAAGTGGAAAGCAATGTTTGTATCACATAAGTGCTAGGCAACGTTTGTATCACATGAGTGTCTCTCAACAAGAGAGAATCTTAACCATCACCCCTTGACATTCATGTAATTTACATCACTGAATCTCAACATCATGGGGATTATGTTTAGCCAGAATTGAACTGGACAAGTCATATAAGCAAGTGGCTATGACAACAGGCTACATATCTTAACTGAAGTCAAAAATACATTGGAATGCTCCCCACTTGCCTGGATGAGTGTAGCTCCAACACTGAAGAATCCAGAACAAAGTAGCCTGCCTGATTGCGCATTGACAAACACATTCACTTCTTCCGCTACTGATGTGCATTAACAGTAGTATACTGTCTACAAGGTGCACTGTGGAATAACAGGGCTCCTTTAAACAGTACTTTCCAAACCCATGACCACTGCCATTTAGTGATTAAGGGTAGAAGATAAATGGGAATACACCACCTGCAAGTATTCTCTCGCATGCTCACACAATCCCCCTCATACAGCTTCATGCCATCCTGACTTGAATATGTATTCACTCAATGACAGCGAAGGAGCAAAATCCTGAAGTTCCTTCCTTGACAGCATTGTAGCAAACTGATTACAGCACACCACCTTCTCAAGCAACTGATGGCAATAAATGCTGGCCCAGCCAGTGACTTCCACATCTTATGAAGGAATAAAAAGAAATTTCATCCAGGACATGAACAAAACCATTTTGCATGCTTGACTGCAGTCTTGGCCATGGTTTCACATTCTTGTGTCATTTAACTCTGCTCTGGTTGACACATTTATATAAATTGCACTAGTTTGAGCATTCTAGAGCTTTGACTTATCCTAGATGTCCTTCTGTTGGAATTCCTGTTGTCCTGGAAGTCTTGCATTTTGTGAATTTGCCTCAATCATTTAGCTATATTTGTTCTGTTCACCTTTTGTGTGTCATGTGATTACTCAAGGCTGCCTTTGCCCTGACCATTTGAAGTGAATCTTCTTAAAAGTTCCTCAATCCAAAAATCCATTATCATCCCTAAATGTAGTGCCAGGAGATGTAAATCTGTTCCAATTTGTAAAGTTGGTTTTTTGGTCACTTTAGACTCATCATATTTCTGAGTATTTGTAATGTGCATGAGATTTTTCTGCTAACTGAGATAGATAGTATTTCACACACTCTTGTTTTTCACATTATCCTCCCTTTCAATGCAGGCAACCTGGTTACCCAAACTTGAATCAGGGAGGAATGATGGGTGCTGGCTCCCCGTACAGTCAAGGTATGAACAGTATGGCTGGCATGATGAATCCACAGGGGTCTCCATATTCCTTGGCTGGAAACATAGCAAATAGTTCTGCAGGTAAGGACACAAGTTCTAGACCCTTGTGGATGAGTTTAGTAGCAAAAGATGATGGCAACATAATGATCTCTGTGGTTTCTGGATTAACATTTATTCTTTCTGTTGCTGTCAGATAAATGTTATTCAATGCTCATCACAAACTTAACAAAAGGCAGCAGAAATGACTAGTCACTTGTGAGCTGTCGCTGAACAGTTCACACTCTTACCTCTAGTCAGAAGATTGTGGATTCCTGTAACATGGCCGCATAATGCAGTTTGATGTTTTACTGTACCATTGAGAGGACCTCTGGTGCAGTCTTTCGAATAGAAGTTAAACTGATGCCTTATTTGTCTTTGAGTTAACAAAAAATCCTAAGGGGTGCTATTTTGAAGAATAGCAGGGTAGTTCCTCCCTGTCTGGTTGATATGTTTCCCTCAACTATCATTACAATGGATCACTTGTCACAGTGATGTTTGTGGGAATTTGCTGTGTGCAGATTTGTCCATTTCCTGTATTAGAACTGTGATTATGCATTTGAGGTTTGTTGGATTTAGCATAGAACCACTTGCAACGATCAAGGATAGTTGTGACACCAACTTGAGTGTTCCACACTTGCCTGTTATTTGTATCAGATATGATCAGATTGTTAATCAGATTGCAGTAAGTGCACTGGAATTTCCTCCTTCAAGCTTTATGCCATGTTCTGAACTGTATGGTCAAAATGACCCCTGAGCTGGTCAATCCTTTTTGCACCCCAAGCTAAGTATTTACAGATATTTAGCTGATGTAGTATTGAGCCATGCATGTTTTGTTTTAAACAAAATCTTTTTAGTAAGATCAATAAGGCCAAAAGTCAGTTATTGAGGCAATTTTATGAGAGAGAATTTCTGTCTGCAGCATCACATCAAATTCTTGGGATAATCTTTGCTATGTTGATGAATGAAGCATTCAATTTGTTTCTGAGGAGGTTTCATTTACAGCAAATCAGGTGGACCATCAGTTGATTTGGCCTTAGTTTTTTCCACAAAGATCATCTGACATGAAGGCAACTTTCTAATTTTTTGACCAGAAATTGAGATCTTTTATGACGACCAGAATCAGTATTTGGGGCCTTGGTTTAACATATTAGCCAAAAATGTTGTCTCCAGCAATACATCACTCAATGCTTCACTTAAATGTCAACCTAGGTGACTTACTGATGGTCTGGAATGGAGCTTGAACACACTAACTAACTAGGACTGGTAAAACCTATGGTTGCCAGAAATGCTCCTGCATGGTAATTGAATCCTAACCGCCACATTCAGCACCACAAAAAAATGTTGACAGGGTTGCTGCTGTGCATGCATTCACTGACCTCTGAGAATGAGCTAGAAACTTAGAATGATTACAATGCAGAAAGATACCAGACCACATTTATCTTAGTACAAACAGGTTGGGTGGGATCTTAGATTATTGGCTTAACTAAAAGATGGAATTGGCAATAATATGTACAGCCGGCCTTGATTTTTGTGCTGAAATTCTGCAAAGAGATTTGAACCCAGATCCTTGTTATTTGTATGCAAAAGTGTTGTTAGCTGAGACATGGCTGACAAAGCTTAAATATTGAGTTATTGAAGTGTTTGAGTTATTTTATTGTCTCATATCTAGAAAGATACAGTGCAAAGTGTTCTGTTGCTACAATCTGGTGCCATTTTAAGTTACAAAAGAATAAAATGCAGTTACATAAATAAAGTTCATACTCTGTACAAGTGGTCTTAAAACACAGCTCCAGGGCTTCTGCAAGGTGTCGCAGGGCTAAAGTCATCCCCACTCTGTACAGCAATGACAATCCCACCAAGCATCCACACTTAGGTATACCGGAGCCAAGAGACCCACTGCTGCTGCCAAGAGTCCTTGCTCTGTGTACCATTACTTGCAGCTGAAGACCTGCCAAGCACCACCTTGGACAACCTGCTGAGTCAATGCTCTGGGCTTACCACAGCCAACAAACACTGCTTCCCTATGATGTTAAAACGTGAAAAAGGAGAGAGAAGGATACGGATGGGCACAGGAGCCTGAACACACACTACCATGCTGGTGTGCCATTTTTGTGGAAGAGCTGGTCAGGGTACCTGGGGAGCACTCTGCTGGACTTCAAATAGTTCTATGAAATCGGTTACATACAAAACATGCCACATTGAGCAGTGAAGCATTCCTTCAATACTGTATGGGAGCATCAGCCTAAGTTTGTACTCTGGTGCCTGGTGTGGGACACAAACCTGCACCTCAAACTTTAGAGACTTGAGTTCTATCCCTGAACACAGATGAAACTGTAGCTGAACTTATACATGTATTTATTACAAGAAAAACTGTAGACCTAATCTTCCTGCAATAGCTTTTGGTGAATGATTACTGTTGTGTTGATCCAGTGATTTATACGATCTTCTCATCTTCTGGTAGTTATGACTCCCAGTCCAGAGATGATGGCACTGGGTGAAGGAAAGTTACCACCAACTCAGAAAGCAAACAACAAGGCAGATGGAATGACAAAAGCTGAGCTTAAGTCAAAGGTAAGAACACAAATGACTTTGGCACTAACCAGGAGTAGTGCTGCACTTCATGGTGCTGCGAGGTGATAATTAATGTTACTCTATTTCACAGAGACAGTTGCTGCTAACTGACTTTGATCCCTTCACTTGAACCACATGATGTGAACATATGTCTTTAATTTATTCACAATAAATTTGAATGAAGGCTGATCCTTATTGTGGACTGAGCATTTTGTACTTCAGGCACCCTTTCCTGGTGTCAGTTTTCAGTAGGTTAAGTAGGATGTGTGTCCCAATAAATAACTTTCATTCAAAGCCTCTGACATTGCACTAGTTCAATGTTTGCCCGATATATTTGATTGGAGATTTCCTAAAGTTGATTGTCTCAGAGATTGCTATTTTCTCAGTGAAAAATAGAATGATCCTATCAATGCATAGTAGGACAAAAACAGACATTTGATACTAACTGTCTTCATGGACTTGCTGCAGTAGCCTTGGAAACACTCTCGGATTTAAGAAAGTTTACCAAGGTATGCTTTCATGACGTCTGTTTTACTAACTATATACTACATTCCATATTTTATAGCCTCTGGGTTTGATTATATTGAATTTTGTCAATTCATTCAGTCTGTTTTTTTGTCCTTTAGAAGCTAAGTTGAAACTGATTAAAAGTTCATTTCACAAAACTTGGTTTTGCAGATCTTCACCTTACCCTTGACACAAGGTTTCACAGGTCATTTCCTGACTCCCAGCTAGTTTTCACCTTTCCGATAGTTAATTTCTGGGAAGTGCATAGCTCTGGTGAGCTGTTATTCCTCCCCACTCTATAGTTTGTGTGTTGGAGGTACTGAGCATGTTACCTAGTGCATGTGGTTTTCTGGATGGTAGGGCTCACTTTCTTGAACCACGTCTGCTTTGGTTACACCAATAGTGTTATTGACAAGATAAATTCCAGGTATTTAACCCAACAAAATAATGATTATAGTGCCAAGTCAAGTTTGGATAGGAAATTTAAGTTTGTGGTGTTTCCAAGTATCTGCTTCCCAGTTCTTCCAAGTGGCGGAGTTCAGCAAATTGGAAGGTACTGTCAGAGGAAACATAGTGAGTTACTGCATTGTATCTTTGTTTATGGTTTGCTCTGCTGGAATTGTGACAGTGATGGAGGGACTGAATGTTTAAGGGTGTAGATGGGCTGTACATTGTGTGTTGTCTTGCTCTGAAAAAGAGTTTCTTGAGTGTTGAAACTGCACTCATTCAAGCAAGCGGTAGGTATTCCAACAACTGACTAATGCCTTGCAGATGGTGGATAGGTATTGGGGAGTCAGGACGTGAGCTAGTCACTGCAGAATTCTCAGCCTCTGACTTTCTCACCAACCAGTATATATACAGTTTCTGGTCAGTGGTAATTCATAGGATTTCAACTGTGGGGAATTCAATGATATGTGCACAATATTCTAATTAGATGGTTATTCAGTAATTCTTATAATAGATTAATGTGGTTGTAAAAGCAGATAACTGCTGTTCAACTAAATTATTAACCTCTGAAAAATGAGTGGATTTAACAAGAAACATAATTTGTCAATTTATAGATTGGATCCCATCTTGATCACCTGTAGAATGTAGAGATATATTGGATGTTCAAAGATACTGAGATTGTTATTGAACTGTCAAACAGATATTTTTTGTGTTGCATTATTAACCTTGGCAACTGGTTTTGTTGAGATATTTGAAATGCACATTTATGGCTTAGGAACTGATATATTATGATTTGGAGATGCAGGTGTTGGACTGGGGTGTACAAAGTTAAAGATCACACAACACCAGGTTATAGTCCAACAGGTTTAATTGGAAGCACACTAGCTTTCGGAGCATCGCTTCTTCACCAGGTCCACTACCACCTGATGAAGGAGCGACGCTCCAAAAGCTAGCGTGCTTCCAATTAAACCTGTTGTGCTATAACCTGATATATTATGGCGTCTTGTCCAGCTACGTGAATATGTAACTTGGGGCAATTCTTATGAAAGACCACATGCAGATTTCTAAATACCTAAAATGTCAATGGAGCTTTCTGCTGTGTTTAAATTGATTATTTTCAGTACTGTTTCTTAATCTGCGTTTATGTTTGGATCTAAGCTGATAAATTGAACATGGAAATACAAGTGATGCTGAAATAGCTTGTCATGTACTGGCCATGTGTGAGCTTTTTGGCCATTTTCAGTTTTGCATCTGTTCTGAACATAGGTATGCTTTTACTTTTGTGATACTTTTTTTTTTTGTTTACTGTTGTTTCAACACTTTTGAAGAATCAGAACACGACCAAACATTGGCTGTTTGGGCAACGTTTCCCACTCAGCTGTTGTTCTTATCTGTTTTGATAAGTAATTTATCTCTGTGGGCTCTTCATGTGCATCTAAATCTGTCTCTATTTGAACTGTTTTGGTTGGGCATATAATCACCAGTAACTGATGGGCCTTGTTTTTTTTTGTTGCAGAAAACCAACTCTTCCACGACCACTAATGAAAAGATCTCTAAACTGTATGAGCTGGGCATGGAGCCGGAGCGCAAGATGTGGATTGATAGGTACTTTGCATTTATGGAAGAGAAGGGCACAATGATGACAAATCTTCCTGCAGTTGGCAGGAAGCCGCTGGACCTTTATCGACTCTATATGTCTGTCAAGGATATTGGAGGACTAACGCAGGTGGGTGTGTGAAATGTCTTTATCTTTGGCAAAAATTCTGGCTTAACTTTTATGGATGTTTTTGATTAAACCACTTTGCATTGCAGCCCTGGCAGATGCCCCAACTTAATTGACTGTTTATTTTTACTTCACCCATCAAACTTGGTTCAAACCAATTGTAAATTTCCTTGCAATATGTTCTTGCTGAGTAACACTTCTCAGTAGTTCAGGATGCTTGATAGCATTCACTGCTTACTGGAATAATTATAGCTCACTTGTGCATTATATGAACACTCTCTTCCTTAAGATAAATAGTTCTGAAGGTTTAGTGTATCTTACTGCTGTATGCATATCATTCATTCCATCTTTGATTTATAGATTAAAAAGAGGACTGATCATCTTATTTTATCTTCTCTGATGGAAAATATTCCTCACTGTGCCCTGACATGCTAATTTCATTTCACTATCTTGTTAATTGGTCACTTGAGCATTGGGGGTTCACAGGTACATGCTCTTTGGTCCAGTTAGGTAAGGCAGGTGGGTACATAAGTTCACCTGTACACTTGTTCCCCCTCCGATCAGTAGAATATCAGAGCTCCAATGAAGTGGTTATATTTCAAAAATCTATTCCTTTTACAGCTCAAATTACACTAGTTTGGGAGTTGAGGGCTAGTGGGCAAAGTGTAAAAATTAAAGTCAGACCCATCGCAAATAAAATTGGGAAATTCTTTTGAATTGGCTATTTAAATTTTTGAATTTGATTCAGACTTAACTGTATTGCAGTTAACCATATTCCACCCTCAATTTTAGTTATGAAATTAAGCACATTATGATCCCTCTATCTGATAACACTCTCCTTTATGTTTAAAGTTATCCTGTTACATAAAACTAGACACTAGATCAATCTGTGTTCTGGACAGTTATGTCAATATTTTATTGAGTAGCCTTGAATGTATCTCTTAAGTTTGTCCTCCAAACCACTTTTGCCAACTTGTTTCACGGTTTATAGAGTCATAGGGATGTACAGCATCGAAACAGACCCTTTGGTTTGACTCGTTCATGCCAACCAGATATTCTAAATTAATCAAGTCCCATTTACCAGCACTTGGCCCATATCCCTCTAAAACCCTTCCTATTCATATAGCCATCCAGATATGTTGTAATTGTGCCACCCTCCACCACTCCCTCATTCCATACTCGCACTACCCTCTGTTAGAAACTTGCCACTTAGGCCCATTTTAAATGTTTCCTCCATGATCTTACACACACTGGAGGGGTATAAGTTTGTGGTTTTGGGGGGGGGGGGGGGGTAGAAGGGGAAGAGAAACCTTATTTACCCTGTCCACGCCCTTCATGATTGTATAAATCTCTATAAGGGATCCCTGAGCACCTCATGCTCCAGGAAAAAATAACCCCAGCCTTTTGTTTGTGGAAACAGGCCCTTTGGCCCAACCAGTCCACACCGACACTCTGAAGAGTAATCCACCCAGACCCATTGACTAATTGACCTAACACTATAGGCAATTTAGCATGGTCAATTCACCTGACCTGCACATCGTTGGACTGTGGGAGGAAATCAGAGCACCGAGAGGAAACCCACGCAGCCACTGGGAGAATGTGCAAACTCCACACAGACAGTCACTCGAGGCTGGAATCGAACTTGAGACCTTGGTGCTGTGAGGCAGCAGTGCTAACCACTGAGCCACTGTGCCACCTATTCAGTCTCTCCCTTTGGCTCAAACCCTGCAACCCTGGCAACATCCTTGTAAATCATTTCTAAACCCTATAGCAGGGACACCAGAATTGCACGCAGTATTTCAAAAGTGGCCTAACCAATGTCCTGTAGAGCCGCAACATGACCTCCCCACTCCTATACTCAATGCTCTGCCCAATAAAGGAAAGCATACCAAACATTGTCTTCACTATCCTATCTACTGTGACTCCACTTCCAACAAACCATGAGCCTGCACTCCAAGATCTCTTTGAGCAACATCCCCAGGACCTCCCAGTAAGTGTAAAAGTCCTGACCTGATTTGCCTTTCCAAAATACAGCTTCTCAAATTTATCTAATTATAGCTCACTTGTGCATTGTATGAACACTCTTCCTTAAGTTAAATAATTCTAAAGGCTTAGTGTGTCTTACTGCTGTATGCATATCATTAATTCCATCCTTGATTTATAGATTAAAAAGAGGACTGATCTTCTTTTGTCTTTTCTGATGGAAAATATTCCTCACTGTGCCCTGATACGCTAATTTTATTTCACCATCGTGTTAATTGGTCACTTGAGCATTGGGGGTTCACAGGTACATGCTCTTTGTCCACTTGGGCGTACTGCTAAGGCAGGTGGGTACATAATCTGCCACTTCTCGGCCCATTGACCCATCTGCTGAAAGTTCCATTGTAGTGAGATAACCTTCTTGGCTGTTCACTACACCTCCAATTTTGGTTTAATCTGCAAACTTAATCATACTTCCGATATTCACATCCACATTTATATAAATAATGAAAAGCAGTGGACCCAGCACCGATCCTTGTGGAGGTCACCAGCCTCCAGTCTGAGAAGCAACCCTTTACCACCATCTGTCTTCTAACTTCGAGCCAGTTCTGTATCCAAATACTTCCTGTATTTAATGTGATCTGACCTTGCTGACTAGTCTACAATGAGGAGCCTAATCAAAGCCTTACTGAAGTCCATATAGATACTGTGTATCGCTCTGTCCTCATCAGTCCTCTTCGTTACTACTTCAAAAACTCAATCAAGTTAGTGGGATACGATTTCCTATACACAGTCATGTTGACTGTGCCTAATCAGTCCTTGCCTTTCCAGATGCATGTAATCCCTGACCCTCTGATTTCCCTCCAACAACATCAGCCAACCTCCAGTCTTCTGGCGCCTCACCTGTGGCTATCAATGGTTCAAATATCTCCAGCAATTAGCCCAGCAATTACTTCCCTAGCTTCCTGCAGATTTCTAGGGTATGCTGGATCAGATCCTGGGGATTTATCCACCTTTGTGTTTTGAGCCTTTCAGGAGCAGCACCTCTACAACATGGATATCTTATTTCTCCACATTTTATATAGAGTCTTAGAGATGTACAGCATGGAAACAGACCCTTCAGTCCAACCTGTCCATGCTGACCAGATATCCTAACCCAATCTAGTCCCACCTGCCAGCACCTGGCCCATAACCCTCCAAACCCTTCCCATTCATATACCTACCCAAATGCCTTTTAAATGTTGCAATTGTACCAGCCTCCACCACTTCCTCTGGCAGCTCATTCCATACATGTACCACCCTCTGTGTGAAAACTTTGCCCCTTAGGTCCCTTTTTAGATCTTTTCCCCCCTCACTCTCAACCTCTAGTTCTGGACTGCCCCAGGGAAAAGACTTTTGTCTATTTATCCTATTCATGCCCCTCATAATTTTGTCAACCTCTATAAGGCCTCCGCTCCAGGGAAAACAGCCTCAGCCTGTTCAGCCTCTCCTTATCGCTCAACTCCAACCCTGGCAACATCCTTGTAAATCTTTTCTGAACCCTTTCAAGTTTCACAAAATCGTTCCATTTGGAAGGAGACCAGAATTGCACGCAATATTCCAACAGTGGCCTAACCAATGACCTGTACAGCCGCAACATGGCCTCCAAACTCTTGTACTCAATACTCTGACTAATAAAGGAAAGCATACCAAATGCCTCCTTCACTATTCTATCTACTTGTGACTCCACTTTCAAGGAGCTACGAACCTGCACTCCAAGGTCTCTTTGTTCAGCAACATTCCCTAGGACCTTACCATTAAGTGTATAAGTCCTGCTAAGATTTGCTTTTCCAAAATGCAGCACCTCTCATTTATCTGAATTAAACTCCATCTGCCACTTCTCAGCCCCTTGGCCCATCTGATCAAGATCCTGTTGTAATCTGAGATAACTTTCTTTGCTGCCCACCACACCTCCAATTTTGGTGTCATCTGCAAACTTACTAACCATACCTCTTCTGCTCGCATCCAAATCATCTATATAAAATGACAAAAGTTAAGGGCACAGCACCGATCCTGTGGCACTCCACTGGTCACAGGCTTCTAGTCTGAAAAACAACCCTCCACCACCATCCTCTGTCTTCTATCTTTGAGCCAGTTTTGTATCCAAATGGCTAATTTAGATTCCCTGCAGTGTGGAAACAGGCCCTTTGGCCCAACAAGTCCACACCGACCCTCCGAAGAGCAACCCAACCAGACACATTCCCCGAATGCTATGGGCACTTTAGCTTGGCCAATTCATCTAACCTGCAAATCTTTGGATTGTGGAAGAAAACTGGAGCACCCGGAGGAAACCCACACAGACACGGCGAGAATGTGCAAACTCCATACAGACAGTCACCCGAGGTGGGAATTGAACCCGGGTCCCTGGCGCTGAGGCAGCAGTGCTAATCACTGAGCCGCTGTGCCGCCCAGTTCTCCCTGTATTCTGTGAGCTCTAACCTTGCTAACTAGTCTCCCATGGGGAACCTTGTGAAACACCTTACTGAAGTCCATATAGATCACATTTACTGCACTGCCCTCATCAATCCTCTTTGTTACTTCAAAAAGCTCAATCAAGTTTGAGATATGATTTCCCACGCACAGTCATGTTGACTATCATGAATCAATCCTTGCCTTTCCAAATACATGTACATCCTGTCCCTCGGGATTCCCTCCAACAACTTGCCCACCACCAAGGTCGGGCTCACTGATTTATAGTTCCCTGGTTTGTCCTTACCACCCTTCTTAAACAGTGGCACTGCATTAGCCAACCTCCAGTCTTCCGGCACCTCACCTGTGACTATCGATGATACAAATATCTCTGCAAGAGGCCCAGCAATCACTTCTCTAGTTTCCCAGAGTTCTCAGGTGCACACGATCAGGTCCTGCAGATTATTCATTTCAAGACATCCAGCACTTCCTCCTCTGTAATCTGGACATTTTTCAAGGTGTCACCATCTATTTCCCTACATTCTATATCTTCCATATCCTTTTCCACAGTAAACACTGATGCAAAATACTTGTTTAGTATCTCCCCCATTTTCTGCAGCTCCACACAAAGTCTGCCTTACTGATTTTTTTGGGGGCCCAATTCTCTCCCTAGTTACCCTTTTGTCTTTAATATATTTGTAATGTATTTGGGGAGGGTTCTCCTTAATTCTATTTGTCAAAGCTATCTCCTGTCCCCTTTTTTGTCCTCCTCATTTCCCTCCTTAAAGTACACTCCTCCCTGCCTTTATATTCTTCTAAGGATTCACTCAATCTATCCTGTCTATACCTGACATATGCTTCCTTCTTTTTCTTAACCATCCAGTATTCCCTACATCTACCAGCCTTTCCTTTCACCCTAACAGGAATATACTTTCTCTGAATTATCGTTATCTCATTTCTGAAGGCTACCCATTTTCCAGTTGTCCCTTTATCTGCGAACACCCAATCAGCTTTTGAAAGTTCTTGACTAATATCGTCAAAATTGGCCTTCCTCCAATATAGAACTTCAACTTTTATATTTGTTCTATCCTTTCCATTACTATTTTAAAACAAAAGATTATGGTCGCTGGCCCCAAAGTGCTCTCCCAATGACACCTCAGTCACCTGCCCTGCCTTTTTTCCTAAGAGTAGGTCAAGTTTAGCACCTTCTCTAGTAGATACATCCATATACTGAATCAGAAAATGTTCTTGTACACGCTTAACACATTCCTCTCCATCTAAACCCTTAACACTATGGCAGCCCCAGTCTGTTTGGAAAGTTAATATCCCCTACCATAACCACCCTCTTATTCTTACAGATAGCTGAGATCTTGCAAATTTTTTTTCTCAATCTCCCTCTGCCTATTAGGGGGTCTATAATGCAATCCCAATAAGGTAATCATCCCTTTCTTATTTCTCAGTTCCACCAAAATAACTTCCCTGGATGTATTTTTGGGAATATCCTCCCTAAGTACAGCTGTAATGCTACCCTTATTAAAAACGCCACTCCCCTGCTCTCTTGCCCCCCTTTTTGTCCTTTCTGTAGCATTTGTATCTGCCACGTCCTTCACCACAGTAAACACTGATGCAAAGTACTTATTTAGTATTTCCCCAATCTCCTGCAGTTCCACACATAGGCAACCTTCCTGATCTTTGAGGGGACCTATTCTCTCCCTAGTTACCTGTTTGTCCTTAATGTATTTGTAAAATCCCTTTGGATTTTCCTTAATCCTGTTTGTCAAAATTATCTCCTGTCCCCTTTCTGCCCTCCTGATTTCCCTCTTAAGTATACTCCTATTACCCTTATACTCTTCTTGGGATTCACTCACTCTCTGCTATCTATACCTGATAATATGCTTCCTCCTTAATCTAAACCAAAACCTTGATGTCTGTAGTCATTCAGTATTCCCTACACCTCGTAGCCTTGCTGTTCACCTTTATAGGAGCGTGCAGTCTCTAGAGTCGCGTTATCTCATTTTTGAAGGCTCCCCATTTTCCAGCCATCCATCTACCTGTGAACATCTTCTCCCAATCAACTTATAAAACATCTTGCTGAAAACCATCAAAATTGACCTTCCTCCAATTTCGAAACTTAACTTTTAGATCTGGTCTATCCTTTGCCATCACTATTTTAAAACTAATAGAATTATGGTCACTGGCCCCAAAGTGTTCTTCCACTGACACCTCAGTCACCTACCCTGCCTTATTTCCCAAGAGTAGGTCAAGTTTTGCACTTTGTCTAGTCGGTACATCCACATACTGAATCAGAAAATTTTCTTATACGCACTTAACAAATTCTTCTCCATCCAAGCCCTTAACACTGCCAGTCCCAGCCTGTATTTGTGAAGATCGAAGTTTCTCATCATTGTCCAACCCTTGTTACATGCTCCACAGTTTTCTGATTAATGCATTGTTGACCAAACAACATTACTCAAGCATTTCTGTCCTGTTATTTGTTATTTTCTAACTACTATTCAGCAACTACCACTTAGTGGGAGCTATGAGGGTGAGCAATGGTGGAATCTCCCACACTACAATACTAAACAGTCAACATATCTTGTGCAGGTGAATAAAAATAAAAAATGGCGAGAACTGGCCACCAACCTGAATGTGGGAACCTCGAGCAGTGCAGCCAGCTCACTGAAGAAGCAGTACATTCAGTGTTTGTTTGCCTTTGAGTGCAAGATTGAGCGAGGGGAGGATCCACCACTAGACATCTTTGCTTCTGTAGATTCCAAAAAGCAACAACCAAAGATACAGCCTCCTTCTCCTGGTGAGTGTGATGGCAGCTAATGTGCCAAGAAGGGCTTTCCTTCTATTTAAATGTAGGATTGTAGCATGGGATTGTATGACTACTGTCTGCTAACCCAAGTACCATAGTTGAAACGGTGAGACCAATAGGTACAAATAATGGTTTGTGATTTCAGGTGCACTTCATGAATGACTGATCTCACATTGCTGCAAATTTCCTTCCTTATTCTGTTTGTACTGTATGCTCTTTAGAGGTACGGGCTGTTCTTCTATAGCGTGCATTTTGTTAACATGAATTCACTGTAACGTGAACTTTTAAAAGTGTTTTGATTATAATGTGATTCTGGCTTACTGACTGTAAACTGCTTGGGTGGGGGCGGGGGCATCCTATTATCAACGTGAATGTCATGCTAACAGAAATTAATATGATAAGATTAACTGGAATTGCAAAAATTTAATTTTGGTTTCCAGACTTTTTGATATAAGTTCTAAATCTTAATTTAGCTGAAGGGCATGCACGACCAGGTGTAAATTTGCCTTTGAAGAATAGTGATCGTATACCTGGAGTGTTAGCTATAGGTTAGAGCTCAGCTTTGTTCTCTCCTTTTGGTCCAATTTTATGTTGATTTTTGATCTGTTTAATTTGTTTGTTTTTAAAAAATTCCTAATTATAAATAGCCTTAGTCTGTACCCAGGAACTTTTCAGGACAGAAGTAAGAAAATATGAGAGTTATGCAGCTTTTGAACTCTGCTCAGAAGCCAATGGAAGTGGAGTAATTGAATTTTTTTTAAAGGCGTAGATGAATTGATTTTTGTTCAGCAGAAGAATAGTGTTATTGGGAGTAGGCACTCTGGAATTTGAAACATGAGATCAGTCATGAACTTATTGAACATCGAAGCAGGTGTAAGGGGCTGAATAGTCTACTTTGCTGCTAATTCATATGCTCATTCTGTATGTAAGTTATATTTTAAAAATCTAGAAAAAAATCAGAATAATGATGGAACTTTGTATGAAATTAATTATTATAGCCATTTCTTTTGAATGTTGCTTGACAAATATTCTAGAATAAACTTTTTGATGGATTATGATCTGGAAGTGTAAATTAAACAAATATGGGCATAAGCTGCATGTCTTTGAGAATAACAAAAAGCTTATATTTGTTTCCACCTAGATCCATCATTGTATCCTCTGCTTTTCTTTCTTATTCGCCTTCAAAACAGGGATAAAATAAATTGGCAACTCAATAGTCTTGAAAGCAAAGCTTGATTCTTAAGTGTTATTTTGCATTCATTTTTAAAACTGCCCAAGCATGTCTACTCAGAAACTCTAAATTGTAAAAATTCACTAAACTGTGTATTACTGTTTGAATTATGGCCTTTAAAGAAATTTGATGTTCCCTGTCCAGGATAAGCTCAGAGCAATGACAACTGTTTCTTTCGGGGGGAAAAATGCATTTGTGCCTGCATGACATGCTGTAGTCATCTGCTACATGCAGTGAGCACATTCTATTGATCAATGATAATTCCAGGCTGCTTCTGCAGAAACTGGTCAGGTGGATATGGGAGTTGATGATTGAACCTGCTCCTGTTGGTTTTCTTCCTCTTTGGGCAGCAGGAGGTTGGCTGGATGCTGGATGTTTTGAGTTATGTGAGCAAACTGAATCTTCTGTCAGTCCCTGGAAGTGAGGAGGATGGTTGGCACAGAATCTGAATGAGGAGAGGTGGTGAAGAGAGAAAAGTGTGTGTGTTGGGAATAGATGGGAGTAAAGTCAGTGAAGGTAAAAGAGGTGGTAAAGGCTAAAGGAGAAATAACATTAAAAGAAATCTAAAATTCACATTGGCAGTCAGTAATTGTCTGTGATTGTTGTGGGTTAACCATCTTCTTGAGTTTTCTTCCTGCACTTTTCTCTACAGCTAGTGCCATCTTATCCCTCTTCAAAGCCAGCTACATCTTGAAGCAAGGCTTGCCATTTTGGGCAGTCTAGTGTGCTCTCTTCCCAGCTGTTGAGGTCAAACTGGACTTTCAGGGTATCTTAGAAATGTTTGTGCTCGTTACCCAGATATTAACTAATCACTCCGTGGTGCAGTCTGTCTGCCAGCTGGCTTGATTTTTTTTTGAGGTCACCTCTGTTACCACTTTAAATAAGTGTCATAAAGGCTTGCAACAGTAGTTTGCTAGTGAGTCTGACATTTGATGGAAGGTTGTGTAGATTTTAATTTTAAAAACTACCTTTGTTGGGTGATTGATTGAAGATCTGATTGTGGCCGGCAGAGTTGCTCCTTACATGGGCATTGCCTGTGAGCTCTGCTGGGGGAAAGGAAAGAATTTAAGCAATGTTGGCCCTGCCCACTGGTTGAGATAACATTCCAGCTGACTGTTTTGTATGCTGCCATCCCAGATTCCCAGGAGATTTACAGGTTCAGGAAGTTGATGAATGGGGAGCGTGTTATTAATGTGAATGAAACCAATCCCAGTCGCCCTACTGCAATGTAACTTAATCCTGTTGCCAGAGTAAGGGGAGCCCAGCCACATTCTTAAGGCAGTGAGATGCCATTGAGGGAAATCCCCTGACTGAGCAGGGTGAAAAGGTGAAATAGGGCTGGGTGTAAATAAGGCTGCCCTTCTATTGACCTTTGCTTGCAGTTAATGAATAGCAGGTTGAGTCATCAGGGCTACTGTAGTACCTGAGAGAAGCATATAATGATTAACACAGTATTCTATACCAGTAACAAGTCACTCGAGTATCTGAAACTGCACCATCCATGACAGATATTGCAATCTCTTGTGTACAGCAGAAACCAAAACAATGATGACTAATTCGTTCGTATTACAGCCTTTTGTGGAGGGGAAAAAGGACTTGCACTTATTTAGTAACATTTACAACTAGATTTCTCAAATTGTTTTACAAAGAAATACAGTTTGTGTATTCATTATTGTCATGTGGAAAACAAAGCAACCATTTGTGTACAGCAAACATCTACAATGTTCATTTTCATTGTCTGTGGAAATGAACAGTCTGTTTTTGTGATGTTGATTGAGGACTAAATACTGGTCAGGATACAGGACTAGCTCCCCTGAAGTTCCATGGAATATTGACATGGAATCTTTTTATGTCTACCTAAGGGGGGAAGAGGGTGGTTGGATTAACCTCCTTATTTGAAAGGTAGTTGGTGCAGTAACTAAGTACTGTGCTGGACTTGGCTTTAGATTTTCAAGTTTTGCTGGGCAATTGAATCCTCAATCATTTGATTGCTTTGTGAGAATGCAACCAACCAAGCCATAGTTAATGCCGAATGAGTTGAATTTAACTGTAATATTTAAATAGAAAATAATACCTGAAAGTAATTTGATGCTAAATTGATTTCATTGATCTGGTCTTTATTTGAAGCCTTACCGAGGACTCTAATCTAGTAGAATGTTAATCCGAGTCATATCCTATTCTTTGTGAACTCTGTGTGCGCCTTAGTGGAGACATCTATCCAATCCTTGTTTAGCTCATTTTGGATTAATTTGATATAGTTAATACAGTTATAACTGCAATGAATTCTCCATTTCCTCTCCAGCTGAAGTTGATAGTATACATACCTTGCCAGTACAGTGGTAATTAGAGCTGAGAACCATGGAATGTTACTTTTGGGTGAAGAGGAACGTAGCAAATGAGAATATGATCCACATTCTCTCAATTCCCACTTGTGTTCCCTGCTTTCTCTGCTCCCCCCCGCCGCTCTGTTCTTCCAACCATAACATTTTCGTATTGGCATACATTTCCTGGGAATTCTGGACTGTTGTGATTAAATGGTAATTTTTTTTGCAGCTGGTTCAGGTTCTCTGCAGGGTCCTCAGACCCCACAGTCCACCAGCAGCTCGATGGCAGAGGGAGGAGATATAAAGCCACCAACGCCCGTATCAACACCCCATAGCCATGTTCAACCAATGCCAGGTTCCAGGTAATCTTTTCTGTAACGTAGAAAGTGTACCGGCTCTCAAATTGTCAATCCATCTGATTTCTTAGGACTCCTGATATTGGGCTGGTTATGGTAATGTTAGAATTACCACACCTCAGCAAATGGAGGGAAGGCATAGTAGTAATGTCAGTTTAATGGTAATCCAGACTTCCAGGCTAGTGTTCTGAGTCAAGGGTTTGAATCTCACCATATCAGATGGTGAAATTTGAATTTCATAATAGTTTAAACTAAAAAAAGATGGCTTAATGGTAACATCATGTAACCATTTTCAATTTTAGTAAAAACAGATTTGATTAGATAATGTTCTTTAGGGAAGGAAGCTTGCCATCCTTATCCTGTCTGGCCTTCATGTAACTCTCAGAACATGGATGACTCTTAATTGCCACCTGAAATAGCGTTAGGAGCCAATAAGTTCACAGTCAGCTAGAGGTGGTAGGCAAATGCAGGCCTTGCTACCAATACCCACATCCAATGAAAGAATTTTAAGCAAGTAACTATTCTGCTGTTTCTTGAATTTGAATGGTTAGGCAGAGAAACTTTTACTTATTCATGCAGGAAACTCCAATGAAGGCATGGCGATGATTGCATCATGAAAATAATTGAAACTGAGTGGAATTTGTTTACGCTGCATCGGAGTCATGTAGTTGTCAGATTTGAGATGGGCTCATTCCGTGATGTTAGAATCTGTGACCATCAAGTTGAAGAGCTAGTTGCTTTGTGATGCGTCTACCACATGTTTCTAATGTTATTTAGTTGATGGTGAGTGTAAGAAGGAAATTACATCTTGCAGAAGTTTTCACCTGTCTAATATGCTGCATTAAAATTCAGGAGCAACTCTGTGAGTGTCCAGGATCCATTTGCAGACAGTAGTGATCCAGCTTTCCAGAAGAGGACCACTGTAACTCAAAACCCTGCATACCCGCCTAACATGAACACCACAGATTTAATGGCCCGTATGCCATACGAGCCCAACAAGGATCCATTTGGTGGCATGAGGAAAGGTAGAAACAGTTTCAAAACTAATGCTTTAAAATGGTGAATTGTTTGATCAGTCAATGTGAATTATTGGAACAAAAGTTTGTTTTCTTACCCGTGATTTGGGGGGGGAGGGGGTGCAGGATTGGGGTGGAGATTGCTTTGATTGTACGTAACATGGTGACACTCGTCTTCCTCCCAGCAGCTCCTGGGCCTGACCCTTTTATGTCTCCTGGACTTGCCCCCAATACTGGAATGGGAGACCCATACAATCGCCCTCCTGCAACAGGTATTGGGCAACGGCAGCAATATGCATATGGATCTGGATTTGAGAGGAGGTAGGTCTGAATAGAGTTCCAAAATTCTGAGTGAGTCTAAGCAAAAGCACTGTTGGGATCGGTGATTCCATGAGCTTAACCCCATTAGTTAAATGCTTCAGTTTAGTATAGGAGGATAATCAGTGTTGCACATCCTATTTTTATTCCTAAAGGTGGAGTGAATGGTTAGTCCCATTTAACAAGATGCAATCTTAGCAAACATTCCTATGTGAACTTAGCTACCAGATTTAGTTTAGATGGATTCTGTTAGATTGGTCAGTTACTTGTTGCTTTCTTGAAACCAAGGCTAAAAGCAGAGATGTAGGACAGTTGTGCCTTGTGTCCCCATTGCAATAGTACTACAATGGTTTTGGTTTGCTGTGTAGAATGCTTTCCTTATCTGCTCTTTGTATGCACATAAGGTACCTTGGAACTTTGAATTGGATATAAGCTACTGCATGTCAAAACAATGCTCTGTGTAGGGATATGCAGGTAATCTATCTTCAAATAACAATAAAAAAAAATCTGGCTGAAGGCCTCTTGTCGTGGAGTGGTAGTGTCACTCCCTCTCAACCAAGAGGCCTTGGCTCAAGCCCCGCCTGCTCCAGCATTGTGTAATTATAACTTAGAGCACATTGGTTAGAAAGGTGACTCTTGCTTTAGTGTATAGTTATTAGGATTATATCTTATGATTATAAAATGTATATTTGTGTATTTCATGGGGATTATAAGGACTGCAATGCTGGGCTATATTGTAGTGTGTTACATACAGTTATATGGAGTTTATGTATTATGTGGGCTTATATCATGAAGAGCATGTATGTGTTGCACGAAGAAATTAGGTTGTCTGGGGGTTGGCACAATATAGAATAATTTGGTAGGGAGCTGAGAAGAAAAGGCTTCAAATATGTGTAGGAAATGCTGGTGAGTCTTGTAACCTAATTTCTTGCATGTAAAATGTCTGTAAACTGAGTAGCGATATCTGAACATAAGGAAAGTACATTTCGTTACTTTTAAGAAGAAAATTGAGCTGATGAGCCCAGCTCGTAGTTCTGTTCACTCTTTGGCTATAGAGCAGTACCTTAACTTGTTGATCGGAGAGATGTGGTAGTGTGGTGGCAACACAAGCTTGTCAGTTTATCATGGCTGAGAGTTGCACAACCACATGTGGTTAATTCTTTTCTGTAGCCAGTTACTAACATTTTAGGAAAAAGTGAGGACTGCAGATGCTGGAGATCAGAGTCCGAAAGTGTAGCACTGGAAAAATGCAGCAGGTCAGGCAGCATTCAAGGAGCAGGAGAATCAACGTTTCGGGCATAAGTCCTTCATCAGGAATATCACATTACTTTTTAACGGCTAACATTTTAGACCAAGCTGGTACACAAGGCCAGTATTGAACAACACCATCGACAGATGTCATTTCTCTTGTGTTTACTTGAACTGTGCTGCTTTTTGCTTTTGTGGTCCAATAAGGTGAAGCTCAACCTCCTGGCTTCCTCCAGTTACAGCCCTTTGGACTCTGCACCTTCTTTCAAGGTGTAGGCTCCAATTTTCTCGTGGTCGGGTGGTAAAACTTAAAATGTCTACAGTGTACAACTCTTTTGTAATTCATTCATCTTGTTCTTTCCTTTTTCACCTCCACTTATCTTTAGGTCTGAACATGGGATGGGCCCAGAGGGAACTATGGGACCAGTGACAGCACAACCTAGTGTGGTGCCAGTCAATGCGGATTCCGGCATGTACTCTCCAAACCGCTATCCAGGACAGCAACGGTAAATGCATTGGGCACTTCTTCTCAAGTGTTCTTGGAAAGATGGATGATTTGTATTTAACTTGAGGATTATTTTGACAAATCTCTTCAGATTGTGTTCCAGTTTATAGATAATTGGTGTATTACAAGGGAAGAAAAGAACCAACAATTGGAACAGAGTTGGCATATTCCTGCAACCTTAGTTTTGGGACTGATTGCTTATCAGTCCCTATTGGTATTATTGTCAAATCAATGTGAACCTTTACCACTGGGAACTGACTCAATTCTGCAGGCTAAACTATTGCAGGTTTGCATGAGATAAGGGGCTGAACTCCAAGATGACTTTGTGTCCATGTGAAGAAATTTCAGCTTGGCATTAAAAGTTTGCAAGTCATCTTAAAGATGTTTTCTTTTCTTGTTTTCTCAAATCAGAGCATTTACTCTGAACAAAGGTCCACCAGCAGCTCTCCAGTCATAGATTCCCTCCTGAAGCTCCATACCAACTGTTCCAATCAAAGGTTTTCACTCTAGGGTCTGAATGCCTGCAGCTACTAAATTTGACGTGTTCTCTCTCAACTTTTTCCCATATAATATTAGGCATGATCCTTATGGAAACCAGTATCCTGGACAGGGAGTTCCTGCTGGGCAGTCTTATTCTAACCAGCAACCTGGAATGTTTCCACAGCAACAGCAACAAGTAAGTGGAATAGGATATTGAGCAGATAACACATGTAGAGCCCTGCCTCCTCCTGATGGTTTGTGGTGACATGACAACCTTAAATGAGTAGCTTCTGATTTTTTTAGGAGGGTAGACCTTCGATGAAACAGCTGATTTGAATTGTTTGCAACATTTGTGTGTTCAAATGCTAACACTTAAATATTGAGAGATGAAAAGTCTTGCAAAAACAGAGAATTTCTTAGGATCTGCATGCAGTCAGATTAACAGTCCCTGAGTGCTGTGGTCTAAACAAAGCTAGGCTGGAGTAGGATAACAAGAACCTGAATTTGGAAAACTAATTGCTACGTTAATGCAGATATGCTGGATTTTTGTCAGACTTGGGTCTCTTTTTCGACCTGTCTGTCATTCTGAAATTCTATAAAATCCGAAGGCAACTTATAAACCGAGTGATTGACAGACCATCCATAACCTTCAATATTTATTCTCTCCAGTACTAATGAATAGTGGCAGCAATTTGTATCGTAAGCAAGAAGCATTGCCACAACTCACCATTGATCCTTCAACAAAATCTTGCAAATCCGCAGGCGCTAACACCTAGTAACACATGAGTAGAAACTGCATGGGAATGCGAACGCCTGTAAGATTCCTTCCATATTGCGTGCCGTTCTGACTTGGAACTATACTGCTATTACTTTGCTGTTTTTGGGTCAAAATTCCCTTTTGAACTGCATTTTGGATGTACTAATACCACGTGCACTGCAATAGTTAAAAATGGCAGCCTGCCATCACTTTCTTGGGAGGCAGTTGGGGATAGGCAGCAACGTGCTTATCAGGCAAGTATTACCCATGTTCATCAGTGTGAAACACAAAGTGAGAGTTTTCTCCATGTTGAGCTTCAGATTTCCAGCATCCACAGCTTTTTTTATCTGCATGATACCAAGACTTCAAATGTAAGTTATGAGGATAGGGTGCAAAAATTTAGTTTGATTTTCTTGGTTTTAAGAGGTTGAAATCTGAATCAAACAAAATGCTGGAGAAACACAGGAATTCTGGCTGCATGTATGGAGGGAGAAACTGATAACATTGAGTTTAATTTCTTCATTTCAGTGTTTACCCTTTTAAAATTGTTCTGAAGTTTGTTTCAGACTTCGAGCATCTGCAGCTTTTTGCTTTTATTTGAGGCAGAAATCTGATCTGATAAAGGTATTTTACATGAGAAATAGATTCAATAAGATAGTTGTAGAAAAACTCAAATGGGGAAGACTAAAACAAAGGGACAAAGTTTTCAAGTTTAGTCAGTCTTCTAGGAGTGAAATTGGGACACTTCAGTTTTCATTTTTAGTTATCTATCTATAGCCAAAAATTAATGGGGATAGCTTCTCCCACTCAAGTTGTTACCTCTGGCATTCATGAGTTTAAGCTTGGCCCACCCCCTCCTATTTTCAGCTACCTGATTTGCCTTGCAATGTCATCCAAAAGCACAACATCAGGTTTGACTTACTGACAACACCAGAGATGTACTTTTGATCAAATCTGTGTCGCCTTTATGATTAGTTGGCCTGAATTTTTCAATGGCCAGGTAATTGTTTCTGAAGCATTGAAAGGAACTATGCATGAGGATCCTGCAGAATTCCCAGTGTAGCAGACTCTTAAGAAATTTCCTGGGAAATTGAAGATTCTGCTGGGCAATTTCCTAAACCTGGGCTCCTCTGAAAGTATCTCTTTAAATCTGAAAAAGAGGATGTGACTTGCCTTCCCCCAATTGTTTGCACTGTAAGGGACCTGTCAGAATGGTTGTGTGCCTCCAGATTTCTTAAGGAACCATGATTGGAATCCCCTGTCAGAAATGCAGTACTGTTTAGTTTCGCAAAAATGAAGGAGTGCAGTGGCAATCTGCATTGAATGCTACTTCTCAAAGTCTGATGCAATGTCTCCATCTCTAATATTGCCAACACAGCTCAGCTCAGCTCACTTGCTAAAACCTTTTGTTTAAACCTCTTACTTTTTTAGATGATTCCTTCCATTTCTGACCATCCCTCCTACATCTATCTTCTGTAAACTTGAAGTTATCTAAACTCTGCTTGCACTAAATCCTGTTCACCACCATCCCTGTGCTCCCTGTCTGACATTGTAGCCTGGCCAAGTATTGCTTTTTTTACACAAATTGTCATCCTGATTTTTTTAATACTCTCTCTTCCATCTTGCCGCATACCACCTCTAATTTTCTTAATCTCCTGAAAAAAATTACTCTTGCCTTTTTTTTTTGAATATGTTATTGGTCCTGCTGGTAGCTGCCTGAGCTGCCCAGAGTTTGTTTTAGTGCTATCTTTACTCTTCATTTGTGGGAGTTCATGAATTCTGAGCACTTTCCTTTTTTTTCTCAGAACTTCAAACGCCAGATGGACGGGTCATATGGACCTCCAGCTAAGCGACATGAAGGTGAAATGTATGGGATGCCATACACAGCCCAGCAATCTCAGCAAGATCTGTATAACCAGTATGGCAATGCTTATCCTGGTTCCGATCGTCGGCCGGTGCAGAATCAATTTCCTTTTCAGTATGGTAGGGAGAGAATGCAAGGTCCCCCTGGCTCAGCCTCACAGCAGCCTGTACCCCCGCAGATGATGGGCCCATTACAGTCTCCTCCTGAAGGACCACAAGGCACTGTATGGCCAGGGCGCAATGACATGGCTTACAATTACCCAAATCGGCAAGGCCCTGGTGCCCCACCACAAGCTTCAGGATTTCACAGCATGAATCGTTCTGAAGAGATGATGGGTCCTGATCAGAGAATGAACCATGAAGGACAGTGGGCTTCCCATGTCAACCAACGCCAACCATCGTTCACCCCCTCTGCTCCTCTTCCCCCAATTACAAGGCCATCTCAGTCCACCTACCAAACTCCTCCATCCGTGCCAAACCATCTTTCCCAGGTGTCTAGCCCAGCTCCCATGCCACGACCGTTGGAGAACCGTACCTCACCCAGCAAATCACCATTTCTGCATTCAGGAATGAAGATGCAAAAGGTTGGACCCCCGATCCCTGCATCACATATTTCAGTACCCTCTACACAGCCACCACTGATGAGACGAGACATCACCTTTCCTCCTGGTTCAGTAGAAGCATCTCAACCAGTCCTGAAATCTCGGCGGAGGCTCACCACAAAGGATATTGGTAAGTAGTGATAATTGTAATGTTCTGGTAGTTATTAATGTTCAAAGAGCTTAGAGCATTAAACTAGGAGTTTAACAGCCCGATCTATGTCTAAATCAAATCATATTTGTGTGGTCTGTTAACAGGTACATCTAGTCAATCATTTTTTTTTTGAGGCTTGCCCAAATTTGACTCAAGGGACAATGCTAGAGACTGTACTTGGGAGACATTTCAGTTAAACTGATCTAAGCTCCTGTATAGAACACTGCTGGTTGGAAATTTGCTATATTTGTACTTTTTAAAGCGAGGTTTTGATAGAAATGCTGTGCATTTTTACCCTTTTTCTGTGGACGTGTGGAAGTGGGCCTTTTTCTGGTTTCACAATTAGTAAGTTATTGTAACGACATGTTTTGAAGTCATCAAAGATCTGAAATGTCTTTCAGTTTGAATCCCTGAAAATTATCCAGAAATTGATATTTTACCTTACTTGGTACAAAATTTCTAAACTGTTCAAATCCACCTGGTTTTATGAAATAGTTGTGTCAATGCTTTGTTTTGAAATTTAATGGAAATATTTTTGTATTAACGGTTTAAGATTTTTGAGCTTGGTGCAGCATATTTGAATAACAGAATTTTCATTTGACGGCTCACAATTAACGGTGTTGGTGATCTGGGGCAACCTTTTCCTTTGCAGTACCCTGGAATTCTCCTGATTTGCATTAGAAAGAGTGGGTGATTTTTTGGGGTGCTTTGGATGTATAAATTGAAAGGTGGTGAGGATAATTTTGATTATAAATACTCTGGTGAGCCTGGAATAGTGATTTCAAGCAAAACAGCTAAGTGGCTGCAAGGTAATGCTAGTTTGGTAAGCAGCCCAAAGTACAGCGATCTATCTTGTGTGTTCTGGGAGTAGTATTTTGTGCAAGTGGTGAGTTATCACTAGTCAGATTTTTATTTTCTGTTTCACTGCAATGCTTTTAAATGTGAAACGAATTAACTGTGTTCTGCATTTCTCTGCTTTTAATGCATTTTTAAAATTTATTGGTGATGTTGCTGTGAAATTGGTGCATCTGCATGACCTTTCTTATAACTTTAAAAAGATGTGGCTGAATGTTTTGTCTGACTTATTCCATTTGAGGCATTCACTGTGGGTGAAGAGTCAGAGGTGTCTTGATTAAACATAAGATCCTGAGGGGATTTGCCCAAGTGAATGTGGAAAGGGTGTTTCCTCTTGTGAGAAAATCTAGAATGAGGGTTATTGTTGAAAGGATTACACATTTAAGACAGTATGTGAAGGTGCTGGAGTTGGATTGGGATGGATAAAGTTAAAAATCACAACATCAGGTTATAGTCTCAGCAAGTTTATTTGAAAGCACTAATTTTTGGAGTGCTGCTCCTTCATCAGATAGCTTTGCTGATTTCTTACTTTGTCCATTTAAGACCGTTAAGGAAAAAGATTTTCTATGGATCGAGTGTCTTTTGGAATTTCCTTCAAAACACAATGCCGAATCTCTCAATATCTTTAAGGCAGAGGTAGCTTCTGGATTACCAAGGGGATCAAAAGGATGTAGAGCTGAAGTTAAAATAGTTCAGCTGTGATCTTATTGAATGGCAGAGCAGACTCGAAGGGCTGAGTGGCCGACTCCTTTTCATTCTTTGTCAGCTAAATAAGATTAAACAGCAAACTGACCAGATTGATTGCTGCTTAGGGAAGCTTGGTCATGCACTTGCACATAAAGTAAGCAACCAAGTTCAAGATACCATTAAAATTTACTTCTCTTCGCACAAGCACTTGTGTTTTTGATATTTTAAGAAAAATGGCAATTATGCGGTAAGCTTGGGAACAGGCTTTTGATAAAAAGCAAACGAATGGGACTTTATCATTTTGAAGATCAAGCATAGGCAAGGTGGATCCAGTGGATCTAAGATTTTCACATTATGTTGGTCCATGAGCTGCAGCTAGGACCACATTCCATTAGCAGTACTGCCAGTTGAACACGCATTACTATTTTTATGAAGAAGGTTGAATGTGACCTGGAGTTCAGAGAACATCTATTGAGTAATATTGTCACATCAAGCTTAGATTTCAAAGTGGCGTGGATTTATAGGAAGAGGCTCTGATGTTTGAGATGATTTCTTTGGAAGGAAAGAACTACATTTATTTAGCATCTTAAATAGCCTGCTCTTTGAAATGTAATCAACCCATCCTAGTAAAGGAAGCAGCATAGCAAACTCCATAAACATCATTGTAATGGTGACCAGATAGGTGTTTTGCTATTGATTGAGGGCATAATTTTAGCTAGCACAGTGGTAATACCTCCTGTGCAGTTTCTTGAAATATCTCCATGGGATCTTTTGAGTCCACCTGGAAAGAAAGGAGTTCAGTTTAAAGTTTCATCTGAAAGATGCACTTCTGACGGTGGAGTGTCAGCCTGTATTCTTGTGCTGAAGTTCTGGAATGGGCCTTGACTCACAAACTTGTGATTCAGAGGCCAGAGTGCTACCAACTGAAGCATGACTGACTGATAGTGTGTGGCAAACCTTGTCAATACAAATAATTTAGTTGTTAATAGAAATAAAACCAGTAGGCTATGTATTTGAATGGGGGAGGAAGAAGGATTTTTAAAAAAGTAGATCATTATATTCATTAAAGGGCGAGGGAGGAGAAGCATTATCCTATATTTACAATGTGTTGTGAATATGATAAGTTGTCCCTGGATTAGGGTTAAAGCAATATGCTTTGTGTTCCATTCCCAGGCACCCCAGAGGCTTGGCGGGTGATGATGTCCCTTAAATCTGGCCTCCTGGCTGAAAGTACCTGGGCCTTGGATACCATTAATATTTTACTGTACGACGATAGCAGTGTAGCCACTTTCACACTCTCTCAGGTAAGTAACAATGAACAAAACTTGCAAAGTGGAATAAAATCTGATCACTCAAGGCAGTATTTAGGATTGAAGACTGACCAGAGTTTGGTTTCTGAAAATTGTGTTTGAACAAAAACGTATCAATTTGTAGTCTGAGTCCTACTTTGATACCTATCTGGATAGTAAACTTCCTGCAATGATGATCCAGCTGATCACTTATTGTCCAGGCATCAAGCTACTCTGGGTGGACTTTTACATTGGTTGGAGCTTGTAGCTGTGCAAGTATGCACACTGCAGTGAGGCAGAGCAGCTTGTGTGTGCTTAGAATTAAAAAAAATGCATATATTATTCATTCTTGATGTCTTTCTCATGGTGTTAGGAGAAGAGAGACCTGAAGTGTGAGAAGATTTGGTCCTTTTTCAACTTTAATATTTAAAGCTTAACTTAAAATCATGACCTGACACATGGGAATAATGCCTCCTTAACTTAGTGAAATCTGTGAACTGTAGTAAGACATCACCTCGTTAGGATACCACAACACCAGTCTTGGTGGTCAGTGAACCTACCTTGTGGGAATAATACATTGGAATTGCTGTCATGTGAGACATGGAAGGAAACAGCAGAGGGGCTTTACTTACTAATAAGGAGTAGGCCACCTACGCAGAAATACAACTTGAAATTTAATTTAAAAGGATGGTAAATTCAGGTGTGCCCTCCTTATATTCTTAACTGTTCACAGCAATTACTCTCTTTTTGGTTATTAAAGCTTCAATATTGGCTGTGTTCTACATACAAAATACCAAATCGTCATTTTGAAAAAAATTCATACTATCGAAGGTTGGGTGAAATTAAATTCCAGAATGTCCTTTTTGATATTGACATCAGAATTCAGTCGGGCATGTATCTTTACTGATGGTGTGTACACACACACACACACACACACACACACACACCCCCACTCACCCCCCCCTGGACCACTTCAACTCTGACCCTGATTAGCATATTCACTTGTACTTCATTCAGCAACCATTCATCAAACTGGCTATTTTATTTGGGTTACAAGACAGCTGTTACCTGTTAAACAAATATCAGTTAAGTTTGGAAATAACACTAATTAGGGCAGACCTGAGTGGGCTTCACTGAGGTTGATATTGAATAGCACTAACCAAGCCTAATGCTGTGGCTGGCTGCCTAAACCATTGTGTCATAATAGAACACAAAATTGCCAAAGAAAGATCAGTGGAGAAATGCGTCCAGGAGGGAGTAATGAAATGCAATCTGTAATTTGTTTTTTTTTGACATATTTGTTCTGCAGGTCAGTTTATGGTTTGTTTCTTCACAGGATGAAACAAGTTTAGTAAATTAACTTCCATTTAGGTTGGTTTGCTCCATTTATTTGATGGCAAAATTGGCTACATTGAATTTACAGCACGGGGCAATTGATTTGAGTCTATGTTGATGCCAATGCTTCTGCAGTGTTTCTGCAAGTTAAATTTTGAAAGTAGCAGGTCAAGTTGAGAAGGCTATATGCGATCCTGGCTTTATAAGTAGACATGCAAAATGCTTGTCCTTCATCAGGAATGAGGGGCTGATGGGGTCTCAAGCCTGGGGTGTTGATTCTCCTGCTCGAATGCTGCCTGACCTGCTGTGCTTTTATAAGTATGTTGCCAGGGTTGGAGGATTTGAACCAAAGGGAGAGGTTGAAAAGATTGGGGCTGTTTTCCCGAAAGTGTTGGAGGCTGAGCGGGTGACCTTTATACAGGTTTATAAAATTGAGGGGCATAGATAGGATAAATAGGCAGTCTTTTCTCTGGGATGGGGGAATCCATAACTAGATGGCATAGATTTAGGGTGAGAGGGCAAAGATATAAGAGAGACCTAAGGGGCAACTTTTTCAGAGGATGATGCATGTGTGGAATGAGCTGCCAGAGGAAGTGATGGAGGCTGGTACAATTGCAGCATTTAAAAGGCATCTGGATGGGTATATGAATAGGAACAGTTTGGAGGGATATGGGCTGGGTGCTGGCAAGTGGGACTAGATTAGGTTGGCATATCTGGTCGACGTGGACGAGTTGGACCGAAGGGTCTGTTATCATGCTGTACATCTGACTGTTTTCTAAATTGATGTTTAGGACTCCGCTGAAGTAATTTCAGTTTTGGATGCCATGTTTTAAGAAGAATATCAAGGCCTCTGAAGCGGTGAAGATGGGTTTTATTAGAATGGTACTGGGATTAAAGGACTTGCATTTGCAGTGTCAGAGAAGGTTGGGTTGTTCTTAATACAAAGTTGAAGATTGATTCGATAGAGGCATAGAGTTGTAAAAACTTTGATAGAGTTGTTATGGATTGACTGTTTCCAGTAGCAGAAGATACAAGATTTCAAACAATTGGCAAAAGAATCAGGCGGAAAAGTAGATACAGTAACAAACTATTAAAAGGCGGTGGATATAGAGCTGAAAAGGGATTTCAGGAGAACAGTGGGAAATGGTATTAATTGGATATTTCTTCCTTGGATCCTGAGAGACAGACCAAATGGTCTTCAGGACCGAATTATTCTGTGAACACACTTATTTGGGCTTGCATGAATAAAGGCCACTTGGTTGAAGAAACGCCTGTAAATTTGCACACTAATGCAAATTAGCAGCTTCAGGAAGGGAAATTGTTAAGATTATAAGAAAACTTCTAAAACAATTAAATTAATATTTGCTGGGCATTAACTACTTGACACCTGCACATGCAATTAATTTGGGAACCTGCCTGTGCGCAATCCCAAACTGACTACGTCCTCGTGTAAAATGTCGATGACAGATGCAAGGGCCGCACTGTGTATGTGCAAAGATGAAGCGTGAATTTGAAAGGGACTTCACGAGAGCTGGGATGATTGTGTGCCTGGGGAATGGGGAGGCTCACTCCTTGGATTTCACTCCACGAACCAATTTAACTGCATGTGTATGAGTTAAAGTGGGTGCATTACGTGAAGACACTGTTGTCAGTGAACACAGCCTATTTTTAAAATAGATTTACTCTATTCTAACTTCTTTGGTTCTGTAATGGTCCCATTTCAGGATTGTTGAAATGGCCATCTCCCCAGCCCTCAGATCAGTCAAAAATGCTTCCAGACTTATTGTGCTGCAGGTGCTGAGAATTGATGGACAAACAAAATGCAGTTCAGCTCGGCAGTTTAATTGTTCCAAGACTTAAGTGAACAGGCACAAGACTAGAATTTTGTTTTATTATACTGGAGTCAGTTTAATTTTCACTGGTTTATGCTTGGTCATACTAACCCGTGTTTGATCAATCCTTCACCTTTGTTTTATCTTTCCCCAGTTACCTGGATTCTTGGAGCTTCTGGTGGAGTATTTCAGGCGATGCTTGATTGAAATATTTGGAATTCTGAAAGAATATGAGATCGGGGATCCTGGCCAAAAGACGTTGCTGGATCCAGAGCAGTTTGGAAAATTAAAACTGCAGTCAGAGGTTGAGGAGGAGGAAGATGAACATATGATAAGTGAGGAAGAAATGGCAGCTAATATGACCGAGGATACCAATGCCATTGAGAGTACAGAGGAAAATCCCAAGCACATCAGCAAGTTTGATAGACTTCCTGTGAAAATAGTTAGAAAGAGTGACCAATTTGTGGTGGATCGCTCAGATAAATTGGGCAGGGTGCAGGAGTTCGACAGTGGATTGCTACACTGGCAGATTGGGGGAGGTGACACTACAGAACACATCCAAACACACTTTGAGGGTAAAACGCAGGTACTACCACGAAAACGAACAACAACCCATGCAGGATCTGTGAAAAGGCACACAGCTGAGAGCAAAAAAGGGACAACAGAGGGCGAAACTGAGACAACAGCAACGGTTGAGGGGCCTGAGAAAAGCATAACTGCAACTATGGATGATGTTCTGTCAGCTAGGCCTGGCTCTTTGAATAAGGACGCTGTAAATGGCTCAGTAGAGGGGAATATGGAGAACAGCAAGTTTCCTTTTGCTATTCACCAGGCACAAAGTCATAAAAATATCAAAATTCTTGAGGATGAGCCGTGCAGCAGGGATGAGGTACCGCTATGTATGATGGCAGACTGGCAGGACTCTTTAGCAAAGCGGTGCATCTGTATATCAAATATTGTCCGCAGCTTGTCTTTTGTGCCTGGGAATGATGCAGAGATGTCAAAGCACCCTGGCTTATTGCTCATCTTAGGCAAGTTGATCCTGCAGCACCATGAACACCCTGAACGGAAACAGGCACCGTTAACATATGAAAAGGAGGATGAGGAGGATGAAGGCGTGAGCTGTGATAGTGATGAGTGGTGGTGGGATTGTTTAGAAGTATTACGGGAAAACACTCTTGTCACATTGGCCAACATTTCTGGGCAGCTGGACCTGTCTCTGTATCCAGAGAGTATCTGCTTGCCAATTCTGGATGGATTGTTGCACTGGGCTGTGTGTCCTGCAGCAGAAGCCCAGGACCCTTTCCCAACGCTAGGTCCCAACGTAATGCTCTCTCCCCAGAGACTTGTCCTGGAGAGCTTATGTAAACTCAGTATCCAGGACAGTAATGTAGACCTGATCCTGGCAACACCACCTTTTAGCCGTCTGGAGAAACTTTATGGGATATTGGTCCGACTCATTGGGGAGCGGAAAAGCCAGGTGTGTCGTGAAATGTGTGTGGTGCTGTTGGCAAACTTGGCACAAGGAGATAGTCTGGCTGCCCGAGCGATCGCAGTTCGAAAGGGAAGCATCAGTAACCTTCTGGGTTTTTTGGAGGATAGCCTTGCTGCCACTCAGCTCCAGCAGAGTCAACCCAGCCTCATGCACTTGCAGACTGCACCTATTGAGCCAACAAGTATGGACATGATGCGCCGGGCAGCTAAGGCCCTACTGGCAATGGCAAAAGTAGAAGAAAACCACTCTGAGTTCACATTGCATGAGGCGCGACTGCTAGATATCTCTGTATCGCCTCTCCTGAACTCTCTGGTTACAAATGTAATTTGTGATGTACTCTTCATGATAGGCCAGTCATGACAGCCGTGGGAACCTTACCGTGTGTGTGCGTGAGTGGAGATCTTTAAATCGACTGTTTCTGTCTTTATTTATGCAAAAACCACCTCTGTTCCCAAAATCTGCCCCCACCCACTCTTAACAATGGAAGGATATTGTAGTCATTTTGATCAAGTACCAGAGGAAAAAGAAACAATGAATGTTTGCTGCCTGTGTAAAAGTCTGAAATTTTTTAACCAAAGTTGCTGTCTCGTTTACAGTGAGTTTGGGAGACTGCCTCATTCCTGGAGGGCCCTGCTTCAAGGTTTTTATGGTAAATTTTGGAAGCTAAGTGACTTGGGAAATCTTTGTGGTTCAGTGCTGTACTCTGAATTATAACTTAACCACTGGAAGGTGGCTCATCGGAAACTCTGTGTATGCCATGCAGGAGACAGCCTGTGCATTAGACCCTAGACGTATGTAACCTTCGACCAGCTGTAAGCAATGTTTCACATTGAGAAATGCTGGTTTGGCAGCAAACTGTAGTTTTAAAACTTTTTAGTTTACAGTAAACGTGAAAAAGGCTTTTCCCCCTTAAAGTATCATGTGTGTATCTACAACACCCTGACCTCCCCTTGATTGTATGGACTGTCCTCTTTCACTTCTTGACTGGTTTTAAACAGCAGCCTCAGCCCCTGAGCTGTGATTGTATATAGAAGTTGTACAATGCACATACCCTCAGAGTTGGTTGTTTTTTTCCTTCTCTCGTAGAATGAGGTTTACAATTTTCATGGTCAAGCGAGAAGTGACGATAGCTTTTATTTCCATCGGCCATATCCTGCGAGGGTAATGTACAAGTTTCTGTATGTATAAAGTTGTGCTCTAGTTCAAGGAGAGCAACAGATCACGTTTTTCCTTTATAATCAAGGTGTGGAAAAAAGTTTAGGTTCAGTTGAAGCTCACAAAAATGATGAAGAAACACAACTTGAGATTTTTCAGTGCTATGAAATCTGCATATTTGTATTTCAGACAATGTAGCTAAAACTTGATGTAAATTCCTCCTTTTTCCTTTGGCTTAATGAATATCATTTATTCAGTATGAAATCTTTATACTATATGTTCCACGTGTTAAGAATAAATGTACATTAAATCTTGGTAAGAGCTGTGGAGGTTTTCGTTCATTTTTGCAGTCTATAGAAATGTACTATGGAAAACATAAGTGCAAATCAAGACAGTCTATATGTATATCTGCAGTCCTCACTTTCTCCTAGTCTATATGTATATGTTTGGAATTTGAATGCTTAAGCTTGACTATTGCAATGGTATAAAGAGCCTGACACAGATTAACTACTTGGTCAAGAAGTACTAATGTACATGTAATGTATCTGGAGTGGAAGGCAGACACTTGACACAAGAGGTCCAATATATATGTTGCATACTGATTCTGGACTGCATGTATTGGTTTGCTCCACTTGCTTACCATTATCTGGTTGACCATACTATAGCACTCCAGTGTTTGAGTATAATCTGGAGAAGCAGTGAGCTAAACAAGTCATTTACCAAATGCTACATGCAAAAAATAATTAGCAACAAATCCATTAATGGACCAGATGCTGAAGTGAACAGATGTGTTTTCAAGTTCTCTGTGAGCAGGATTACACCATTGAAAGAACTGTTAGATATTTGGTGAGGTTGCCATTTGGCTCAGTTGTGCAGCTTTCCACAGTGAAATAGCCTACTGACATTTATTATCCAAAGTCATTACTGAAGAATGGCCATTTGAAAATACAGAACCAATGCATCAACAAAGGTCAAAGGGATTGATTAACAAGTCATTACAATTGTTGAACTTAAATTCTGTTCATACATCAAGTATAGTATTGTCACATTTTGAATTATAAGTGAATCTACTGCATATCTGTATCCAAGAGGAACTGTTCACTGATCCTTATTCAGTAATGCCAATGGCAGTAATTGTTTTAAAAATATTTTTCTTTGCTTCTGAATGATTCAGTTGTATTCGTTAGTGTTGAGTGGTTACTCTCCAACAAACTCTTTTTTTGGATAGGGTGTCAGAGCTGAGTCAAATCATATCAGCACCTGGTGACTGCGCATATGTTTTGATGTGGGACCTCAGACAACACTGAAATGGGAGGTCTGGCTGATTATTGGTCTCTTTGATATGGGCCATTGTCATCTCTACACTGCCACCTTGGTTGAGGTAGCTAACAAAGCATAAGGACTGCTGAAACTGTTCTGTTTTCCAGATTTGGCTTTTCACTAGCTGAAAAGAAAACACCATGTCCTCCTAGAAATGGGCACGAGGTGAAATATTGAATGACCACTACTCATGGATTCAGTATTATTGCTGTAAAATTTGGGGTAAAGAATTAAAATTTAAATAGTAATTAATTTTGGTGGCTTTAGATCCAAATTCTGCAGAAGGTATCTGTGAGCTTGAGCTTTCCAGTATGGACTCTTCCTTTGTTGCTACTGTCCAGTGTAGATTCTGCTCTCCATGGTTATTGAAATATGGTTATTGTTAGTGCAGATAATGTCATCATGATGATTTGAAATTGCAAGACGTGTTGCTAATTTTCATGCTGTTTCCTTTCCCCTTGCATCTCCTTCCAGTACTTAAACTGAACCACAACAATCAGGAAGGTCTGGCTTGTACCGACACCTCAGCTGCTGCTGTTGCTGTCAGCACTGTAACTTCATTCTGCTTCACAGCATCTAACCTGAACTGAATTCCACCAGGTTCACTTGACTCCTGACCTCATTACAGGCTTAATCCGAAAGCAGACATCTGAGGTTGCAGAGGGGACACGAGACTCCTTTCAACATCAAAGCAGCATTTGACATCGAAGCCATTCCTACAAAGGGTGATGAGGCTTAGTTACCCAGTAATTGTGTTTTTATAAACAGCATTTGGACACAGTTGCAAGAAACAAACATGAACAGCCTATTTCAAGCATTTTGATGGAGTAGTGACATACTTGTCAAGGTTTGTGGAATTACCTACTGATCCAGTAACTCCACCCAACATCAATTAGAAAACCACGCAACACAGTGGATGCTCCCAGGTCCATGAAGGTGATAGCTACAAATATAAGGGATGCTTATCTGATTTGGTAAGGGACAGGCAATAAATGCTGTCAGGCAGTGATGACAATGTCCTACGAGTGAATTAAATAAAAGTTGATTCTTTTGAATCTAGAGTGTGGTGCTGGAAAAGCACAGCAGGTCAGGCAGCATCCGAGGAGCAGGAGAATCAACCTTTAGGGCATAAGCCCTTCATCATTCATTTTTGCCAATTTTCACCTTGGGTATAGTCTTTGGGATAGTTCCTTTGAGGGAGATGTATTCTTTTACAAATGACAGTCAAATGTTTGGGCAAAGTCTGTGTAGCATGTTCTTGCAGAAGGTGGAAGCCTTATTTGGAAAGTTCTACATTCTACTGGATTGTATTGATCAGCTTTACAACAGTGAAGGGTAGGATGCAGTAATGGAGCAACATTGTATTGTTACAGTTCTCTGCTTTTTAGTATGATTGTGGCTGACCTGTTTCCATAACTCCACTTGTCATCTACTCCCTGATTTCCTGAGATGCCAAATAGCTTGCTTTCTCTGCCTTGGAAAGCTTCATGACTGAATATATTCATATTCTTCACTTGCTAGAGATTAAAAATCTTAAATATGTTCAATGACAGAGCATTAGCAATTTGTTTAATATATCCCCTGTCCTGAGATTGTGACACATGTGCATACTACCATGTTCCCCAGTGGAGGAAGCAACTCTCTTGGTCTTCTCTACATAAGCCCTTTCAGGGTTTTGTAACTGCAATGAGATTATCTTTCATTCTTCAAAATCCCAGATGTGTCCAGTTTAGCTGCCCTGCCGTTGGGATGGGTGGGTAGTTGTGTAATAATTCAAATTTTTTAAAATTTGATCAATTTTTTTCCATCAATCTATTCACACTTCTGGAGCAGTTGGGACTTGAACTCAGACCATCTAGTCCAGGGTTGGGACAGTACCATTGCATCACAAGAGGACTCCTCTCAATCTAAGAAGCCTGAATTGTATCCCCTCCAAAGCTTTGTATCGGAGACCAAAACCATGTAATCCTCATCTGGTTTTACTAAAACCCTGTCTGCTATAGCAAGACTTCCATGCAGTTGTATTTTTGTGCCCTTGCAATAAAAGCCATACTTTTAGAATACTGCGTAAATTCTGGTTACCCTTCTATAGGACTGATGTCAAACTTGAGATGGTGCAGAAAAGATTTACAAGGATATAGTTGGGACTGGAGGGTTTAAGTTACAGGGAGAGGCTGAATACTCAGGACCTTTTGGAGGCTGAGGGGTTGACCTTTTCGATGCTTATAAAATTGAGGGGCTTGGATAGGGTAAATAGCCAAAGGTTGGGGGGGGGGGGGGGGGTCCAAAACTAGAGGACATAGGTTTAAAATGAGAGGGAAAAGATTTAAAAAGGACCTGAGGTGGGGTAACTTTTTCGCACGGGATGGCATGTGTATGGAAAGAGCTGACAGGAAGTGGTGAAGACTGGTATTATTACAATGTTTTTAAAGGCATATGGATGGATATATAATGGGTTTAGTGGGATATGGGCCAAATACTGGTAAATGGGACTCTATCAGATTGGGATGTCCTGTCTGTGCAGACGCAATGTCTGTTTCTATGCTGTATGACTCTTGTCACTTACCTTCCTAATTTCTTGTGGTACTCTGCATACTAACTCTGTGCTCCATATACTAGAACGCCAAATTCATTGACCATTAACATTTAGGGGTTTTAGACCTTTACAAAAAAAAATCTGATTTTTTTTTCTTACAACATACTTATTAAACTATGCCTACCACTGTATGACCCATTCATGTAAATTATCCAAATCTCTGTAACATCTAATTGCCCGAGCAGGTTACACTTTCTTTTGTATCATCAAATTTGAATATAAAACTCAGTCATTTCATCCAAGTCATTGACTTTGTTTATTAAAATTGAGGCCCCAGATGTATCTATGTGGTGCTGCAATAATTACAAACTGTTCACTTGAAACAGTCCCTGTTTATCCTGCATTTATGCTGATGTATTGCCCCCAATTCCATGAAACTTATCTTTTGTCACCGATTTATATTGGTTTCTTATTGAATGCCATTTCTAAATCCATAACTGCAACAACTTGCTCACCTTTATCTATCATACTAGTTAAGTCCTCAAAAAAAACCTTGATTTTTCAAATGTGATAAACACTTTCCTTTTGTAAACCATTGACTCAGATCATACTTTAATTTTCTAAGTTAAGGTTTCTTAATAATAAAGTCCAGCATTTTCCCAATGACTGATGTCAACGAACTGATCTGTTTTCTCTCTTCCCCTCCCTTCAATAGTGGTGTTATATTTTGTGAGCTTCCAATCCTTTAAGATGAATTCTAGAATGTAGGAAATTTTGGAAAATCATAAACAGTGCATGTACTATCTGCAGCTACCTCTTTAGAATCTTAGGATATTGGCTATTAGGTCCTGGGGAGCTTTTAGCCCATTAAGTTTGTCTGGTACTTTTTAACCTGTTTAATTTGTTAGTGACTTTTAGAAGCCGCCTGATAACCGTCTCTTTCTGGTATGTAATTTATAGCTTCCATTGTGCAGATAGGTGTAAATTATTTGTTGAATATTTCTATTATGCCCTCCTTCCCCATAACTTCTGCATCTTCCCTCTCAGGGACCAATGTTTACTTAAAGAGCATACAATCTGTTTTTATGTTCTCAGGTTAATTTAATCTCTCTTCCCATGTGCTAAAATTAACAACACACTGCTTCCTCTGTGTCTATCTAAATTGTTTACTTGTTAGTCAAAATTGTTGTTTAATTGATTATTTTAGTTCTATAGGTCAGTTTGTAGTTACTATTCCTTGACTCTGAGACTGACTCTACCTTCCTGATAACACCTTACATTAGCACCTTTAAATAGTAAAAATAAAAGTACAATGCGTCTCCTTGAATATACTTTGCTGATTTTTGAATCAGCAGTTGTTGCTTTTTCTCCCATGGGTTCTTTGTGACCTAATTTTGTCGTAAGTATTTCCACTTTTCAACAAAAAGGATCATTGAGTTCTCTTAAATGCTACTGGTTTCAGCTTGTAGTCACTATCTGAAAAGGATCATGTCAGTGACTTTTAGTAGCATTGCGGTCTTTGGATAATTATGTTGGAGACTCTCTTCACCTCAGACATGTTTACTTCTGCTAACACTGGGCTTAAATGCCTTAATTCACCAGTTGCATTAGGCTACTTAAATTGCTGTGAAACAGCTGCTGAAAAGTTGAGTAGAAAAATCATACAGCTTTATAGTACAGGAGAGGAAGCTCACTAAACTTTTGCAGGCTTTTTGAAAGAATAGCCCAATGTAGTTCCACGCCCCAGCCCTTTTCTCTATAACCCTGCAAATTAGTTAGCTTCAAATGCATGTTAAAGTGCCTTATTGAAAATTCCTATGGAATCAGCTTCCAGTAATCTTTCACATGATGCATTCAGATGATAAATGTGTGAAAGCTTCTCATTCAGCCTTTACTTTTGCTTTTTAGTTTATGATCTTCCGTTCCTGACCCATCCAGAGGAAACCATTTCAGCCTACTTGCTGCATCAGAATTATTCAGCGTTTTCAATACTTAAGTGATGTTTCCCCTTAATGCGTTCTCTTCTAAGTTAAACGATTTTCTATGTACTGAAATCTCTCATTCTTGGTATCATCTTGGAACATGTGCAGAGCTTTACCAAGAGCTTGACTTCTCCTCAAAGTTGATATCCAAATATATACACAACATTCCACCTGAGGGCTAAATATGGTTTTATGACCATTTAACATGACTTAACTGGATTCATTGCCCCATTTACAAAACTAAGTATCGCACATGTTCACTGTCTTATTAACTTGTCCTGCCACCTGCAGAGATGTGAATTTTCTTCCTCAAAATAGTACCATTTAGATTGTATTTCTCTCCATGTTCTTTCCAAAGTTACATGACTCCAGGCTCAATGGCACGAAACTAAATCTGCTCACTTCATCTGATTAACTTCCTAAAGTGTATTGCTATCATTTTCAACATTTGTATCATGTAAAAGATTCAAAATTGTTCAAGATGCCTGTACCCAAGTGTAGGTTATTTAGAATCAGAGAATGCCTACAGAAAGAGGCCATTTGGCCCATTGAGTCTGCACCGATTCTCCGAAGAGCATTTCGTCCAATCCCCGTAATCCCACATTTTACCATGGCCCATCCACCTAACCCATACATCTTTGGACTGTGGGAGGAAACTGGAATACTGGATGGAAACCCACATGGGTACAGGGAGAATGTGCAAACTCCACATAGATGTTCACCCTAGGCTGTAATAAAACCCAGGTGACTGGGGCTGCGAGACAGTAGTGCTAACCATGGAACATTGTGCTGTAATTCTATGCCATCAGAAAAAAACCTTGTGTCCTTGGGGACCAGAAGCACATCTGTCCAGTCAGATGACTTATCTGTTCATCAACCTACAAAATCAGGGAATGATGCAGCAAAGGAGAAGTCCATTTGATCTAGCATTCCTATGCCAGCAATTCTGTTGCTAATTACATACCATAGTTAGCTCCATTTAAGGCAATTTTCTTTTACTGCAAACAAGTTAGTAATATTATTAAATGCCTTCTGAAAGTTCATATGTAAAATATCTGCCGCACTAGCATAATCGACTCTTCAGTCTAATATGAAAGTCATTGGCCGAATCTGAAAATTCCTGCGCACCCCCTTTTCCTACCATTCTGATTTCCCTGGGTAGAAGGACACCAACAGGGACTGAAAGAATACTGGGATATTCTGAAATTTGGAACTTAAGTGGGTGGGGGGCAGGGGTGGTGGCGGTGGTGAAGGAAGGATTGAAGCAAAGAAATTTTGAGATTATGGCCATGATCAATTAAGGGTAAGATTCTGTGATTTCACCATAGAAGGGAAGGGATAGTATAGAACATTAGTACAAAGGAAAAAATAATTAAGTTGTAGATTCATAGAGTATGGAAATAGACCCTTTTAGTCCAACTCATCTATGTCAACCAAGTTTCCAAACTAAACCAATTGCCTGGCCAAACCAGTTTGGCGCATATCCGTCTTACCCTTTCCTATTCATGTATGTACCTGCCCAAATGTCTTTTAAATGTTGTAACTGTGCCTGGATCTACCACTTCATCTGGCAGTTCATTCCACATACAAACCACCCCTAAAGTTCTTTTTAAATCTTTTGTGGCTCATGTTTTAAAAAACAAGTCACCTATTCTTGTAATTCCCCCATGCTAGGGAAAAGACATCTGTCATTCACCTTATTTTATACCCCTCATGATTTTATAAATTTCTGCATCACCCTTCAACCTCCTGTGTTCCAGCCCTGCCCATCCTCCCCTCAACTCCAACCCTCTGGGGTCCTGACTGCAGTCTGGTAAATCTTTTCTGAATCCTCCACAATTTAAGAATACTCTTCCTGAAGGAGGGTGACCAGAACTGGACACAGTAGTCCAAAGGTGGCCTCGCCAATGTCCTGTGCAAACACATGACGTCCCAACTCATACAGTGTGGTCTAAGCGATGATGGCAAGTGTGCTCGACGCCTTCTTAATCACCATGTCTACCTGTGATGCAATTTTCAAAGAATTATGTAAGAAATCCCATAGATCTCTGTTTAACAATGTTACTCCGAGCCCTACCACTAACTATATAAGTCCTGCCCTTGTTCGTTTTTTCAAAATGCCTTTGAAAGAACATGTTCAGGGAATGAACTGGTGTTTGTGCTTTATTCAAAAATGAATTGTTCTGGCCAACAGAAGATATAGCTTGTGGTCGCCCATTTGAAACTGAATAGATGAATAGATTTGCTTTCTGCAGGAGTATGGTCATAGTAAACAGAGTTAGTCCACCTTAGTTACCATTTTAAATGGTATAAAGGGAGATTCTTTGAAGAATATTATAAAATAAGATTTGGGGTTAGGTCTGGATGGTTAGATCAGATAGAGGAGTGAGAACTGGGCCGAAGGGACCGGTTTAATACAGGATTTAGTTAGTTTTAATTCCTCTTAACTATTTGTTGGTAACTATTTAGGCAAATGAACACTGAGGCCTGAGTTGAAAATGTTTACAGACTGTTCCAGATGCTGTTTAATTGCCCATCAGAAGTTTAAACAACTGGGCCAAATCCCATGTAGTCAGGTGCGTTGGGACTTCTACTTGGTCCCAGTATGCTTCTCCAGCCTATGCTGCTGCAATGACTATAGGAAGTGACAACCATGTGTAAGACTGCGTATTTGCAGTATTAGGAGAAATGAGCATTATAATGAACATGTTTCAACCCTATGAAGATGAGACCTGTGCTGGGAAGAAAGCTCCGGTCTGAGTGTAGCATTAGAAGAGAGCCTCAACAATTGGCAGTCAAGGCTGAAAATGACTTGGCCCTTGAAGGAAAAAATGTTGAAGAGAAAATTAGTACTTCACAAAGCCGTATCAATGGAGATATGAGCTTGTGTTTGCATGGATAGAGGATTGGCTGGCTAATAGGAAGCAAATAATGGTCACTCCTAATTTGGCAGATTGTGATGAATGGTATGTCAGTTTTGGGGGCATCAGTTATTTACAATTTGTGTCAATGACATGGATGAAGGGACTGAAAGTATGCCTGCTGAATTTGCTGATGATATAAAATAGGTAGGAAAGTAAGTCATGAAGACAACATATTTCCCTTTGCCGATTTATAAGTTGAGTGGGCAAAGATTGGCAGGTGGGGTATAATGTGTGAAAATGTCAATGTCCACTTTGTGCAGGGACAATTCCCACAGACTGGCTGCGCTGAAGAAATAATATTGAGTTTGCAGGTGTATTGGGAGTGGGTTAAGAAAAGACTTCCCTTCTCCAGAGACTGCAAGCTACAGTTTGGACAAATTGGAGGTGAACATGCAAACTGAAGATTCAATAAATACCTGAGCTTGAGGATTCTTTTACAGTTTTGAGTCCAGTAATAGTTCTTCAGAAGATGAAGATGCTTGGGATAGTGAGGGTAGGGTGAGAGTATGAGCAGATATATGGCGCTCAGGAAAAAAGGGTAGATAGTCAAAGGGAATGTTGATGGGGAAGAAGAGAAACGACAGGATTATGGGAACGGAGTTGAAAATGGGTTGGCTGTGTGGAACACAAGCCTACTTCATGATGGGATCTGGGTTTGTGTGAATACATAATAGTTATGGAAGGAAGTGTTCTATGCTCTAAAATTGTTAAATCTGTGTCCTTAAGTCTGTAAGGTACATAAGCAGATAAGGTGTTGTTCCTCCATCTTGTGTTGAGCCTAGCTGGAGCACTTCGGGCCTGAGACGGAAATGTTGGCATGGGAACATGGTGTGTTGAAGTGGCAGGCAACTGGAAGCTCTGTCATTTTTACACACACTTTCGATATTGTCATGTGACTATTGTCATATGCTGTGGCACCAGTAGATGGTGGTGATGTATCACATTTGTTTCATTCTTGTTGCCATATGGCTTTGTGTCATAGAAATTTTCATGATTATAAACTTTTCTACCATAAGAGTGATGACAGCTAAGATATTGACACATTGTCATAAAGCTAATACTAGTTCTTTTATAAATCCAGTGCTGTTTAAGTTGCATTCAGCTCAGATTGTTTAGGATTCCACTGGGAAGTTCTAATGGTCTAATTTAAAGCATGTATTAACACACTTTCACAAAGTCCATTATAATAATGAGATACTAGTACTGATTAATGTATTATTCATTTTTCTGTTACATATTACCTCAATACCAGATGCAAAATGTAGGTGCTGATCTGATGTAGAAGTGGGGTGTAAAACTTTCCATGCCTCTGCAGTAGCATCTTACTTGAGGATGGATGCAAGGCTCTGAAGAATAAAATGAGAGAATGGATAGTGAATTGTCATGGTTATGGTGCTGCAATAATAAGTGGATACTATGCATGGTGAGCTACGCAAGTGTAATTCATTGACGTGTAACAGATTTATTGATTTTAAGGAAGTGCATGTGTGTTGTAGCCTCTGTGCAGTCTCCAGAGAAGGGAAATGTTCACTTAGCTAGCCCACTCCCAACACCCCTGAAAACTCTTGATGGATGCTGTTTCCTCAGAGCAGCTGGACTGTGGAAAGTGTCTCTGTACAGAGGTTTTTGGTTTTCTAAAGATAGATGTGGAATTTCAGTTCAAACTGCAGCATGCTACTTCACATGTGCCACCAAGTTCTGTCTCGGGCCACCAGCATATGTTATCCGAGACATGTAATTCTTTGATATGTTCTACATTGTCAGATCAGAGCTATAGCCAGATTTGATACTGAAGTTGGATCTTTGTTTTGTATATACATTTCATTCAGCAGTTGTACATAAGGGGTGTAGATATATAAACAGATGAAGCCTGTCATAATATACGAAATGAAGAACTTGTTCAGAGGTACCAGCTGTCCTTGGTGGCTTGTTATCTACAACTAACATATGGCCTTTCCAAAACTCAGTTCTATGCATAGACATTTTAAAATTAGTAACCAACTAATTCCAAGATTTGTAATTTCCTTAATTGAACCTACCAGCATCAAAGACCAGTAAAGGATGGCCTTTGTTTGCTGTCAGGAGAAATTCCCCTCTGTTATCCATCCTTTGTCCTTATTAGGAGTAAGATGTGATGCCTCTCTGGGAGTGTTGAATCACATTTGTTGAGTAAGGTGTTGACATCAGATCTGAGTACCTATAAGCATAAAAAGTGATACTTCTGTGATGGAACAATCCATCAAAATACATATGATCACATGGACCTTTATGCTTTGTATCTGCAATCTGGGGACTGATAATGGAACAAAGAATTAAGTGTGAAAGTATTGAAGGAAATCCATTTAAAAAGAGAAGAACCAATTAAAAGCAGAACAAGGTGGCAGCCCATGTCATGCATTCCCCTCACTATTTGAGGTGTCCCTATCTAGTTCTTCCTCGACCTGTTCAGTTCATAATGTAAGCAATTACTACAGTGTAACATGGGTCTGGTTTTTAAAGTCAAAATCTACATGATTTCAATATTTATTTAGAGTTACATGCTTTGTCATTGTTCCCTGTCCAATTATAAATATAAAGGACTATCACTTTTCAAGGGTGTAAACAGTTTGTATTGACTTCAGATATTGTGGAACTTGCTGCTCCTGTTTGCATTAGTGGTCTGGGCTCACTGCTGAAGAAAGCTCCCAAGGATTTTGCAGGCAATAGCTGGAGTGTGACTGGACAGAAATTTTACACGTTTTAACCAAAGAATAATTGCATGGTCTGGTGGCTACAACAGTATGGCCTGTTCTGAAGAAGGGTTAGTGGACTTAAAATATTAACTGTATTTTCTCCCCACAGATACTGCCAGACCTGCTGAGTTTCACCGACCTTTTTTTTTCAGATCTCCAACACCTGCAATTATTTGCTTGATTGTTCATGTTTCATTCATCAACGAATTTAAAATGTATCAAATACTTATCAAGCATGTTTTATTTTTCTTGGCTTTATTTTGGTTAGGACAAGTCTGTGTAAGTTAGACAACACTATTTTGTCAAATCACTAGAGATTGCAGCAGTGAGGAACAGAAGACAATGGGAGCAGAATTAAACTTGAGTGTCCATGATATAACAAGAGAACGAATATGTCCCTGTCTGGAGTTATTGACTTGGGTGTCTTGTGCATCAGCATGTGTTCTGTGTTTGGGTACTGAGAATCTTTAGAATTTTATATCCCATAAAGCTGTGGACACTAAGTTATTTAGTATACTCAAGATTGACAATTTTGGTAATAAAATAATAGAAGGTAGAAGGGCAGAACAGGATGTTGATGCAGAAAAACAATGTTTTTGTTGAATCGTGGAAAGTACTTGAGGGGTTGTATGGTCTACTCCTGTACCTATCTTTTATATTCAACGTGAATTGGAAGGACAATTAGCTGTTACACTCTGCGAAATAATGAGTACTCTGAAACGTACAGTCTAATCATCAGGTCATCTATAACTGGCCCAGCATATCCCAGCGTTAAAGAGGTCGGCGCAGCTCCTGATTTCACGATTTTATCTTCTATCAAATAATTTAAATGTCGATTCTCTTTCGCATACTGTTTAACAAAAATTGTTCACTAAAGAGATTCTCAGCAGACTGACTTGACCAAGAGTTTTCTAGGTGGTTACAAGTAAATATAACTCAGCTGCTCTTGATTAATCTGGAATGAAATTCCCTTTCTAGCTCTCCTTGGGCTACAGGCTGCCTGCCACTATCAAAGATGGCGGCTGACCTATTTGCTGCTGGAAGTTCCCGTCGTCCTTCGGTTTTAACCCGGAAATGATTGCTGGAGTTGGGGCCCAACGTCCGGTAGTGCGTGAGTGATTGGTTTTGGGTTTTGTGGCCCGGCCCAACGAGTGACTTAAAGCGAGGAGCAGTAGTCTGGTCATGCATTTATCTAATGACCTTCATTTTAAGATCGCTCAAAGTTTCTAATACAATACAAATGATTTTAAAAGTCTGGTCGCTTCTGTAGTGATTGTTGGAATCGACCCAGTTGCACACAGGAAGATCCCGCATCAGTGAACAGATTAGATCATTTTATAGTGGTGTTTGAGGGAAAGATGTTGGTTAGGATCCCGTGGAGAACTATCTACTTTTGAAATAGTGCCGTGAGATCTTTTTATTGAAGGAGAATATGGAACTTGGCTTAACATCAGTTTTAAAGGTAGGCCCCTTAGTGTAGCAGTCCCTTGGCACTGCCCCTGTGCAATTTAATGTTTCCTTTGCGCTGCCCGTTGGACAATGTCGTAATTCTTGGCATTGCCCTCTTGAATAGTTCTCTGCTTCCTTGGGACTGTCAATAAAATGTTGCATGCACCTACAGAGACCTGACAAAGCTATTCACACTCTGTGACCTAACAAATGATTGAGAGAGATCCTACAAATATTAACACTGTTGGGGAACCCCTGCATGTATAATAGAATTTAAGAACACAAACAGATTGTGTCCTACCTTGTATATGCAGCTGTTTGTGGTCCCATCAAACCTTTTCCCATCTCTTCATCTAACTAGTATATCTTTCTATTTCTTTTTTATTATCAAGCTTCCCCGAAGTTTTTTTAAATATTTACTTCAACTACTGCAGCTGTAAATTTCTGCTGAATTTCATATCAGATTTATTAATAATCTTGTATTTATGGTGCTTAAGTCCCATAAACATCTATCTGCTCTCTGAAATACTTTCACAGAGAAAGCAGAGAAATACAAATCAATGATATTTCTGTGGAGAGGAACTATGAGCAATCCAAAGCCAGATGTTCTTAGACAGACAAAATGTGTTAAAATAAAACAGAAGAGGGAGGCTAATGTCAAATGTAAAACAACCCAAAATCAGACATTGGAGTGCATGGGGAATTTCAAAAAAAGAAATAGCATAGAAAGAAGGTTAGCAGGTAATATGAGATGTAATATTGATGGGGAAACTACTAGAAACTTGTTAACCATAAAAATTTATTCTGATTTGAAGCTTGATCAAATTTATCAGTGAGCATAAAACAGCCAACAGTGGGTCGTGTAACGTGAATAAGCATGAAATGTACTCTGGGAGGGATAATAGTCTTTGAAACTAAAAATGTATCATTTAAGGGAGTAACATGCAAGAACAGAGAGACCCGGGTGTGTGGACCTTTGTAGGTTGCAGGGCAAATTGATAAGATGAGGAAAGTTAGGTTAGTTTACTTTTTCATAATACAGGCGGTGTCTACAGATGCCTGAAAGTCATGCTAAGCTTTTACTAACTTTTTTTTTTAGATTCCCTACAGTGTGGAAACAGGCCTTTTGGCCCAACCAGTCCACACCAATCCTCCGAAGAGTAACCCACCCAGACCCATTTCCCTCTGACTAATGCACCTAACACTATGAGCAATTTTGCATGACCAATTCATCTGGCCTGCACATCTTTGGATTGTGGGAGGAAACCCAAGCAAACTGGGGGAATGTGCAAACTTCACACAGACAGTCACTTCTCAGAGAACTAACTCTGGTGTGGGAGAGTGTGGACTCTCTCAAAGGGGTCAGTGTCCATGTTGCCATGATCGTGTTTGCCTCCCACACGGTAAATCGTAGGCTCAAGCAGCTCTACTGGAACCGAAGAGAGACTGTTGTTTCATCGCTGTTATGAAACAAAGTCCTGCAGTGACCCGAGGCTGGCATCGAACCTGGGATCCTGGTACTGTGAGGCAGCGGTGCTAGCCACCGTGCCGCTCCATTGCTGGTTAGGTCTTAAATGCAGTATTTTCTACAGTTCTGGATCCCACACCAGGAAGGCTATCGATGACTTAGAGTACAGAAAAGACATACCAAATGAAATCTGGAATGAAAGATTGCAGTTGCATGGAGAAACCAAGGTTTTTTTTTAAATAGTAAAGGGTGACATTGCTTGGAGACACTTGCTAATGGCTGAAGGAGTTCTTGGAAAATTGAGGATCAGGAGATGTGGAGATGGTATGGATCAGCTACTGTTTATAGGAAGGTGGTGTATACTTTTTTTTCTGCTGTGTCTTTGTTCTGGGATGTTCCTATTAACATTCTGTAATCCAATTTCAGTGATAATGAGATGATAGCAATTGCTTGCTGTCAGTCTGCAGAGTATCAGTGCTGTGATCTGGATTGGAGATCCAAACCAGGAACATTATGGCATCTGACCTCCAACTGATTGTGCACTTTGCCCTTTGTTCCAGAATCCTGGCCATTCTTTTCCAGGTTAGTGTCTCTCTTAATTCTCAATCCGTTCTAATGAACACTATATTAATTGATTTTTAAAAACACTTCAGGGAGAAGTGTTGGGCTGTTAATTTCCTGTTCCTAAATGGAATTTTTCCAGACATTTTCCTTGGATGCAGGCCAGTATTTTGATTAAGCACACTGGCTATGCGTTAGTTTAGTTCTGGACTTGATGCTGGAACCTGAGATTAGTACTGGATCTGAGAAACCAATTACAACATTGGGATACATGTATTCGAATGTGTTGCCTCTTATTTCCCTTTCTATGTTTGAATTCAGCCAAATCAATCTTCCACCCTGTTACAGTCCTGAAATAGTCCTTGCCAAAGTTACAAATTACATTGTTAATTTGATTGTAGTGAGCTGTCCTTCCTTGTGCTTCTGCACGCAGTCTTTGGTACAGTTGACTCTTTTCCACCTTAGCTGCTCTACTGTCCATCTGTTTATCAAACTTATTCTTTCATGGGATGTCAATGCATTTGTTGATCTCCCTAATTTTTCTTTAAGCACGTGGCTTACTGGGCCATTTCAAAGGGCAGTTGAGAACACTTGCATAGTTGTGGGTCTAGAGTCACCTGTAGGCCAGACTGAGTAATGATAACTGGTGTCCTTCCCTGAAGAAAATTAATCAACTTGGTGGATTTTATGACAATAGTTTTGTGAGACTATCATTATATTCCAGATACACTGATGTTAAATTCCATCAGCTGCAAAGGTGAGATTTGAATCTGTGTCCTCCGAGCTTTGGACTGGCTTGCTTCTTCAGTAACATTACCATGATGCTACTATCTCCATCCTACCTTGTATTTTATTCCTTTTATACCTAGTCACAACCAAAGAATAACCTGAAACATACTTCTCACTTGCTCATACATTGGCTCTCCTGGAAACTAATCCATTTTAAAATTCTTACTCATGTTTTCAAATCCCTTCACCTCTCCTTATCCCATAGCTAATCCACCTAACTTACACATCCCTACAATCCCAAAACATAGAACTTTGCACTCTTCTAATTTTGTCCTCTTGAATATGATTTATAACGATTCACTGTTGGATCTAGAGAGCTGAAGACATGGTCACTGAGTTTTGGAAATTCCTCCTCACTGACTTTCTTAATATTAATCTCTTTGACCAAACTTTTGATTATCAGTTTTTACTATATGTTCATTTTTCCAGATCAGTCTGAAGTGTTTGTTGATAACACTTCTGGGATGTCTTGCTGTGCCAAAGATGGTACAAAAAATGTGTAATGTGCAGTTGCTGAAGATACGGACTCTCACTGGGAAAGAGATGTTGACTCTTATTGAAGTGTCGTTCCCAGAGGGGCTGAATCCCACTGGTGTGCTGTATTCGCACCATCGAGCGTAGTTGTAATTTCAGTTTTGCTTCTGCAGAAAGCCAATATCTCAGCACAGTTTGGCTAGTAAACTATTTTTTCACGTTGTGTGGCTTGATCCTGTAGGCTTATACTCAAACTTAAAAAAAATTCAATTTACTCAGACTCCCTACAGTGTAGGAACAGGCCATTCAGCCCAATGAGTCCACACTGATTCTCTGAGGTGCATCCCAACCAGACTTCCCCCTAACTATCCCTGTAACCCTGCATTTCCCATGGCTAATCCACCTAACCTGCACATTTTTGGATGGTGGGATGAAACTGGAGCACCTAGAGGAAACCCATACAGACACTGGGAGAATGTGTAAACTCCACACACAGTTGCCTGAGGCTGGAATCAAAACTGGGTCCCTGGAACTGAGAGGCAGCAGTGCTAACCACTGATCCATTCTGCTATCTGAAATATAATCCACTAAAATATTTCTCTAAATTTTCTTGTAATTGCCATTTTTAATTGGATAAAATGTGTAGCTTAAGGGATGATTGTCCATTTGTGATTCTTTCAGAAGTTATTAAATACACACTTTAATTTTTTTGCTATCTTGTAGTCAGTACTGATTTTGACAGTTTTATGGGTGGGTTGGATTGATGTTGTATTTGCCTATTGGAGTGAATACTTACCCTGCTTCATTGCTCCTTTGCCAGATGGTGTTTAATTCTCTGATACCTGACCACAGAGCAGATGCCTTTCAAGCACCCCAACTGCACAATTTGAGTATCAGCGATGAGTTGCTGGAGGTCCTGTTAAGTGGTTTTTCTCGCTGGGATGCACAGCACTTCCTATTTATAGCAGAATTTGGATACATTTATGAGCATAACTTTGCTTTTCTACCATTGTTCCCAGTGAGCCTTCGGGTAGTGGCAGAGACGGTGCTCAGTCCCCTACGGTGCTTTCTAAATCTCCATAGTCGGTTGTTGCTTGCAGCAGTTTTACTGAATGCTGTGATCTTCATTCTGTCAGCAGTTGTTCTGTACCATCTGGGTGGTGTTGTGCTCCGGGATCGCAGGCTGGCCTTTCTCTCCAGCCTTCTCTTCTGCCTGACCCCAGCCAATGTCTTCATGTCTGCAGCTTATTCTGAAAGCATGTTCGTGCTGCTGACCTTTGGTGGAATGCTGAACCTGGAGAAAGGTTGGCTTGTGACCGGTTGCATTCTGTTTTCTCTGTCTGCAGCAGTCCGCTCCAATGGCATTGTAAATGCAGGATTTCTGCTTTACTCCCAGCTGAAGCTTTGCACTTTGTATGTGAGACACAAGTCAACAGTTATGGAAAAAGACTTATACAAATCATGGTTGAATCTGATCCTTCGGTCTGTGGTGTTAGTGGCTGCAGGAACAATGATGATTGTGCTGCCCTTTGTACTTTTTCAGTATTATGGATACCGGACATTTTGTAAGTCAACTATGAATCCAGCACTAGACATTCCTCAGCCTCTGCTGCAGCTCGCCAGGAACAAAGGTTATCATGTCCCTGATAAGGAAAGTGATCCGCCCATCTGGTGCCATCGCCAATACCCCAGCATATACTCTTACATTCAGGAAGCTTACTGGAACGTGGGCTTCCTAAGATATTACCAATTCCGCCAATTGCCCAACTTCTTGCTGGCTTTTCCTGTTATGGCTTTGGGAGTATGGGCAGCCTGGCAATATGTGATCGTTGATCCCTGGTATTGTGTACAGTTGGGTCTGACCCGCAGAAAGATCAGGAAAAAGACTGAAAAAGATAGCAAACCACACTCCAGCTTCCATACAGACCAAGTGTTTGTCTATATCGTTCACGCAACTGTACTGCTGGTATTTGGCATTTGTTTCATGCACATTCAGGTGAGAACTGTATAAAAGGACAATAAATATTAGGTGCATGAAGGGTACATGCAGAATGATTGAGGAGAAAGTGAGGACCGCAGATGCTGGAGATCAGAGCTGAAAATGTGTTGCAGGAAAAGCGCAGCAGGTCAGACAGCATCGAAGGAACAGGAGAATCGACGTTTCGGGCATAAGCCCTTCTCCTGAAGAAGGGCTTATGCCCGAAACGTCGATTCTCCTGTTCCTTGGATGCTGCTTGACCTGTGCTTTTCCAGCAGCACATTTTCAGCTCTGATCTCCAGCATCTGCGGTCCTCACTTTCTGGGCGGCACGGTGGCACAGTGGTTAGCACTGCTGCCTCACAGCGCCTGAGACGCGGGTTCTATTCCCGCCTCAGGCGACTGACTGTGTGGAGTTTGCACGTTCTCCCCGTGTCTGCGTGGGTTTCCTCCGGGTGCTCCGGTTTCCTCCCACAGTCCAAAGATGTGCAGGCCAGGTGAATTGGCCATGCTAAATTGCCCATAGTGTTAGGTAAGGAGTAAATGTAGATGTAGGGGTATGGGTGGGTTACGCTTCGGCGGGGCGGTGTGGACTTGTTGGGCCGAAGGGCCTGTTTCCACACTGTAAGTAATCTAATCTAATCTAATCTAATTTTCAGCTTATGCAGAATGATTGGTCAGTCTCCCCCATTAACAATCCATATCCTTTTATTATCCCCAAATCTAATCCCACTTTCCAATGAATTCCCATACTCTTTAAGGCCCCACCTAGTCTAATCTCACTGTCTCCTGCTTGGTCACACAACTTCTCAATTTTCAAACTAGTAACTCCCCTTTAAACTAATTCATGGTCTCTTTCCACAACTGGTTTGAGACACTGAATTTCATGTCCTTCTTATGACATTGTTTAATTTGGACACTGTAACTTTGAGCACTTTTCATTAGAAGCAGAGATGTCTCTACTAAACTGGGACTCCTTTTTTATTCATTCCCAGGATGAGAGTACCAGAATTTATTTCCCATGCTAATTGCCCAGAGTGCAGTGAAGAAGCTACCACATTTCTGTGGGTCTGGAGTTGAATGTTGGCCACACTGTTAAGGACTGGAGTTTGATCTTTTCCTGATAATTGACATTAGATTTTTTTTATTCAGATTTTTTTTTTAAACTTGAATTCAAATTCTACCATCTGTCGTGCTAGGATTTGAACCCATGTGCCAAGAGCATTTCCTGGGTCTAGGGATAATACCTATAGGCTATTATCTCCCAGTCTGGGAGTGACCAAAGCGAATGCATCTACAAATGTATGAGTGGTTATCAATCTGAAACATTAACTTGATTTTTTTATCTCTCCGCTGCTGCCTGAGCTTAATATTTCTAGCATCTGCAGTATTTTAATTTTCTATGAATGTGCTTTCTGTTTCAGAAGATGTGAAATAACTAATAAATCTCTTGCTTTCTTTGCAGGTTCTAACCAGATTCCTAGCTTCCTCCTCACCCATCCTGTACTGGTTCTCTGCTCATCTGCTCCAGAAAGTGGAGCCTGGACGTTTGGGTCAGGATTCTGCTACCTCAATTTACCGCAATAAGTTTGGGATCTTTCCCAGAAACCAGCTCACTACTTTGCTGCAGGACTGGAATGGCTGCAGTCTAACTGCTCGCTGCATTCTTGGATATTTTGTGCTGTACTGGTTACTTGGACTCTCCTTACATTGTAACTTTCTCCCATGGACCTGATCACAAGGGATGTTGCCTCAACACTATCTGGTTCTTTCCACTTGTTGGTCTGCTTTATTTCTGGAATAGATCTCTCTTTATTCTCTTCAATGTTAACCATGCTTTCCTGGCATGGGGTGTACTGTTGTGAGGATTGAGATCCAGGCAAATAAAAGAATATTAGAAATTGGATCAGGAGTAGGTTATAAGGCTCCTTGACCCTGCTTCACTGTACTTTGAGACAATCTGTCACCCCGGCTCCACTGGCATGCAGAATTCTTCTACCTTTAGATTCACCTGCACTCTCCTCAAGGGGACCAAATGTGTATGCGGTATTCCAGCTGCAGCAGAATTCCTAGCTGCGGTATTCCAGCTTTTAGTCTTGCAGCAACACTCCCTCCTATTTTACCCTTGACCTTTAGCAATAAATGCCAAAATTCCATTTGTCTTCCTTTTTGCCTTTTGTACCTGCGTACTAGTTTTTTGCGATTCATGCACAAGGACACTCTGCAGTGAAGCACTCTAAAGTTTCTCTCTATTTAGTCAATAAGTTGTCTTTCTACTTTTCCCAATAAAATGGATAGCCTCACACACATCCATGTTAAACTTCATCTGACAAAGTTTGACCCATTCACGTATCTCTATCCAATTGTAAATTTCTTATTTCTTCATTGCAAATCTTATTTTCCCACATTTTCAGTGTTGTCTTCTGCAAATTTACTATAATAGCTGTAATATCCCAGCATCCATGTCTCTAAATTGCAATTAATTGGGGCCTGAGGACCGAATCCTGTGGCACCCACAAGTTAATGTTTGCCAATCAGAAAAAGACCAATTTATTCTTTCTTACTTTGTTATTTAATCCTCTTTCTGAGCAAATAAATTACCCCAATCTCATTGTGATCTTACATTGTGTATTTGTGTGGGACTTTATCAAATGTCTTCCAGAAGTCCAAATATATTATATCTACAGGATCCCCATTATGAGGCCAGTGCAGGGAGACGAGGCCTTGAGTTTTGAACCCTAGTGTGGTCTGGAAGTTAGGTACTGGCACGGACTGGGGTGTAAGGACTGTAAATAGAGTATTTTTTCCCCTTTTATTCTTATGTTAGACTTTGCTTTATTCTTGCAATTTTGTATCAAATACTTAAGTATCTGTACCTAGGTATCTTGTACCTGAGATGGTGCTGTATACAGCAGCGTTGCACACACTTCACTGCACTCATTCAAGTGCATGTGACAATAAAGCAAATTCATTCATTCATTCATATATCCAGTCAGCATGTTACATCTTTGTAAAACCCTAGCAAATTAGTCAAACATGATTATCCCTTTATAAATCCATGCTGACTCTTGATGGTTTGTGTTTTGAATTTCCAAATATCCTGTTGTTACTTCCTTAATGGATTCTAACTATTTCCCAGCAACATGTTAAACTAACTAGTCTGTAATTTCCTACTTTCTGCGTCTCTCCCTCCCCTTTTTGAATAAGGGAATTACATTAGCACTTCTCCAATCCATTGGAGTCTTTTCTGCATCCAAGTAATTTTGGAATATTATAATCAGTGGATCAACTCTGCTGTGAGCTCCTTAAACCCCAAGGTTGTAGGATATCAGGTTCTGGGAACTTGTCTGCCTTCAATCCCAATAGTCTGCTTAGTACTTTTTCATTCATGAATTTAAAATTCCTCCCTTTCTATAACCTCTACGTTATGGATGCCACTGGCCAGCCTGCCACTAGTCTGTGATATTCTTATGAAGTTGAAGACGTGTATTGTACCTTTTGAGAGAGAGTGCTGTTCTGAACTGAGGTTACAAGCACCTGTGTATATGATTAGATGGTAGTCCCAGAGTGTACCAGAAAATTAAAAATGTAACACTTGGCTGTGAAATGTTTTGGTGGTTGTTTTGACAACAATTTGAATTTAACCATTGACAGAAGTACCTGGAGATCTAATGTCTTGTTCTCCAAGAAATTAGGAAACACAGTCTATCAAAGATACTACACGTATGAAACATCTTCACAGTAAGAAGGAAGAAGGTGACCCAGGGAGATCCTCAGCTGGAAGAAAGACTGAAGACAGCAGCTGTGTGGTTTTGAAATTAGGTTGATTGTAATTTTAATAAGTGACTTATCAGAACAGCATATTATAGAGTTGGAGGCAGATAATAAGTAGTTAATAGAAAGAGACTTAGAATTGAGTTGTTGTTTATTGTTCACTTTGAATTTTAAAAAAAATTGATGTTATTTTCTTTAGATAGTGGAATTTGTGAATTCTTTGTCACCCATACTTTAACATTACGAGGCAAGGTGAGCTTTGGTTTAGTTTAATGGGGTTCATCTCTGCTTTGTAACAATATTGTATGTCTTAGTTTTGTCATTGTTATCTTCTTTGCTTAGTCATGGATGTTTTTTTGCCTCTGCAATTTTTCTTCTTTATTCTAGTTGGGAAGAATTGACTACTCCTTAAACACCTGTTACTGTTCATCAACTGTTGTACCTTTTCGTCTTTCTGTCCAGTCCACTAGGGCCAAATTCTTTCTTTCTTGCCTTTGTAATTGTCTTTGTTTAACTCCAGAACACCAATGTGGGACACTAGTTACTCTTTCTCAAACTGAATTTGAAATTCTAGCATGCTATGATCACTCTTAGAGGATCCTTTACTACAAGATCATTCATTAATCCTGTGTTATTACACAACACAACCCTTAATAGCCTGCTCCCCAGTTGCTTACCCAACCCATTGCTCCAGGAAACAACCTCTAATACATTCAACAAACACTTGCTCAAAATTACCGATGCCAACTTAATTAATACTGTCTGTGCATTAAAATTTCTTAATATTCTCAAGTCTCTGAAGCAATTCTCGATCTCAGTCTTAAATAGGATGACTAACACATCAAAGAAGTGGGTTTTAAGAAGCATCTGTAAGTATGATAGAATTAGAGGGAATTTCAGAGCTGAGGGCTAAGGAGCTGAAGGTATGGCTGCTAGTGTTAAAATTGGGAATTCTAAACAGTCCAAAATGGCAGAGTGAAGACTTGGAGGATTTGAGAGGATGAATGAAATTACAAAAATTAGGAGGTTCGAAGCCGTGTCTTGATTTGAAACGATGAGTACTTGAAAATTAAGGCGTTGCTTGATCGGGAGCCACATGTTTGTGGAGGGTACAACTGTGAGACTGACCAGCAATGCACTAGAATTATCAAGTCTAGGTGCAACAATGAGGTTTTGGGTAAGATGGGATTGGTGGTAGGATGTTAATCTTGATGTTGTTTGTAGTATCAAACACATGAACTATCTAGTTTAAATGGTTGCCTGGGAGAGAGAGATGAAGTCGGTGATAGGAGAATGGTATTTGTGGTGCTGAAGACAATAGCTTCTGTATTTCCAGTATTTTTTTTGGAAACTTCTGTGCATCTAGCTCTTTTTCCATTTTTGGGATGAGAGTTTTGTTGGCTAGGCTAGTATTTGTTCAACATTGCAAGAAGGATGGGTAACAAGTCTGGCAATTTTGAGATGAACTAGTCAATAGAGATGTCAGTGGGGCTGTGCTGTATGGAGTTAGACGTTGTTTTCGGATGACTGTAAATACCTGGCAGTTGGGCAGGGTCAAAGGATCGATCTTTGGAGGGAAAGCCATAAGTAATATTACAGATATGGGGAAGCCTTTGCAGGTGATTATCTGACTGTGACAATAGAAATGAAACCATGTGAATAGAGTCCCACCAACTGGTAGTGGAGAGGCATTCTAGCAGAAGTTGGTGGTCATCTGTATCAAAGGCTGCAGACAGGTTGAGACAGGATAGTTTGCCTTTGTCAAATTTCACATGTCATTTGTGACTTTAACGAGGCATTTCAATCCTAAAATGGAAGCAAAATTGGAGGGATTTAAACGTGTGAGAGATGGGCTTAGATTTGAGAGGTGACAACATGGTCAAGGACTTTGCAGAGGAAAGGGCAATTGGAGATGGGGCAGTACTTTATATGAATGCTGGGATCAACAGTTTTTTTGGAGGTGAGGGGTGATACTGGATTTGAAGGAGAAAGGGACAGGGAATTGTTAAGATACAATTGTAATAAATACTTTAAGGGCCAAAGGCACCAAGCACATGGAATTACGCCACCTCCAGGTTCCCTTCTAAAGATACATAATCCTGGTCTGAGCATATGTTGCCCATCTCTTTATTGTTGCAAGGTAACAGTATTGCAAAAGCATTTTCGCCACATGGACTGCAGCAATTTTAGAAGGCAGCTCACCACCATTTTCTTGAAGGTAATAACAAATAAATGTTGGCCTTGGCAACACTGTCAATTAATGCATTTCCTCAACCCCTTCCAAAATCTTAGTTCAGGGTTGTGGCAGATGCTTTAATATTTTTTGTATTCGTGTCAGAGACTCACTCCTTCCCCACTGAGTGTCCATTTGCTCATCAGTGATGTAGCAACCTGCCTGTTGTTTGATGTCAGACATGATTCCTGTTCTTAAGTTCAGATTGAGATCAAATGTTCTCTGCTCATTGTAATTTATTTAGAATGTTATTACATTGGATATTCTTATTTCCAAAATGTATTCCTTCATATTTTCAATATTCAGTTGTATTTGTCACTCCTTTGACCACTCTCCCAGTCTGGCTGATCTCCCAACATAGCGTCACCAAGAAATCTCAACATTGTTTCTCAATTCTGAAATCCAATTTAATTCTGTGTATCACAGCCTCAACTTCTGCAGGACCATTCCTCATTCTTGCGCTTTTCTTAAAAACTCACTTTTGAACAAATTACAGTTGAGAGGGATGAGTTATTAGTGGCTTTAATAGATGTAAAATTGGATAAAACCCCATGCACAGTGCCATGTATCCAAGCTACTGTGGAAGGTTGCAGGGCCTTTGTAATTTTTAAATCCCCTCTGGAGAGATACCATAGGACTGAAGGACAGCTAATGTAGTTCCATTATTCAAAACAAGTAGTCAGGATAAACCAGGAAACTGCACGTCAGTGAGTCAAACACCAGTGGTAAGGAAACTTTAAAAATAACTGACAGGCAGAAGTAATCTCCCCTTGGAGAGGCAAGGATTAATCAAGAATTATCAGGGCAAGATGACGCTTGACAGGTTTAACTGGATTTTTTTTTTAGATAACCAGATATATGAATGAGGGTAGTGCAGTGGAATGTGTTGTCCATGGACTATGGGAAGACTTTTGACAAGGTCTCACATGGGAGACTGGTCAAGAAGGTAACACCTTATGGAATTTAAGGCAATTTGGAAAATTGGATCCAAAATTACTTTGCTGGCAAAAGAAGAGGATCATGGTTGAAAATTTCCTGTGACTGGAAGCTTCTGTCTAGTAGCATAATCCAGAGTTCAAGGTGGGTCCCTTGTTTGTACTGTTTATTAATTATCTATTCTAGTGTGTTATATCCTTTGCAATTGCATGGGAAAGGGCATGGTGGGGTGAGTGTTGGGTGTAATGGAGGAGTGGACCAGGTTGTGGACAGAATTACCCCTATGGAATGCTGGCAAAGGAGGAGATGATGTTTGGTTGTGGCATCCTGCTGGAGGTAGTGGTAAAAGTGAAGGGTGATTCTTTGAATGTTGTGACCAGTGGAGTTAAAAGTGTGGACACAGGCAACCCTTTCCTTGGAGGGAAGGAAAGGGGTGAGGGTAGAAGTGTAGGAAATGAACACATCTAACAGCCCTGTAAACCACTGCGGGGGAACTTTTGGTTGAGGAAAAAAGTAATCATGTCAGAAACATCTTGGAAGTGGCATTATTAGAGCAGATGAGATGGAGAAACTAGGAGAATAGAATGGAGTTCACACAGGAAGTGGATGGTGAAGAAGTGTAGATAAGTATGGGAGTTTTGTAGTGGCCATTGCTGGACAGCCTATGCCCAGAAATAGAAATAGTGAACTCAAGGAAGAAAGGGAAGAGTCAGATGGATCAGGTGAAGGTGAGAGAAACTGGAAGCAAAACTGATTAACTTATCCAATTTGGTCTGACATCAGGAAACAACACGAATAATGTCATTGTTGCACTCAAGGGAACGGTTACATGCACCTCCCAGAAACCCTTGTGGGTACATACAGCCACTCTCGCTTGGAAAAAGCAAGACGTTAAAGGAGAAATAGTTTAGTGAGAACGAGCTCAGCCATGTGAAGAAGTGTTGTGGTGAATGGTATCTGTTAAGTCTCCTTTCAAGGAAGAAACTGAAGTCTTTATACCATCCTGAAGGAGGATGGATGTGTAGAGCGATTGCACATCTGCAATGCGGCAGCTGGAAAAACGGGTTATCATGGAATCGACATGGAGTGTCAGAAGAATCTTGAAAGTATGTAGAAGAGACTGAAAAACGTCAAGGTAGAAAGAGACAAAAATAGGAATTGCTGGAAAGCTCAGCAGGTCTGGAAGCCTCTAGAGAGAAATTAGTTATGTTTTTGATCGAGTGACCCTTTCTCAAAACTGAGTTCTGAGGAAGGGTCACTTCACCTAAAAGGTGAACTGATTTCTCTCCACAAATGCTGCCAGACCTGCTGAACCTTTGCAGCAATTTCTGTTTGAAAGAATTGCAGATACTGTAAATGAGACATTTTCATTTTAATCAAGGTAGAAAGAAATCAATTCAGTGGGGCAGGAACAGGCTGAAACAACAAGTCAACCAGAATAATTCGGTTTCTGCGTTTGGGAAGAAGGTATGTGTAGGGTAGGAAGCGATGAGATGAGAAGCTTTCAGGACAATCTTTTTGAGGTGGTGATATCACTGACGGTCCTGGAAATAACAGCTTACAGACATAACAGGTCCTCAACGACTGTCATATCTCTAGCCCTGCACTCATCCCTGGAACATCTAGACAACAAGAACACCTATAAACAGACACCTGCTCATTGACTACAGCTCTGCCTTCAACACTATTATCCCCTCCAGACTGCTCTCAAAACTCAGCTCCAACTCCTGCAGCTGGGTCCTTAGCTTTCTAATCTACAGACTGCAATCAGTGAAAATGGATAACTGCACCACCCCTACACTAACACTCAACACAGGAGTCCCCAAGGAGGTGTCCTCCGCCCCCTACTCTATACCTAAAACTGTTGTCAAATCCAAACAAATGCCATCTACACTTGCTGATGACACCACCGTAGCAGGATGTGTATCTAACAAAGAGTGAAATTACAGAAGGGAGATAGTGCAATGAGAACAACTTCTCTCTCAACATCGGCAAGCTAAAGAACTGATCATTGACTTCAGAAAGCACCCATCCACATCAACAGAACTGAGGTTGAAAGGATGGAGAGCATTAAGTTCTTCGGAGTAACGATAACAGACAACCTATCTTGAACTTCCCAAACAGGTGTGAGTCAAGAAGACACAATAATGCCTCTTCCTCCCCTGGCAGCTCAGGAAATCTGACATGGCCATAAGGACCCTCACCAAGTTCTACAGATGCACCACTGAGCGTATGCTGTCTGGATGCATAATGGCCTGGTATGGCAACTGCTCTGCCCAGGACCATTAAACGACAGAAAGTGTTGTGCACAGCCCAGACCATCAGAGTTGGCTTCTCTTTACACCAGTCCCTGCTACAGAAAGGCTGCCAACATCAACAAAGACCTATTGCACCTCAGTAATGATTTCCAGCAACCAGAAGATATAGAAGCCTAAACACACACCAGCAGGTTCAGGAATAGCTTCTTCCCAGCCTTTATTAGACTGATGCATTGGCAGCATCTGCAGTCCTCACTTTCTCCTTGATGCATGGACTCTCTAGCTTCAACTAATACTGATCTTGCTAATACTAATGTCACCCAATGCATGTCCTGTGCAATGTTCACCTCAAGTCTTTTTGATCTGAACATCTTTGCTTACTATGATCTTTTTGTATTGCTCATAAGCAAAGCTTTTCACTGTACTTTGATACACAGGACAATAAAGCAGTGTTCAGCAATGGGGCTGTGTTTCATGGGGAGAGGACAGGAGTGTAGATGGTTGGTACTCAGCCTTTGCAAAATAGAGATTGGCATGCCAGATAACACATTAGGAGATAATAATGAATGTCAGATGCATTTTGGATGGATGTAAAAAACAAAGAATTACATGTTGAAAAATAGGACCCTAGGAAGTACAAAGGATTACCTCTTTCTACAATGTAACATCTCTTGTGATTCTAACAATAGATAATGGGTGCAGTGGATTTAGTGTGTGTTATTGGGGGGAAAGAGATGGTGAAAGATGGGAATCATGCAGGCCTACATACAGTTCAGGCTTGCGGTTCTTGACACAGCTGAAGCTTTTAATGCAGCCTTGGGCTTTCCAGCACTACACAGTGTAACAAATACACTTAGCCTGAGGCAGTTGTACGGGAGGGGGAATAGAATCGCATATTTATATATGCAAAGTTTCATATTTCTGTAATTGTTAGTGAATCTTTTCTGGACGTTACAGCAGGTTAATTGACTAAGACTTGGGACTGCACATTTACCACCCGCCAGGGATGGTGTGTATCTCCGAGCCCCCAGGTGGCGGTGTTGCAGGAGGTCGCCTCCTGGTTTCCGAGCCGTCAAATGGCGGTGCTTTTGAAGGTTGAACGGTGAGGCTAGTTTTATCTTTCTGAACTAAGAACGCAAAATGCTAGAAAACATTATAACCCGGTGTTGCGTGAATTTTTATCTATGTCCGCCCCAGAAAACATGTGTAGATCAAGTGGTGTCTGTGGAGTGGAACTGAGCTGAACGCTTAACTCAGAGAAGCCGCGAGGGGGGCGGCGGTGCTCGATACGTATCTCCTGTTTTTCAAACCACCAGCTGAGAATATTGGTGCACTCCAGTTGGCGATAGTGGTGGAAACCAATTCTCCTCCTCTTCATCTGGGATGTTTCCTCCGAGTCGCCAAGAGTGTGGTGTTGCCGGAGCTAGGAATTCTACCTCCGAGCCGTCAGGTGGCGGTGTTGCTGGAGGCTGGGAGACTACCTCCGCGCTGCTAGGTGGCGGTGTTGCTGGAGACTGGGAGGCTACCTCCGCGCTGCTAGGTGGCGGTGTTGCTGGAGACTGGGAGGCTACCTCCGCGCTGCTAGGTGGCGGTGTTTGTGGAGGTGGAATATTTTGGTCACTCTTGGCCGCATTGGGTTTCTGCTTCTCGGTCGCGGGGAGGGGGTCCGAATGTTGAGCGCGGCTGGATCCTGGAGCCGGGGAATGGGCCCGGGCCTGGGCCTGGGCACTGGGTGAACAGACTCTTGAGAGCGGCCGCCCAGTGCCGTCAGGGGCAAATCCTTTGCGGCTCTGGTGATGAAAGAGTGCGAGTACCGGCAGATCGCGCTGGCGCCCGGGAACGGCTCCGCGCCAGCCTCCCAGGCCCCGGCCTCACGGAAGCAGCGGCGCCGGCGCAAGTGGGAGTCATTTGCGGGGAAAAACCGTTTTTTTTGCGGTGGGCGGTTGATGAGCGGACGGCAGAGCGGCGCCTTTTACCTGACTCTGGGCTTGATCTTCAGCACCAGCGGCCTCTTCTTTGGCTTCGAGTAAGTGTCTCTCCTGTTCAAGTTACATTGGTCGAAGAGTTGGTCTGAGGTACTGGGCGTGTGTTCCACAGTCGGTGTGTGTTGTGCTTGGGAGTGTTTAGACGACAGCCCACAGTCAAGTGTGCATATGGGGACAGTAACTCTCGGTGTTGGACTGGGTGTGTTTTGAGGACAGTAGTATTTGTATGGTCTGTGGCGACCTGGATCTTGTGTTGATGGCTCCGAGTTACAGAATTGACGATTTGAGGCAATCCGAGGATCTGATCCCCACAGTGACCAGTAATAGGTTATACCTCCTTAGGTAAAAACAAGGACTACAGCTGCTGGAAACCAGATACTGGATTAGATTAGATTAGATTAGATTAGATTACTTAGTGTGGAAACAGGCCCTTCGGCCCAACAAGTCCACACCGACCCACCACCCACCCATACCCCTACATTTACCCCTTACCTAACACTACGGGCAATTTAGCATGGCCATTTCACCTGATCTGCACATCTTTGGACTGTGGGAGGAAACCGGAGCACCCGGAGGAAACCCACGCAGACACGGGGAGAATGTGCAAACTCCACACAGTCAGTCGCCTGAGGTGGGAATTGAACCCAGGTCTCTGGCGCTGTGAGGCAGCAGTGCTAACTGCTGTGCCACCGTGCCGCCCTTAGTGGTGCTGGAAGAGCACAGCAGGTCAGGCAGCATCTGAGGATCAGGAAAATCGACGTTTTGGGCAAAATCCCTTCACCTGCTGTGCTTTTCCAGCACCACTCTCATCTATATCTCCTCATCCAGTTTTATAGATGTGGTGTATGTAGTGATGATTACCCTTATTCTTATGAAAGCAAAATACTGCAGACTCTAGAAATATTAAAGTGACAGAAACTGTTGGAAATACTCAAAAGTCTGTAGAAAGATAAGTTGTTATGCTTCACTGGAGTGGTGTGCTGAAAATCAAGTCTGGCTATTGCCAGAGTGACCATAAAAGTTTAAAATTTTATAAAAGTACACAGAATTCCCCAGCTTGCCTGTCTTTTCGACCCAGGTTTGTGTACTTAACAAGAATGATTATTTATTGCAAAGATAAATTGTCATTAACTGTTGATGTATACTAGATAGAACTCTAACCCCCTTTAAATCTCCTCTTGTATATAGAGGCAGACAAACAAAATGGCTATTGTTTGGAGGGAATTGGTTGGGAAAACAATTCAGCAGTCCCTGTCAAGACTTGCTACTCTTCCATTTTACTTCTACACTTGCTTGAAGGTGGAATTCAATTGCTTCACATTTGTAAAGCTTCTGATTTATTGGTTAAGTACCATAGCTTACAGCAACTGATGAGGGAAAATACACACTTTCTTGATTTTGATTTTATTTATTATTGTCATATACTGAGAGACAGTGAAAAGTATTGTTTTGCCTGCTAACCAGACAAATCATACCTTACATAAATACATCAGGGTAATAGGACACAATGCAAATATCGTGTTTCGGCTACAGAGAAGGTGCAGAGAAAGATCAACTCTAATATATGAGAGGTCCATTCAAAAGTCTGACAACAATGGGAAGAAGCTGTTCTTAAATCTGTTGGTGCATGTTTTCAAACTTGTGTATCGCCTGCCCAATGGAAGAGGGTGGAAGGGAGTATGACCAGGGTGTGATTATGTTGGCTGCTTTCCTGATGCAGCAAGCCACGTAGACTGAGTCAGTGGAAGGACTGGGCTGCATTCACAACTCCCCGTAATTTCTTGCGGCCCTAAGCAGAGCAGTTGCCACACTATGCTGTGATGCATCTGATAAGATGCTTTCCGTGGTGCATCTGTGAAAGTAGGTAAGTGTCACAGTGGACATGCCGAATTTCCTCAGCCTTCGGAGGAAGTAGAGGCATTGGTGTGCTTGCTTGCTTGACTATCATGTCAATGGGGATGGATAAGGATAGATTGTGATATTTATTCCTAAGAACTTGAAGTTCTCAACTACCTCCACATCTGAACCATTGATACAGACAGGGGCATGTCCTCCAATCTGTTGACCAGCTCCTTCCTTTTGCTGACATTGAGGTCTTTATACCATTCCACTAAGCTGTCTATCTCTTTCCTGTACTCTTCATGGAGTTTTTATTTGTTGCAGAGGAAAGAACAGCTCCTTTTAGAGGTCCAATAACTTCTGACCAAACATTCAGACCTACAATCTTTTCAGCCATTTGGAAACCAATCATCACCAACTGGTCATTAAACCACAAGCTAATCAGCTACTTGTAGCCAGCTAAATCTCTCTCCATACACAGCCCCTGGCTGTAGCTTGTCTGTAGTCACCTCCACCTACTGTTTAAACAGCAATTAAAATGAATTAGGTAACTTGCTTTTAAAAAGTGGAGTACAGTGGAGCCTCAATTATCTGAAGGACACAGGTGGTAAATATTTAGTTTGGTTAATCAAATTCCGGATAATTGAATGCTGGATGACATAGTTTAGCCAAGCAGAGGGGCCTTGTGATCTCGCCAGATAATCTTCTATTCGGATAATCGAGGTTCCTCTGTAATACTTCCCACAGTCATTGGTTTTAAAACTGCCTTTTTCCCACTTCAGACCACAATGAAAAATGCAGAAATATTTTTAAACCAAGATATTTAATGGACAGTTAATGTTTCAGGTCATCAACTTTTCTTCAAAACTGGGAGTAGTTAGAAATGTAGGTTTTCAGGGAATGAAAGCAGTAAGTGTGGTAAAAGAGCACAGCAAAGGCCTTAAACACAGTAAAGGGTAGGAAAGATCAAAAGAGTGATGGTTCAGGGTCAGAAGAACAAGTGAACAAACAAAAAATTGTCTTGTGGAAGTGAAATGGAAGAATGAATGGTCGTTAACTGAAAGCAAAAATAAGAAAAACAAGTTTAGAAGCCCTGAATAACGTAAGGAAACAAAATAGAAGGCAGCATTTGAGTGTGGAAAGCTGTAAGGTACTTATTCAAAAGACCAGGTGCTACTCCTTGAACCTGAATGAGCTATATTGGAATGTCAGGAACATGAGGATAGAACAGTTCGTTTGATTGCAAAATATAGAAGTAAGGTTTCTTTTTACTAACAATCTGAATTTTTTGCAGAATCGACAAGGCGGATTGATAAGGATAGTGCAGTTTATGTGGTTTTAGCAAGGCATTGACAAGGTCCACGTGGCAAACTGGTTTAAATGAAGTAAAAACCCATTGGATCTGGGCGAATGTAACAAGCTATATATGAAATTTGTCCAGTCACCAGACTTAAAATTTTAACTTTACTTTCTTCCCGTAGATGCTGCCAAATCTGAGATTTGCCACCAATTTCTGTTTCAAATCTCCAGCATCTGTAGTTCATTGTTTTATTTGGGTTGATGATGTCTGTGTGTCAGATGATGTTTTGCTCATGGATTAATTTCCTAACCTGTGACTCATTGTGAGGAAGTCTCTCTAGTTTCGGAAATAGCTGCATGTAGTTTACTGGAATACTGTCGATAATTGTATTACTGAAGATATATGACTTTATGAGAATTGTTTCTCCCAGCTGAAATACTGTATATCTTTTTGTCCTGTTACTTGCTGTTCACCAGCACAGGATGATGAATTAAATGATCAAAAGGCAGTGTTGGCCATCAGGCAATTATATTAAATCTGTTGTTGCTTTGAATCTTTTTTGTTCAGCAGCTCACTGAGGAATTGCAGAATGTTAGAATTCAGAATTCATTGAAGTATTAGTTGATGAACTTCATTGCCTGTGCCTGGCACCGTGCAACAAGATTCTGCCATGCTCAGCACTTGTATTGAACTTTAATTTGTGCCCTGTGTGACCCTTATCTTCATATATTGCTGAGTCTACCCATGGTATGTTTGAGAAACAATAACCAAATTTGGATGCCTCCTGTCATAGAACATTTTAGAGCATGCTATAAGGTGGGAGAACGGAGCAGAATTAGGATTTTGTTGATTTTTGGGTGGCAGTCTTTAAGCTACCTGTGCCATGCATGACAGCATATTGTTTGTGTGAAAGTGAGGACTGGAGATCAGAGTCGAAAACTGTGGTACTGGAAAAACACAGCAGGTCAGGCAGCGTTCAAGGAGTTGGAGGACTTTTGATGCAGAGCTTATGATTGAAATGTTGACTCTCCTCCTGGGCTGCTACCTGACCACCTGTGCTTTTCCAGCACCACACTTTTCGATTGCGTGTGTGTCTGTGTCTGTTGACCACACAGGAGTGTATGAGAGTAAACAGCCTCTATTTCAATACCAGCTCTTGGATCAGCAGAGCAGAGTGTTATCACCTACTTGGGAAAGCCCATTGATTCCCAGCTCCCAGAGTTGTCATAGAAGTTAATCACTTAATCAGATCTCGCAAACTCCCTGATTTACATGTTTGTTAGAATCAGCTTAACTGAAAATATTAACCAAGTTCCTGTAGTGAACAAAATCCATTGTTTACTGCAAATAAGAAAATTCTAATCACAAGTAAACAGCTGTGGGCTATCAATATATGGCTCCACTAACTAAAACTCTTACCAACTTTTAAAACTCCCTACACACAAGCATACAGACAGCCAAACAAAAAGCATTGGTTTTTGTGGGTGGAGGGAGAGAGTGGGAAATGCTGTTCAATCGCACCAGTTCACAGAATTCATTGAAGTGGGCCGTTTGCTTGCCTGGACTTGTTTGTTACTCTCCTTATACAGGTTCTTTCACTTCTTTGCACAAGGCAAGTGGCAACTGGTATGCTAATTGCAAATTTTATTTAGTTACTGGTTAAAAAGGGCAGCTTACAGCAGCTGATGGAAGAAGGTAATCAGCTATCTTCAGGTACTGGATTAGTGGTGCTGGAAGAGCACAGCAGTTCAGGCAGCATCCAACGAGCAGCGAAATCAATGTTTCGGGCAAAAGCCCTTCATCAGGAATCTTCAGGTGTCAGGTATTTTTAATGCACAGGGAGAGAGAGGGACACACACACACACACACACCTGCCCTTGTAGCAGACTCTATGGCTTCTTCATGTCGTTCACTCCCACAAGCTGTTTACCCAGGAAACAGAGAGATGTCATGAGGCTGATGAATTTTAGTATTCATGACTGGTCATAATTGCACAAAGCAGCTACTTATTGTCAGCCTAATCTCACTCTGGACGCATCCTCATCTACAAATACCTTCCACTGCTTGAACACAGCTGCAGTGTAAACACTACGCACAGTTTCAGTAACTTGTTTTTAAAAATTCAGCAATTCCTTCCACTGATTTTAAAACAGTCCTTTTCCCATTTTAGTGGAATGAAAAAATACCGAAACTAAAATTACACTCTTTACAGAGCTCATTCAGTGCTTGTGTTTTCATTGGTGACATGAGACTATCTCATGAACTCCGATTCCATTGTTTCCTCCTTTGATCTTGTGCCACTTAGCGTTGACTTTTGAGACTGGCAATTTTAGCTGTGTCTTCCAAGCAATGCTTAATGATCTGGGGTGAATGCAATGCTCTGGGTGAAAGTCTGTTTTAGTGATTGAAGAGGCGGTCATATTGAATGGATTGTGGAGGTGATAAAGAGGACTTGACTAATGGGATTGGATGCTGCTTCTGTGGAGGATTAACACTAGTTTGGAACTGCAATCAGTGGGGATAGACGACATCACCTCCCCAGTAATCCTCCACACCAGTGCAAGGCTGCATACTCAGTTCCTTATACACTCTCAACTGTGTGGCTAAATTCAGTTCTTACTCCATTTACAAATTTGCTGATAACACCACCATAGCAGGGCAGATCTCAAATAATGACTACTGAGGACAAGAAACAGAGAGAAAACTTAGTGACATGCAACAGAGACAGCAAGCTCTCCCTCAATTTTAGCAAAAAGAAGGAGCTGGTCATTGACTTCAAGAAGCAGAGTGGAGGATATGCCCCTGTATGTATCAGTGGTGCTAAGATGGAGGTGGTGCAGAACTTCAAGTTCCTAGGAGTAAATATCACCAACGGTCTATACAGGTCCATCCACACCAATACTACAGTCAAGAAAGCACACCAACATCTCTCTTTCCTTGGAAGGCTAAGGAAATTTGCATGTCCACAATGACTCTTCACAACTTTTATAGATGTACCATAGAAAGCATCCTGTTTGGAGGCACCACTGTTTTGTATGCAAATTGCTGTGCCCAAGGTCACAAGAAATTACAGGGAGTTGTGAATGCAGCTACATCCATCAAGAAAACTAGCCTTCCTTCCATTGACTCTGTCTACGTGGCCTTCTACCTCATGAAAGCAGCCAACATAATCCAAGACCCTTCCCACCGTGGTTACGCTCTCTTCCATCAGGCAGAAGATATAATAGTTTGAAAACATACACTAACTGATATCAGAACTGCTTCTTCCTTGTTGTCATCAGACTATTGAACTGACCTCCCATATAGAATCCCTACAGTGTGGAAACACGTCCTTTGGCCCAACAAGTCCAATGAACAGCAACCTACCCAGACCCATTCCCGACCCTATTATCCTATATTAACCCTTGACTAATACACCTAATCTATACATCCCTGAACACTGGGCAATTTAGCATGGCCAATTCACCTAACCTGCACATCTTTGGATTGTGGGAGGAAACCAGGGCATCCGGAGGAAACCCACGCAGGTACAGAGAGTATGTGCAAACTCCATACAGACAAGTACCCGAGGTTGGAATCGAACCCGGGTTCCTGACACTGTGAGGCAGCAGTGCTAACTACTGAGCCACTATGCCGCTCCAACTGCATATATCAGAGTTGATCTTTCTCTGCACCTTCTCTATAGCTGTAAGGCTATTTCTGCATTGTGTTCTATTACCTTGTTGTATTTATGTAAGCTATGATTTGTCTGGTTAGCACACAAAACAATACTTTTCCCTATATCTGACAATAATAAATTAAATGTGAACCGAACAGCCTGTACCTATGTTATAATCTCTTGGTAATGTCTCCATACATGCCAGCTCAAACGTCCCTTCCCAGAATACAAGCTGAATTCCCATTCTGCTTCTCCATTAATGATCAGATAATAGAATACAAATGGATCCACTCGTCTCTCAATGCAGACTGGCAGAGATCCAGGATTGGTGACCTATCCCTTCCTGCTCTCAGCAAGTCAAGTACCATTTCACAAGGTCATGGGAGCCCCATGGGACATAGTGATGAAATAAATGAAACAGTTTGTTGTTAATGAAATGTAGCAGGTTGCTGTAGTGAATTTTCTCAAGCAGGGCTGGGAGCTGTGGTCCTTGCTGTGGACTGAGAGGAAATTCTATGTTCAATGGCCTACTTTTCTAGTTTCCCCTTCAAAGTACAGTATTGATCAGTTCTGCTGTTCTGTCATTGTGGTAGTGAAATTCTTCTCTCCCCTTGCAGAATTCCAAACATTAGAACAATGCTGCCTAGGGCTGACTTGCTGCCCTGATCCCAGCTCTCGGCCCTGCCGAGTTTTCACCATCCCTCCAGCCCTCCCACTCACTGAGGACGAACGATCAGTCCTCAGCAAAGGACTCCCCTTCATCCCCCTCCGTCCACGCATCAATGAATTTAATACACGCCGTGACATCGAACACTTCTTCCGTCGCCTCCGCCTCCGAGCTTACTTTCACAATCAGGACTCCCGCCTACCTCCAACACACTGCATCCACCTGGACACCCCGTGCTGGCCTATTACCTGCCCTCGACCTCTTCATTTCCAACTGCCGCCGGGACATTAACCGCCTCAACCTGTCGACCCCCCTCCCCCACTCCAACCTCTCGCCCTCACAACGCGCAGCCCTCCAATCCCTCTATTCTAATCCCAACCTCACCATTAAACCAGCGGATAAAGGGGGCGCAGTGGTAGTCTGGCGCACTGACCTCAACACTGCTGAAGCCAAACGCCAACTCGAGGACACCTCTTCCTACTGCCCCCTCGACCATGACCCCACTCCCCATCACCAAACCATCATCTCCCAGACCATACAGAATCTCATCACCTCAGGAGATCTCCCACCCACAGCTTCCAACCTCATAGTCTGAGAACCCCGCACTGCCCGGTTCTACCTCCTTCCCAAGATCCACAAGCCTGACCACCCTGGCTGACCCATTGTCTCAGCATGCTCCTGCCTCACTGAACTCATCTCTACCTACCTCGACACTGTCCTATCCCCCCTAGTCCAGGAACTCCCCACATACGTTAGAGACACCACCCATGCCCTCCACCTCCTCCAAGACTTCTGTTTCCCTGGCCCCCAACGCCTCATCTTCACCATGGATATCCAATCCCTCTACACCTCCATCCATCATGACCAGGGCCTCCAAGCCCTCCGTTTTTTCCTCTCCTGACGTCCCCAACAGTACCCTTCCACTGACACTCTCGTTTGTTTGGCCGAACTGGTCCTCACCCGTAACAATTTCTCCTTTGAATCCTCCCACTTCCTCCAGACCAAAGGCGTAGCCATGGGCACACGTATAGGCCCCAGCTATGCCTGTCTCTTTGTCGGCTATGTAGAGCAGTTGATCTTCCGTAATTACACCGGCACCACTCCCCACCTCTTCCTCCGCTACATTGATGACTGCATTGGCGCCACCTCGTGCTCCCGCGAGGAGGTTGAGCAAATCATCAACTTCACCAACACATTCCACCCTGACCTTAAATTTACCTGAACCATCTCTGACACCTTGCTCCCCTTCCTGGACCTCTCCATCTCCATTAGTGATGACCGACTTGACACTGACATTTTTTACAAACCCACCGACTCCCACAGCTACCTGGATTACACGCCTTCCCACCTTATCTCTTGCAAAAATGCCATCCCGTATTCCCAATTTCTCCGCCTCTGCCGTATCTGCTCCCAGGAGGACCAGTTCCACCATAGAACACACCAGATGGCCTCCTTCTTTAGAGACCGCAATTTCCCTTCCCGTGTGGTTAAAGATGCCCTCCAACGCATCTCATCCACATCCTGCACCTCCGCCCTCAGACCCCACCCCTCCAACCGTAACAAGGACAGAACGCCCCTGGTGCTCACCTTCCACCCTACAAACCTTCGCATAAACCAAATCATCTGCCGACATTTCCGCCACCTCCAAAAAGTCCCCACCACCAGGGATATATTTCTCTCCCGACCCCTTTCCACCTTCCGCAAAGACCGTTCCCTCCGTGACTACCTGGTCAGGTCCACACCCCCCTACGACCCACCCTCCCATTCTGGCACTTTCCCCTGCTCCCGCAGGAACTGTAAAACCTGTGTCCACACCTCCTCCCTCACCTCTATCCAAGGCCCTAAAGGAGCCTTCCACATCCATCAAAGTTTCACCTGCACATCCACTAATATCATTTATTGTATCCGTTGCTCCCGATGTGGTCTCCTCTACATTGGGGAGACTGGGCGCCTCTTAGCAGAGCGCTTTAGGGAACATCTCCGAGACACCCGCACCAAGCAACCACACCGCCCCGTGGCCCAACATTTCAACTCCCCCTCCCACTCTGCCGAGGACATGGAGGTCCTGGGCCTCCTTCACTGCCGCTCCCTCACCACCAGACGCCTGGAGGAAGAACGCCTCATCTTCCACCTCGGAACACTTCAACCCCAGGGCATCAATGTGGACTTCAACAGTTTCCTCATTTCCCCTTCCCCCACCGCATCCTAGTTTCAAACTTCCAGCTCAGCACTGTCTCCTTGACTTGTCCGACCTGCCTATCTCCTTTTCCACCTATCCACTCCACCCTCTCCTCCTTGACCCATCACCTTCATCTCCTCCCCCACTCACCCATTGTACTCTATGCTACTCTCTACCCACCCCCACCCTCCTCTAGCTTATCTCTCCATGCTTCAGGCTCACTGCCTTTATTCCTGATGAAGGGCTTTTGCCCGAAACATTGATTTTGCTGCTTGTTGGATGCTGCCTGAACTGCTGTGGTCTTCCAGCACCACTAATCCAGTATTTGGTTTCCAGCATCTGCAGTTATTGTTTTTACCCTGTGTCAAGTGTTGTCTGCAAGACCACAATTTCCTGATTCTGTGAATTGCAATTTTTTCTAGATATTACCTAGGACATATATAGTGAATAAAAGAGAGACCAAAACCCGACAGGAACAATGGATTGATAAGTTCCTTTCCTAGTTTACTTATATGATTTTGTCAAATATGTTCTCCAGTGTTCAAGTTGATGCAAACTCTGCATTTTGTTTTGGCAGCTGTCCTTACCTGACAGAGAACCTGACTTTGGCCATTCCAATAATTGCGGGGCTGCTCTTTGTGTTTGTGGTGAGCACCTTGTTGCACACAAGTTTCACGGACCCTGGGATTCTACCGCGAGCCACTCCGGATGAAGCAGCCGATCTGGAGAAGCAGATAGGTAGCTTACTACCATTTAACTATGTTGCTGAGTGCCTGATGTGTGATGGGAGTGACGGGCTGTCAAGGTAACAGACTCTGTAACCTGTGCTCTGGCAGGGCACTGCAGAATATGTTTGCCAGGGCTAAAATCAATAACATGAGGGCTAAAGTGATTAAATTATGTACCCAGGTTGCATAGACAAGTTTTGTATTACCCAAATATCGAGGACGTAGGAAAATGTAATCAAAGTCTTTGAGATGATTCAAGAAGTTGACAGGTTGGATAGAGAGCAACTATTTCTTCTGACTTTTGACAGCCAGGCCTTTGGCTGCTAAAGCCTTAAACTCTGGAATTTCTTCCCTAAATATTTCTGCCTCTCAAAGATACTTTAAAACCCACTCTTCTTCCCTACCTTCTATGGTGGCTTGGTTTCAAGTTATGTTTGATAATGGTCCTGTGACTTTCCCTCACTTAAAGGTGCAATATAAATCCAGTACTTGTTGGTGGAAGAATTCTGAAAAAGGGATTGTAACTAAATTTGGATTCAGGCTAAATTTGGGGTGATGTCAGGAAATACTACTTTATACAAAAGGCAGTGTAAATCTGGACCACACTCTCTTTATCCCAAAAAGAGGCTATTGAATTGGGATGAAGTGAACATTTCAAAATAGAGATCAATACATTTGTATTAGCCAAGAGTATTAAAATTTACAGAACGAAAGGATGCACACAGATCATTATTTAACTGAATGCTAGAGGTGAAAATAAAGTTAAATAGCCTCTGTTCTTCTGATACTTGTGGAGCATGTACCCCAGCAAAAGACATAAATGCAGCTTGGAAGGGGATAGGCAATGGGGAGACAATTACTTCTAAGCCCCAGAAAAACTGGACTTCTGCAGTTCAGACTGTCCTCATGTGTTAGTAGGGTGAAGTCCTTCATTTCCAGTACACTATAACAAATCTTCTTCCTTCCCCAGATAACTCTGGGGGGTCGGGTTACCGGCCCCCACCTCGCACAAAGGAGGTGGTGATAAATGGGCAGACGGTGAAACTCAAGTACTGCTTCAGCTGCAAAATGTTCCGGCCTCCGCGGACATCGCACTGTAGCTTGTGTGACAACTGTGTTGGTGAGTATAGGGTGAGCCAAAGTGTTTGGAACATCTTTAAGAGTCCAGGAAACTGGATGAGGGCAGCCAGGGCATAGGAAGCTGATTGAAGGAAACCTTTTACCCCGTAGGTATCGCTTCATTACTTGTATTCCAGTTCTGTGAATGCCACTAGCCCACCTGGTACTTTATCTCAAACCTTGAGACAGTGAGTGTCAACAGACTATTCAATCAAAGCCTGTCCTGATACTGTTGTTTTTAATATCCTCCATTTACTTTCTACCAAGAAATGATTTTGATCAAGAGCTTATTTGCCTTCACTGAATCCCAAAAGTGCAGTTCTGGGCATTAAACACTACCCTTATGTTTTCTTTCGTCTGCTTATTGGATTGTAGATGGGAATTGAGCTAAAACTCTCAATTTGATAGCATCTTATCTTCAGACATTTCTACAAAATCAAACATGGGAATGTTGGAATTTGACATAAAAACAGAAAATGCAGGAGAGAGAAAGGTGTTTAATTTTTCAGATCCATTACTTTTCATTGGAACTGGAGAACTAGAGATAAAGCAGATTTTAAACAATCTGATTGAGAAAGGGAAAGGTGGAGCAAAGTCAACGGGAGTGGAGGAAAATGTAAAAAGGAAGGTTAGTGGAAATCAGAGGAGATTAAAGGACAAAAGAAGCCATGGTGTTAGGTCAGAGGGATGTTAATGGACCAAGTGAAATAATCAAAAAAATGATTTTATGGGGATAAAATGGAAAAAAAAACAATTATTTGTGTTTGGGGAGAAACAGTGTGAAGTGGTTATGATTAACATTACCTGTAATTTGTTTTACCACTCCATGCACTTCAGAAGTCCATGCATGGCATCAACTTCCAAAAACAGAAGCCATGTATTGGCACGCCATCATACATACATGGAGGTTCCCAGTGGGAATGCTAGTCATGATTTGACGTCATAGAACAATGCTGTAAAATTGAAAAATTATGCTCTGTTCTAAGAGACTGGTGTAAGAGTGAGGTAGTTAATTAAAATGACAGGTGATTGAAAACTCAAAGTTATGTTTGTGGACTGAGTAGAAATGTTAAACACAGTGATCACACAATCCATATTTGTTTACCCCAGTGGCAATCAACGTCATGAGCTGTCAGTATGGTATATTAAATTTTGTTTCACTTGGAAGGATTATTTGGGGCGCGAGGTAATGAGATGGGAGGAGTTAGAAATCTGAGAAAGACTGGAGTGTTGGAGTGCTTGATTAATGCGCTGGAGTGTCATGTAAAAAAAAAAGTATCCTGGTGGCAATGCAGACAACAGGAACGCTATCAAAATTGTGGAAAAGGAAGAGAAGGCGTGAGTGTAGAAAATGAGACCTGATTAAGCCCTGCTGCTATGGTGGAGAGGAATCCCCGGCTGAGCAAAAGAAAGACTTATTGGCAATGCTGCAATAAAAGTTGATGCTCTTATAGTGGATATTGGACAAAAGCAGATGAAAACCTGGAAATGGAGCAACAAAAATCGAAGGATGGACCAAGATGAGAAAAATTGGACACAAAGTTGATTATGTTTTCTAGTTTGTGATGACAGCAGGAGTTAATCATTGATGCACTGAAAAATCATGTTGTGGGAGGAAAATTATTAGGACTGCAACATAGAATGTTCCAAATACCCCGCAAAAATCAAACATATAGGTTCCCATGGAAATATCTTTTAATTTTTTTGAAGTGGTAAAGTCTAAGGCAGGGGTTTTCAGTGTAAGAACAGATTCAGATAAGTAGAGGATGATAACGGTGGATGGGTCAGACACCCTGACAATACCAATGGGAGGGCGAGGGTAGAGAGGAGTTGGACATTCATCTTGAAAAGGGGCGGTGAAAATCAGAAAGTTTAAAACTTGGTTTGGAAAGTCACAGGAGCAGGTGAGATCTTTCTCCATCTTGCTCCTCTCTCTGGGTTTTGAGCTAAAATTGGAACTCACTGTTCACATGTGGACAGAGGAAAGGCTGTGCTGGGTTGAAGGGTCACTGAAGACTGAAGTGTGAAGGCTGCAAGACTGATTATTGCTTAGACTCTTACATATTGATCTGTTTGGAGAGGAGATAGTGACACTGCATATGCTGTACTATGAATTTTTGTCCTTTTTTTACAGAACGATTTGACCATCACTGTCCTTGGGTCGGAAACTGTGTCGGGAAAAGGAATTACAGATTTTTCTACATGTTTCTGCTGTCACTTTCCTTTCTAACTGCTTTCATCTTTGCCTGTGTGATAACTCACCTCACACTCCGTAAGTCCCCCAAAGTTTCCCTTGGAACTTCTTTTGTTACTTTAAAGCAGCTATATAAATCCAGGATGTTGATAAGGTGATGATGCAAATTGAAGCAGAAACAAATTCAGCAGTAAAGACTTTCCAGAGATAGGGTAGAGTGGGAGCTGGTATGTGAATAAATTTTCTAGAAACCAGGAGGGAAATTGAGTTTGGGAATCAGATTACTAGTGAGTTTTGAGAAGATTTGTAGCTCAAGTTGAGGTTCTGGATACAGAATCAGATTGCTGTCAGAAATAATGTGGAAGGGCCATGCTGAGAATTGGAATGAACAACAGTAACAATTAACGAGCTCTCTGATGAAACAGATGAGATATAGTGTTTGCACAACATGCAAAGCCTCCACCATGACATGACTCTGGAATAACGTTGGATCAGGGCCTAAGACCCAGATCAGTGGTCCAAGGAGTTATGAACTAAGTAAATCTTCATACTTAAAGGTTTACCTAGGGGAGAACTTTGATATCATCTGGCTTGAAGTTTACAAACATGAAACATAGACATGAGCAGGTTGCTGTTTGAATGGAGTCAAGTGCAGTTTGTACCTGCCAACTTACCCAATACTGCACAATAGTCGTATTTTATCAGCATGGCAGTTAACATTGCACTAACCTTTTTTTGTTCTTTCACCCCTCCACCAGGATCTCAGAACACTGGGTTATTAAATGCACTCCAGGAAACTCCAGCAAGATATCCTTTTCTTGCTCTGGCATGGTATCATCAATGCAGTTGTCTGATTTGTAAAGTGTCATGTGATCAAGGAAGGGGAAACTGCCAACTTATAAAAATTCTGATTTATACTTATTATTTTCTCCCTTCTAAAAGCACTGATTCTCATTGGGGGAACAATTCCATGGAGACTGTGACTGGGGTGCTTGTCCATGGACACTGACTCTTACTCCCATAGGTTTTACCTTTCCTGAAATACTACACATGCCAGTTTTAAATCTGGATAGGGGAAAAAAATGCTTGAGGGTAAAGGTTGTCCATGCTGGAATGACAGGGAACAGGGATATTGTTAGATTTTTCCTCCCTTGTGTACCCCAGAGCATTCCGGCTAGTTTCTAGCACCGCAAATGACTCACTAACTGAACTCGTGAACTTAATGAAAGGCTGTGATAGAACCTGACACTGTGTCCCCTGTATGTTTAGTATTAAACTGAGTGGTACTTTTGCCTACTGGACTGGAGATAGTGAGTGTTTTAATCCTGTTCACAGTGAGAGAAATATTTATATTTGGTCTCAACTCACAGGTGTTATCAAGCTGTGATTTTTGGTGCAGTACTTTTGCAAAGTACTTTACTGGACTGGTGACAGGGCTCATTATAAATCTCTGACCCAGCCCCTTTCCAAATCTGGGATTTGTTAATGTTACAAAGCAGAGCAATGACAGAAACAGCTTCTGAAGGAGGCTGAACAAACCACCTGTGTACAGGTCGGAATTCGTTAGGGTCTGCATTGAGAGGGGGCAAGGAAGATGGGTTTTGAGGGAATTTGGGGAAGGTTTGAACTCTGATCTTTTCTTTGACTCCACTTACCGCACTTGAGCTGGTGGTCTGTTTTTTCTCAGTCTGGTCCATTCTGGGCCTCTCAGGGTTCCACACATATCTGGTGGCTTCCAATCTGACAACAAACGAAGATGTGAGTAAACAGACTCTTTTGTGTGTGTATTTGAATGAGACAGAAAAACAAAACACTGATATCTTACCTTAGTAAATGGAACTTTTTGTACTATTAAGCCTATTTTATGCTACAACTAAATGGTCACAAAAGCATCTAGCCACTGATACACCTCTACTAAATAGCTTCATTCAGTGCTCAGGGATACCATGATATCCAGTTCCATTCAGTGCTCAGGGATACCCTAATATCCAATCCATTCAGGGCACAACATTTCAATATCCAGCTCCATTCCATGCAGAGCAACATCCTGCAATTCAACTCCATCCAGTGCACAACAACACCTTGATATCCAGCTGTATTAAATCACATGGACACCCCAATACCCAGTTCCATTTAGTTCATAGGGATACCCCTGTATCCACTCCAATCAGCACCATTCAATGCACTTGGATGCTCCAGTAGCCAGCTCCAAATGTAAAAAAAAATTAATATTAACTTGTCTGGTGAAATTGTTCTTTTCATAATTATGTTTTTACTATTATTGCCTTTTGTCAAAAAGAGCCTAATCATTCTTCTATCTGTATAAGTGCAGAAATGATATGGATCAGCTTCATGGCACCCATTGTTGAAGTGGTGCTTGTTTTGTAAAATGATTCTAACATTATTAAACAATCCATAATATTAGAATGAATAAAGCAGCTTATTAATGTGCAGAGCCAGCCAATATTTACTGAGTAACATTTGGTTGTGCTCACTAACCACCGACAGCCTGCAAGCTACTTGACTGGTTTCTCCATATGTTTGTGGGATAACTGCAACTAACTGTAGGGAGATGAAGCTGTATTAATTATAATGCCATTGTATGAACATGCTTCAGCTTTCAGAGTTCTCTTTAATTTTCTGGTTTTCTGGATTTAACAAGAATATGGATTGAATGTCAGCTTGTTGGTGTAGTTAGTGAATGCACAGCTAGAATTTATTTTTGAATTGCACATTTGTGAGATGAATAATATCATGGTTTCACTCACTATTCTCTTGTCAGTCGGTCACACTATTAGTTGGTTTTGCTCCCTTTCAATTGGTCAGGCTCATACACTGTCACACTCTCTTGCTATCACACAATGACTCATGGTCTGTCTGTTCTAAATTTCAGCAAAGCATACTTTGGATGAAAAATAAATGGACATTAACAGACCAGCCCAGTTTGCCAATGAGCTAACTTGTAGACCAGCAATGATAAACACTTTTAGGGTTAGTGACTTGTATGATTCAGAGCCAGCACAAAATTCTAAAGGGCAGTAGCTGAAGTTGTGTTCATAAGTATTGATGCCCAACAGATGAATTAGTGGACATCATCATAAATTTACATGTATTCAGTAATGACTGCAGACTTAGATAAGCACTTTGTGGGAATTGGTGTGCATGATCTCTTTTATAAACTAACTCAGTATTTCTTCTGTGGTGCACTATGAGCGTTTGAAGTAGTCTGCAGGAAGCTTATTCTGTATCTGGTTTATGGCATATCTGCCTTCAGTTTGTTTCATGGATCAGTGTAGATGAATTATTTACTCTGTAAACAACCTATGCTTTGCTTGCCCTGCATGTTTGATGAACCCCTTGCTGTGAGAGACTGGCACTAAATGTAGAGAAGATTACATTCACTGCATTTGCTTAACCTTCGCCTATCACTTAACACAATGAGTGTTGCGATTGTTTGCGTTAGCTAACTGATGGGTTTAATGCACTGGGGAAATCTCTGCATAGAGCATTGAAGAGAAATGTCGCATCAAAACAGAAGTTATGGCTTGAATATTTTGATCCTGCTCTTTCTATAATGTACTATGCTTTAATGTTTTAACAGATTAAAGGCTCGTGGTCCAGTAAACGAAGCTCAGAGGAAAACACTAATCCCTACAGTTACAACAGTATTGTCACTAACTGCTGTGCAGTTTTGTGTGGACCAATGCCTCCCAGGTAGAGAGAGAAATCTGCAAGTCCAAATTTTTCTCCCCCATGTATGATCCTTTGCTTTTTCTTTTTCGCACGGAAATTGGACACCTTGTGTGTACTCCGTGTATCTGCAGTACTGCACAATACTTTGTGCTAATATTGCTGATTAGTGATATTTACTTGGTATTTTCTGCTGTGGATTAAGTGTGCAAATGTTGGATTTCTTGGCATTAGGAATTTTTGACTTTAGAATGGAGGGAAGCCAGGAATTTATGTACTGTTGTTCTTGCGCATTGAACAAATTTTAAAGTAGCAAGTGTATCTAATAGTTATGGACTCATAGATTCATACAGAATGGAAATCGATCCTTCAGTCCATGCTGAACATAATCCCAAACTAAATGAGTCCCACTTGCCTGCTTCTGGCCCATATCCCACCAAACCTTTCCTATTCATGTATCCATCCAAATTTCTTTTAAATGTTGTAATTTTACCCACATTCACTTCTTCCTCAGGGAGTTAATTTGACACATGAACCACCATCTGTGTAAAAAACTTGCCTCTTTTGTCTCTCTTTAAATTTCTCTTCTCTCACCTTGAAAATATGCCCCATCTGAGGGAAAATAATTGACAAGTGTGGCACTGGAAACACACAGCAGGTCAGGCAGCATTCAAGGAGCAGGAGAGTCTTAGGGGATAAGCCTTTCATCAGGAATGTGGGGTGGAAGGGGGCTGAGGGGGGCAAGAGATGTAAAACCTGCACCCACACCTCCCCCTGCACCTCCATTCAAAGCCCCAAAGAATCTTTTCACGTCTGGCAGAGATTTTCCTGCACATCCACCCATCTCATCTACTGTGCCCATTGCCCTCAATGTGGTCTTCTGTCCTCGGAGAGACAGAACACCAACTTGCGGGGCATTTCAGGGAACGTCTCTGGGGCACACGCACCGAGCAACCCTGTGGCCAACCACTTCAACTCTCCCTCAAGGACATGCAAGTGCTGGGTCACCACCACCACCAAATCCAAGCCACCTGACAACTGGAGGAAGAATGTCTAATCTTCCACCTTGGGACCCTTAAACCACATGACATCAACATCAAAGTCATTAGTTTCCAAATTCCCCTTGCCCCCACCTCATCCCAAATCCAACCCTCCAACTCAGCACTGCACTCCTGACCTGTCCTACCTGTCCATCTTCCTTCCCACCTAACCACTCCACCCTCCCCACCGACCTATCACAGTCACCCTCCACCTGCATCCACCTTCCCGGCAACTTTCACCTCCACCCCTCTATTTATCTCAGCGTCTCCTCATTCCTGATGAAGGGCCTGTGCCCAAAGCATTGACTCTCCTGCTCCGTGGGATGCTGCCTGACCAGCTGTGCTTTTTCAGAACCACCCTTTTCGACTCTGACTCTCCAGCATTTGCAGTCCTTGCTTCTTCCCATCTTGGGGAAAAGCCAACTACCATCAACTCTATCTGTACCACCCATTGTTCTATAAACTTGTATCAGGTCAGCTCTCAATCTCCTACGCTACAGTGAAAAAAGTCCCAGCCTGTCCAGTCTTTCTTTATAACTCGAACCTTCCATACCTGGCAACATTCTGGTAAATCTCTTCTGAACCCTCTCCAGCTTGATAATCTCCTCCTCATAACTGGGCGACCAGAACTGAACACAGTATTCCAGTAGAGGCCTCACCAATGTCCTGTACAACCTCAACATAGTGCTGTCCAGTCAATCAGTAATGCCCCCTCTGCGTGGCCTATCAGCATTGCCACCCTTTGCAATTACCTTCACTCCTCTTTGCAGGTGCTGTCAGCTTTTAACCAGTGCCTTCATGAAAACTACATTTTAAATAGATGCAAACATTTATTTCCATATAAAATGATAAATGCCTGGAGAAGTTGCCAAGGTGTTAGGCAAACAACCTTTAGTGGAGCTCAGGCTAGGCAAGCAAAGAGACTAGCATTTGTGTAAATGTTGGAATATCAGAAGAATGTGTTTCAATGGGAGAGTTGGGATATTGAAAGGATGGGATTCTATGGAAATGTTGGGGTGTGGGAAAGATGGGCTTTAAAGGAAGCTTTGGGAAAGCAGAAAGTATACATCCATTGAGGCAATCAGTACAGGAAAAGGATAGGACTGAATATCTTGATATCCTTTTGTCCTGCTCTTATTTCTGTAAATAAAAAAGGAATCTCTAAAGAATTTCCTGAGTCAATGGTTTGGGACTAGTTTAGCTGACTAAAGTTTGTATAAGTAAATTGACTAGTACTTTGATATTTTCATTGAATGGCTGTTAATTACTCACTACTTTCTCTCTCTCTGTCTCTCTCTTTGTTCCCCAGTTTAATTGACAGGCGTGGTTTCTTGGACCCAGACACAATACAACTGCCTGGGCCCCAACGTAAGGTTTCTCAGGGAGCAAAAACAGAAGTCAACCTGGTAGGAGGTGACCCCAATGATGATGTGAATTAATGGCGTGCCTGTCATGTTTGATTCCACCTTCCCTCATGCATCTATCCATTTCCCTCTAACTGCGACCTCAGCTTGAGCACGAGCAAAAATGAAGGCTGCCACTTGTGGGAATGTTTAGTTGCCTGACTTGGTGACATTTTGCACACAGTTCCCATGACTGGAAATGTCACTTGAGCCAAGCTCTTGGAAACAGATTGACTCTGTGGGTGCTGTGAAGGATCAACGCTGGACTGCTCAGCAAATGGGCTGTAAGGATCACGGGATGTGTTATTGTCTGCAGTCATCTGCCTGATCAGTTAGGGGATATTTCTTTGGAGTTTCTCTCCTTTACAGTATCGTGAGATAAGAGTAGGATCATCCTGCTGGATAGAGCTGAAATACTGAAGCCAGCTGTGTGTTTAAACACAGCACAGTGACTGTTGGTATTACAGTAATGATATGGTTTGAGAGCGATTGCTAGATGGTGGGTGTTGCATTTGAAGGGGGTAGTGGAGCCCAAGGGTGGCGGAAGCTGATCCTTTTAATATAATTATAAGCCACTGACTTCCATCTTTGCTTCAAATGGGATTCTGGGCTGATGAATATCATGTGATTGTTATGGTGAATTGGCATTGCCCAGGGTAATGTTCAGGTTCTATTCATTACCCAAGGTACGAAGGGTTCATTTGTTTTGCGTGTTTAAGGCAGTTAATCCAGGAAAGCACTCTTGGGATAGTTGTCATGGTGTCTTGTTGGGCATTGCTATAGCCTGAAACCTGGGAAAGTGGCGAGGACCTCACTGGATCACAGTGGAAGGCTGCAGGGTTTGACGTTGCACTCTAGGATCCTGCCTCTGCTTTGTTTTATCTTTGCCAATTTGCATATGGCATCCAGAATTGCACAAAAAACTTCCTGCCAATTTGTTCTACTGCATTTTATTTGAAAAAAAATTTGTTTGAACTCTCTGTACAAGCATGTTGTCTGTACAGAGAATGTTATCTGATTATTGCTGTTTTATTTTTCATTTATCTTGTATTTATAATAAAATTGGTGCTATCTATCTAAAGGTCTCCCCTGGTGAACTCATAACTAGAAATAAAGCTGGAGAGTTGGATCACAGATTATAAAAAGGACCGTAGAGAAATTAGGATGAGCAGAACTCTGAAAGAATAGAGCTGACTGTTTGGAGTGACCCACTGCATTATCAAGCACTTTATAGCTCTGCACTTGCCAGACAGCATCTCGAACAAATACTGTCTATCTTGGAGATTCAAAATACAATATTCAGTTTCTTTTACAGGACCACAGAAGTTTTCCTTGAATTAAAACTGATGCAGGTTCCCTGCGACCTTTGTTAGTGAAAGCATAGTCTAGAATGGTGCAAAACTCACAAAACAAAAATGGCCCTGTATATAACTCTAGTCTCTGCTCACTTAGCTCATTTCAGATGAGGTTAGAGTTGGATGGGGATCACAATGGGACAGTGAGCCAGGGGTCACATCCTTTACAGCGATCTTGGTGAAGTGTATGTAAGAAGGAAAAGACTGGAACTGTCATCGAGTGTAATAAACCAATTCCCCCCCCCCAAAAAGGTTGAATGACCTGCTGACCCTCCCATCTCAACTCATACAACGAATGGCTCTTGATAGCGGAAAAGTACTCAATGGGGAAGAGATGAAAAAAATAACCTCTGCTGAAGCCTCCTCCCATCTTTAACTTTTTCTGTGACTTTGTGGAGACCAGGTGGCTGCAGGAGGTAGCTGTCACTGTGATAAGGACTAAGAAACAAAATGTCTATATAGGGCCAGTGATAAATCAGCAAGGAAATTGAGATTGTGTGAGAGTTTGAAGCTCAGCTTCAGGAAAGATAGGGCAGTAAAGCTGTCCACTTTTGGATTCAGCATAAATAAGTTAGGAGAATTGGAGACTACAGTCGAAACACTTTTGGGGGCTGTTTGCTTTCAGTTTATTTGTGTTGAGCTGGTGAATCTGCTTGATCATCCTATGATTTTATTATCTTAGGGAAGAATCTGTTGACCTGCATCCTGTTCAGAAGGGATAATGGAAGGCAAATTGCTGACTTGGAGTCACTTCTGAGATTTTGTCTTTTGTGGCAATCTATCTGGACTTGCAGTAACTAAGGAGTTCAAACAGGAACCAAGTTATTTAGCGATAGAGATCCCTTAGTCCTTGGATCAGTGGACCCTCACTAGGGCTCTGTTTCACACCATGCAAGTTGTTGTTTAGTTGTATTAATTCTTGAGAATTGTGAATTGCTGGCATTTAGTACCCATTTGTAATTGCCTTTGAGAAGGTGCTGATAATCTACTACTTTGAATATCGGCAGTCCTTGTTGAAGATGCTGCCACAGTGTGGTTTGATCAGGAATTCTAGCATTTCGATCCAGGAGTGAGGAAGGAAGAAAAGCAATGCGTTTCTAAGTCAGAACAGTATATGACTTTGAGGCAAAGTATTTCTATGCGCCTGTTTCCTTTTTGGTCAGAAAGATCACAGATTTTGGAAGTGCTAATGAAGAAGCTAATGCAGCAGTGAAAAGTTTAGATATTTTACACACCCTCCAGTGTTTGCTTGGTGGAAGGAGTGAGTGGTTAAGATGATGAATGGTGTGCAAATCAATTGCTTTGACCTGGATTTTGCTGAGTTTCTTAGGGTGTGATTCCAACAGCAGTCATCAGCCAAGTGGTAGATATTCCATCATACCTCTGATTTGTGTCTTGTAAGTGATCGGGAACTCTGTAGAATCAAGTCAGAATAGATTCACTACAGTGTGGAAACAGACCTTTTTGGCCCAAATAGTACACACCGACCCATTCCCCCTAACTATTGCACCTAACTCTACGGGCAATTTAGCATGACCAATTCACCTCACCTGCACATCTTTGGACTGTGGGAGAAGACCGGAGCACCCAGAGGAAGCTCACGCAGACACTGGGAAAATGTGCAAACTCCACAGTCACCTGAGGCTGGAATTGAACCCGGGTCCCTGGCACTGTGAGGCAGCAATGCTAACCACTGAGCCACCGTGCCGCCCCAAAGAGAATCCCACCCAGATCTTTTCCCTAACTAATGCACCTAACGTCCACATCCCAAGAACATGATGGGCAATTTACCATGTTCAATTCACCAAACCTGCACATCTTTTTTGGAGTGTGGGAGGAAACCCACACAGACACGGGGAGAATGTGCAAACTCCACACAGAAAGTTGCCCGAGGCTGGAATTGAACCCAGATCCCTGGTGCTGTAAGGCAGCAGTGCTAACCACTGAGCCAAATATCCAACCTCTAAACTGTTGTAGCAACCATGGTATTTATATGGCTGGACAAGTTGAGTCTCTGGTCTGCGGACAATGATATTGGGAAAAGGCAAGGATGATAATTCTTTAACTGTCAAAAGAAGGTGATTAGACACTTTGGTTATTGTCTGCACTTGTCATAGTCAGTTTATTTTGATTAATTTTCATGAGGTGTGAGCATTGCTGGTAAGGCCAGCATTTTTTTGCACCATTCCTAATTTCTCTTGTATTTATTGTCTTGCTAGACTTTTCCAGAGGACAATTAAGAGTTAATTATGTTCTTGTGAACCCGTGACTTGGAGGTACTGGTGTTGGACTGGGGTGGACAAAATTAAAATTCACGCAGCCGCAGGTTTATAGTCCAACAGGTTTATTTGGAAGTACTAGCTTTCAGAGTGCCTTCCTTCATCAGGTGGTTGTGGTTATCTGGAGTCACATAGTGCAGATGATCAGAGTGTCAGGCTTTGTTCTCTGAAATTAATTAGTGAAAATGCTGAATTTACCTGACAATCAATTATAACTTTATGGTGATCATTACTGAGATTAACTTTCATTTCAAGATTTATTTTTAATACAGCAAATTGAAGTAAAATCTACCGGCTACCCATGGTGGGATTTGTACCTATATCCCCAGAACGTTAGTTTGGGTGTCTGAATAGTCATCCAATGACAATGCCACTGCCTTAACAAGGACTCACAAGAATAGCACCTGTGACACTGTGACTCCAGCACAAAGTATTCAGGCTGCAGCTTCCTGTAGAAATGCATCCTTTCTTCCTGATCTTTTGCACATCAACTGAAATTAACTCTTTGTAGAACCTTAATCTGCTGCAGCATTTCACTTCATTTATTTGACACTAATCAAAGCGGAGATATGTCTTATCTCAGCATTATTCCTACAAAAATTTATTTTGCTAAAATTCTGCTGAAGAAAATTTGTTTGAGTGTATGCATCCCAGCTGTACCTCCCGATGTCTTGCCTCAGCCACTTTTGTGAGCTTGGCCTCAATGGTTCTCGAATGTGGACCATCAGCTAACTGAGTGATAGGGAGAACTGGCTATGTTTGTGAACTATATATTCATTTTAAGCTTTTTCAATTTCTCATTACAGCACTTAGTCACCTTTAGTAAGAACATTTCAGGTTTATTCTCTGTTGCATTAGCAATTAAGAACTAAAATTGGTTTCTGCAACACTGGGTTTGAGATCCTGTCCTTCACTACTACATGTGTTTGAGGACAAAAATGATGATTAGTCAACAGGACTTATATCTAAAGAATGGTCACTTGTTTGACCAACTGGAAATGTCTTTGTGGCACTTTCATCTCAGCAAAGAGGAATGTTTCAATTGAGTTGTTAAATGACTTTAGATTTTGATTACTTACACTGTGGAAACAGGCCCTTCGGCCCAACAAGTCCACACCGACCCACCAAAGCGCAACCCACCCATACATTTACCCCTTCACCTAACACTACGGGCAATTTTAGCATGGCCAATTCACCTGACCTGCACATCTTTGGACTGTGGGAGGAAACCGGAGCACCCGGAGGAAACCCACGCAGACACGGGGAGAATGTGCAAACTCCACACAGTCAGTCGCCTGAGGCGGGAATTGAATCCGGGTCTCTGGCACTGTGAGGCAGCAGTGCTAACCACTGTGCCACCGGCTTGATAAGCTGTAGCCTGACATTTTGAGCTGTTGCTGCTTATTGACCTACATTGAGCAAGGGAGAACATTCCTTGGGAAGTAAGTTACGATTATCAATTCTGCTTATAGTTCTGCCATTGGGAGCATTCAATATGGAATTAACCTGGGGATTCAAGACTTGGGGATAATTGACATCTGTGCAATTAAATATGAGCCAAGTGATCATTCACTGTATGAGAGTTTTGGACAGGATTGAGGGTTGAGAATATTTAGTTCTGGATGGGTTGATTGAAAGAGCAAGGAATAAACGGGAAGGAAGAAATAGTTTCAGTACATTTACATCACTGATTTAACAACGACTTCTATGCGATAGACACGGGCAGTGAGATTGGAACAGTGCCGAGAGAGCTTTACTTTGTTTAAAAGAGTAGAGGCAGCCTTCCTCTGAATGATGGGAGCAGTACTTGAGAGAGCTTTAGTCTGTATCTAACCCTCTGATTTTTCTTGTGGTTGGAAAACCTTGTGTTTCTAAAGGTGCTGTTTGATTCACTGCCACTGCCCTGCTGTGATTGTTTGCTCAGCAACCTGCTAGCTACCCCTCTCTTTCTCCTGTTGCCACTTCTGTGGCTAGCCCCAGTATTATCTTGAAAAACTTTCAAAATACATCAGTACCTAGTCATTTTACTTAAATATGCTCCACTGTTTACATAACAACATAGATTTCTAGTCATGATGATTTTAGTGCTTGCAGTGCATGAATCCAAAATTAGGGCTAAAGTTGGTCTGGAAATACAGAATTGAATTTTATATAAACATATGTAAAACTTTCATACGAATGCCATTTCACTAGCAGTTTAATTTATTTAGTCCTTGAATTTAAAATGTTACATTTAAATAATTCCCACCAGCAGCAGAGCTGTAACCATGCAATCCTGGCCTGATCTGTAAGCATCTTGATGAGAAATCAGAGAATTTGGACAGCGAATCCTGAATTCAAGTACACTGCTTGGGGACCTAGAGAAAATCTTACAAGATCTTCTATAATGCCCCAGAATCCCCATTACACTCGCAGTAAAGCCAACTTTTTCAAAAGGTACTTTGCTCTGACTTGGCACACTGTCCCACTCTACGTTCAGAATAATGCAGCAGAACCAGAATTTGAAGTAGGTTTTCCTTTGGTCTTCCTGCATTTGGTTTAGATCGAAGTGAATTTATCCACATAAATATTGGTGCACTTTAGTAACAATATAGTTTCTTGTTGAAGTGGTGGCTGTGACATTGGAGCAAACTGCAGAGTCATTGTGTAATAGCCTAAGGAGAGATGGAGTAACCTGCTAGTTTTATTCAACGACATTCCTTGTGATGAGAATCTGAAATTGCAATGTCAATTGTATCTGTGATTCTTCAATGATTTTACAGTGGGCTATTATCAGACTGACTCAACTCAGTCAAGCTCGCTTTAGGTTTCTTTTTCTTTCTCTGTACTGGTAGAAGCAAGTTGGAACAAAGACTGACAACTCAGCATAGTTCTTTTTTGCCTGTGGGAGCTGAAAGCATCGGTACTGTATGCCAGAGTCCCTTGGGGCAGTCTAAAAATCCAGTGAGCAATTGCACTGAAATCCAAGGAAACTGAAATACTGTACATGTATAGCTAGTCACAGCTAAAAGTGACCCAAGTTTACAGTTTGGTAGGGGGATGGTTGGGTGGCAGAGTGTAAGTGTGTTTTGGGGGGTGGGAGGACAGCTTCAGAGGACCCTTTGTAACCCTGGTCAGATCTTTCCAGTATGATATGGATCCCTAGGTGACAATTGTTGGGTTTGAGAGAGCTAGAGACATGGCAGTTGTTGGTCTGTATGTAATCGTGAGTGTTTGTTCCCTAGGAGGATACTTGTGAGGATTTTGCAGTTTCATGCACGGCCTGATTGGATGTAAGAGGTTTCAGAGTGAGGCTGGTGCTGACAGCTGGTAAGCGTTCTCTCGCTCTCATTCAATACATTCATTCTTCATTTTCATCAACCATGGACACTGCATGAGGAAATGCCAACAGCTCACAACCAGCTAGTCTCTCATTAACCTGTTGCTATCCAGCCTTTAACGTGCCAAATCCTTGTGTGTTTGTAATATAAAGATTTTCCACTTGTGAAGATGTGGAATGTCAGATTTATATTTTTGAGGACAGTAAAAACCCTGGCCTGCCATTAGCTCCAGGAAATTGATTTGAAAGTTGAAGTTGTCTGTAGAGAAATATTTTTGCAGGTAATGGTGCATACACTGATTAAACTGGGAATCTGTGTTTCCAAAACTGACTGCCAAAACTGTGACTATGTATATGATGTTGGTGCTAAGTCCCTAAAAGTATTCCTTTATTTTTATCTGCAAATAGTATTTGTAGTACACCTGTAGTTACTGTTTTTTGAACTCCCAATTTAAATTTTAATGGAATGTTTTTTAAACTCTCAACACTTGTCCCAATTGGCATATCATATAATTTGGTGTCAGAACAGAGAGGAAAGTTATAAGTTAGAGTTCCTGGTCCTGATCCAACAGCTCTCGCTGGCAGGTCAATGTGACTGAGATTGGGCTACAACATCACTAATAGTTGAATGTAACACATTTGAACGTCCAGTGAGTGAGATATTAAAGAATAATTAGCAGTAGTGAAATGAACATTAGAGGTATGTTCCATTCAGTAGAGGGAAAATCTTGAATGATGTAAACAAAACCAATAGTAGCTTTACAATTGATTTGTGTGAATGACTCAAAGTTATTTCATAATAACTTTTGAAGAATGAGATCCTAACTTGAGGGTTGACAAACTGAACAAGATGAGCCATTTCTTAAATTTAGTGAAAAGGCACACTTAGTAGCTATGATGCTGTTACTCAAATGCCAATCATTATGAAAAATAAGACAACAACATATTTCTACTTTGAAAAAAATTTCAACCCATCTAATAATGCCACATTTTTAAAAAATTTAAATTCACTTGCTAATTAATTTACAAATGTCTGTCAGCTGTAATCGGCACTGTTTCCTGCAATAAATTAAACTTTTTATAACAAAATAGTCTGAAAACAAAACTGCAATAATTTCCTTCACTGATGTGCATGTCTTGTCACCGAGCAATGCACATAATTAATTAGCAGGTAATACATAAGCTATAAACATGAGAACGTGTGATGTCCTTTTGCTTAGCAAATCATGCAGTTGTAACTTACTACTTTTTCAATAGAATTTCATATTTTTATTAAACAGTTCACAAGTTCTGTTATGGTTCTGTTAAAATATCCATTGCCAAGGAAATGGTTAAACCTGATTTACTATTTAAAGTAGAAACATATTTAGATATTTCTTTTCTGAAAATCAGTAGGAGGAAAAAATAAGTTGAGCTGCATTTCAGTCCTTAGCGAGCCATGTGGCTGTAGAGCTGCAGGTTGTCATCTCTTTCTTAACTGGTACTGCAGGGTCTACATCCAGAAATAACTCATTGTGCTACTATTTGTCTCTGCTTTGGAAATGTCCCTGTAAATAATGCTTGGTCCTACACAATTGTGTTTGTAAAATGTACACAGTCCTACCAGACGTCTCCATTAAATACACTACAATTTACCTTAAGTGAATAAATAAAACACTACTATACCGAAGCAGTTCAGTTACCACTGGAAATGTGACTGTAGATAATGAAATGGCCTACTGAATGTGTGTACATAGTGAACTGTCCTACTTCTCTGTAAATGGTGTATGATACTACAGGAAGTAAGTTTGTAGATAATGCACCATCCTTCAGGGGATATATTTGAGTGTACTATCCTACTATCTTATATCTGTTATAGTGCCTTCCTACACTGGTGATTGGCTGTAACCGCAGTGTTCTACTGGTGACATTTAGAGTCCTACTAACAGATTTGTGAAAAGCAGGCTGAGAAAGTGTAGTATCATTGTTCTCTTTGAGGGTGACATTGAGTGTCTGAGGCTGGCAGATGGCTACTATTCAGGCAATAGCTCATATTGTTCATCGCTTTGATCTTCTCAGTTACATGCTGGTGTGCGTTGTGTTGTCTAAAATCCTAATTTATTGATTAAACAATCCCAAATTGGCTGCTATGCGCATGTGAGACCAGCCGAAAAACTTGGCAATGGAAATATTTAATGTTGTGTCTGAGACTAATTTAATCTCACTTATTTATGTATAGTTTGCAACTGTGATGTATGTGTATTTTCTGAAATAGTGAAGCTAATTTGATGTGCTGTTTCAGGTTTTATATTTCCAATGGTATTTCCCCAGCTTTTAAAAACCTGGCCTGTCCCTGGTTTTTGTCCCTGCCACACAATGTTGTAATGATGCTAAAGTCCAACAAAAGAAAGAATTCTGAACTGTTAGATACTTATTTGTACAGTGTAGAGGCTGCCACCTGCATTTAAATCTGGACATTTGGTAGCAGGATTGAAACTCCAACATTAGTTGCAGGTATAGAGGAGGCTCAGACTTGTATCTGAAATACAAACATTTAGAGTCATAGAGATTTATAGCATGGAAACAGACCCTTCGGTCCAACCTGTCCATGCCGACCAGATATCACTTTGATAGTTGAAATTTGACTTTATTTCAACCATTCTGGATCCTGAGCATTTTTTTTTGTGGCTTTTGGTTTGGCCTCTCTGGTTTCCTTTTAAAATTGTATAGTTAGAGGTTCATGTGAAGAATTATGTTGTATCGCATTATGTTATGGCACAAACACAGACCATTAAGCCCACTGAGCCAGTGCTGATGTCTGTATCCCACATCTGTCTCCTCTCACTACTGTTCACTTCATTACATTAACATAATATAAAATAAATATTAAAGGAAAGAGTACAATTCTACAGGAGTTTAAAAGCAAAGAACCTTAAGGATATATGTGCACAAATCGTTGAAGGTGGCAGGGAGGTTGAGAAAGTGATTAATAAAGCACATGGAATCTTGAGTTTTGTAAACAGGGGCAAAACGTCCAAAAGTGAGCAAGTCATGATCAAATTGTATTAAACAGTGGTTCAACCTCAACCAGAGTATTATCCAGTTTTGAAGAATAAGTTTTAGAAAAGATGTGAAAGCATAGAGGGAGTGCAGAAAAATAATCATGAGAATGGTTCTGGGATTAGGATCTTTACTTCAACTGGATAGGTTGGAGATGTTTGGGACTGTTTTCTTTGGGAAAGAGAAAATTAAGTGGAAAATTGAATATTTATTTGAAAAGAGAAAATTTTCAGGACCGTGGGAAAAGGCTGAGGTGGTAGTGGGTAAGTTGCTCTTGTAGAAGGCTGACGTGAACACAGCTGACAGGCTACCTCCTGAACTCTCATCATGCAGTGTTAACCTTTTCCCTTATCTTTTGTGTTTATCTAGCTTTAAATGAATCACTACTAGTTGCTCAATCTGCTTGAGGTACAAAGTTCCATATTCCGGCAATTTTCTAGTTGAGATGTTTCTCCTGAATTTCATATATAATTTATGCACCTTATTTGTGATTTCCTATTCTGGTCTCCACAAAAGTAAAAGCATCTGCCCTCACAAAAGCTCTCATCGTTTCAAAGATCTGTCAGATTACCTCTTCTTCCCCCCCCCCCCCTCGCGAAAGAGCCACAACCTGATAAGATCCTGTTGCATTGTGAGGTACCATTCCCTGTACCAGTTTAATGGCAAGAGTTCTTAACCATATCAATGCAATCACTTGATTCCCTTGTCCATACAGCAAATGAGCATGACATTCACTGGTGCCAGTATATGTGTATCTTGCTGTCATTCATGCTGCTTTTGGTATCTGCCAAGAATGATACAAACACAAGCTGGTACTGTGTCCTCTGGAAAGCACCATACAGAGACATTGTTCTTTGAACAGATCTCTGTGTTCAAGTTGCATGGCATACGTTTCTTGCAGGTGAAAGTGGCAGTGAAGCAAACAAATAATAAGACAGAATAAGGTATTCCTTACTTGCCTCAATTAGTATTGGGCTGATTTATAGTTGACATGCAAACTGATGGTATTATAGTATAGGTTACTGGGGTTCTGAGACTGTGGCTCAGTGTCGCTCTGCCAGATCTGAATGTGGTGGTGATAGGCTGAGGAACCCTGAAGCTTCAATTGCATCTCAACCTGAATGCTTGAGACTTGGCAGTGTGTGAGACTTTATTGACATCTGTATTCTGTTTCTGTAGATGAGGATTATATGCAGTGTCCGCAGTTAGATTCCCTACAGTGTGGAAACAAGCCATTAGGCTGAACAAGTATACCCCAACCCTCCGAAGAGTAAATCATCCAGACCCATTCCACTACATTTACCCCAAACTAATGCATCTAGCTTTTTGGGCAATTTTGCATGGCTAATTCACCTGATCTGCACATCTTTTGGATTGTGGGAGGAAACCGGAGCACCTGGAGGAAACCCACGCAGACAAGGGGAGAATGTGCAAACTCCACACAGACAGTCGTCGAGGCTGGAATTGAACCCAGGTCCTGGTGCTGTGAGGCAGCAGTACTAACCACTTATCTACCATCCAAGTGTGAGGCAATTGCTATTTTTAATCAGATAGTTGCACGGTGAAAAAGACTTCTGACAATCCTTCTATTCCCCCTCAGTTATATCTCCTCCTGTTTTGGTTTTCTCCTCTGCTCTTCACTGTCTTCCCTTTCCTTGTCCGTACCCCCCCCCCCCCCCACTCCATATCTTCCAGTCTGACCCCCTCCTCCTCTTAAATGCTGGCTCTATTCCTCTCTCCTCTCTTCCACTTCACCTCTCTTGACAATACTAATCTCACTTTCCTTTTTTTCTTTTTCCCCTCTTCAACCTTGCTTTGTCATTCCCCCACAGGATTTAACTCATTGTCCTCACTCATTGCCTTTTCTGTTCTTTTGAAGATGCTTAATCCTTGCAAGATCATAGTTCCATTGGTGCTTCAACCTTGGCTGCTTTTAAGGTGCGATCTAATGCTGCTAATTTATGAGACTGCAGAGTTCACAGCTGGCTTTCCACCATGACCTGTTCAAACTTGGTTTTGCTAGGGTGTCATTCTGTCTGCCGTCTGCACTACAATGCCATGATTTGATTCTGCATCAGAATTGACATGGCTGATTTATGGAACACATTATGGAAATGCTCAGCAAGTCGGGCAGCATCTGTGGAGAGAAAAACAGATGGCGTTTCAGGTTGATGACCTTTGATTAGAAACTGACTGCAGGTCCTTGATCTGAAAGTTAGCACTGTTTCTCTCTCCACAGCTACCTTACCTGCTGAGTAATTCCCAATTTTCTGTCTTTATTTGAATCATGAGCTATCTTTGTGTTAATTCTTCAGTTTCAGATGGCCAGAAACCCCACTTTGGATGCAGTTTAAATAAATAATTTTGTTTCAATTTTAATCTTCTGCATGAATTCGTTCACAAAACTGTTTCTGAAATCTGAATAATTCTTTGCAGTATTTAGTTGTGGTCTGTATTGGTGGCCATGAGAGTTTGGTGTGTTTGGCCTTTAATTCTGGATATGAATGATTGACTTTGTTTACATACTGTCTTACTCTCTCTAATTCGCTGATTGTAGCATTTTTCTTCCTTGGCTCTTTCTGTGCACATTTCCTCAGGTCACCAGCTCCTGGAGCTGAGTGGTTATTTGATCCTCTGCCTATGTCAGAAACCCATCTGCCTTAGGTTTCTGAGAGGAGGTGATGAAAATCTGAGCCCCACACAATGTTAAGGTTGAAATTGGTAGCTAACTCATCTAACAAATTTATCAACTGTTTTTAAATGATCCCGATTTCATTGGTTTCAGGAAAAGTGTTGCAGATTTCCACTACCTCTGAATGACCTAACTCTTAATGAATCAGCAGTCCCATTGTCTTCAGTAACAAACAAAATTTACTCTTGTTGAAGAATCAAAAGGCCCCTTCAGAAAAAGGGTTATGTTAGCTTAAAGCTATATCCCTCTCACATGTGCTGCCTGACTTGCTGCGTATTTCCAACACTTTGATTTTATGAAACATCATTAGAGTTGAGCATTCTGTGAACTGTTGCCTTCATCTTAGTAGTTGTGGGTCAGTTTAATGTACACTAGTAAAACACCTGGACATGCAGTGTGCACACATTTGGGTTTTGTTGTGCACAGTTTAATCATTAGGAACATGACTAGAACCATTAACTTTGATCTGAATCCATGTATTCTAATACCAAGGACATTGGAAGGAATTTTATGTTGGAGTGCTCGCTAATCTACAGGTTATTAATGTAGATTTTGCAAAATTTAAATAAATTATTTAAAGGTTGTTCCTAGAACAAACAATTATATATTTCAGAAGTCTCTTTTGATCACTTTATGCCTGTTCTATCTCAAGTTCTGTTCCCCTGTGTTTTTGCTACTGGGTACCCTGAATCATGCTACTCTTTCCTCCATCAATAATCAGCCTACTTCTAACTGACTGGTTTAAGTTAATCTCCATGGATTGTAATAGATCCCTCTGGTGTTTCTTCCTCCCTCCTTGGTCTCCAGCCCAAGGTGCTCTGGCTACTGGTGCAGGAAGCATTGGGGATGGGTCAGCTGAGTCACATCCAGGACTGTAAACAATGGTAATAGAACTTCTGGTCTGTGCTAACTTTGTATTATTCTGTTCTTCATTTCAACAGTTTGGCTTTATTGAGACAACTTAACCATTATAGATATATAATTGTTATTTTTAAATATTTAAATAAGCTATGAGCTGAAACCTAGCCCACTGTCCCATTGTGGAATTGAATTCTGTTGATGACCATATCCTGTTTTTGGAGTACCTTTTGAAACATCACCCATGTAAAAATATTTTTGAATGTTACTAAAAGCCTTTCTCTTTTTTCCTCTCTCCCTCTCCCTCTCCCTCTCTGTCTCTGTCTCTGTCTCTTCCTCCTTTCCAATCCTTTTAAACCCTTTGCTCCATCCTCTATTCCTTTAGTTTGACCAGGGCCCTTGTGGTCAAGGTGTTAATTTTTTTTTCCAGAGTACACCCACTTTCCTTTTCCAGTCGAGTTTGTGTGTCCTGAATAAAACTGTGCCAGAGAAGGCAGCTGTGGTTTGTGCCACCGCACCCCCTGGCTACATCAAGCCTCCACATCCGCAAGGAAAAAGTACAGTGCAGCTGAAGTTTCAAGCTTCAAGGACAGGCTCTTCCCCCAGTGCATGAGCCATCCCAGATCAAACTGTCGGGACGACTGCAGATCTTGGAAATGGCTAAATGTGAGCTATTGGAAAGACCGCATGACACTTGGATCTGTTGGCACTAAAAGCTATTTTGCTATTGCTGCTTTGCATTGGAGCATTGAAGACATGAGGAGCGCAGTCTAATCTATAGTATCTTCATCTTGGTGACTGCAGTTTCTGGAGAAAGGATTTGCAAATGTTCTGAAATTCCCAGATATTTGGACATACTGAATCTGTAGAACTACCGTTGAAAAGAATGAATATGTGGATGTGACTGGAGCAGATAGGCTTAATTGGATGAAAACCTGGAATTTGGTACAAGTGCTCATTGGCTTGGTAATTGTAACCAGTTTTTAGATCCCATGACTTGGATCAGATCACAGTGATTTGCTGGCAGTAAACGAGTTTTTACCCAGCGTCATGAGTAGCTAAGAAACAAATTAGTCAATTATTCACCTTGATTAAATGCCAAAACAGCCATTTAAATGCATCACACTTGAAGCAGGGACAGTCATCATTCCTTTCACTGGGTTGAACTGCTTTGTTGTGTATCTTTATAACCAAATATGATCAATTACTAGCTACACTCTGTAGAACTAATGCTAAATGCTCATGTGATATAAGCACAATATCACAGCTGGGAAGTGGTGCCAAGTATCAGATGGGATACCCAGTGTGCCACACCATTTCTTTGTTGTAGTAGTTCAGAGGTCATTTTAATCTGCATCCAAATCAAACTTAAGGGATCCAGGAATCAATATGTACTTCATAATATTTATACTGCATATGACTGACCATGTGCTTGATCCACAAGTCGTACAGATTTAATCATTCAGGATTTTATTTGCAAAGTACGAGGGTTAAGTAGTTGAGAAGTGTGTTTTCGATCATTTGAATTAGAATTTGAAGCACTTATTATCTAAATTACCTTAATGAATAAAATTCACTTTTTCTGCACTTACATATTGAAGGTGTTTGTGTTCCATCAGCAAGTCTCTGAGGAAATCAGTGTCTGTAATTGTACAACACCAATCATTGCTTCTCAAATGTGTCTGAAAGTGATTAATTGGCTCTGCCGTCTGGGAAGATGAATCTTACTCAAAATCTGCAACTTGAACAATATCCGTGGGGTCCAATGGCGATTCCATCAAACTACCCCAGCACTTTGAAACACAATTTATTGTCTTATGTTCAGAGCTGGTTGAACCGTCAACTAAACAAATAAAGCAGTTGGAACGAATGTAATTGACCAGCTTCAGTGTCGAGGGCTATTCTTTAAGAATGAAGTTTTGGTCACCTGATTTCAAGTGACTTTATCTATAATCTAAACTACTAAGCAATACTGGCGCCTCTGTTTTGTGCGTTGCTTCAGGTGATATGAAGTGCCTTGTGCAACTGCTTTGTATTTATTCTAAAATGCATCAGTTTACCATTGAACATAGTTATCCTGTATTCAGTTCAATAAATATAGATGCACTTCATGCTATACATCTGCAGTGGATTATTTTGTGTGTGTGTGCGCGCAAGTATATGTCAATTATCACTCTCTATTACACAAATTTTATGAATTGATGTAGAAATGGTTACTTGCCAGTATTTTCTCTGATTTTGTATTTGATCAGAAATGCAGTCTGGATGATGCTGTTGGTTGCTCAAACATTCATCTTCGGAATCTGATTATGAATCTGTCTCAAATTATGGGAAAAATAAGTTTGCTTTTCTCTATTTCTTCTGTCCTTTTGACTTGTGCCCCCATGAAATAAATTTAAAGTCTCAGTTCTGATCTTTAAGAATATGAATCCCTAGATTTATCCCTGAAAGTTGCCACCCAGGTAGATAGTGCTGTTAAAGAAGGCATATGGTGTGTTAGGTTTCATTGGTAGATTAGATTAGATTACTTACAGTGTGGAAACAGGCCCTTCGGCCCAACAAATCCACACCGACCCTCCAAACAGCAACCCACCCAGACCCATTCCCCTACACCTAACACTACGGGCAATTCAGCATGGCCAATTCACCTGACCTGCACACTTTTGGACTGTGGGAGGAAACCGGAGCACCTGGAGGAAACCCACGCAGACACTGGGAGAATGTGCAAACTCCACACAGTCAGTTGCCTGAGGTGGGAATTGAACCCGGGTCTCTGGGCGCTGTGAGGCAGCAGTGCTAACCACCGTGCCGCCCAAGAGGGATCGAGTTCTGGAACCGCAATGTCATGCTGCAACTATACAAAACGCTGGTGCGACCACACTTGGAATATTGTGTACAGTTCTGGTCGCCCCATTACAGAAAGGATGTGGAGGCATTGGAAAATGTGCAGACGAGATTTACCAGGATGTTGCCTGGTCTGGAGGGAAGGTCTTTTGAGGAAAGGCTGAGAGACTTGGGTCTTTTCTCATTGGAAAGAAGCAGTCCAAGGGGAGATTTAATAGAGACATACAAGATGATCAGAGGATTAGATAGGGTAGACAGAGAAAGACGTTTTCCTAGGATGATGACGTCAGCTTGTACAAGAGGGCATAACTACAAGTTGAGGGGTGATAGATTTAAGATTGATATCAGAGGCAAGTTCTTTAAACAGAGAGTGGTAGGGACGTGAAATGTCCTACCTGCTAAGGTCGTCAACTCAGGCACATTAGGATTTAAACAATCCTTAGACAAGCTCATGGATGATTTTGGGATAGTGTAGGGGGACGAGCTGAGAAAAGTCCACAGGTTGGCGCAACGTTGAGGGCCAAAAGGCCTGTTCTGCTCTGTATTGTTCTATGTTCATGCAGGACAAAGGATAACTGGTGGGGAAAATGGCAAAATCTTACACCTGGGTCATTCTTGTCTCAGATTGAGGTGAAGTAGCTTATTGGAATACAGAAAAGATTTCACTCTTCATCTAATCCATAATTTATCTAATTCTAGAACTGTATAATGGGACACCTGAAACATTGTAGAATGAGTGTTTGATGGCACAGTAGTGCATGTGCATGTGTGTTTGATGGCACGGTAGTGAGTGCGTGTGTGTGTTTGGCACGGTAGTGTGCGTGTGTGTTTGATGGCACGGTAGTGTGCATGTTTGGCACAGTAGTGAGTGTGCGTTTGGTGGCACGGTAGTGTGCGTGTGTGTGTTTGACGGCACGGTAGTGTGTGTGTGCGTGTGTTTGACGGCATGGTAGTGAGTGTGCGTGTGTGTTTGGCACGGTAGTGAGTGTGCATGTGTGTTTGACGGCACGGTTGTGCGTGTGTGTGTGTTTGATGGCACGGTATGTGAGTGTGTGTTTGGCACGGTAGTGCGTGCGTTTTTGATGGCATGGTAGTTTAGTGAGTGATGGCATGGTAGTGAGTGGCACAGTAGTGAGTGCGCGTGTGTGTGATGACACAGTAGTGAGCGTGTGTGTTTGGCATGGTAGTGCGTGTGTGGGGCATGGTAGTGAGCACGTGTGGGGCATGGTAGTGAGCACGTGTGGGGCATGGTAGTGAGTGTGCGTGTGCGTTTGATGGCACAGTAGTGAGTGTGCATTTGATGGCATGGTAGTGAGTGTGCGTGTGCATTTGGCACGGTAGTGTGCGTTTGATGGCACAGTAGTGAGTGTGCGTGTGTGTTTGACGGCACGGTAGTGAGTGTGCGTGTGTTTGACGGCACGGTAGCGAGTGTGTGCGTGTGTGTGTTTGACGGCACAGTAGCGAGTGTGTGTGTGTTTGACGGCACAGTAGTGAGTGTGTGCGTTTGACGGCACAGTAGTGAGTGTGTGCGTTTGACGGCACAGTAGTGAGTGTGTGCGTTTGACGGCACAGTAGTGAGTGTGTGCGTTTGACGGCACAGTAGTGAGTGTGTGCGTTTGACGGCACAGTAGTGAGTGTGTGCGTTTGACGGCACAGTAGTGAGTGTGTGCGTTTGACGGCACAGTAGTGAGTGTGTGCGTTTGACGGCACAGTAGTGAGTGTGTGCGTTTGACGGCACAGTAGTGAGTGTGTGCGTTTGACGGCACAGTAGTGAGTGTGTGCGTTTGACGGCACAGTAGTGAGTGTGTGCGTTTGACGGCACAGTAGTGAGTGTGTGCGTTTGACGGCACAGTAGTGAGTGTGTGCGTTTGACGGCACAGTAGTGAGTGTGTGCGTTTGACGGCACAGTAGAGTGTGCGTGTGTGTGTTAGACGGCACAGTAGTGTGCGTGTGTGTGTTAGACGGCACGGTAGTGTGTGCGTGTGTGTGTTAGACGGCACGGTAGTGTGTGCGTGTGTGTGTTAGACGGCACGGTAGTGTGTGCGTGTGTGTGTTAGACGGCACGGTAGTGTGTGTGTGTGTTAGACGGCACGGTAGTGTGTGCATGTGTGTGTTAGACGGCACGGTAGTGTGTGCATGTGTGTGTTAGACGGCACGGTAGTGCGTGCGTTTTTGATGGCATGGTAGTGAGTGAGTGATGGCCTGGTAGTGTGAGTGGTACAGTAGTGAGTGCGTGTGTTTGAAGGCACAGTAGTGAGTGCGTGTGTGTGTTTGGCACAGTAGTGAGTGCGTGTGTGTGTTTGACGGCACGGTATGTGAGTGTGTGTTTGATGGCACGGTAGTGCGTGCGTTTTTGATGGCATGGTAGTGTGAGTGGTACAGTAGTGAGTGCGCGTGTGTGTGTTTGATGGCACGGTGGTGAGCGTGTGTTTGGCATGGTAGTGCGTGTGTTTGGCATGGTAGTGCGTGTGTGGGGCACGGTAGTGCGTGTGTGACGGCACGGTAGTGAGTGCACGTTTGTGTTTGGCATGGTAGTGAGTGTGTGAGTGTTTGACATGGTAGTGAGTGAGTGATGACCCGGTAGTGAGTGTGCGAGTGAGTGATGACCCGGTTGTGAGTGAGTGATGGCACGGTAGTGCATGTGCGTTTGATGGCACGGTAGCATGTGTGTTTGGCACGGTAGTGAGTGCGTGTGTGTTAGGCACGGGAGCGAGTGTGCGTGTGTTTGACGGCACGGGAGCGAGTGTGCGTGTGTTTGACGGCACGGTAGTGGGTGTGCGTGTGTTTGATGGCACGGTAGTGAGTGTGTGTGTGTTTGACAGCATGGTAGTGTGCGTGTGTGCCTGTGTGTTTGACGGCACGGTAGTGTGTGCATGTGTGTTAGATGGCACAGTAGTGAGTGCATGTGTGTTAGACGGCACGGTAGTGAGTGCATGTGTGTTAGACGGTAGTGAGTGCGTGTGTGTGACAGCACGGTAGTGAGTGCATGTTTGTGTTTGGCATGGTAGTGAGTGAGTGATGACCCAGTGGTGAGTGTGCGAGTGAGTGATGGCACGGTAGTGAGTGTGCATGCGCGTTTGATGGCACGGTAGCGTGTGTGTTTGGCACGGTAGTGTGTGTGAGAGTGTTAGGCACGGGAGCGAGTGTGCGTGTGCTTGACGGCACGGTAGTGAGTGTGCGTGTGTTTGACGGCACGGTAGTGTGTGTGTGCCTGTGTGACGGCACGGTAGTGAGTGTGCGTGCGTGTGACGGCATGGTAGTGAGTGCACATTTGTATTTGGAACGGTAGTGAGTGCTTGCGTGTGTTTGACGGCACAGTAGTGAGTGCGTGTGTGTGTTTGGCACAGTAGTGAGTGCGTGTGTGTGTTTGACGGCACGGTATGTGAGTGTGTGTTTGATGGCACGGTAGTGCGTGCGTTTTTGATGGCATGGTAGTGTGAGTGGTACAGTAGTGAGTGCGCGTGTGTGTGTTTGATGGCACGGTGGTGAGCGTGTGTTTGGCATGGTAGTGCGTGTGTGGGGCACGGTAGTGAGCACGTGTGGGGCATAGTAGTGAGAGTCCGTATGTGTTTGGCACGGTAGTGAGTGTGCGTTTGATGGCATGGTAATGAGTGTGCGTGTGCATTTGACGGCACGGTAGTGAGCGTGTGCGTGTGTTTGACGGCACGGTAGTGAGTGCGTGTGTGTGACGGCACGGTAGTGAGTGCACGTTTGTGTTTGGCATGGTAGTGAGTGTGTGAGTGTTTGACACGGTAGTGAGTGATGACACGGTAGTGAGTGTGCGAGTGAGTGATGGCACGGTAGTGAGTGCATGTGCGTTTGATGGCACGGTAGCGTGTGTGTTTGGCACGGTAGTGAGTGCGTGTGTGTTTGGCATGGTAGTGAGTGCGTGAGTGCTAGGCACGGGAGCGAGTGTGCGTATGTTTGACGGCACAGTAGTGAGTGTGCGTGTGTTTGACGGCACAGTAGTGAGTGTGCGTGTGTTTGATGGCACGGTAGTGAGTGTGTGCCTGTGTGTTTGATGGCACAGTAGTGAGTGTGTGCCTGTGTGTGTTTGACGGCATGGTAGTGTGCATGTGTCTGTTTGACGGCACGGTAGTGTGCATGTGTCTGTTTGACGGCACGGTAGTGAGTGTGTGTGTGTTTGACGGCACGGTAGTGAGTGTGTGTGTGTCTGTCGGCACGGTAGTGTGCATGTGTCTGTTTGACGGCACGGTAGTGAGTGTGTGTGTGTTTGACGGCACGGTAGTGAGTGTGTGTGTGTCTGTCGGCACGGTAGTGAGTGTGCGTGTGTGTGTGTGTTTGACGGCACGGTAGTGAGTGTGTGTGTGTGACGGCATGGTAGTGAGTACCTGTTTGTGTTTGGCATGGTGGTGAGTGTGTGTGTGTGTCTGACGGCACGGTAGTGTGTGTGTGTGTGTGTGTGTCTGACGGCACGGTAGTGTGTGTGTGTGTGTGTGTCTGACGGCACGGTAGTGTGTGTGTGTGTGTGTGTGTCTGACGGCACGGTAGTGTGTGTGTGTGTGTGTGTGTGTGTGTGTCTCTGACGGCACGGTAGTGAGTGTGCGTGTGTGTCTCTGACGGCACGGTAGTGAGTGCGTGTGTGTCTCTGACGGCACGGTAGTGAGTGTGCGTGTGTTTGACGGCACGGTCGTGCGTGTGCATGTGTGTTTGACGGCACGGTAGTGCGTGCGTGTGTGACGGCACGGTAGTGAGTGCGTGCGTGTGTGCGTATTTGACGGCACGGTAGTGAGTGCGTGCGGCACGAGAGCGAGTGTGCGTGTATTTGACGGCACGGTAGTGAGTGTGTGCCTGTGTGTTTGACGGCACAGTAGTGAGTGTGTGCCTGTGTGTTTGACGGCACAGTAGTGAGTGCACATGAGAGACGGCACGGTAGTGAGTGTGCGTTTGACGGCACGGTAGTGAGTGTGCGTTTGACGGCACGGTAGTGAGTGTGCGTTTGACGGCATGGGAGTGTGTGACGGCACGGTAGTGAGTGCCTGTTTGTGTTTGATGTCATGGTAGTGAGTGAGTGATGACACGGTAGTGAGTGTACGTGTGCGTTTGATGGCACGGTACTGTGTGCGTTTGGCACGGTAGTGAGTGTGCGTGTGCGTTTGGCACGGTAGTGAGTGTGCGTTTGGCACGGTAGTGAGTGCGTGTGCATTTGATGGCACGGTAGTTTGTGTGTTTGGCACGGTAGTGAGTGTGCGTGTGTGTTTGATGGCACGGTGGTGTGTGTGTTTGATGGCACGGTGGTGTGTGTGTTTGATGGCACGGTAGTGTGTGTGTTTGGCACGGTAGTGTGTGTGTTTGGCACAGTAGTGAGTGCATGTGTGTGTTTGACGGCACGGCAGTGAGTATGTGTGTGTGACGGCACGGTAGTGAGTCTGCGTGTGTGTGACGGCACGGTAGTGAGTCTGCGTGTGTGTGACGGCACGGTAGTGAGTCTGCGTGTGTGTGACGGCACGGTAGTGAGTCTGCGTGTGTGTGACGGCACGGTAGTGAGTCTGCGTACGTGTTTGGCATGGTAGTCAGTGTGTGTGTGTTTGATGACACGGTAGTGAGTGAGTGATGGCACGGTAGTGAGTGCGAGTGAGTGATGTCAGGGTAATGAGTGTGCATTTGATGGCACGGTAGTGTGTGTGTTTGGCCCGGTAGTGTGCGCATGTGTGTGTTTGGCACGGTAGTGTGCGCATGTGTGTGTTTGGCACGGTAGTGAATGTGTGAGTGTGTGTGTTTGACGGCACAATAGTGTGTGTGATGGCATGGTAGTGAGTGTGTGTGTGTGATGACTCGGTAGTGAGTGAGTGATGGCACGGTAGTGAGTGTGCGTGTGTGTGTTTGATGGCACGATAATGAGTATGTGTGTGTTTGACGTCACGGTAGTGTGAGTGAGTGTTTGACGGCACAGTAGTGAGTGTGAGCGTGCGTGTTTGATGGCACGGCAGTGTGTGTGTGTTGATGGCACGGTAGTGAGTGAGTGATGGTACGGTGGTGAGTGCGTGTGTGTTTGATGGCACGGCAGTGAATGTGCGTGTGTGTGACGGTACGGTAGTGAGTGCGTGTTTGTGTTTGGCATGGTAGTGAGTGTGTGAGTGAGTGATGACACGGTAGTCAGTGTGCGTGTGTGTGTTTGATGGCACGGTAGTGTGCATGTGTGTGTTTGACGGCACAGTAGTGTGCGTGTGTTTGGCACGGTAGTGAGTGTGTGCGTGTATGTGTTAGACGGCACGATAGTGAGTGTGCGTGTGTGTGATGGCACGGTAGTGAGTGCAAATTTGTGTTTGGCATGGTAGTGAGTGATGGCACGGTAGTGAGTGTGCGTGTGTGTTTGGCACAGTAGTGTGTGCGTGAGTGTTTGACGGCACGGTAGTGAGTGTGAGCGTGCTTGTTTGGCACGGTAGTGAGTGTGCGTGTGTGTTAGGAGTGGGTGAGTATTTGAGACGTCTTCTTTGTTGAGTTAAAAAAATACAAATTTAAAAATTTAAATGTGAATGCTCTTTTGAACAGTAAAATCCTTCATCTACATTCTTCAACTTTTGGAAAATAATGTCCTGGAACAGTTTAAACTACCTGTTAATTTTCAGTTGGCAACTTCAAGATACTAAGGAACCAGATGGAAATAACACTTGAAGCGGCAATGTGAAGTACAGCCAAGGAAGATACTTCTGGATGTGGGATTCTCTGCCTTTGTGGGAATTCTAACTTTTCAAGAAGGCATATGGTATTTAACAAAAAGTGTTTTTCTGACTTTCACCTCCCAATCTTCATAATTATTTGCTTTGTTTCATATGCAGAGTACATAATCCAGCAAGACCATGCTCTCTTGTTGCTAGCAGTAGATTTCTGCCTGTATTACTTGTCCTAACTGCAATGAATGCTGAATTAGAATAAAGAACAAAGAAAATTTGCAGCCGAGGAACAGGCTGTTTGGCCCTCCAAACCTGAGCCGATCCAAATCTACTGTCTAAACCTGTCGCCCAATTCCTAAGCATGTGTATCCCTCTGCTCCCCACCTACTCATGCATGTGTCCAGATGCAATTGAAATGAAACTACCATGTCTGCCTCTACCACCTCTGCTGGCAATGCGTTGCAGACACCCACCACCCTCTGTGTAAAGTACTTGCTGTGTGTGCCCCCACCCCCCCTTAAACTTTTCACCTCTCCCCTTGAAAGCATGATCTCTTATTATTGAATTCTTCACCTGGGAAAAAGCTTATCTCTATCTACCCTTCTATACTCTTCGTGATTTTGTAAACCTCATTCAGGTCCCCCCTCAATCTCCTTTTTTCCAATGAAAACAGTCGTAACCTACTCAACCTCTCTTCATAGCTAGCACCTTCCATACCAGGCAACATCTTTGTAAATCTTCTCTGCAACCTCTCCAAAGCGTCCACATCCTTTTGGTAATGTGCCGACCAGAATTGTACACAGTATTCTAAATGCGGCCGAACCAATGTCTTGTACAATGTTAACATAACTTGCCAGTTCTTATACTCAATACCCCGTCCAATGAAGGCAAGCATACCATATGCCTTCTTGACCACTCTATCCACCTGTGCAGCAACCTTCAGTGTACAATGGACCTGAACTCCCAGATCTCTCTGCTCATCAACTTTTCCTAAGGCTCTTCCGTTCACTGTATAATTCACTCTAGAATTAGACTTACCTAAATGCATCACCTCACATTTGTGTGGATTGAACTCCATCTGCCACTTTTCCGCCCAGCTCTCCAGTCTATCTATATCCTCCTGTATTCTTTGATGGTCCCTTATGTTTTCTGCCACTCCACCAATCTTCGTGTCATCTGCAAATTTGCTGATCATACCAACAGTGCCCTCTTCCAGATCATTTATGTATATTACCAACAACAGTGGCCCCAATACTGACTCCTGTGGAACACCACTGGTCACCTTTCTCTATTTTGAGAAATTCCCTTCAACTACTACTCTCTGTCTCCTGCTGCTCAACCAGTTCTTTATCCACCTAGCTAAAACACCCTGCACACCATGTGACTTCACGTTCTTTATTAGAATTGTTGCTGTTATTTTGGTGATTTGATACAAATGCATTTGTCTGCAGTCCTCGTGCTGGAAGGAGGTAAACAAAAGGAAACAAATGTTTCTCCCCGCTTGAAGTCTAATAATTCTTGTTTTAATGTTACATTTCTATTTACTTCAATGTTTAATTTTATGTTGGAATTGGTTGTGTTTTAAGACTGAAAAATGTGTTGCTGGAAAAGCGCAGCAGGTCAGGCAGCATCCAAGGAGCAGGAGAATCGACGTTTCGGGCATAAGCCCTTCTTCAGGAATGAGGAGGGTGTGCCAAGCAGGCTAAGATAAAAGGTAGGGAGGAGGGACTTGGGGGAGGGGCATTGGGAATGCGATAGGTGGAAGGAGGTTAAGGTGAGGGTGATAAGCTGGAGAGGGGGTGGGGGCAGAGAGGTCGGGAAGATGATTGCAGGTCAAGAAGGCGGTGCTGAGTCCGAGGGTTGGGACTGAGATAAGGTGAGGGGAGGGAAAATGAGGAAGCTGGAGAAATCTGCATTCATTCCTCAAACTGTAGACTAGACTGAGTGTAACTTGGTCTGAGGAAGTGAAATAGTCTACATCAACATTAACTTGTTTTTACTTGGTGCCTTTAATGCTGTAATGCTTCTTAATGAGTGCTTTCAAGCAAAGTTTGCCACTGAGCCACATAAGATATGGTAGATGGCTAAGAGCCTGCTTAATTAGGTAGATTTTACAGAGTGCCTTAAAGGAAAGGTAGCAAGATTGAGAGAGTGAATTTATTTGTGCCACACATCAGTGATATATATTCACCTTTTGAGGGAGTCTACCACAATTCGCATCAATGATACTCTGGTTTAGAGTGTTATATTCTGAGAATAGCTTTCAACAGTTGGCTTGTATTCCCTTGAGTATGATTGATATTGGGATGTTTTGATAAAAATATTAAAAAGTTTTGATAGGGTATATAGAGCGAAACTATTTGCTCTGGTAGAGGAACTCAGAATCAAGGATGACGATCTTAAAACTAGGGTTAGGTCATTCAGTATTTTCTTACCAGTGCCTGCTGAGATGCTCTAGGGATTGATTACAAGTTTTCAATCCTGAGAGAGGTGCAATGGAAAATGATTGGGAGATGGAAGGTCTTCTTCATGGAGATGGTAATTGCTAACTGTTATTTAACACAAATAATATCTAACCCAAGTCGATGTTATTCTGGGTCTGCATTAACCTGATATGAGCTTTTATTAATTCTCAAAGAATCTGGGTGTTGCCAGCAAGGCCAACATTTGTCCATCCCTAATTGCCCTTGAACTGCTTGGCACTTTGACTCAGCTGCCCTCTGAAATGGCTAAACATGTGACCGTGGGTCTGAAGGCCAGACCAGGTGAGGATAGCAGATTTTATCCCTAAAAAGTAGTAGTGAACTAAATGCATTTTTATGGTAGCAGAAAGTGATTACATAGTTGCTTTTAGGCTAGCTTTTAATTCTATTTATTGAATTCACATTTCACCATGTTAGCATTTTGCCATGTTCTCAGAACATTAGTGTTGGTTTCTAGATTACTAGTCATGTCACATTGCCAGTATGCAGTATTGGAGCAAATGGAACTGAGTGCTGAAATATCCCATGTATGAGAGAAAATTGTTAATTAAGCAGCTAAAGATGAATGGACTGCAGATGCTTCCCCAAGGAATTTGTGCAGTGATGTTTACCTATTGAGAACTGTGACTACCTTCTCTTGTATTAGTCATTGAAGGATTTCCCATTCAGTGCCAGAGACCTCGTGTATACCAAGGCCTGTAGTGTCATGTTCACATCTGAACTAAGATCTGAAGCTGAATGCTGCCTAATGCTCAGAACTAAGTGTCACTTAAAGATGACTGTGAGGATGCTGAGATGACAGTAATTTGCATCTTTTAATAATACTTTTACAACGACTTGTAACCTAGTCCCTCAATCATTTTATCACAACTAAATTGACAACTTTTTTAAAATATAAGTTAGATGGTTTCATTTCAACTGGTGAATTCAATAAAGACACACCATAGAACGAAGATATTAGCATTTTGTCTGTGAAATGTGATTGAATTAATCGTGTGCTGCTAACTTTGCTTTCCAGAGCAGCAGTGGAGGGAATGTTAAGAACTACAGTGCATTTCCCTATTGTGAAATCAAGCTTGTGTGTTACGTTCTGATTTTTCACTCCATGGCTTGGATTATTATAAGACCTAGAATGCTGAACCTTGTATAATGCATTTCTTTATGAAAAAAATTGCTTTAAAAGTAAAAATAGTAGTTCGCAGTAGCCCAAAATGTTGCCTTTTCTATAATAAAAACACGTGGTTTGTCTTTTGCTCTGGGCACCCTCACCATCTGTCCCACTCGATTCTCCCTTCTCTCTGTCAACATCTGAGCCATTATTTTCCAGCCCTTTCAGTTTTGAAGAAGCTATATTGGACTTGAAATGTTAATTATCTTTCTCTTTCCAAGCTGAGTTTCCACAGCATTTTCTGCTTTTTATGTCAAATTTCTAACATCTGCAGTGTTTTGCTTTTATGTTGTCTTTGCAATATTAATTTCCGACACAGTTGCATCCTTAAGTAGCTAAGAATTGCCCTAATCCCATAATTTATTTGGTGTATTTAATGGACTTGCAAATCACAGGGCAAAACTTTAAAATGACAGGAAGCACACTACCTAGAATTAACTATGTATTTTGTTACTGTAAGTAAAGGCTTTTTTAAATTCATTCATGGAGTGGGGTAGCATTTATTACCTATTCTTAGTTTCCTTTGAGGAGGTGATGGTTAGCTGTGTGAAAATGTCATACCAACCACTCTATGGGATCAATAAAATGTCCTAGAAACATATTTGGATGTAATGTCAGAGTCTCTACAAACTATGGTCTAAGCAGTAACTCAGTGAATAGCATTTGTATCTTAGAGTTAGTATGTTATATGTTCAAGTCCTTCATTAGAGTTGAAGAAAATCTGGCTGATATTCCAATGCAATGTTGTGTGTTTATCTATTTTCAGGTAAAGGTAAAAGATCCTGTGGCGCTATTGGCAGAAAGCAGGGAAGCATTCTCCAATAACTTGGTCAATATTTATCCATCGTACAAAGTCACAGAAAGATTACTGGTCCTTCTCACTTGTGGGATCATGTGTTCAAATTGCATGTTACCTTTTCTACGTGAAAGCAGTGGCTATTAGATTACATTGCATAGGCTCAACAGACATGTTTGTAGTATGGTGGGATTGTCGTTTGAAGAGAGGTTGATAAAACTGGGCCTGTATTTTTTAGAGGTCTGAAGAATAAGAGATGATCTCACTGAAATTTTAAAACTACATTACTGCATCTTTTCTGTTCTTAAGTTGTTTTCAGTGGTTGGGAAGTCCAGAACCAGTGGACACTTTTTTTAAAAAAAGGAATGCCACTTCAGCCACTTGATTTTTTTTTAAAACTCAAGATTGTGAAGCTTTTTAATTCTCCACTCCAGGCAGCTGTGGAAACTTGTTCTTTCAATATATCTCAAGTAGAGTTTGATAATTATTTGATTATGAATGGCATGAAGAATTGTGGGGTAAGTGCTCAATCAGCCATGATATTATTAAATGGTGGAGCGGGCTCGAGGGGCTGAATGGCCTCTTCTATTCCTTTCAGTGTCAAGATGTGCGGAGTTGGAAAAGCACAGCAGGTCAGGCAGCCTCCATGGTGCAGGAGAATTGACGTTTCGGGTATATGCCCTTCATCAGGATTGATTCCTTTGAAATAAGATTAGACAGCTCCAATTGAAGGGTATGATGGGCCAAGCAGTCTTTTGTGATTAATATCTATACTTTGCACCCATCTGTGAAATTATAAATACTGAGCAATTAAAGATCCTTTTTACAACCTGACTAATTTTGACAGTTGCGTTACAGTAAAGGTGGCTGATAGGACAGATATTCTGAACTCTACTGCACAGATCATTCCTTACTCTCTGTCTTGAACAAGCAATGGATGATATCAGTAAGGGAGATCATGAAAATAATTCATTGCAACAGTTCCCTTTTTCTGAAACAATTCAGTGTTTTTCTGTTTTGGTCTGAAAGATGTTTGTCTGTGAGTAACTTCTCATATTCAGTTTCATTGAGAATGCCCTTTGTTTTCAGTTCCTCATTGATGTTGTGGATTTCCGTGAGCCTGGTTATGAGCTCAGACTTTTTTTCTGCAGCAAGTGTTTTTTTGTCCCTACCATCAGTTGTGTTCTGCCTGAAAGAAAGAAAATGCAGACTGTAAATGTTGGGAGGCTCTTAACCAATTCTATTTCGATGCAAATGCTCTAGGATAGTTTACTTGTTTGGATGAAAATATTTGGGTTTGAAGAGAAATGGCTGCAGAATTTCCCCTAACCAGTGAGGGCAGAAGAAATCTTTCTCCTTATCAGGGAAAACTAATTGCAACTGAAATGGGCTAACTGTTCCATTATCTGGGGCAGTGCTGGACACAAGGGAAAAAACAAAGCAGACCCGGGTTCAATTCCCGACTCAGGTGACTGACTGTGTGGAGTTTGCACATTCTCCCCGTGTCTGTGTGGGTTTCCTCCAGGTGCTCCGGTTTCCTACCACAGTTCAAAGATGTGCAGGTCAGGTGAATTGGCCATGCTAAATTGCCTGTAGTGTTAGGTAAAAGGGGTAAATGTACGGGAATGGGTGGGTTACGCTTCGGCGGGTCAGTGTGGAATTGTTGGGCCGAAGGGCCTGTTTCCACACTGTAAGTAATCTAATCTACCTGTCTTACTGACAAGAAGCATGTTGGTTAATATATTCTAGTGTAGAACTTATGCAGTGAATATACCTCCTAATATTGTGTGTGAGACTGGACTGTGGAGCAAACTCTCTGGGTCATATTCAGAGCACTTCAATACTCTCCAAAAATGAGCACAGAACAGAAAATCCATTTCAAGCTGGCTGCAGCACGCATAGGTTTACAATATGGCAAGTTGTTGTTACATGGAATGTGAGTAGGGCACACTCAAACAACAGTAATTTGAAAAGAGAATAAATAAAGAATTCATTGCAACAGTTGGAAACTTTGCAGAGTTACGGGAAAATTAATCGTGTATCTATTGCCTCTTACACTAAATTCTCTCAACTACCAGAAGCAGGCTGTTTTTATATACTGTTCCACTATCTCATCGTATATTTTTAAATTGATAGAATTACAGAACAAAATTAAATTTGAGGATCTCTGCAAAATATGAATATGCAAGGACAGTAACAAAAATATTTATAAGATATATTGCTTCTGTTATATTGCCTTGAATCTGTTCGAACAAAAACAGAACTAATTTTTCTAGTCTTTGTATTTATATTTCCTCACACCAGCTAGAATTTCATTCAACCTCTGCTATAACCCCTGAAACGCCTCAATATCCTTTGTATATGGTGGTACCCAAAACTGCACGCAGTCCTTCAAATACTTGCTCTTTATGATCTCTTGGTCTGTGTATTCTATGCTTTCTGATGAAATCCTAGTAGTTTTTTATATATTGGTGTATCATCTCTCAACTAAACCAGGAGAGGAGCAAAGGGATGTAGGGATATATGTGCAAAATCAATGAAAGGAGCATTGCAGGTCAGCAAAGCAATTAAAATTGCAAATAATTTATTCCCTGTGGTAAATAAAGTAATTTTGCAATTTTAAAACTGCATAGGACTGTAGTCAGACTATATCCAGTATTTAGAGAACAGTTCTCCTAGTTTCCATGCATTTTACAAAGATGTAGACACACTGGAGAAATTGAAAGAGACTTGCAAGAGACCTGACGATGTTTAAAATTAGGAATTAATTGTACTGACAATGAATTTAGAGAAAATGCTTTCACTCTTGGGAAGAAAATACTAGGAGCTTTAAACATAAGATATTACTAATAAATCCAACAGGGAAATGAGAAATTGATATACTCAGGGTATTGAATTTGGAACTTACTAACACAGAAAGTGCTTGAAGTACTTTCAAAAATGAATTCAAGTAGTTTATGATGAAGCAAGAAATGGATGAATTAAGGGTAATCGGCAAAATGGCCTGTTTCTGCTGAATGGTCATCAATCTGAAATGTTAATTTTGTTTCTTTCCACAGGTGCTGACTAGTCTGTTGAATTTTTATAACCTTTTTCTTTCTATTTCATTTTTCCCAATGATCAGCAGTTAATGCTTTTGCATTAGTGGCCTGCTTGTTCTGGATATTACCATTGCAATGAGTGGAATTGCAGGGTATCCACCCACAACTGTGTTATGTAGATCTTTCAGAAGTCCATATGAAACCTAATTTTTCCTATTAAGGCACTATGTCAAAAAGCAAATTTACTGCTTTACTGTGTTTATATTTTTAAATGTGAAAAATGTGTTTTCAACTTGTTCACACCTTACAATGGCCTAGCATTGTACAGAGTCAAAAAACGTGGTGCTGGAAAAGCACAGCTGGTCAGGCAGCATCTGAGGAGCAAGCAGAGAGTCAACATTTCAAGCATGAGCTCTTCATCAGGGCTCTCCTGCTTTTCGGATGCTGCCTGACCGGATGTGCTTTTCCAGTACCACACTTCTCAATTCTGATCTCCAGCATCTGCAGTCCTCACTTTCTCCTAGCATTGTATAGCAAGACATTGACAAATGTTGGGAGTTAGGAGCATCGGCCAGTTGTTTGTAATGATTTTTCCTTTTGACAACATAACTTGTTCACTTTCCTGATCCATGCTTCAAAAATGTTGGGACACCCACCGCCCTGTGGCTGAATGATTTTAACTCCCTTCCCACTCCACCAAGGACATGTAGGTCATGGGTCTCCTCCATCGTCAAACTCTTACCACCCAACACCAGGAGGGAGAACGCCTCACATCCTGCCTTGGGATCCTGCAACACAGAATCAATGTAGATTTCACTAGTTTCCTCATTTCCCCTCCCCCCACCTTATCCCAGTCCCAAGCCTCCAACTCAGTACTGCCCCCTTGACCAATCTTACCTGTCCACGTTCCTTCCTTCCCACCCATCTGCTCCACCCTCCCCTCTGACCTATCACTTCCACCCACATCTTCATCTACCTCTCTCATTCCCAGCTACCTTCCCCCACAGCCCCACCCCCTCCCATTTATCTTTGAGCAGCACCCCCCGGCCCACGAGCCTCATTCTTGACGAAGGGCACCTGCCCGAAACGTCGATTCTCCTGCTCCTCAGATGTTGCTTTCCTGCTGTGCTTTTCCAGCATCACACTCTTGACTCTGATTTCCAGCATCTGCAGTCCTCACTTTCCATTTTTACTTTCAATCTGATACTATCCTTAACTTCCCTGGTTGACTAAATCCTCCTTCCTCGTTGGAATATGTCTTTGCTGTGACCATGTGACAAGTTTATAGAAGTGTGGCTAACCCAGATTACCAAACTGAAACTTTGGTTTATCGCAGCATTATTCTATTAGATTTGCTATTCTGCCAGTGAGGTTAATTGAATTTCTATACAACTGGAATTTCAGATTATCTGAATTTGATTCATTATGATTTCATTGTAAATTTTGAATCTTGTTTGCTTCATAGAAACACACTAAATTAACCTGAAACGCATAGAGCACTGACATGGTGGGAGAGATAGGTATGTAGATATTAGAAGTTTAACAGCTCCAAGTTTGGAGGTGGTATATTGCACCTCTTTCTGAACTAATGAAATGTAAACTGCTCATCTTTTCATGTGGAACCAAAAGACAAAAAGGACAACAGCACTAGTTGCCAATACATCCGTCGCGTGCTCGTAAGCCTAAAAAGGGGAAACTCAAGATTCACAGCCGGGTGATTTTCATCAAAACAGGATGCAGTTGAACTGAAATAGTACAGTTCATGTTATACCTCTGCTAAAGTGATGTTCTGGCAGACTTTGTGCAAAGGCATCTTCTATGAGTAGGCTGGAACCTCATGCAAAATTGCATTTAGGAATCATGCGTTGGCACCTTATTTCCTGGCTGATTTCTAATTTATAGTATCCACTAATTACTGTGGGTTGTAAAAGTTATCTGCTCCCCAGTAGTTTTTTTTTGTAAATGTATTTAATAGCACATATATTGCAAACATATAAAATTATTGAAGAATACAATCAATAACAAATATCAGTATAATAGAGAAAAAAACCACAAATTACTATTCAACTGCTACCTACTAACCTACCCTGTAATACAAAACAAACCCTAACACTTTATAAGGCAATACCAACAAATAAGTAAATAACTAATAGATTAAAAAAGAAAGAAAAGCAAAAGAAAACACAAAAAATACACAAAATACGAAACAGCTCTGCTTGGTGCAAAGCTCCCAACAAAAGAACAGGGGCATTGTATGTATACCCATATTAACTCAGGAGATCCCCCCCTCCAGGGCTCGACAAACCTAACTGTCCTGGTTAACCAAACTCTCTAGTTAAGATAGCCGACCAATCTATATCCAGATAACTCAAGTAGGGCTGTGATGTCTCATAAAAATGGTCTGTTGTGTGGTGCACTATGTTTGTAAAAAGAAAAAGTCCAAGGGAATGTGCTCCATAATTAATTTCTGCCATCCCAGCAAGCCCGGCGGGTTCTCAGACACCCAATTCATCAGAATATTCTTCCATGCACAGTATGTAAGAATATTAAATAGTTTCTTCCCATGCCCGTCTAAAGATAGTAAATTCGGTAGACCTAGAAGGAGAGATATCAGATTTACTTTGACTTCAGTTCTCAATACCCTCCCTATCTCTCCCGCCACAGCACTCCAGTAAACACGGAGCCTGTGGCATGTCCAGAAGCAATGGGTAAGAGTACCTACACTTATTTTACATATGGGGCACATTGAAGACGCCCCTTTTTTAAACTTCGCCAGACGGTCCAGTGCTTGATGAACCCTGTGCAGAACTTTTAACTGCGTAGCGCATGTCCTATTACACATTGAGATCTTTCTTCCCATATGTTCGCCCATGTTTCAGAAGAGATCTCCACTCCCAGCTCTTGCTCCCAGACCTCACATAACCGGTTAATATCCTGCCAAGCCCTGCCACCCAGCAGGCAATAGAGGGCACTAACCTAAAGGGTGCTTGTGGAGCATAGCAACATCCTGTCTGTATCGGGCTGATAGGGCTCAGTGAGAAGTGTAGTCTTCTTCTGGATGAAATCCCTAACCTGAAAAAAACAGAAAAGGTCTCTGCTGGGTAACCCGTATTTGTGGCTCAGTTGCTCAAAAGACATCATAACCTCCCCCTCAAACAAGTCTCCCAAACTAGAAACTCCTCTCAGTGCCCATAGTTTGAACCCTGAGTCCATCATTCCTGGTCAGAACCCTGGCATACCAACTATAGGCATAAGTGGCAAAGTCTTGGATAAACAACCCTCACTCTGATACATTGCTCTCCATGCCTTTTTGTACTAATAACAATGGGGTTCCGGCAATGAGCCTTATCCATAAACAGCAGGTTATTAAGAGGGCACTTTGCTTGGGTGGCCTCAATATCCAGCCATATTGAGTTTGGATCATTACCTACCCAACCACAGACAAAGGACAGCAGTGAACTCAATTGATACCTTCTGATGTCTGGGAAATCAACTCCTCCCCCTCCTTGAGGCAACTGCAATTTACTACGTTTGATGAGGGGGTCGCCCACGATGCCAGACAAAGGAAGCAAACCACCCATAAGCTTCCGCAGCGTTGACCTGGGAAGCATTATAGGGAGCATACGCATGGGATAAAGCAAACGAGGAAGAACATCTTAATGAGAGATATTCGGCCCAGCCATGAAATTGGAAGAGCTTCCCATCTCTGGAGATCTTGCCTAATATTGTCGAGTATATGAGCAAAGTTAGTCCGAAATAACCAATCAAACCTGGGTATAAAAATACCTCAGTATCGGAACCCTCCCTCATGACCATTTAAAGGGGAACCCAGGGCCACTTTCAACTTCTGGCACATTCTTGGGCTTCCCCAAAGGCATAGCCTCCGATTTTGCAAAGTTGATCCTACATCCTGAAATAACACCAAATGAATTAATACATTGTATTAAATGGGTTACGGAGGTCATTGGGTTCAGTAAAAACAGAAAGACATTATCTGTATACAGTGTAATCTTGTGTACCCTCGATCTGACTTGTGGAACGGTTATGTGGATGTTCTGACAGTGGCTCTATCACCAATGTAAACAACAATGGTGAAAGGGGTCAGCCTTGACGACTGCCCCTACTAATCCTAAAATTCCCAGACTTCACCCTGTTGGTGATGACCATGGTGATATAAAACCTCCACCCACCCAGCAAAGACCCACCCAACCCAAACCACTCTAAGACATAAAAAAGATACAGCCATTCCACCCGGTCAAATGCTTTCTCTGCATCTAAGGAAATCACCAACCCCTGAATCAATCATTGCTGACAAACTTTGACCATATTCAACAACCTTCTAATATTATTGGAGGACATTATGGCCCCTTAAAAAGCCTGTCTGGTCCTCTTTAACAATAGGGGGCAACACCTTCTCCAATCTCAGCACCAGGATCTTAGACAGAATCTTGAAATCTGAATTTTATAATTGCCCTTGCCCGCCAGACACAGCCCTCGTGGATATACAAAGGCCCTAATCAATATAGCCAACCAGTCTGCGTCCATGTAATTCAGAAAGGGCCGCCATGTCCTATGGAAAAGTTCAATGTTCTGTTGAACCATATCTATAAGGAAGTCTAGGGGGGATATGTTCCATAAATAACCTACGCCATCCTGAAAGTCACGGGGGGCTTTTTGATATCCAGCTCATCAGAATGTTCTTCCTCGCACAATATGAAAGAATATTCAACAGTTTCTTCCCATGCACATCTAAAGAGGGTAAATTCGGCAGACCCAAGAGGAGGGACACCAGATCTACCTTGACCTTTGTTCCCAAGATCCCTTCCAAAACACTCGCTATAGTGCCCCAATAGCTACGAAGCTTGTGGCATGATCACAAGCAATGGGTGAGAGCACTAATATCTCTTTTACATTTGGGACACATTAGAGACATTCCTTTTTTAAATTTCGCAAGCTGCTCTGGAGCCAAATAGACCCTGGGAAGAACCTTCAGTTGCATAGCCTGTGTCCTGTTAAAAGTTGAAATCTTCCTCACATTCTCCTAAATATCCTTTCATGCCTCTGACAAGTTCTCCACCTCCAATTCCTGAGTCCAGATCCTGCACAGCCATTCAATGTCCTTCAAGACACTACCTCCTAGTAAATGGTAGAGGGTACTGATTGAGAGAATACCTGTGGACCGAAGTACTCTCCACATCAGACTTATAGGGATTAACCAGTAATGTCGTCTTTTTCTGTATAAAGTGCCTAATCTGAAAGTAATGAAAGAGGTCCCTACTGGACAATTCATATTTCTGGCTCAGCTGATTGAAAGACATCATGACCTCCCCTCAAAGAAGTCTCCCAAACAGGAGACTCCTCCAGACTCCCAGAATCTAAAGCCGGAATCCATTGATCCTGGCCAGAATCCTGGCATTCCTACTATGGGAGTAAAAAGGGGAGTTTTATGTAAATTGCCCTTGTTTTGTCGCATTATTCTCATGCTTTAACTAGGTTAAGGACAAAAGGGTTTCTGCAACGCTCCATGACAGTCCTCATCTTGTCCATAAACAACTAATTAATGAGGGGGCATTTTGCCTGGGAGGCCTCGATGTCCAGCCAAATTGACCTCTGGTACTGGCAAGGCCAATCATTCACATAAGATAATAGGGAACTTAATTGATATTTCTGAAAATCTGTAAAGTCCACACCCCACATCCCCTGCAGAAGCTGCAATTTAACAATCTTAATAAGAGGTCGATTATGACACCAGATGAAAGAACCGAGCCAGCTGTTAAGCCTCCATAACGCTTGCCGAGGGAGCATTCGCTTGGGACATAATAAATGAGGAAGAACATTTATTTCCATCAAGTTATTGGTAGAGCCTCCCAACTGTGAAGGTCCTGTCTTCTCCAGCAACTGCACAAAATTAGCTTTATGTAATTGATCAAAGGCCAGAGTAATACAAATGCCTAAATACAGGAAACCTCCCTATGACCACCTGAAAGGAAATTGGATTCCACCCCCAAGATCGTGTACTCCAACCAGACCCCCGATAGGCATGGCCTCCGACTTCATAAAATTGACTTTATACCCCGAGAAAGAGCCAAATAAATTAATCGTTTGTGTTAAATAGTCACAGGTATTGTTGGATTAGATAGAAAAGGAAAAATGTCGTCTACATAAAGAGTGATTTTATGCCCACTGATCCCACCTCCGGATAGCCTCCACCAACAGCTCAATCACCAATGTAAACAGCAGCAGTGAAAGAGGGCACCCTTGTAGGCTACCTCAGCCAATACTACAATTGCCAGACCATATGCTATTAGTGAGAACCACTGCCTTAGAATCGTTATATAATACTGCCACCCACCTGGCGAAGAGTCCCCCCCAGACCAAACCATGCCGGGATATAAAAAAGATACGGCCACTCCACCTGGTCAAACGCCTACTCTGCATCTAGGGAGACTACCCAGTCCGGAATCGACCTCTGCTGGCACACCTGGACCATGTTCAGCATTCTTCTAATGTTATTAGAGGGCCTGTGACCCTTAATAAAACATGTCTGGTCCTCCTTTACAAGAGAGGACTAGACCTTCTCCAACCTCAGCGTCAGTGTTTTTTGACAATTTTAAAATCCACATTTAATACCGAAACGGGCCTATACAAAGCACAGTCCTCTGGGGCTTTCTCTATGTTGAGAATAAGGAAGATATTAGCTTCTCAGGAATGATGGGAGGTAGTCCTGACTGTATGAATAATTGTACATGTCCAACACTGACTAGGCCAACATGTTTATAAAACTCGCTCTGACATCCATCCAGCCGGATGCTTTACCCCTTTGGAGCTGCCTCACTGCCTCCTGTGTCTCTTGGATTGTCAGAGGGGCATTCAAAAGGGATGCCTGCTCCACAGTTACACCTCGAAGGTCCAAATTCTTGAAAAAGAACTTCATCTTCATCAACCTGTCCTCACAGCCTTAGATTAGATTACTTACAGTGTGGAAACAGGCCCTTCGACCCAACAAGTCCACACTGCCCCGCCGAAGTACAACCCACCCATACCCCTACATTTACCCCTTACCTAACACTACGGGCAATTTAACATGGCCAATTCACCTGACCTGCACATCTTTGGACTGTGGGAGGAAACCGGAGCACCCGGAGGAAACCCACGCAGACACGGGGAGAACGTGCAAACTCCACACAGAGAGTCGCCTGAGGTGGGAATTGAACCCGGGTCTCTGGCGCTGTGAGGCAGCGGTGCTAACCACTGTGCCACCGTGCCGCCTTCTGACCGGTACAACTCAGAGTAGAATTTCCTAAATGTCACATTAATCTTTTTGGAATCACAAGTAAGAGTACCAGCACACTGTCTGATGGATGTAATAGATTGGGTGATACTCTCCTTCCTGTCCAGATATGCCAGGTATCTACCCGGCTTATCACCAGACTCGAATAACTTCGGTTTCGCAAAAGAGATCTCCCTCTTTGCTGTCTGAGTGAGCGCAGAGTTCAGAGCAGCCCTGAGGGCTGTAATCCACTGCAACTTGATCACAGGCGGCCTATCAAAGTATGCTGTCTCAGCTGCCTTCAACCAGGCCTCAAACATACGCTGTTGCTCTCCCCTCCGCTGCCTCCAGGTCACTGAGTAAGAAATAATCAGACCTCTTGCACAGACCTTGGCAGTCCCCCACAGCACCGACAGGTTAGTGGCCATACCCAAATTAATATCCCAAAAAATGTTAAATTCCCACAAAAAGTACTCAATAAATTTACTGTCCTTCAGGAGAAAAGGATCCGTGCACCAATGCCGCAAGCCTGTCCCATTGCCTCTGGTCTTAACCTCCAATTACACTACCACATGGTCAGAAATGGCTATGTTCTCAATTCTACAGGACAGCACCAAACCCAAAAAGGCCAGTGGTGCAAAACATGTGTCAATTCTAGTGTGTCACTTGTGTGGCTTGGAGAAGAAGGTAAAGTCCCCACCCTCAGGGTGAAGACTTCACACATTCACCAGCCCCAACGCACCACACAAGTCCACCAGTTCTTTGGTTTGCGGGCAGATGCCTACGAGACCCCTGAGCATCCTGTCTACCTCAGGGTCCATGGGACGATTGAAGTGTCTCCCTATAATCGTGTGGCGCACTCCAAGGGCCAGCAACCTGCAAAGTGCATCCGTTAAAAACTTAAGGGTATGCCAGGAGGCAATACACATTCAAAATCCTGTACTCCTCCCCATGTAGTAAAGCTTTGAGGATCACAAACTGCCCATATTCATCCTTAACTTGGTCTAACAGCTAAAATGGAAGATTCTTCTGAATGAGTACAGCTACTCCCCTGATTTTAGAATTAAAAGACGAGAAAAACACCTGGCCGAACCCTCCCTGCCCTGCGGTAACTTTAAATGCTCCTTATCACCTAAATGTGTTTCTTGCAATAGGGCAGCATCACCCTTTCTTTTCTAAGACTCGAAAGTATCTTATTTATCTTAATAGGTTATTGACTGCCCTGAATATTCCAGGTGTATATTTAAGTGGACAATTAGACATAGCCATCTGAAACAGCCCGTGACCACCTCCCCCCCCCCCCCAACCCCAAGAGGAAGAACCCCATTCATAATGCGCTGAGTGAAAACAGTAAAAGATTCATATAAGCTAGAAAACACAACTACAAAAACTACTGAAGCAAAACTCTCAAAGACTACTCCTACAATGAACCAACACATGAAACACATAAGAGGAGACTCTCCCCCCTTGCCCACAGGGGGCACTCTCACTACCTACTAACACCTCTATGGCTCCTTCTCACTGAAGCTGTGCCCCAAACCCAGGCAAAACAAAGTAAAGAATACATGTCTCTTATAACAAAATTAGATGTAGATATTCAACCTGTCCCACCCATACATCGACTCCAATCATTACTGATAAACCCCCCATTCCAAACCAAGAGAGAGAAAAGGGAAAAAAGGAGGAGGGATGCGGAAATAAAGAAAATGGAGGGGAGAAAGAAGAGAAAACAGGACCCGCATATATTAAAAGTGCAAAACTGGGTAAAGAAGGTAAACAACAGAGAAAACAATGGAAACACTATTGTCCATATTACTTGAACTGGCCAGTCTATTTTAAAGTGTCCAGGAAATACTTTGCCTTTCGTGATGAATCAAAATTGTGCACAGACCCTCTGTGGCTGAAATGTAACGCTGCCAGGTACCTTCTAGAGTACTGAATATTCAAGTCTCTCAGCCTCTTCTTTACTTCATCGAAGGTCTTCCTTTTGCAGATCACACCTGCAGAAAAGTCCTGAGAAAACATACTTTTTGATCCCTAGTAGATCAAGGCCTGTGGATCCTTCCTCAGTGGTCTGGAAGCTTCCAATACCACTTGCTTATCTCTATAATGCTGGAGTCGCACTAGGACTGGGCGGGGGCGCTGGTCGATGCAGGCCCGTGCACTGCAACCCGGTGGGCCCACTCGACCCACATCCGGCCCCCCTAGACTTCCAGTCTCAAGAACTGCGGGAGCCATTACTCCAAAAAGCTGACTAGCTGGCCTTCTTCCTCCTGTTCCGGCAGCCCAATAAGGTGGATGTCCTAATGACCTCAAGATCATTGACCTGCTCCACTAAGGCCGGGACTGCCTTTCCAGAGCCTGAACCCAACCCGCCGAGGATTCTGCTGTGGTCTCTGAAGCCGCAGTCTGCTGCGCCACCTCCTCCAAGTGCTGCCCAAGATTGATTCCAGCCTCATCCAGGTCTTGTTCTTTGCTGAATCTACCTTCTCTCGGAGTTTCAGAAACTCTGCGACCAGGCTGTGCTGCGCAGGTAGGTCCAAAGGAATGTCCACGGGGGTTGATGCTGCAGCCGCAAGTGTGTCCATTGCTTGAGGGAGTGCCCTGCTTGTTGTGATCCACGCGGCCCTTTTCCCTTAGTCATCTTCTCTTATTGCCAAAACTAAGGCACAAAGATTCTGGGGCCTAAAATTGCTTAGTTTTGCCAAAATATCTAACAAAGGGAGGGTAAAAGCACCACCTTGCCTGGGTTATGGTGCAGAGCTCAGCAGGGCAGACCTATTAGATCGCTGCCATCTTGGATCTCGATGCAGGTACAGGTGGGACTTAAGTTGCATATGAAAGTCCCAAAATAAGTTATAAGCCAGGAAGTTGGAGCTGCTGAGCAGTTGATCTTGACACACTCGACTCAACACCTTTAATCAAACTGCTGCCTGAACCTGGCCCAGAAGGGCTTATGCCCGAAACGTCGATTCTCCCGCTCTTTGGATGCTGCCTGACCTGCTGCGCTTTTCCAGCAACACATTTTTCAGCTCTGATCTCCAGCATCTGCAGTCTTCACTTTCTCCAAGCTGGCAGGCAGGAGCAGAAGATCACCAGCGGAGGCGATAGCTCGATTTGGTCCTGGCATTCAAGCAAGTGTCAGAGGACAGAAGATATACTGGAAGGATGGGTATGAAGAAAGAATCCCTCCTCCTGGTTAAGAATCTCCGTAACTCAGAGCTTGGTTACAAATAGCAACACAGATGGTATTGGGCCCTAATTTGCATATTTAAAGAGGTGATACAAGGCAGATTATGTGAATAACTCCTTGCTTCTATACCGTTCATTCATGCCAGTGACCTCTTTGTCCTCAAAAAGGTTAATATTTGGAGGTACACTGAAAACAGTACAAGAGAAATAATTAAAGTCTTCCTCGTTTTAACTGCCCCACTTGGTTTTTACCAAACTGGGGGATTTAACGCAAAACTCCAAAACTGCAGAAATTCACACTTTTCCTAGTTTCTCTGGTACCAATTCATTTAAAGCAACACTGTTGAATCACAAGTGTTCAGAATTTGCATGTTCATCATCATTGTCCTCAAACTGCACTTTCCACCATTTGAAACAGTAAATTTAGGCATGAATGGGCCAAAGGATAAAACCTATTCAAAGCTTCCAAGCTCATCTTTAGAGAGGGGCCTTTGTTTTTAACCTTTCTTAATCAACCTGTTCAAAGATGTTATTGCACACCTCTGGAGCAGGTGGGACTTCAGTCCAGGCCTCTCAGCCCAAGGATAGGGATTGTATCTTGAACTCTGCAATGGTATCAATCCCAATTCCTACACTCAGCAGATCTTAGGTGCATCAGATTGTCATGTATATGTTCAAATCCTATTTGACTCCTTTTTAATGCTGAAGACTCAAAAGTTTGATTTTACAAGTCTTTTTTCAGTCAGACCTGCCTTGATACTCATAGCAGATGCCTTGCTAGAGTTTGGTTCAGTGAATCTAATGCTGGTAGCAAGACAAGTAATTCCTATTCATTTCAGCCATAGCTGAATAACTTTATCCTGTGTCCACATTAGCAGATCACTATTGATAGGTTGGTGCAGGAGGGACTGTTTAGAACAATGTGTAACTATAAATTCAAGATATATTTTATATTTTTGTTTGATTTTAGTTCCATTTTTTAAATGTTGTTTTTGAGCTTGGTGACTGAGTCTGAAGTCTAGTTTAATTTGCATGCATTTTAAGCAAGGCTTTTAACCCTTGAGGTAAACAATTCAGTGCATTAACAAAAAAAATTTCAAAACTGCTGATGCTTAGTGACAGGAGTCCAATTACACAGAAAAAGTCAGTCTGTATGTAGATGTGCCGGAGAGTATAGACAAGGCAACTGGACAGTGAGTTTAGAAAACTAATGTGTTTGCTCTGAAGTTTAGAGTTGTGTCATTTATTTTAAGTGTATTGAGAAGAGGCACCTGATGAAATGATAAAACATCTAGTGACTATAAATAAATTTGCTGCAAAGTTACTGATTGCAACTGTCCAGCCTTACAGTGAGCAGAAAACTTTAGTGTGAAGATAATGGTGAATCTTTACTGGGGTTTGAGTGTTTGAAAGAGTATTCTTGAGATAAAAGGATTAATGTGGTATTGAATCTTTTTCTGATGTCTGTAATGAAATCTTTCAATCTTTTGTTTCAGATTGTGTAATATAGTTCATTTCTTCCTTGCTTAATAAACTCTTTAGCACAGAATAAAACTATACTGGCAGCCTTTTGTGTTCAATAACTGATTCCATGGATTTAAAAAAAAAGTTAGAATCTAACAAGCCAGATATTACTATTGAATCTGCCTTGTCCATATTAACACCAACTGGGGTCATAACATTCAGCAGCCACACACTATCTTAGAAGTCACCTTTTTCTTTATTCATTCACAGAATGACAGCATTGCTGGCTGGGCAGCATTTATTGCCCAACTCTAATTGCCCAGAGGTCCATTAAGAATCAACCACATTGCTGTAGGTCAGGAGTCATATGTAGGCCAGACCAGGCAAGGATGGCTGTTTCCTTCCTCAAAAGGGCATTAGTGAACCAGTTAAGTTTTTCCGACAATTGATCCGTGATCATCATTAGGTTTTTAATTCCAGATACTTATTAAATTCAAACTCCACTATCTGCTGTGGCGGAATTGAAATCTGGGCCTCTAAATTAACAGCAATAATACCATTAGGCCATCGCCTCCCTAGTAGATTCCAAACTCTACAGCGGTAAACTCGGATGAATTCTCCAATGATTAAACTGTATGAAATAACAATTTGCAGGAGATGGATTTTCAAACACCAATTGTCATTTATAAACAGCATTCAACCTATCGCAGGGATGACGGAGATTACTTCGATTAAGTTTGTATTTGTAAACTGTAGTTTGTAGAGGCATTCTTGTGTACCAACAGTTTTGTTTTAAACACTTGTTTGTAACTGTTATGTTCTCTGTTCAATGCCTGACAAAATAATTCAGAATAGCTTGCAGTTTGGATTAAGAGGACAGAAAGCAATATACAGTTCCAACAGTTTGCTTAGAACTTTTAAAGAATTGAGAAACAGCCAAAATAATTTACCTGAACCAAAATGTCACAGTTGGGAATCAAATATGCATACATCTTGATTTTATTCCTTTTATATAATCATCCCACTGGTTTGTCTAATAAACAGTCGGCCTCACAGTCTGTGCAGTAGTTCCAGAGCTTGCCCACCATAGTCATTGAAGAGTGGGAGTGAAGCAGAATCCAGACATGTGACCCAGTGCCATCCTGAGGGACAAACAGCTCAAGGTTTCCATCTCTGATCTGTGCAACTCAAACTGGAGGGAAATAACTTACTCTTTGAACTTAATTTACAAATTAACAACAAAATGCAACTCCGAAATCTTTACAAGGAATATTACCTTGCATGTTTTGTAGCAGATTCTGATATCTTGCAGGCCAGGCTCTGTTCAATGCCCTGCATTCTTGAATGACATCCCACAGTAGATGCAAGTGTTGCTTTCCTTTCGTTACAGCGGAATTAACAACTCCATCTCCAGGTAAGTATGAAAAAGCTGAAGTATGAGTGTTAATAATTTAATACCTTCAATGTCACTCCATGATTTGAGGAATAAAAGTATACATAAAATATATTGAGCAAACTAAAGCTTTTGACATTTTTTAAAACACTGACTTTTCTATGACATATTTATTAACAGAAAATGTTTAGAGTTGATTACCAAAGTAACAAGACTTCCTTGCACTCTCCAGAAATCTTTTATAGCACAAATACAATTCTCACTTTATACCATTTGATATGAGGAAATGACCAAGCGTGTTATGAACTTATACACTGAAAGATGAACAGAGAGCAAATTGCTTGGGTTGCCATTACTATGGAGCTACGGTCACACTGCTAGTGTGGGAATGCATTTCTGGTGCAGACAAATGTTCAAAAGTTTGGTTTTGAATTCTTCCCCCTCGAAAATACTCTACTTATAAAACTTATCAAAGCATATTATATAACAGTTCAAAGTTGACTTACATAAATACCAAACACTATCAGTTTCTTTCAATAAATAGGTCAATCTATGAGGTGCCTCGCTATTGCAGCTTGTATTTACAATTGTAATTTTATGACAAATATACACTTTGATTTTACATGGTTTCCAAAATCGGAGTGTATTATCTATGACACGAGGGCCTTATACAGTGGCTTTTGCTTATTGTACCTTTGTGGCTGTTGCTCTAAACGTGATGAATTGCCTTGAAATTTGAAAGTCTGATTTACTCAGTCATTGACAATGATGTGCAATGGAAAACCAGCATTTTTTGAGCAGGCCAAACTTGACTCCTGTTCAGCTTTAACTGTCCACTCATTCTGTTTCTGGTGGATGAGGTAAGTTACAATTCCATCTTAGCACGTCAAATTGTGAAACAATAAAACAAAAGCAGTGTAAGGCTGAGGGTTTTCAGGTAAGTCCTCACTTTAAAAACTGATTAAGGGACCAGATTATCGTCTGCTCCTCTTCACTAAGCAACTGCTGAAATTTTCTGTATAAAACAGTTTTCAAGTGTACTTTCTGACCCAGATATTTTTCTATTAGGAAAAGTGCAAATTTCTTTTTTAACTCAGAAGTATTGATGTCCATTCCCTTAACTAGAAGAGATGACATTAAACTCACTACATATTTTACTATCAGTCTCAGAAACCTTAAATATAGTTTTAGGTCTGTCCCTATTTGGGCAATTATTGTTGTGACTTCAGTCAAATTTTGATTTCTTTAAATGTTAAAGTTGGAAAGTAAACAGAGAGTCACATAATCAATCTAGCTGGTGATTACAATGGCAAATGAAATGGAATGAGAACCCCCAGGAGTTGAGAGTTTCTAACACAACTTGCAGAACCCTAATTTCAGGGTGAAGGTGTTTTGAGTTTAAGCTTATACTTCATCTTGTGCATAGCTTTATAAGTTACATCAGGTGATAACAGGCAAAAACCCAAAAGTTTTGAGCAATCAATCTGAGCAATTAACGCAAAGCTTTGCATTGTATAAATGTTCACCACTTGCAGTTTAAATATTTGTCTGGTGGTGGTATGGAAAATCATGGCAAAATTGTAAAAAGCCAAAAGATGAAATAGTGCCAAAAGAATGGGCAATACAGGTAGCAGATGCAGATCAATGTACAAAAATGTGAACAACAAGTTGCTTGAGAAGGGAAGTGAAATGCTTCTTGAATGTTAAGATTCGAGATGCAAAAAAGAATCAAGAAGACTTTGATGTGGAAACACAAAGCTCACTAAATGTGATACTGCAAGTAGTTAATGCCATAAAAAACTTAATTCTTGAAAGTCGTCAAATTTAGAAATTTGAAATTTATACAAGATATGATTGGGTCTGAGTTCTTCCACTTTATGTAAATTTGGGCAGCCTAAAATAGGAAGAAAATAAAAGCAATAGATCTGTGATCTGGATAAGTACAGTAGACACAGACTGGTTCATGTTCATAAGTCTTACAATCTAAACTAAAATGTGACTGAATTAAAGCAGCTTTAATCTAACATTATTGTGGAATGGATTTGATTTGTCCTTTTGATTATTGTAAATATGAGAGAAACTTGCAGAATCATTATTTAAACTCAGGACATATTCCACGTTCATGTCATATAAACTCCATTAGTAGTGAGTGTATTTTCAATGAAAATCAATTGTCAATTAAATGGAAACATAACATCTTGTGAAATAGCAATTAATGCCATACTTCATGATCTGACAGACTAACCAGAGCACGATGAACATTTGGGTAGGAGCAACAGCAGCTGTGTGTCAGCACTGGGTGTATGCACATTGAGGGAGGCCCAGCCAAAGATACTTGGCCCAGAAAACTCTCAAACTCATTCACATGTATTTTGTTTACAGCTGGAGCTCCATTACTTTAATTATAAATCAGTCTCAGACCACCAATCTGCATGGTAGCTATATCTTGTTACCTATCAGAAGAAAAGTGCAGATGTAAACAAATAACCACAAAGAACTGCTCACATAATTCATATCCTTACTATACATTTTAATTAGCAAATGTATTTTGTTTGTATTTTGCATTTAATAGTTACCTGGAGTCCTGATTATTGTGTACATCGACTGCCATTGCTCATGTTGAGTTATAGACCATATGACAGAGTGAAGTATTTTAAATTATTGGCAAGCTCAGCCAATGAAACTGGATATTTTCATCAAGTTAAGGAAGTCATCATTCTCTGATCGATTTACGAGAAAAATACCATGTTTTGCACGTTGTAGACTGTGGGAAATAGTTGCTCAAGATACTTGAAGTAAATGCTGGCAAGTTAGAGTCAGACCACAGCTCAGAACTCAGGCTTTGGTGCAAGTTTGAGATGCTGTTTTTTTGGTATTTTTCTGTCATTTTATGAGGAGGTGATGGCCTCGTGGTATAAATGCTAGACTATTAATCCAGAAACTCAGCTATTCTTCTGGGGACCCAGGTTCAAATCCTGTCACAGCAGCTGGTGGAACTTGAAATCAATAAAAGTAATCTGGATGACCATGAATCAATTGTTGGAAAACTCATCTGGTTCATTAATGCTTCTTTGGGAAGGAAACTGCCATCCTTAACTTGTGACTCCTAACCCACAGCTTGACTCTTCATAGCCTTCTGGGCAATTAGGGTTGGCCAATAAATGCTGCCTAGCCAGCAACACTCTCATCCTGTGAATGAATAAAAAAAGGTGACTTCCAAGATAGTGTGTGGCTACTGAATATTATGACCCCAGCTGATGTCAGAAAAATCTCACTAACGTCCTTCAGAGAAGAAAATTTGCCATCCTCACCTGGTTGGGCTTATTTCTGACTCCAGATCCACAACAATGTGGTTGACTTTTAACCATTCTCTGAAATAGCCTAGCAAGCAATCCAGTTGCACTTTTTAAAAAACATGAATTGCAGAACTAGCCCTGTTGACCCTGCAATGTCTCCTTACAGACATCTGGTGACTCGTATCAAACTTGATTGAGTTGTCTCACAGACGAGTCACACAACAGCCTGACATTGTCTGTCAGGTGATAATTCTGTAAGTACGACAATATCCCAGACACTACCATTACCTTCAATGGATGTGTTCTGAGCCACCAATAGGACAGGCCCAGCAGCAGTGGCGGCACAAGGAGGCAGTTGCCCTGGGAGTCCTCAACATTGATTCTGGATCCCATTAAATCTCGATGACTTGAGGACAAACATGAGCAAGGAAACCTCCTGCTGATTACCACGTATCATCCTCCCTCTACTGATGAATCGGTATTCCCCGAAGTTGAACAACATTTCTAGAAAACACTGAGGATGACAAGAGCACAAAATGTACTCTGGATGGGGGATTTCAATGTCCACTACCAAGTGTGGCTTGGCAGCAGCATTACTGGTTGAGTTGGTCGGGATCTAAAGGACATAGCTGCTAGACTGAGTCTGCGGCAGGTGGAGAGGAACCAATAATAGGGGAGAACGTACTCAACTTTATCCATACCAATATGCTAGCTGCAGATGCAGCAATTCTTGACAGTATTGGTAAGAGTGATCACTGCAGTCCATATGGAGACGAAGTCTTACCTTCACAGTGAGAATACCCTCCACTGTGCTGTGTAGCATTATCACTGTACTAAATGGGAAAGACATCAAATAGATCCAGCAACTCAAGACTGGGCATCCATGAGGTACAGTGGGCTATCAACAACAGCAGAATTATACACCAGCACTGTTTGCTACCTTACAGCCTGGCATAGCCCCCACACAACCATTACCCTCAAGCCTTGTGATCAGCCTAGTTCAATAGAGGGTGCAGAAAAGAATGCCAAGAGCAGCACCAGGCCTACCTAAAAATGAGGTGCCAACCTAGTGAAGCCACCAACAGGACTACTTGCATGCCATGACAGCATAAGCAGCAAGTGGTTGGCAGCGCTAAGTGATCTCACAACCAACCGATCTGACCTAAGCTCTGTTGTCCAGCTGCGTCCAGTTATGAATGGTAGTGGACAACTCATTAAAAGAGGAACCTCCACAAAAATGCCTATGCTATTTGATGGAACAGCCCAGCACATCAGTGCAAAAGATAAGGCTGAAACATTTGCAACTATCTTCAGCCTGAAGTACCAAGTGGATGATTCGCCTCAGCCTCCTCCAGTGGTCTCCAGCATTACAATTGATACCAGTCATTAGCCATTTTGATTCATTCCATGTGATATCAAGAGGCATTGGATACTGTAAAGGCTATGGCCCTGACAGCATTCCAGCAATAGTACTGAAGACCCGTACTTCAAAACTCGGCATTCCCCAAGCCAAGCTTTTCCAGTACAGTTACAACACTAGCATCTACCCAATAATGTGGAATTAGATTTCAGTTCTGAATTTGACACTATCATTCCTCAGCACCTGATTGGAAAGTTGAGTCTCCTGGGCCTGAATACCTTCCTCTGTAACTGGATCCTGGACTTCCTGACTGGGTGACTTTGGTTAGTCCGGTTTGGGAATAGCATCTCCAACACCATCACACTGAGCACGGGGGCCCCCCAGGGCTGTGTGCTCAGTCCACTGCTGTTCACCCTGCTGACACACGACTGTGCAGCAATACACAGCTCAAATCATCTTATTAATTTCACTAATGATGTGACGGTAGTGGGTCTGGTTAGCAGGAATGAATAAGTCAGCATACAGAGAGGAGGTGCAGCAGCTAACGGACTGGTGCAGAGCCAACAACCTGTTTCTGAATGTGGACAAAATGAAAGAGATGGTTGTTGACTTCAGGAGGGCATGGAGCAATCACTCTCCGCTGCACATCGATGGCTCCCCTGTAGAGATTGTGAAGACCATCAAATTTCTTGGCATACACCTGGCGGAGAATCTCACCTGATTCCTCAACACCAGCTCCATGGCCAAAAAAGCCCAGCAGTGTCTCTACTTTCTGCGTAGGTTGAGGAAAGCCCACCTCCCAACCCCCCCATCCTCACCACACTCTACAGAGGGTTCACTGAGAGTACCCTGAGCTGCTGCATCACTGCCTGGTTTGGGAATTGCACCGTCCTGGATCGGAAAACCCTACAAGGATAATGAGGACAACTGAGAGGATCATCAGGGTCTTTCTTCCCTCCATTACAGACATTTAGACCACACACTGCATCCGAAAAGCTAACGCATTATGGACCACCCCACACATCCTTTGTTCAAATTCTTCTCCCTCCTGCCATCTGGCAGAAGATACTGGAACATTCGGTCTCTCACAGCCAGACTGTGCAATAGTTTCTTCCCTCAAGCCATCAGGCTCCTTAACACTGTATGATCACACTCTATTCCATTTGCAATTTTCAGACAACGTTTTGAATTGCTGCTAAAACAATGTTTTATTAATGATAATTCATTGTTACAGTATAATTTGTCCACCACTGCGTCTGTTGTCTTGTCAAGAACTATTGTGCTGTCTTGCATGTTTTCCACTTCTATTTGCCCTTTATGCTGCCCTGTGTATGACTATACTCTCGTGTAGTCTGTGTGTTCATGTAGTACCTTGGTCCTGGAGGAACACTGTCTCATTTTTATTGTACCAGCTGTATGTGGTAGAAACAACAATTAAAATTACTCTACTCTATGTTTGCCTAGGTATATCCTGTACATAAAAAGCAGGAAAAATTCATCCCAGCCAATTACCATCCCATCAGTCAACTTTCAATCAGTAAAGATTTGGAAGGTGTCATCAATGGTGCTATAAAGCAGCACCTGCTCAGCAATAACCTGCTCAGTGACCCTTGGTTTGGGTTCTGCCAGGGCCATTCAGCTCCTGACTTCATTACGGCCTTGGTTCAAATATGGACAAAACAGCATAATTCCAGAGGTTAGGTGAGAGTGACAGCCCTTGATAGCAAAGCTGCATTCGACAGAGTGTGGCATCAAGGAGCCATAGCAAAACTAGGATCAGTGGTATCAGGGGACAATTGTGGGTGGCACGGTGGCACAGTGGTTAGCACTGCTGCCTCACAGCGCCAGAGATCCGGGTTCATTTCCCGCCTCAGGCGACTCTCTGTGTGGAGTTTGCACATTCTCCCCGTGTCTGCGTGGGTTTCCTCCGGGTGCTCCGGTTTCCTCCCACACTCCAAAGATGTGCAGGTCAGGTGAATTGGCCATGCTAAATTGCCCATAGTGTTAGGTAAGGGGTAGATGTAGGGGTATGGGTGGGTTGCGCTTCGGCGGGTGCGGTGTGGACTTGTTGGGCCGAAGGGCCTGTTTCCACACTGTAAGTAATCTAATCTAATCTCTCCTCTGGTTGGAGTCATATGAGAAGGGGGTTGTGATTGTTGGACATCAGTCATCTCAGCTCTAGGGCATCTCTGCAGGAGTTCCTCAGGGTCGTGTCCAACAACATTCAAGAGGCTTGACACCATCCATGTCAACCCACTTGATTGGTTACCACATCCACTCCCTCCATCTTAGATTCTTAGATAGCACCTTCCAAACCCATGGCCACTTCTGTCTAGAAGGACAAGGGCAGCAAATACAAAGGAACACCACCAGCTGCAAGTTATCCTCCAAGCCACATCATCCTGACTTGGAAATATTTCTTCACTGTTGCTGGGTGAAAATCTTGGAATTCCCTCCCTAAGGGCATTGTGAATCAACATGCTGCATGTGGACTGCAGCAATTCAAGAAGGCAGCTCACACCACCTTCTGAAGGGCAACTAGGGAAAGGAAATAAATGCCGGCCAGCCAACGATGCCCATGTCCCACAAGTGAATGAAAAAGAAGTTGAGAGGAGATTCACTATTTTAAGATTGGTAAAGAAGGGTGTCAAATACAGGAGTAAAATGCTGTGTACACTAGGAATCTGAAATAAAACAGAAAATAATGATATTCTCAGCAGGATCTGTGAAAAGAGGAAAAAAAACATTTCAGTTTGATACCAATTGCTGATAGGGAGTTCCAGAGTTTTGACCTAGCAGCACTGAAGGCATGGTGATACATTTCTGAGTTAGGATGGAGGATTGGCTTGGAGCAGGGTTTGTCGGTGGTGGTGTTGCCAGTTTTCTGCGACCCTTGACTTTTTGGATGGTAGTGATTGTTAGTTTGGAAGATACTGTCGAAAGAGTCTTTGTGAACTTCTGCAATATATCCTGGAGATGATGCAGACTGTTGCCGTTGTGCAGCAGTGGTGGAAGGAGTGAATGCTTGTGTATGCAATGCCGACCAAGCTGGCTGATTTGTTCTGTATTATGTAAAATTTCTTGTTGAAACTATCCTCATCTGGACAAGTGGAGAGCATTCCATTACACTCCTGACTTATGCCATTGCAGACACTTTAGGGTGACAGATGGTGAGTTACCTGTGGCGGGCTTCATAGCAACTGAACTGTTCTTGCAACTACACGACTTATTCAAGTTCAATTTCTTGTCAGCAGTGCACCTGGATGTTGAGAGTAAGGAGTTCAGCAAAGGTAATGCCACTAAATGTTGAGGAGATAGTTTGACAAAAAGAGAATCTATGTTTAATCAGAAATGTTACAGGGGTATATAAACACAGATCAAAATACACCAATCGAATAGAACTTATGTGTTACAAATTAGGGAATACAATTTGATTTAGTGAATTCTTCAGATCAAGGCCTCTCTAAGCCTGACATTATGCTTATGGCATGGTGGCTCAGTGGTAAGCGCTGCTGCCTCACAGCATCAGGGACCCAGATTCAATTCCAGCCTCGGCCAATTGTATGTGTGGAGTTTGCACGTTCTCTTCATGCCTGCATGGCTTTCCTCCGGGTGCTCTGGTTTCCTCCCAGAGTCCAAACACATGCAGGCTAGGTGAACTGGTCATGCTAAATTGCCCATAGTGTTCAGGGATGTATAGGTTTGGTGCATTAGTCAGGGGAAATGTAGAGTATAGGGGAATGCGTCTGGGTGGGTTACTCTTTGGAGGATCAGTGTGGACTTGTTGGGCCAAATGACCTGTTTCCACACTGTAAGGATTCTATGATGAACTTTTGATTAAAGTCACTGACCTTAAATGTCAAGTCTGTTTTTCTGTCTACGTGCTGCTAGATTTTCTGAGTATTCCCAACACTACTTATTTTTAAGTTGAGTACAGGAGATGGAACATAGAATTGTGATAATAAGTGTTATGAAACTGAAGTTAACCACATTTGACTTCTGCCCTGAAATTCATCTTTGTCTAAAAGTTGCAGAAGCTTACAGCACAGAAAGAAACCATTAGACTCCTTGTGTCTGCGCTTTTGTAGGCTCCTTCAGAGAACCATTCAATTAATCCCACTCTGATGCTCTTCCTATTTTCTCCAAATAGTGGATATTCAAACCCCATTTGAAATTTGTTCTTGAACTTGCTACCTCTACTCTTTCAGACAGTGCATTCTAGATAAAAGAAATTGCAAAACCTCCAATGTGGTAAAGTAAATTTGACCTGAGGTTGAACAAAGTTGAAAGTAGCTTCTTGGCTGCATGAATTTATGTATCAGATACAAATTGGGAAATGCAAAATTTGACACATTAATTGTGCAGTTTTCTAGCACTTTTTCTTTTTGATTAGTACATTAATTACCTCTTCAATTCTGATTGGTGTAACTGGAGGTAATTGTTGCACTTTTAGGAAATGCACAGGAGGTACAACATGTCACTATCAGATTTCCCATGATATTGCTTCATCCCACTAACAGAATAATACTTCAGAGTTACATGGTGCAACAACCCCAGAAACCAGTGCTCCCAAGGGACCTCTGAGAAAGTAATAAACATTTGCCAGTAATGATTTGATAAGTTTACTTTTTATGTCAAACAATATTGTTTAAAGCACACATCAAGAAAATGTATATTTTCAGCAAAGAAAGAATATTTTGCTTTGCAATGATTAGAAGCTATTTGATTGGACACTGGAGGGAAACTTTCCTCTTTGGTAATGATAATTAATTCCAGGGCAGCTCACCTGTTCGGCTACACTATCTCTTCACTCCTCTTTTGCAAATACCTGCAGCATTTTGGATTCGTTCGAGGTTTGAAACCGTGTCTGAAAGAAGCCACAATCACTGACTTTGTTTTATTTCTTCAACTTAGCCTTGAGCTGAACATTCAGAAAAGAAAAAAAACATACCAGCTGTCAGAGCTGATCTGACCACTTGTCCCAACACCTTCCAACCTTTATATTCTTTGCTTATACTTAACAGCAGGAAGCAAGTTCTGTGAATTTTACACTTTGTTCACCCATTAGTCTTTTCAGGAAGTGGAATATTTGGTGCTGGTGGTTATGCCAAGGAATCAAAGTTGTTTTCTCGATGACAGTGTCACTAAAGCCCAAATCTTTGGTTACTGCCCTCCATTCTGAGGCCAAAGCCACTGCTATTCTGAACAGCCAGGGGTCAACAAATGATGGATGTTTAATAGTTTCCTGATTCTTAATTAACTTGGGGTGTTGTACATGCTCCAGAGTTTGGGTAAGGGAGATTGAAGGAGAGAAATCAGTCTCCAGATCTCGAACTGTGCATAGTTGATAAATAAAAACTGTAATCTCAGGTAAACATGCTTCACACAATCTCACAATATTGTAGAACAGAAAGATGCCCATTGTCAGCCCTTCCAAAATATGTGGGTTCTGTCATTCAATCACTTGTGATAGAGGCTTGTTAACTTGGAAGGAGTCAGTTCATTTAATATAAACCTCTCTTGCCCTGAAGCAGAGACAGACACACAAACTCATACAACCCAATGCCATTTTATCAAACAATTAATCAATTTAAAAGAAATCTACATTTCCCCCCCTTGCTTTGTAAATGAACACATCACTCAAATATTACTTAATTTCTTGCACTTTTTCATCTCTCAGCACATCCACTACCACAGATATCGACTATTTGGAACTTAAATGCTACAAATTCCTAAATATCCTGAAGCACCAGCCCAAATTCTTGGTAGTCTGAACCCCAAAATAGCAGTTCACTGCCCTCAGTTCTCAGAGGACCAGTAATCTTTATACCATCTCAATTGCTTAATATCCCCTTTAATATATTACATTGTCACATTTTCTCTAAGTTTTCTTTCCTCCCCACACCTATTTCTTTCTTTTTAGTCACGTCACACCCTTTTGTGATTGGATATCAGAATAACTTTTTGGGTGGGTGGATGGACAAGGAGATGTTGGACATGGTAGTCAAGCTGTGGCGATGGACTGCTTTTGAAGCTTTTCTTATTCACTACCATTAGTGATGGCACTGTTCCTTCAATATCTGGTTGATGGTCCTGAGACAGATGTGCTTTTGCTTGATAAGAATTAAAGTTAAACTGTCCATCTGGTTGATACTCAATTCCAGGTAGTGAGTTTAGGTTTCCTCAAGCAGTGAGCTGAGGGTGAGGTTAAGGGATGATACTGTTGACGACTAGCTATGTATCATGTAGGATTGAAGACTAACATGAAATGAAGGCATTGTGTGTTCATCAGGAAAGTAGGCATGGACCTACATGATGCATGGCAAACAATAGGTATATCCTACTCAGGCCATTTTTGTCTTTTCTTCGAGGGAGTCGGTGGCATGATATAAACTATAAAAATAAGTTGCTGCTTTTCCATGGGAGCATTCAGCCATTGAGGAGGACCTTGGTGTAAATTCCAGAACTCCCACCTAAACTGTTGGAGGAAAGTTGATTATTATATTAGACCAGTGACAAAACAGGAACCTACTCATGTTTGCACAGACTTGGTAGTGCAATTGCTGTCTCTTAACCTCAAAGGGCCACACATCTCGATTAGATTAGATTCGATTCCCTACAGTGTGGAAACAAGTCATTTGACCCAACAAGTGCACACCAACCCTCTGGAGAGTAACCCACCCAGACCCATTTCCCCCTGACTTATACATCTATGGGCAATTTAACATGGCCAATCCACCTGACCTGCACATCTTTGGATTGTGGCAGACACTGGAGAACCTGGAAGAAACCCACGCAGAGACAGGGAGAATTTTTACATTATATTAGATTCCCTACGGTGTGGAAACAGCCATTTGGCCCAACAAGTGCACGCCAACCCTCTGGAGAGTAACCCACCCAGGCCCATTCCCCTTTGACTATTGCACCTGACACTATGGGCAATTTAGCATGGCCAATCCACCTGACCTGCAGATCTTTGGACTGTGGGAGGAAACCGGAGCACCCGAAGGAAACCCACGTAGACACGGGGAGAATGTGCAAACTCCACACAGACAGTCACCCGAGGTTGGAATCAAACCCGAGTCCCGGCACCATGAGGCTACAGTGCTAACCACTGAGTCACCATGCCACCCTGGTTCTATTCTGCTTAAATCAAGATAAACATTGGACTGACATCTTATTCAAAGATATGTTTCTGAGTAGAATCACCATTTCATCTTCAAATGATAGCACAAATTGAGCACTACCACTTTAGCCACCTGTTGGTGATTTATCAGATATTCAGCTCCATTGAAATCTGTGCAACAACTGTTGGTCTGACTGATGTTATACTGCTCATTTTAGAAACAGTGAAAATTTACAGCACAGAACAAGACATTCATCTTATCGCGTCCTCACTGGCTGAATAAACTTGCCGCCCATTCTAATCCCAGTTACCAGCACCTGAGCCATAGCCTTGCAGGTTACAAGCAATTCATGTGCAGAAAAAGGTTTCCTTTTAAATGAGTTGATGTTTCTGCTTTAGCCACCAAACTGGACAGCACATCTCAGATACCCACCATTCTCCAGGTGAAAATATTTTTCCTCATGTCCCCTCTAATCTTTATACCAATCATAAGTGCAGAAGATGTAAAAGCAGGATTAGGCCACTGCTCCATAATTCAATCATGGCTGATCTATTTCTCAAGCCCATTCTCCTCCTTTCTCTTCATAACCCTTGATCCCCATACTAACTAAGAACCTGTTTATCTCTGACTTAAATACACTCAGTGACTTGGCTTCCACAGCTTTCTGCGACAATGAATTCTGCAAATTCATCACCCTCTTCCTGAAGAAATTCCTCCTCATTGCAGTTCTATAGGATCATCCCTTCACTCTGAAGCTATTCCCTCAGGTGCTAATCTGTCCTACCAGTGAAAACACCTTTTCTACATCCTGGCTATCCAGGTCTCTTAATATTCTATAAGTTTCAATGAGATTCCCCCCCACCCCCCACCCCATCCTTCTAAACACCATCAAGTACGCATCCAGAGTCCTCAACTACTTCTCACTTGACAAACCCTTCATCAATTGGATTATACTTGTAAATCTCCTCTGCCCCCTTGCAACGCCAGAACATCCTTCCTTAGATATGAGGCCCAAAACTGCTCACAATATTCCAAATGTGATCTGACCAGAGCCTTGTATCGTAGCATATCTCTTCTCTTGTATTATCACTCTCTTGAAATGAACGTGAACATTACATTTGGCTTCCTAACTGCCAACTGAACCTCATGTTAACCTTAAGGGAGTCCTGAACTAGAACTCCCAAGTGCCTTTGTGTTTCAGATTTCTGAAGCCTTTCCCAGTTTAGAAAATGAACTAAAGTGCATAGCTCTACATTTTCCCACATTGTATTCCATCTGCCACTTCTTTGCCCATTCTCCAAGCTTGTCTAAGTCATTCTGCAGCCTCCCTGCTTCCTCACACTACCTGTCCCTCCACTTACCTTTGTATCATTGGCAACAATGCCCTCAGTTTCTTTGTCCAGCTCGTTAATGTAAAACGTGAATAGTTGCGGTTCCAACCTGGAGTCCCTGTGGAACTCTACTGGCTGCCATCCTGAAGAAGATCCCTTTATCCCCACCCACTGCCTTCTGCGAGGCAGCCAAGCCCCTATTCATGCCAGTTCCTGCCCCTAACATCATGGGGTCTTTTTTTTTGCAGTCTCCTGTGTAGTGCCTGGTCAAAGGCCTTCTGAAGATTCAAATAGATCATGTATACAGGTTCTCTGTTGTCTAATTTGCTCATTATCTCTGACAGATTTGACAGGCATGACCTCCCCTTGATGAAGCCGTGCTGACTTAGCCCTATTTGACCATGCACTTCCAAGTAGTCCTCAATCTTGTCTTTAATAATGGACTTGAAAATCTTACTAATGACTGAGATCAGGCTAACTGGCCGATAGTTTCCTGTCTTCTGCCTCCCTCCCTTCTTAAATGGGTGTTACATTGGCCATATTCCAGTGATTCCTGAAAACCACCATAAGTCCTCCACATTACCCTCAACTGTCTCCTTCAGAACCCTGCTGTGTAGTCCATCGAACCAGGTGATATATCCACCTTCACACCTTTCAACTTCACCTTCTTTGTGATGGTCACTGCTCCTGACTTTCCTGAAGCTCTGGCATGCTGCTAGTGTAGTCTACTGTTAAAACTGATGCAAAGTAACTATTCAGTTTTTCCACTGTTTCTTTGTTCCCCATTACTACCTCTCCAACCTCATTTTCCAGCAATCCACTCTTGCTTCTTTCTTATATATTCAAAAAAAACTTGCAATCTTCTTTGATATTACTAGCTAGTGTAACCTTATAATAGATCTCTCCACTTAGTGTTCTTTATATTTGCTCCACTTAACACTTTTTTAGTTATCGTCTGCAGGTTTTTAAAGGCTTAGTTATCCTCTGGCTTCCCACTAATCTTCACCATATTGTATGCCTTTGTTTTTGCTTTTAGATTGTCCCTACTTGTCCTCCCTTTAGTATGCTTTTTCTTCCTTGGAATGAATTTCTGCCGTGCCTCTCAAATTACCCCAGAAACTCTTGCCATTGCTTCTCCGCTGTCTTTCCTGCTAGGCTCCCTTCCAACCAATTCTAGCCAGTCCTTGCTCATGTCTTTGTAGTTACTTTTACTCAATAGTAATTCCTTTACATCTGATTAGTATTTTCCTTATAAACTGCAGGGTAAATTCTATCAGATTATGGTCACTGCTCCCAATCATGTCTGTCTCATTACACATCAAACAATCCAGAATTGCCTGTTCCCTAGTGAGTGCTATCTTGTAGATATTCAAGGAATTTATTTTCTTGAGATCTGCTACCAGACTGATTTTCCCAGTTTATCTGCATATTGAAGATCCCCATGATTATTGTAATAGTGCCTTTCTTACGTGTCTTTTCTATCTCCTGATTTATTTTCAATCCAGTTTATCTGCATATTGAAGATCCCCATGATTATTGTAATAGTGCCTTTCTTACATGTCTTTTCTATCTCCTGATTTATTTTCAATCCAACATCCTACTATTGCTAGGAGGTCTGTACATAATTCACATTAGGGTCATTTTTACTTTGCAGTTTCTCAACTTTGCCCACACAGATACTACACTTTACGATTTTATATCACTGCTTGTTATCAATTTAATTTAATTTCTTACTAACGAGGCAACCCTGTGCCTCTGCCCATCCTTTCGATAGGACGTGGATCCTTGGATATTTAGTTCCAGCCCTGGGCCCCTTGCAGACACATCTCTGTACCAGTCAATTTCAATCTGTGCTATGAGCTCACTCACTTTGTTTCATGTATTACATGCATTTAGGTACATATAAGTCCTTCTTATAATTGTCTCCTTATTCTCTGTCCTATTACTTGTTCTGAAACTTTAATAATCTCTGCTAAGTCTTCCCCATTTTAACATTTTCCCTAACTTTCCATGCAACTGTAAACCCTCCCCGCCCCCCAATTACTTTCAAGCCCTATCCACAGCCTTAGTTATGCAATTCACCAGGATTCTAGTCTCAGCAAGATTCAGGTAAAGCCCACCACATCAGAACAGCTCCTTCCTTCCCCAGTACTGCTGCCCTTTATTCTCAGAACAATCTTTGAGCCATACATTTATCTCTTTAATTGTGTTGACCCTGTGCCCATCTGCTCATGGCTCAGATTGTAATTCTGAGATTATTTTTAGTTCTGCTTTTTAAATTTAGCCCCCAACTGCTCATATTTCCTCAGCAGAACCTTTTGCTACCTATACCTCTGGTACCAATGTGGACCACAATAACTGGATCTTACCCCTCCCATTCCAAGTTCCTCTCCAAGTACCTTAAATCCATGCACCTGATAACTGACCTCTCCACTCACTCTATCCAAGTGCCTATTATTTTAAACACCTTGATTAACTCACCAGTCTCTCTGTTCGAAGGAAAGCATTCCTAACCTATCAAAACTTTTGTTATTGCTGCAATTTTCAAGCTGTAGTAATATTCCTTGTACTCTCTCTACAGCAGTTATGTTCTTACTGTAATGTGATGACCAGACTACACAAAACTCCACTGTGCCCTAACCAGTGTCTTGTACAGGTCCAGTATTACAACCCTGCTGTTTTATTCAATAGCTTGTCCAAGGAAGGAAATCATCTCATATGCTTTCTTTACCATCTTATTTACCTGTCCTGTCACTGTCAGTGGCCTGTCAGTATGCCTTCCAAGGTATCTCACTTCCTCCACCTCCTCTCATCCTTCCATTCATTGTGTGTTTACTTACTTTGTTTGCCCTTCTTCAATGCAAAATCTTGCACTTCTCTGAATTGAATTCCATTTGAGTCACAGAGTCATAGGGTCATACAGCTTGGAAACAGATCCTTGGGTCCAATTTGTCCATGCTGACTAGTTTCCCAAATTAAACTAGTCCCATTTGCCTGTGTTTGGCCCATAACCTCCTAAACCTTTCCTGTTCACATACCTGTCCAAATGTATTTTAAATGCTGTAATTGTATCCACCTCTTAAACCATTGATATTTTCCTGCAATTGATAGCAATCATTATCAACTAACCAGCTGATTTCTGTGTTGTCTGCAAATTTCCCAGTCATTACTCCCACATTTATGTCTAAATCACTGATATATAGCTCAAACAGTAAGCAACCCAAAAATGAGCCATGTGGAACACCATTGGAAGCCTTTTTCCATTTGTGAAGACATTTGTCAACCTTTAGTATTTTCTTCCTGTCACTGGATCCAACTTACCTCATTCACCTTTATCCCTTGATGTCTACTTTTTCTGACCAATCTGACATGCGGTCACACATATGTGATATCCAGGGATGTTTAGTTGCCAACCTTGCCTCTCTTTAAGCCACGTATCCTCTTTAACTATTATATCATGCTGCCAAGTGCCTGTGCCCTCAGCTCATTATCTGTATTCACCATACACCTTGCATTTGCATGTATACCTTTTAATGCTGCCAGTTTTCTGTGTTTTTTTAAACTTCTGCTTCCTTTGTCTTTCAGAGGCACTCTGACTCCAGCTCCATGCACTGTACTTCTCTTTTGATATTCAAGAGGAATCACAGCCTCAAATACATAAATATAATTCACTGTAATTATGTGGAAAGTCAGCGCAGTTCACACACAAATATTCAATTTACCACCTTTTTGCTAGTTGTTGAGTGAATCTGGTAACATTCCTTGCAGGTTTTTTCCTGCTCAGTTCATGATTAATGTGTGGGTAACTAAAACGCAAACACATTTTCAGAAATGCATCAACTAAGGTGAGACCAAACCACATCATCATTTCAGTCTCCTGTGAAAACCATTTTAAAAAATCATTAGGACATGGCTAAGGTGTTAAATGGAATTAGTCTGGAGCAGAGGTGGAGAACCTGTTGGAAGGCCGCATTATGTTAGTTGTAATCTAATAAGGCCGCATCCAAGAAACTTCAATTATATATTCTTCAAAATTCACATAATTTTGTAAAAATCTAGCTACTATGTACTAACTAACTAAAAAAAAGAAAAAAAATGTTAATTCTAAAGTTAACTAACTTTTAATGACATTGTTGTGACTGCTTTTTGTAGGAAAGCATTTGAATACTTGGTTGCATCATGGAGGTCGACAGTTTTAGCTATCCTCTAGATAAGTATCCATCATTTGTGACCTTAATTTTAGTTAAGTAGGAGAATGTAGGTTCGCAGCAATAAGTGGTTGAAAAGCAAGAGAGCATTTTTCGTGCATGTTGCCGAAGGCATGAGTATTCTATTGCATTTTTCCATATTTTAATCAGATCTTTCTTAGCGTCAAATAAGGACTTTAAAATGTCATCTTCTGAGAGCTCAATCAATTCCATCTGTAGTTCTTTAGGAGCCTTGGAGACATCAACTAGATGAGGTTGAAGTGCTAATTTGCGTGTGATGTCATGATTCTCAAAGTCAGAGAACCTTTCATTGTATTCTCCAATTAATAAGTCTGTAACAGCCACGTACTCTTCAAATGATTCGCAAGAATCCTCCTGTTCATCAATGACCTTTGCTAACTGGGGAAAATGTTCATCCGAAATTTCCTTTTGAAGAAAAAGGCCACACACAATGGCCTAGAAGACTGCAGGTTCCCCACCCCTGGTCTGGAGAGTAGACTCGACTAAGTAGCAATGCCCCATATAAACCAATATGAATTAATTTAAAGCAGTGACTTGTAGGAAACCTTGGAACAGGGAAGGACCACTTGGCTCTCCAACGTGTTCTGACAATAGTGAAATAAACTGTAGACTGCATTTCCCTCACCTGATTTCTAAAGTCTCTGTGCCCTGACTGAATCTATTGATATTTTTAGAGCACTGTGGGACAAATTAGATTGCTCTTCAAATGAACCAGTGCACTGTCAGTGAACTGAGCAACGTACTGTGCTGTACTATGACTCCACGGTTTTCCAAAATGAATTATTTCTGCACCGCTGTATTCTACATTGCCTCTCCCAAGAGAAATAAAATGTTTCTAAACAAATGGAGAAGCTGCAGCTTTGTAGCAGGAAAGATTTAATAGAGGTGTTTAAAGTCATGAGGGTAAACATTACCAATTCCAGGAGAGTCATTAACCATAAGACGCGGATTTAAAATTATTGGCACAAAAGAAATAGAAGGGAGATTAGGAGATTTTGTTTTAATGTACATAAATTTCATATTCTGGAACATAGGGAGATGAAAGTAGATTCGGGAGGAACTTTCAGAAGGGAACTGAAGAGATGACACAGGCACTATGGGCTCAAGGGCCACCTTCTATTTGTTTTAAACTGAAAGTCCACCTTCTTCTACTCTTTTGAATTGAAAGTAAAGCCTCCTCAACACTGTCATGATCACGTTCCCAGGACAGGTACAGCACGGGGTTAGACACTGAGTAAAGCTTACTCTGCTCTTCAAAACAGTGAATAAAGCTTCTGCAACTCTTTTAAATTGAAATTCGATCTCTCTCTACTCTTTTAAATGGAAAGTAAAGCCACCTCAATATTGTACCCATCAAACATTTCCAGGACAAGTACAGCATGAGAATTAGACACAGAATAAAACTCCCTCAACTCTTCCAAACTGTAAGTAAATCAGTCCCAAAATCTCTCAGGACAGAAATTGCATGGGTTTAGATACAGAGTAAACTTCCCTCATGACCATCTCCATTACTGTAATCACTGAAGGTTGTTCTAATTTCTCATACAAAATCAGACAACAGGATTCACAGGCCCACCATTATATATTTCTACAGTGAAATGCTTAAAATAATCACTCTAAGAATCTTATAATTACACATAGAGTCATAGAGATGTACAGCATGGAAACTGACTCTTCGGTCCAACCTGTCCATGCTGACCAGATAGCCCAACGCAATCTAGTCCCGCCTGCAAGCACCCGGCCCATATCCCTCCAAACCCTTCCTATTCCTATACCCATCCAGATGCCTCTTAAATGTTGCAATTGTACCAGCCCCCACCACTTCCTCTGGCAGCTCATTCCATACACGTATCACCATCTGCGTGAAAAAGTTGCCCCTTAGGTCTCTTTTATATCTTTCCCCTCTCACCCTAAACCTATGCCCTCTAGTTCTGGACTCTCTGACCCCAGGGAAAAAACTTTGTCTATTTATCCTATCCATGCCCCTCATCATTTTGTAAACCTCTATAAGGTCACCCATCAGCCTCCGACGCTCCAGGGAAAACAGCCCCAACCTGTTCAGCCTCTCCTTATAGATCAAATCCTCCAACCCTGGCAACATTCTTGTAAATCTTTTCTGAACCCTTTCAAGTTTCACAACATCTTTCCAATAGGAAGGAGACCAGAATTGCACAAAATATTCCAACAGTGGCCTAACCAATGACCTGTACAGCGGCAACGTGACCTCCCAACTCCTGTACTCAATACTCTTGAACAATAAATGAAAGCATACCAAATGCCTTTTTCACTATCCTATCTACCTGCGACTCCACTTTCAAGGAGTTATGAATCTGCACTCCAAGGTCTCTTTGTTCAGCAACCCTCCTTAGGACCTTTCCATTAAGTGTATAAGTCTTGCTAAGATTTGCTTTCCTAAAATGCAGCATCTCACATTTATCTAAATTAAACTCCATCTGCCACTTCTCAGCCCATTGGCCCATCTGGTCCAGATCCTGTTGTAATTTGAGGAAACCTTCTTAGCTATTCACCACACCTCCAATTTTGGTGTCATCTGCAAACTTACTAACTGTACCTCTTATGCTCGCATCCAAGTCATTTATATAAATGACAAAAAGTAGAGGACCCAGCACCGATCCTTGCGGCACTCCACTGGTCACAGTCTGAAAAACAACCCTCCACCACCACCCTCTGTCTTCTACCTTTGAGCCAGTTCTGTATCCAAATGGCTAGTTCTCTGTGTATTCCATGAGATCTAACCAGTCTCCCATGGGCAACCTTGTCGAACACCTGTCTGAAATCCATATAAATCATATCTATCATTCTGCCCTCATCAATCCTCTTTGTTACTTCTTCAAAAAACTCAATCAAGTTTGTGAGACATGATTTCCCACGCACAAAGCCATGTTGACTATCCCTAATCAGTCCTTGCCTTTCCAAATACATGTACATCCTGTCCCTCAGGATTCCCTCCAACAACTTGCCCACCACCGACATCAGGCTCACTGGTCTATAGTTCCCTGGCTTGTCCTTACCACCCTTCTTAAACAGTGGCACCACGTTAGCCAACCTTCAGTCTTCCGGCACCTCACCTGTGACTATCAATGATACAAATATCTCAGCAAGAGGCCCAGCAATCACTTCTCCAACTTCCCACAGAGTTCTCGGGTACACCTGATCAGGTCCTAGGGATTTATCCACCTTTATGCGTTTCAAGACATCCAGCACTTCCTCCTCTGTAATATGGACATTTTGCAAGGTGTCACCATCTATTTCCCTACAGTCTATATCTTCATATCCTTTTCCACAGTAAATACTGATGCAAAATACTCGTTTAGTATCTCCCCCATTTTCTGCGGCTCCACATAAGGGCAGCCTTGCTGATTATTAAGGGGCCCTATTCTATCCCTAGTTACCTTTTTGTCCTTAGTGTATTTGTAAAAACCCTTTGGATTCTCCTTAACTCTATTTGCCAAAGCTATCTCATGTCCCCTTTTTGCCCTCCTGATTTCCCTCTTAAGTATACTCCTACTGCCTTTATACTCTTCTAAGGATTCACTCAATCTATCCTGTCTATACCTTACATATGTTTCCTTCTTTTTCTTAACCAAACCTTCAATTTCTTTAGTCATCCAGCATTCCCTATACCTACCAGCCTTTCACCCTAACAGGAATATACTTTCTCTGGATTCTTGTTATCTCAAAAGGCTTCCCCTTTTCCAGCTGTCCCTTTACCTGCGAACATCTGTGCCCAATCAGCTTTTGAAAGTTCTTGCCTGATGCCATCAAAATTGACCTTCCTCCAATTTAGAACTTCAACTTTTAGATATGGTCTATTCTTTTCCATCACTATTTTAAAACTAATAGAATTATGGTCGCTGGCCCCAAAGTGCTTCCCCACTGACACCTCAGACACCTGCCCTGCCAAGAATAGGTCATGATTTGCACCTTCTCTATTAGGTACATCCACATACTGAATCAGAAAATTTTCTTGTATACACTTAACAAGTTCCTTTCCATCTAAACCCCATGGTTCCTGTCAATGTTTAAATTTCTGTAAACTTGTTAGACTGTAGTTACAGCCTTCTGCCAGGTTGAAATAGTAATATTTGAGTATTATGTATCTCAACTTCCCTGTCTGTACTGCAGAGAATTGCAGAATATCAGGAATAAAATATTTTTGTTTCAACGGCCTCATTTGAGGATAAATTACTGCCTGGGTTAATTTGCTCAAGGGCAACTTCTTGATTTTCAGGAGGTCCTGTTTCATTGTCACTGACTCCTCTGTTCAATGATGCAGTCACATAGTGACTTTAACTTATGTAATTATATGATTTTCTTTTTCAGATAGACAATAACACAAATACCAAATTGAAAGACTCTCTTTTATATATGATATATAGTATATAATAGACATATAAAATTATATCATAAAAATGCATATACAATATATATGGAATATTTTTGTTCCATTTGAAAAAATGAGGTTATTCACAATAATCATGTAAATCTCCTCCCCACTCTGTCCACAGATTGCAGACTATCACCGAATGCTGCATTTTTCATATACCTATGTTGATGTTGATTCTTTTTCTACAGAAATTAAACTACATTTACACTCTTCACTGATACAACCAAGGCAACTTTGAAAACAGAATAAAGTTTCACTTACCAGATCCCACCCCCTGCTTGCATGCCTGCTCCTTCCTGCAGTCTGGGACTGCAGGAAGCATGTCTGTGAAACTGAGGACATGCTTACCAACACCCTCTCCCCCACCTACCAACTGGGCGGTATTTTAACTTCAGTTAATGTTTATATGAGCCCTTCCATTGCCTGATACTGCATAGCCACAGGGACAGTCCTTCTCCTTGCTGGCTGCTGCTTGGTACAGGTAGCTCTCACCAGCCTGCTCCTGGCCTCATTACTAGTCGAAATGTTTCTCAGACTCCTCTTGGCTTTGGCCACTTTTGACCAATCAGCAGCCAGAGACCATGCTCCCAGTCCCCTCTCTTGGTTTCTGGAGAAGACCTGCCTCTTTTTTTCCCTGCTTCTTCCCCTTGACCTCTCAAATGACACAGTCAAAAGTCTCCTGTTTGGTACCAGCAGGACTAGCCAGAATAATTCCTCTTTTATTTCTGAATCATCGGTTCCTTTCCTCCTGCCCTTGCTGCTTCTCCAATTATAGATTCTGACCCTGGAGAACCAGCAATAATGGGAGGGAGGGAACCTGTGACTACATGAACAACAAGGATGGAAAAGACAGAACCTGTGATTGGAGAAGCAGGTGTCTCTCTCTCTCTCTCTCATGTGCAATTCCTTCAATCACAACTCTGCATTATTTTCCCACTTTTAGTTACAATTACCCTCCGACTCTCCTAAAGCTGTGTGAAATGCCTCCCTGCAGTGCATTTGAGCAGCGATAGTAGAAGGGACAGACTTGATAAGCAACTCAACAGTACAGCTGAGCTCAAAGCTGCCAGATCAGCTAATAACCCATAACATATGCCTGTATTTGCCTGTATTTAAAATACAAACCTTGAAGGAGGTGTGTTTATGGACAAGTAACATCATTTTCTTAAAATCCTTTGACCATCTAAACAGAATAAAACAGGTTAAAGAGAGACTTGCATTTCTGTAGCATCTTATTTTCTTTCAGCATATCACACAATTTAAATTTTAGTTAACAGTCTCTTTTCCCAGCAATAAAAGATCACATTGTCTGCAATTAAATGTCATGCAACAATTTTACAGACAGAAAAACTGAAAGCAGCAAGGGATGAACAACGGACTAATCTGCCTTTGGTAATGTTGCTTGAAGAAAACATGTCTGCCCTAGAGAGGACTGTCAGCCAGATGTTGGGGAAATTCCCTGTATGACATAGGATAGGACCCGCAGCCAGTGTAAAGTCTTTCAGTACTGATCCTCTGACAAAGTTGCACTCACTTCCCTAGTACTGCCCTTCCAAAGCTGCAGAGTCTCCCTCAGTACTGCCCCTCAGGACTCCTTCAGTTTGGGAGCTGCAGCAGAGTGTCAGCTTAGATTGATATCTTCAGGTCTTCAAGTGTGACTTAGAATCATAGAGTCATAGAAATTTACAGCATGGAGACAGACCCTTTGGGCTAACTAGTCCATGCCAACCAGATATTCTAACTTAACCTAATCCCATTTGGCACATATCCCTCTAAACCCTTCCTATTCATATACCCATCCAGATGCCTTTTAAATGTTGTAATTTTACAAGCCTCCGCCACTTCCAGTGGCAGTTCATTCCACATACGCACCACCCTCTGTGTGAAAAAGTTACTCTTTAGTTGCTTTTAAATCTTTCCCCTCTCACCCCAAACCTACGCCCTCTAATTTTGGACTGCCCCACCCTGGAGAAAAGACAGAACATTGAACAGTACAGCACAGGAATAGGCCCTTCAGCCCATGATGTTGTGCCAAACATGACACCCTCTGCCATCTTGACTATTCACCCTGTCTATGCCCCTCATGATTTTATAAACTTCTATGAAGTCACCCCTTAGCCTCCAACACTCCAGAGAAAATAGCCCCAGCCAATTCAGCCTATCCCTATAGTTCAAACCTTCTGACTAGAACCCACAACCCTCTATCTCAGAGACAAGAGCATAAGAGGTATAGATAGTAAGTTTGCAGATGACACCAAAATTGGAGGTGTAGTGGACAGCGAAGAAGGTTATCTCAGATTACCAGATCTGACCAGATGGGCCAATGGGCTGAGAAGTGGCAGATGGGGTTTAATTCAGATCAATGCGAGGTGCTGCATTTTGGGAAAGCAAATCTTAGCAGGACTTATACACTTAATGGTAAGGTCCTCGGGAGTATTGCTGAACAAAGAGACCTTGGAGCGCAGGTTCATAGCTCTTTGAAAGTGGAGTCACAGGTAGATAGGATAGTGAAGAAGGCGTTTTGTATGCTTTCCTTTATTGGTCAGAGTATTGAGTACAGGAGTTGGGAGGTCATGTTGCAGCTGTACAGGACATTGGTTAGGCCACTGTTGGAATATTGTGTGCAATTCTGGTCTCCTTCCTATTGGAAAGATGTTATGAAACTTGAAAGGGTTCAGAAAAGATTTACAAGGGTGTTACCAGGGTTGGAGGATTTGAGGTATAGGGAGCAGTCGAAAGGCTGGGGCTGTTTTCCCTGGAGCGCCAGAGGCTGAGGGGCGACCTTATAGAGGTTTACAAAATTATGATGGGCATGGATAGGATAAATAGACAAAGTCTTTTCCCTGGGATGGGGCAGTCCAGAACTAGAGGGCATAGGTTTAGGGTGAGAGAGGAAAGATATAAAAGAGACCTAAGGGGCAACTTTTTCACGCAGAGGGTGGTACGTGTATGGAATGAGCTGCCAGAGAAAGTGGTGGAGGTTAATACAATTGCAACATTTAAAAGGCATCTGAAGGGGTATAGGAATAGGAAGGGTTTGGAGGGATATGGGCCAGGTGCTGGCAGGTGGGACTAGATTGGGTTGGGATATCTGGTCAGCATAGACAAGTTGGATCGAAGGGTCTGTTTCTGTGCTGTACATCTCTATGGCTCTTTGACTCTTAAGTTTGCTGGCTCTGATTTAAATCTGAAAATGAAAATGGTTTTGGTTTTTGAAGGTTTACTTGAAATATAAATTGTTTTTTACCAATATTGATTGGCAGCAGAATCCTCTCTCCTTGAAAGATTGTGAATGTGTTCTGCAGGTCCTATTGTCTTTTTAATAAGAGGAGCAGAGCATGCAGGAACTCTCATGCACACCAAGCTAAATCTTGCTTTTTCTAGTCCAAGATGTCGTCCAGACATTTCCAGCCCAGCATCCAGCAGATTTTCTGGGAAAACTATCTCAGTTTCTGTTGACCATGTTGTGAGGTCATACCTTTCAGAGAGAGAGCAGGCATAGAAATTAAAGAGTCAAACAGAGCCAAATCCACTTTTGTCAAATCCATTGTTCCAGCAGCCTCCAATGAGCAAGCCAAAAGACTGCTTAATATAAGCAAGAGATGAATATCAGAGCAGAAAAATACTGAAGTTACAATAAGCTTGAGAAAGCAAAGTTAAATTTATTAAACACTGCAATTCAGAATAATCTTTACAATTGTGGAGTTAACAAGGTGCCTTACATATAATTCCTTTCAGCTGTAACGCTCATCATTCCCTGTTTAGTTTCTAACCAACAGTTTTCTGAACTTGTATGTTGACCATGTAAATTCTTGCAAATCTACAACTAGTTAATCTATAAATGCATTCTTCCCATTCCCTTCCTCCACTGCTCCCCTTGCTGTCTACATGTTACTGTAGATGAATGCTGAGATTTTCCACTGAAGCCTGTTTCATTGTGACTGGCATGAGAGAGAGGGGGCCATCCCCAGCCTTTGGATATCTCCTGGCCCTGGCTAATGGAACAATCCAGTCATTTTGCAACAGGTTGTCTACCATGTTGAGAGGCGTGTGGTGAGATGTACAGAAATCAGACAAATGCAGAATTGCATAAGTCCCTCCTTATGCATCTTGTCCCATTCTCACAGTCATTGAATTCATTGGAGCTAAGTGTTAATAAGAAGCCAGACTTGGATGTTCAGGGAATATGGGTTTGAATCCCATGGTGGGTGAAATGATGAAATTTGAATTCAACAAAATCTGTAATTGATTGTTGTAAAAACTCATCTGTTTCACTAATGTCCTTTAGGCAAGGAAATGTAATTGTCCTTACATGTGACTCGAGACACCCAGCAAAATGTGTTATGATACAGGTAAACCCCCCCTGCTAATGTAAACTTGCAATGCAGAAATTATTTAACCCGTGCTATAATCTGTTAAAATTTGAGAGCCAAGGATTCCCAAAAGTCACTATTTAAAGTAAAAATTAACAACTTTATTTTTAAAAAGTCTAACAGAGAATAATTAACAACTATTTACAACTCCTTTCCCTAACCTATCTTTTACCTTCATAATGCCTCTCTCTTAAGAAAAAATGAACCATCATAATGACAAGATGACTTCATTTTTTTCTATTCTTTAAACACATTACCCTAACATACAGATAACTTTAATCTAAGTACACCTTAACTTCTTCCCATACACCTGTGTGTAATATATATATTATATATATATGAAAAACATTGAATAAATACAAATCTCATCTAAACTTTTATCAGTTAAATCCGCAATAATGCATCTGCGATTACGTTCTTCTGACCCGCAACATATACGATTTTTAAATTAAAAGTCTGTAACATAAAGCTCCAATGAAATAGTCTCATATTCTTGTCTTTAAAGCATTATAAGAATGTAAGAGGATTATGATCCGTGTATACAACTGTCTCCGATACTTTGTTCGTGACATACACATTAAAATGTTGTAAGGCCAGTACCAAACTTAATTGTATTTTTTGAATTGTAGAGTATTTCCTCTGGTAATTGTTGAGTTTCTTCGAAAAGTAACCAACTGGCAGTTCAATCCCAACCCATCTTCCTGTAGCAGTACAGCTCCAACTCCTATGCCACTAGCATCGATGGTGACTTTAAAAGGTTTTGAAAACTTTGGTGTAGCTAAAACTGGTTTGTTGGTTAATATGGCTTTCAAATGGTCGAATGCCTCCTGGCATTGTTCTGTCCACCAAAACTTTGTGTTCTTCTTCAGCAAATCAGTTAACAGTGCCACTACACTGCTGAAGTTTGGAATGCACTTCTGATATAATCCACTGAGTCCTGAGAATCGAAGCACCTCTTTCTTCAAGGTTGGTTATGGAAATTCCTCAGTGGCCTTCGTCTTTGTGTTCCATGGGGTCAACTTTACATGACCGATGTTATGTCCCAAGAACATTTTGGGGCAGCACAGTGACTCAGTGGTTAGCACTGCTGCCTCACAGCACCAGGGACCCAGGTTTGATTCCTGCCTCAGGTGACTGTCTGTATGGGATTTGCACATTCTCCCCGTGTCTGCGTAGATTTCTTCTGCATGCTCTGGTTTCCTCCCACAATCCAAAGATGTGCAAGCGAGGTGAATTGGCTATACTAAATTGCCCATAGTGTTAGGTACATGAGTCTGGGGTAACTATAGGGTAGGGGAATACGTCTGGGTGGGTTACTGTTTGGAGGGTCAGTGTGGACTTGTTGGGCCAACGGGCCTGTTTCCACACTGTAAGGAATCTAATCTAATCTAAACATCACCTCTGCTTTTACAAATTCAGTTTTGTTTAAGTTTATTACCAGCTTTGCTTCTCATAGTTGTTCAAAGAGCTCTGCCAACTGTACCAAGTGATCTTTCCAGGACTTACTAAAGATTACTACATCATCCAATAGACTGCAGAGCTGGTTAACCTAGCCACAACTCTGTTCATGAGTCTTCGGAATGTGGCGTGTGGTTTTCATTCCAAAGGGCATCACTTTAAATTGATGTAGCCCATTTGGGGTTACCAACGCAGACATTTCTTTTGCTGTCTCTGATAAAGGTACCTGCCAGTAACCATGCATTAAGTCCAACTTGGTATTGTAACTGGCTTGTCCAACTTTCTTGATACAGTCCTCCAATCTCAGAATTGGATATGAGCCCAATTTTGTAACAGCAATGACTTTCCGATAATCAATGCAGAATCCTTGAGTCCTGTCCAGTTTGGGAACTAAGACGATCGGCAAACTCCACTCGCTCTGGCTTGGTTCGATGATGTCCTCATCAAGCATGGCCTCCACCTCCATCTGGACCGGTCTGGCTTTGAAAGGATTAAGCCGATAGGGATGTTGTTTTATTGGAGCAGTATTCCCTACATCTATGTTATGTACAATAGCATTAGTCCTCCCCATCTGATTCTTACATATGTCTTTATACTGCAATAAGAAACCTTTCAACTGCGTTCTATGCTCATGAGACAGATTGTTTACTAACCTATCCCACTCCTCATGGACTTCTTCCATTTTTAATCTATTTTGAGGTACATCAAAACCCACATCATCTGGATTTGATTCCTCACGCTGCAGGGCAGTACCTGTTTCTCCAGTTCTTTCTCTCTAATATAATACGGTTTCAACATGTTCACATGATATACCTGATACCTTTTTTTTTACTAGGTGGTTCACCTGACTCAACTTTTTCTCAGTTTGATAGGGACCACTAAACCTGGCTTTGAAGGGATCACCTATTGCTGGTAACAGTACTAATACATCATCCCCTCTGGAAAATGTCCAAGTCTCAGAGCTTTTATCTACCACCTGTTTCATTCTATGCTGTGCCCTCCTTAGGTGCTGTTTAGCTGTCTTACCTGCTCGATTTAATCTTTCCGTCACCTCTGACACATAATCTAAGTGTGAGATCTCCGACTTTGGTCCTGTCAATTTTTCTTCAATTAATTTCAAAGGGCCTCTCACTTCATGCCCAAATATTTACTCAAAACAGATTGAACTGAGTAGATTAATTTGGGCCATCTCTAATGACAAACAATACGAATGAGATATCTTTATCCCAATCATTTGGGTAATCCTGACAGTATGCTCTCAACATGGTCTTCAAGGTCTGATGCCACCTTTCGAAGCTCCCTGGGATTCAGTGTGATATGCACTGGATTTAAAGTGCTGTATACCTAAGCTATCCATAACCTCCTTAAACAGCCTAGCAGTAAAATTTGACCCTTTTCCGACCTGAATCTCTCTGGGTAGCCCATACCATGTGAAGAAAGCTACTAACTCCTCTACTACTCTTTTTGCCTTGATACTCTGTAATGGAATTGCCTCCAGTAATCTGGTAGACACATCCATCATGGTTAACAAGTACTGGTTCCCATTTTTAGTTCTTGGGAGGGGACCTAGAAAATCAATTATAACCCGCATGAAAGGTTCTCCAAATGTGGGAATTGGTAACAAAGGTGCAGGTTCTATCACCACCTGTGGCCTACCTACCATTTGGCATGTATGACATGTATGGTAAAAGTTAACCACATCCTTGTGCATTCCAGGCCAATAAAAATATTTTTGTACCTTAGACTGAGTCTTTTGCACCCCTAGGTGACCTCCTACAGGTAGTTCATGTGTTACCCGTATCACATCCTGTCTGTATGCTACCAGCAACACAATCTGGTGCACTTCGGCCCATTTCTCCTCTGCACTAACCTGCCGTGGTCTCCATTTTTGTCTTAGGATTCTATCTTTCAGATAATAACCGTCCACAATATTCTCTGCATCCTTTTCGTAGTACACATCCACATATATATCTTTTATTGTCTTGTCTCTTAGCCTTTCTGGACTAAACACTTCTGTCTAACCCTCTGCCTGTTCAGGTTCTTCCTGCACTATTAGCGTCAAACAGGGTGTCCGCTAATTGAACCTCAACTCCTTCATCTTTCTCTTTACTTTTCGCTTTGTGCTGTGACTTATGATAGTGGGATCTGGTTACTACAGTCTGGGAAAATACCAGGATATTTCTGTTGTAACTCCTCAGTTTCTTGGTCTTCCTTGGGCTTCATCACAACAAGGGGTGTCACTCCCACCTTAGATCCTGTCAAATTATTCCCAAGAACAAACTGAATTCCTGTTAATCACTCCCACTGTAACTTTCCCAGTCTTGAGGTGGCACTCCAACCTGATCTTACATAGGGGAACCAGCTAAACCACAAATTACCACACTCTTGGGTATCAGATCAGAAAGAGTGCATATTTGCTCATCCCTTACTATCAGCAACTGGTTAGATCCTGTATCTCTCAAAATTATAACTTCTTGTCCTTCTCACCTGTTCTTTCTGAGTAAACTTTCTAGAGATTCTTTCTAGAGATCATGTACTAACTCCATACCCAGCCCCTGCCGAGGTTGTGCAGTCTCCTGCAGCTCCTTGGCCCTTCTTGGGTTCTCTTTTACTACCTTCACTAATGCCATTGGGTTAGCTTCTTTTACCACATCTTTTCCCACTGTGCCTTTCTTTAATGATCAGCACTGTGACTTTACGTGTCCCACTTTACCACAGTGGAAACACCTGAACCCATTCACCTCCTTTCCACCCTCTTGGGCTTCTTTTTTAACCCGTGGTAAACTCTTACCAGTGTTCTCTACTCTTTGTATCGTAGTGTAGGATCTCCCCTTCTCCCAACTTCTATCCCTCACAGGTTTAAATTCTAGCTGAAAACTTGTCTTCAGCACCAACATGTATTCATCGGCTAATTCTGCTGCCCTTCTCACTTCCTGAACTTTCTGTTCCTCCACGTGAATTCTTACCATCTCTGGAAGTGAGTTTTTAAACTCCTCCAGTAGAATAATCTCTCTTGGAGCCTCAAAGTTCTTATCTCTTTTTAAGGCATACATCCATCTATCAAAGTGACTGTTTAATTCTTTCGAACTCAATATAAGTCTGATCTGGTTCCTTCTTTATATTTCTGAACCGCTGTCAATATGCTTCTGGTACCAATTCATAAACACTTAAAATAGCCTGTTTAACCTTTTCATAATCTGTTGACCCTTCATTTGACAGCAATGACAAATCCCTCATTAGCTCTGCCTACCAGTTTAGTCTGAACTAGCAGTACCCATAAATCGTCGAATCACTCCATCTGCCTAGCCAATTTTTCAAATGAAATAGAGAAGGATTCAACATCTTCCTCATCAAAATGTGGCAAAGTATTGACATATTTGTATATATCACTACCTTCTCTTTTAATCTCCATCCTGTCAACTTGACTTTGCTAAGTTGCAACTTCTCAAGTTCATTTTCTCTCTCTTTTTGCTTACCTAAGAACATTCTTTCTTTTTCCTCTCTCTCTTTCTTCTCTCTCTTTGCTCAGCTAAGAACCTTCTCTCTCTCTCTTTTTCCTTTCCTTCTCTTCTCTCCCCCCTCACCTTTGTTTAACTTTTAACTCCATTTTCCTCAATTGTAATTTTAGTTTTTCTACCTGTACTGCACTTGTCTGTTTCTCTGACACACCGAAGTATTTGAGTAATTCCCTTACAATTTCTGCTTTATTTTTGCCCTTGGTTAAACCCAAATCTAATTTACTTGCTAATTCTAAAAGTATGACCTTTTTCCTTCTTTCTAAACTTTCTTGGCAAATTTGAGAATTATCATCAAATCCCAGAACCTCTTTAGCAATTTTAAGAGCCATTTCTCTCACTTTTAATTTAATCAACCCCAAGCCACCGAAATTAAACAAATTGTCTCACCTACATTTTATTTCAAGATCTAAGACACTAACCTGCAAGTGTTTAAATCTGCTGGGATTTTCGTACCCACAAATCTATTCAAATCTATCTAAACTAGTTCACATCTGGGATGAAAACCCCCAAATTGTTATGACATGGGTAAACCAATACCTCCCCCGCTAATTTAAACCTGCAATGTAGAAATGATTTAACCCATACTGTAATCTGTTAAAATTCGAGAGCCAAGGAACTATTCCTAAAAGTCAATATTTAACATAAAAATTAACAATTATTTGTTTAAAGTCTAACAGAGAATAATTAATTAACAGCTATTTACAACTCCTTTCTCTAACCTATCTTTTACCTTCATAACATATGATCGCCTCTAAACTGCCCTCTAAAATTGCCTGGCAAGCCATTTATTTCCAGGGCAATTAGAGGTGGGCAAAAACTATTGATCCAACTAGCAACACCCACATCACTGAATAAACTTTTAAAAAGTTGCTTAACAATGATCAATGCCATTATGCCCCACATTGCTTTCCTGCTCATGTTTGTTTTCACTTTTTTTGTACCTGAGGACACTGACATCTGCAGAAGTTTTAAACCCTACACCCAGCTGTTCATACACCCAACCCTTACACAACCAACTTGCCAAGGGAAAAATTACTTCATTCCATCGAAGCTAGTACATCCTGGACCCCATGCAACTTCACTTTCTCCTTCAGCCTATCATGAGGACCCTTATCAAATGCCTTACAGAAGTCCATGTATATGACATCTACAGCCCTTCTCTCATCAATTAACTTTGTCACTTCCTCAAAGAATTCTATTAAGTTGGTAAGACATGACTTTCCCTGCACAAAACCATGCTTTCTATCACTGATAAGCCAATTTTCTTCCAAATGTAAATAGATCCTATCCCTCAGTATCTTCTCCAGCAGCTTCCCTACCACTGACATCAGGCTCATCAGTCTATAATTACCTGGATTATCCTCGCTACCCTTCTTAAACAAGGGGATAACATTAGAAATTCTCCAGTCCTCTGGGACCTCACCCATGTTCAAGAATGCTGCAAAGATATCTGTTAAGCCCCAGCTATTTCCTCTCTCACTTCCTTCAGTAACCTATAATAGATCCCATCTGGACCTGGGGACCTGTCCACTCTAATGCCTTTTTGAATACCCAACACTTCCTCTTGCCTTCTGCCAACTTGTCCCTCTCCTTAAGAATCTCACCCATTTTCTCTGACTCCACGCATAACTTTCCTCCTTTATCCTTGAATGGGCCAACCCTTTCTCCACCTTCACTAAAATTCCAATTTAGACCTCTTACGTAACTCAATAGAATGTAGTCATGAACTGCAAGGCAAAATGATTTCCAGAACAGTAATCCTCTAATAACGAATTAAAACAAACACGGGTAGTTTCCTCCCACAGTCCAAAAATGTGCAGGTTAGGTAAAGTGGCCGTGCTAAATTGCCCATAGTGTTAGGTGCAGGGGTAAATGTAGGGGAATGGGTCTGGGTGGGTGTGCTTCAGCAGGTCGGTGTGGACTTGTTGGGCCGAAGGCCCTGTTTCCACACTAAGTAATCTAATGTGATCTAATACAAGATTTTATCAAATGAAAGTTTAATTTTATTCATATAGTTGAATTAATTACATGTGTAATTGTAGGTGCTGCCACTAGGTGGCTGTGTGGAACTTCAGTCACAAGTGTACCAGGTCCAGACTTACAGCATTGCAAGGATTGAAAATCAAAATTACTCAACAGCTAAATTCTAGTTTTCAAAATGCTTCCATCTTACAGCATTTCCTTCAGCAACAAGTTTAGGATAATTAATTGGCTGGCAGGGGACTTAATTTGAGTTCACTTCACAGTGAGACTCCGGGAACTTTTCTCAATAGGGAAAAGTTCCCATAAGGGTTCTGTAATTGAGAAGACACTTGAGAAATCAGAAAGAAGTCATTTCACTAAAGGCAAGATTAGGCATTTTCCTTAGTTCTGTTTGGCCATTTATAAGACACCATTCAGGACGAAACAGTCCATTTGACCGGCAGCCGAACCACTTACTTAACTGTTCATGTCTCCACCATAGGCACACCACATTGAATTATTTCTTTATTAGATGAACTGCAACAATGTGTTAACATAAGTTTGGCAGCTTCTCCCAAATCTGTGCCCTTCAACTCCAAGAAGGACAAAAGCAGAAGTTGTATTTAACGATGTCACTCCAAGATCCCCTTCAAGTCACATAGCTTCCCAACTTGGATCTTTGTTGATGCAAAGTGTGCAAGTGCTCTATGGTAAACATAGCATTGTCACCTGCTGTTTATGACAGACAAGACCAAACCATGAAGTAAAGAGAAATTTGATTGTTGTTACATAGATTGACCATTAAACATCTGAATCTGCAGCTGTGAAACTTCTTCAAATCCCCACATGACTTTGAGTAACTCTGAATGTCAGGCACTGTGGAATGGTATCACTGAGATACGCTGAGCATAGGCTGAAGTGAAGGATTAGTGACGTAACTGCTTAGAGCTGGTTTTAGAGACTCAGCCAATATACCAACATAAGTAATATTTAAAACAAAATGGCAATCTTAAGGGAGAATGTGTGTGTGTGTGTGTGTTTTGGTCTATCGTGGCCTCAGCTCCACTTACCTCAGCTCTCATGTAACCCTTAATTCCTTCATTGTTAAAAAAAAACTATCTTAGATTTAAAAACATTTGCTGAAGTAGCATCAACTACTTCACTGGGCAGGGAATTCCACAGATTCACAATCCTCTGGGTGAAGAAGTTCCTTCTCAATTCAGTCCTAAATTTTCTCCCCCTAATTTCGAGACAATGACTTAGTTTCACCTGCCAGTGGAAACTATTTCTCTATGTCTATCTTATCTATTTCCTTTATAGTTTTACATGTTTCTATAAGATCCCCCCTCATTCTTCTAAATTCCAATGAATATAATCCCAGTTTACTTAGTATCTCCTCAAAAGCCAAACCCCTCAACTCTGCAAAGAATCTGGTGAACATTCATGTCTTTGATCATCCACACGATTATTTAAGTGTTATCTTGGTCAGCCTTCCATCTTCCGTAAAACAAATCTTCATTCAAACTATGACCTAAATGCCACCACTTCTTAATCACTGACCACCCTGAGAGTACACAAAGACTCACAATGGCTCCTAATCTGGCAACAACACGATTTTGTAAAAAAAATCTGATCCTTTTATCGAATCCCTCCCTGGTCTTGTTGTGGATATTTCTGAAACTTGGCTAAACTAAAACTCTTCTGCAATCCTCGGGGCACCTCGGCCAGACCATTGTGGAACTCCCGCTGCAAACCTCTCCTCCTGTTTGGTCAAACCTTTGAGATGATGGAAATATCTGTATGGCTCCCTGTCAAGTTTTATTTCACGGTTTTTGTCGCCAACACCCTGGATGTGCTGCAGGTGCTGCAGAAATGCAAGTTGTTGTTGTAATTTGTATTCAACCGAGAACTAAGGGCAGTGACTGACTTCAGGAAACCGGAGTGGTCAGTGGCTGCAGCTTCTCCCAGTGCACAGACCCCCGTCCCCGGACACAGGCTGGACCCAGCTCTCCCTTACCTTGCAGGCCGTACACCTGGCACAGTCCCTCGGTAACCAGCGCTGAGCACCGGGGAGGAAAATCGCCGAGGTCGGCGATAAAAATCCAGCGAGTCGGCGCTACCCTGCTGTGTCAGGACCCGGGGATTGAGCATCGCCATCCCAGACTCAGCCTCTTGCAACAACGGCTCAGGCAGAGGTCAGTCCACATGCACTCCCTCCTCGGGCACTAACCAGAACTTTGCCCTCAGGTAACCAGGCAACTGGAACCTAACAACAAGTACCTTGCCCTCAGGTAACCAGGCAACTGGGAACCTAGCAACCAGAGCCTTGCCCTCAGGTAACCAGGCAACTGGAACCTAGCAACCAGTACCTTGCCCTCAGGTAACCAGGCAACTGGAACCTAGCAACCAGAACTTTGCCCTCAGGTAACGTGGCACAGAGGTAACTTGTCAGTTGGTAACCTGGCAACTGGGAACCTTGCAGCCAGGCAACCTGGCAGCCAGATAATATGGCAACTGCAAACCTGATACCTAGGTAACCTGACAACTAGGAAACCTGAATCTGGATAATCTGGTGGGAAGAGTTCAAGACTTAGATGCTGAACTTTGTCCTTAGGTGCAAGTACTGTAGGGGGAGAGCTGAATGTGGCACGTGTGCGCTAGCTAAGCACACATTAAAGATAACATGGTAGGGGCGGCATGGTAGCTCAGTGGTTAGCACTGCTGCCTCACAGTGCCAGGGACCTGGGTTCAATTCCAGTCTGTGTGGAGTTTGCACATTCTCCCCGTGTCTGGGTGGTTCCTCTGGGTGCTCCAATTTCCTCCCACAATCCAAAGATGTGCAGGCTAGGTGAATTGGCCATGCTAAATTGCTCATTGTATAGGTTAGGTGCATTATTTAGGGGAATTGGTCTGGGTGGGTTTCTCCTCAGAGTATCAGTGTGGACTAGTTGGGCCTAATGGCCTGTTTCCACACTGTATGGATTATATGAGGTTCTGGTAAGGGATTGTGAATAGCTGGGGAACTAAAGTAATAAGTGGAACCACCAACTTAATATATATGGAACTACTACTTAAGCTATTAGCAAATTGATATATTGTAAAGATCAGAGACTTGAAAAGATGGCTCAAAGAGTGACTTTGGAAAAATAGTTTCAGTTTATGGAACTACCTTTGGTGAAGTGTTAGTAGGCATGGGCAGTACTTTATAGTTTAGCTTATAGTTTTCTATTTTGTATCATCTATAGCAAACTAACAAAGTTCAGGAAGCTATTTTGAGACAAATTAAGTTGGAATAACCATTTTTTATTCTATGTGAGGTATCTTATATTGGCCACATGTGTTAGTCATAAGATAACCAACAGATGCTTGGAACAGTACTTAATAACCTACAACTAATGGATCAATAACAACTTGGCAGTTAAATTAGAAAGACTGGTTTTATTTTAAACTTTTCACTGTTAGTCTTTGAAAGCCACTAAATGACTGCAAGCCTGTATATCTCTAAAAGGAATGTACAATGCAGATAAGTGTTCCAACAATGAGATCTTCAGATCAACCGCAAAGGTGTAAAATGACCTTATGAAGAACCAAAGTAAGTGAAACATCATTTGAAACTTTATCTAATTCTATACAATTCATTATTCATAAAGAGAAAGTGTAAAACTGTATTGCATTCCAATTGAAAATAACGGGTGTGGGTGGAGTAAGTATTTAGGAATAAAATTAGATTAACTTCATACCAGAATTGACTAACTATGTTACAGCAGGTCCAACTCTGAAGAAAGGTAATGATCATTTTGGGATTGAAAACATAGGTTCAAGGAGTTTCTTTGCCAGCCAAGCACTAAAGACTCCCAAAGCAGAATTCCAAGCGAACTACTTTTCAAGAGGGAGTTCCACGAGGGTTACACCTCTACAGAATGACATGAAGTTGTTAAAGTTTAATATAAGTTAACATATATTATGATTCCAGCTGATGCTAATAATAGGCAAGTCAGATTCCAGAATGAAACCTGGGTTGACAGACCATAACTTTTAAATTTGTTTTTGTTTATCATGGAAGTCAATCACTGAACAGTCATAAGAGACTGCCAACGTAATTTTTAACAAACAAACATAGAACATATCCTCCAATATCTATGCAACAAACCTAAAAAAGAAAACACAACCAGACACGATAGTGACCAAACAGAGAATTCCTTGAAACCTGGCACTCTAACCAGAACTCAATCAGTAAACACATTGAACTGGACTCCATATACAAGCCACTCAGATACAGAACTGGAAGTACCAAAAAGCAGAGACACATAAATACCAAGTGGGATAGACCACTAAAACTTTATCGAAGATGCACTGATGATGTCACCTAGCAAGATGACAAAAAATCTGCAGAAAACCACATTAGCTCAGCAATCAAATCTACAACCACATCCACAATCCAAGCTACAAATCTTTTCAAAAACTCTTGAACATAAAAGTTTATTACAGAAAGTAAAAACTGCACTACACTTTACAAGAACTATTGGAATAATCTCATTACAAATATCAGAATGAAATATTTATCCATTTTACCTCAGCAACATGTAATAAATATTCAAAGCTTAATGAAGAGTCGCCCCTACCTCTCACACAAAAGCTTTTTGCTTAGCTGGTACAACTACAAATGGTTTTCTTTCAACAAATTGTTGTGCATTCATTTGATGTTATTTTCTTCAGTTAGTATTCTTCCCCAGCAATCCTGAAATGAAATGCTGTCTCAGCTGACTTATTACTTAACATAGATTCCCTAAAATTATGTCTTCAACAGCCTTGTAGAATATCTTCTCCTCCAATACCTTCACAGACTTCAGTTTCTGGAACTTTCTTTTCACTGGCTTCTAAGCATCTCAGAACATTTTCCCAGCGCTAACTATTTGAAAACTGCTACTATTAGTATTTCTGCTGTTATGGACCTCTTGGTTTGGCATGGACCTGCTTCTGGTCCTCTTTCTCTCTCAATCTTTGCAATTGTGTCCCCAGGTGGCTTATTGATTATTTAGCTGAAATCTCATGATTTCTTGTAAATATTCTTCTGAACTCAATATTAAAAATTACTTTCTGACCTTAAAAAAGTCAGTTTTTCACAGAACAGAAACTAAAATTCATTTTGCTCTACTTTAAACTCAAGCTCTCAAATAATAATATTAGGAATCTTCAGAACAATAATTATATCTTTACTTCCATTAAATTTCTTTATGAAATTTACTATCCACAGAGACCAACTTTTTCTTCGTTAAATCTGCACGTTATTTGTAATGAGATTCGTTAAATCTGGCCAAATCAAAATGATTTTTAAATGACAGATTAGCGCTATGAAATCTATTTAAATTGCTATATAAGATCTGATAATAAAAGAGTTCTTGTGGCACAGTGGTAGTGTCTCTACCTCTGGATCAGAACCTTTTGTGCAAATCACACCTGTTCCTGAGGTGTGTAATAATGTCTCTAAACAGGTTGATTAGAAAATATCTAAGATCAGATAACATATCACTTGATGAAAGGAAAGGAGGAGGCTGTGCCCTTGGGAAGGTCTTCACCAGAATTATTCTGGAATTCATGTTCTCATAAATCATATAAGCAGGACCACAGAGGATATTTATTGCAGGATAATGATAACTAGAGAATGATGGATAGTGACACAGTGTACAAACTTAAATGTGCACCAGATAAATAAGGTCAGAATAAACAAAGATGGTAAAGAGACAAAAATTAAATGTTCTTTATCTCAATGCTCACTTTATTTGTAACAATATGGATGAATTGACAGTACAAATAGAAATAAAAGAAAATGATATTACTTTTACAGAGATGTGCAATGTGGCTAACTAGTTGACATTTCATTGAAATATGGACTAGGGAAAAAGCAGTGGGGTAGCACTGTTGGTAAATGAAAGGATGAGTGCAACAGCAAGAAATGGTCCTTTTTTCAGAATATCAAGATATAAAATCAGTTAGGGTGAAGAGAAAAAATTGCAACAGAAATAAGTTGCTGGTGGGTTCAGTTTATCAGCTCTTTAACAGTAGTTATACAATAGGGCAGAATATTAGGTGTTATATGATCTTGACAAGCAGAATGCACTGGTAATCAAGTCCCATTACTGCATCAGTCATACTATTAGTTTAAGTGTTTAATTTCAATCATGAAAATGACCAATAGTTTTTCTTTGGTACTGCTATCCCGAAGAAAAGAGACACTCATCATCTTTCCTTTATAAACTCAAAACAAAATGTTGTTATAACAGAAAACTTATTCATTAAACAAATGCTAAAATTGCTTAGTATCCAAATATAATCCAGAATTATAATTATAATACAGAATTATATCTCTTTCAAACCCCAAATAAACACACACGCGCAGGGCAGTAACGACTCCAGAATCTTTTTTTGAGAAAAAAGGATAATAAAACACCCTTATTGGCCAATGGTCTGTCAAATATGTAGAGGTTGATGAAACCTGCCTGTCCAACAAGATTTTTTAAAAATTTAATCTCTTTTTAATCAACCAATTCAGAGTTGCTATTACACTCCTCTAGAACAGGTGGGACATGAACCCAGGTCTCCTGGCTCAAAGCTATCACTACACTACAAGAGCCTTTACCTGGTCCCATCTTACTCCTAAACCCTAACCATCAAGCTTCTTGTTGACAAAATTGAAGTATTGACAGCTGTGCACTGATTGATGATCTTTCATACTAAGATTTAGTTCAAATGGAACTGAAGTAAATCCAAAACTTTGGATGTAATAACATTTTAGCTTTTCAAGGTTTTGAGGTGGTTGAAACATTGAGGTGTTGACTTTATCAGATTTACTGAAGAAAGAGAGAGATATCAATCTCGCAGCCTTACTGCTCCTTCTTCCTTTCTGACTCCCCTCATCCTTGAAGCAGAAGTCAAATCCAGCCAGTGTTCCTAGGCAGCCATCACCATGTAGGCTCCATAGTTTCTTCTAAAGATAGATATTGTAAGGAATGTACTATAATAATCCCTACTTTAGTCTTCCCGTTGACAGGACAAAGCAAATCAACAACAGTTATCTGAAAGATGAGTTCCTTCAGTGTATTTAAGACAGTTTCCTGGAAATTACCAGGAACAAGGTTATTTTGGACCCTGGGAATATTAATGAGGTGGGAATAATAAGGACCTCATAGTAAAGGATCCTCTCAGTAATTGCATTCATAACATGATAAAATTTCATATTCAATTTGAGTGAGAAATGTGGGTCCATAATTAATGGCTTAAACTTAAAACGAAGACAATGACAAGGGTATGGAGATAGAGTTAGCTAAACTGGACTGGGGAAATAGGTTAAATGTTGAAATGGTGAGGATGTAGTGGCAGGTATTTTAGGGAAATACTACTCTCAAAAAATATTTAGTCCTTGATGGAAGAAAGATTCTACCAGAAAGATATACTATTCATAATTATTTAAGGAAGTTAAAGGGTGGTATTAAGTTGAAAGAGTAAGTGTACAATACTATGAGGATTAGTGATAAGGCAGAAAGCTGAGACAGTTTTAAGAATCAGCAAAGGACGCCCAAAGTAATAAAATAGAGAACCTGCCATTTAGTACGACAGAACTTGATTATTGCTGGAAAAAAGACACATTTGGCAAAGACCTTACACTCATCAGGAGAATCTACAAGAAATGCCACACTAAAGGGGAAAAATATTCTGTGTGAGTAGCAAGTGCTAATTAATTTTCAAGTGGAGTCTAATTAGTAGAGGCATTGCCATGGAAAATGCACCAGGTAGATGATGACTTACAGTTAACTGCCCAGCTTTGTTTAAATTTTAGATCAGACAGGTTGACTCTGATTATTCAAGGCATTACCCTGAGAAATGAATAGAAGAATGTCTGTCATACAATAAAATCTTGTTTTCTCTTTATACTAATATTTCTTGCGAATTATCTTGAGTGGACGACAAAAAGTTTGTACAACATATATCTTTCTTCAGTATTATTAAAGCTGGGGAAATTGGAGTATGGGAGAAAACTAACAAAATTGTAAAAACAGACAGTAAATATTCTAAAAGTATAAAAAGGTAAGCAAAATGAAAATGAGCACTCTTAAAGGGCGAGACTGAAGAATTGATAATGGAAAATTAGGAAATGGCAGAAGATTTGAACAAGCACTCTGTATCCATCTTCACAGTCAAAGGAAAAAAAGAAACATTCCAAGAATTGTTGAAAATCAAGTCTTTGAGAGAAAAGCATTTGAGATTCTAAGTCTGATCTTGATATGTTCTAAGTTGAACAGCTGTATTCTGCTGCTTTTCTTTGCTTCAGTTCTGTCACTAAATCTGTATGGTAATTGTGAAGAAGGTCATGACAAAAGTCCATTGTGTTATTCCCCTTCTTGATCACACAAGGCATTAACTCCCTTAATTGATCCTCAATTGTACTGTAAGCCTACACTTTGGAGACATCATATTGATTAATAAATTTTTTTTGCTTTCAAACCATGTAGGATTGAGTCAACTTCAATCAGTCTCTCAATCAGTTCTACATTGTGTTTCTGGATGAAATGTAACCAAGGCAGTGGAGTGACTGTAAAATAGGGCAAACTAACCACATGATGAAACATTCATATTTCCAATATTGTCTCACAGCATAATGTTCTGTTAATGTTCCATTTGTGAATGTGTTTACTTTCTATCAGGATTCCAGTAAGTTATTTCAACAGACAAGGAAAATGCCACAACCCTGAGCATTGCATAAAGCACAACAGTGCAGAAAAAGCTTTTCAACACAACATGTCCATGCTGGTGTTTATGCTCCATGAGTCTCTCCTACTTTTCACTTCCACTTCTATCCCTTTCTCTCCCATGCCTAGCTTCCCCTTAAACACATCTATGCTATTTTCCTCAACTACTTATGGTAGTAAGTCCCATATTCTAACTGAAATAAATTCTTCCTACCTTCGCTACTGGATTTGTTAGTGACTGTTTTATATTTACGGGTCCCTAGTAATAGTTTCCCCAACAAGTAGAAACATTATTTTCAACCCTACAAAACCTTATTTCACAATCTTAATGAATTTATTAGTTAAATCCTCAACCCTCTAGGGTGCGCTGTTTTAAAATTAGGGATTGCTTTTTTCGGACAGAGTCATAGAGGTGTACACATGGAAACAGACCCTTCGGTCCAACCCGTCCATGCCGACCAGATATCCCAACCCAATCTAGTTCCACCTGCCAGTACCCGGCCCATATCCCTCCAAACCCTTCCTGTTCATATACCCATCCAAATGCCTTTTAAATGTTGCAATTGTACCAGCCTCCACCACTTCCTTTGGCAGCTCATTCCATACATGTACCACCCTCTGTTTGAAAATGTTGACCGGTAGGTCTCTTTTATATCTTTCCCCTCTCACCCTAAACCTATGCCCTCTAGTTCTGGACTCCCCAACCCCAGGGAAGAGACTTTGCCTATTTACCCTATCCACGCCCCCTCATAATTTTGTAAACCTCTATAAGGTCATCCCTCAGCCTCCGATGCTCCAGGGAAAACAGCCTCAGCCTCTCCATATAGCTCAAATGCTCCAACCCTGGCAACATCCTTGTAAATCTCTTCTGAACCCTCTCAAGTGTTTTGGAACTTTGGACAGAGTTTGAGGGGATTTTCTTTCTCTTTTGTATAACTTTGGAACTCACTGCCTCAGAAGGCATTGGAGGGAGGATCACTGAATACTTTTAAGGCAGAGATAGATAGATTCGTGTTTACAAGACAATGAAAGATTATTGGAGATAGATTAGAATTTTGAACACAGATTAGCTATGATCTTTTTGAATGGTGGAGTATACTTTAAGGGAGTGAATTTAATGGTAATTAAATGAATTGTGTACCTCGACTCCTAACTTGTACATTCTCTTCTTCAGAAATGGAGCCAGGCTATTCAATATTTCCTGATGGATACAAGACCAGTATCAACCTTTTGCATTTTCTTCAGTTCTATTTTTATTTTATAAACATCACTCTTAAGTGGTTGTTCAGACTGTCAACTTTAAAATGGGGTGTGAACTCTAACCCCAAGTCTGTGTACCTTTTTATGTTCTCATTTTCAAAGTCTTACTCTGTTACATCAGGTGTAATTTGACATCCCTGATTCTAATAATGTTCTGTGTGAAACACACTTTTAACTTGCCACTTTGGTCTTCTATTTACATGTTACTGATTCATTGAACAATGGAAACAATATTCCACAATTGATTCTTTCAAATATTATCCTTACAAAAGTTTAAAATCATTTTCTAGATTTCCTATTAGATTCTCTGCTCCTGTCAATAAAGCCTCAACTACCAAAAACACTAATTTCTGATATCATTCTAATGATTTGTTCAATCTTAAATTCCAATCTGCACCTCCACTCTAAGAGAACAATTAACCAAACCTGATACTCTGGATCGGAAGTCCACCTTGGGCAGATGGTATTGAGCCTAAGAGATACTGGACATTCCACTTCAATCAAAATACATTCACCATACTCTTAACTATCAGAAGCCAAACGACCTCAAAGGGAATACCAGAGAAACAGAGGCAACACAGATTTGAGAGGAGATAAAGGAGCACACAGTCTGTATAACTGCTAGCCCTCATCTGACTGGGGTGGGGGGGGGGGGGGCGGTGGGGGGAGAGAGAGAGAGAGAGAGAGCCTTTTTCAACAATAAGCTTCTGCAGAAACAGTTTCTCTCCAGCTTTCAGACCCAATAAGCAGCTTTGGAACCAAGAACCGCAGAGAAGCTGAATCAGGAAAACAAACCAAGAGCATCATCACAACAAAGAACATCCAAAAAGGGGGAAGCCAACCAATTGCTATCTGAATAAGAGTTTCCAGACACAGCCTATTCCAAACCAAGGGAGTCAGCAGCAAGAACCTCAGGAACTGGACGCACTTTAAAACTATGTTTTCCTCAGTGGTAAGCTGAAACTCCCAAGATCCCAAAATTCCAGCCTAGCTAGTAGGGAGGGGAAGGCAGGTGGTGACAGTACAGGAACCCCAAGAGTAGGAAATCTGATCAAGGTTTTCTGTGATTAGAACTGCTGTTTAGCTTCTAATAATGTTTCAACTGTATTCAATTTAATAGTGTGTTTAATTATTGTCCTCTATAGGTGACTGTGTGAATTTCACTGTTTATTACATTTGCCTTTATTTCTTGTATTATACTTACTTTTTGTATATAATAAATGTAGCAATTCTCTTGACCTGAAACATCTGTCTACTGCCTTCTTCATTTCACATTCCTAAGTAAGTCATAGAGTCATGTAGATGTACAGCACTGAAACAGACCCTTCGGTCCAACTCGTCTGTGCCAACCAGATATCCTAAGCTAATCTCGTCCCATTTGCCAGCATTTGGCCCATATCCCTCTAAACAATTCCTATTCATATACCCATCCAGATGCCTTTTAAATGCTTAATTGTACCAGCTGTGGCTAAACCTGAGACACTCCATATGTAGTGTCTCCCACCTATCCTCCTCTAACCAAAAAAAAGGACTGTTTATGGAGGATTGGTAAGGTAAGGCTTTTTTTTCATTGATTCAATCTCTCTTGGTAATTTAGAGTAGAGGAGATAGAGGCTGGGGCAGTTACATGCTCCTCCTGCAGGATCTTAGAGGTAAGGGTCACCAGTGGTGTCCCTGTTGACTTCACCTGCGAGAAGTGCACCCAACTCCAGCTCCTTACAGACCGCGTTAGGGAACTGGAGCTGGAGCTGGATGAACAGGATCATTCGGGAGGCTGAGGGGGTGATAAAGAGGAGTTATAGGGAGGTAGTCACACCTAAGCTACAGGATAAGGTTAGCTGGGGGACTGTCAGGAGAGGGAAGGGGAACAGGCAAATAGTGCAGGGATCTCTGTGGCCATTCCCCTCAATAATATGTATACCACTTTGGATACTGTTTGGTGGGGGTGGGGGTGGGGGTCGGGGAACCTACCAGGGGAAAGCCACAGCGGACAGGTTTCTGGCACTGAGCCTGGCTCTGTGGCTCAGAAGGAAAGGGGAGAGAATAGGAGAGTGACAGTGATAGGAGATTGAATCTTGAGAGGAACAGACAGGAGATTCTGTAGTCGTGAGTGAGACTCCTGGATGGTCTGTTGTCTCCTGGGTGCCAGGGTCAGGGATGTCTCAGATTGAGTCTACAGGATTCATAAGGGGGAAAGAGAGCAGCCAGAAGTCATGGTAAACATCAGTACCAATGAGAAAGATAGGAAAAGGAAGGAGGACCTGGAAAGAGAATATAGGGAGTTAGTTGGAAGCTAGAAGGCAGGATGAGCAGACTAGTAACCTCAGGGTTGCTACCAATGCCACAGGCTAGTGAGGTTAGGAATAGAGAGTGAGTGCAGATGAACACGTGGCTGCAGGTCTGGTGTAGAAGGGAGGGCTTTAGATATGTGAATCATTGGGATACCTTCTGGGAAAGGATGGACCTGTACAAGAAGGACAAGTTGCACATGAACTGGAGGGGCACCAAACTCCTGGGCAGGAGGTTTGTTAGAGGTCTTCAGGAGGGTTTAGCAGCGAGGTGGGAACCTGAGCTATGGATCAGCTGATGGAGTAGGTAGTGAACGGTCAGATACAGTGTGCAGAGAGTCTGTAAGGAGGGATAGTCACTTGATAGGGTAAATGTGTAGTCAGAGTGGTGGGTTGAAGTGTGTCTATTTTAATGCAAGAAGTATCAGGAATAAGGGTGATGAACTCAGAACATGGATCAGTACTTGGAACTATGATGTTGTGGCCGATACAGAGACTTGAATAGCACAGGGGCAGGAATAATGAGAGTCATAGGGTCATAGAGATATATAGCATGTAAACAGACCCTTCAGTACAACCCGTCTGTGCCGACCAGATATCCCAACCCAATCTAGTCCCACCTGCCAGCACCCGCCCCATATCCCTCCAAACCCTTCCTATTCATACACCCATCCAAATGCCTCTTAAATGTTGCAATTGTACCAGCCTCCACCACATCCTCTGGCAGCTCATTCCATAGACGTACCACCCTCTGCGTGAAAAAGTTGCCCCTTAAGTCTCTTTTATATCTTTTCCCTCTCACCCTAAATCTATGCCCTCTAGTTCTGGACTCCCTGACCCCAGGGAAAAGACTTTGTTTATTTATCCTATCCATGCCACTCATAATTTTGCAAACCTCTATAAGGTCACCCTTCAGCCTCCAATGCTCCAGGGAAAACAGCCCCAGCCTGTTCAGCCTCTCCCTGTAGCTCAGATCCTCCAACCCTGGCAATATCCTTGTAAATCTTTTCTGAACCCTTTCAAGTTTCACAACATCTTTCCGATAGGAAGGAGACCAGAATTGCATGCAATATTCCAACAGTGGCCAACCAATGTCCTGTATAGCCGCAACATGACCTCCCATGTACTCAATACTCTGACCAATAAAGGAAAGCATACCAAATGCCTTCTTCACTATCCTATCCACCTGCGACTCCACTTTCAAGGAGCTATGAATCTGCACTCCAAGGTCTCTTTGTTCAGCAACATTCCCTAGTACCTTACCATTAAGTGTATAAGTCCTGCTAAGATTTGCTTTCCCAAAATGCAGCACCTCGCATTTATCTAAATTAAACCCCATCTGCCACTTCTCAGCCCCTTGGCCCATCTGGTCCAGATCCTGTTGTAATCTGTGGTAACCCTCTTCGCTGTCCACTACACCTCCAATTTTGGTGTCATCTGCAAACTTACTAACTGTATCTCTTATGCTCACATCCAAATCATTTATATAAATGACAAAAAGTAGAGGGCCCAGCACCGATCCTTGTGGCACTCCACTGGTCACAGGCCTCCAGTCTGAAAAATAACCCTCCACCACCACCGTCTGTCTTCTACCTTTGAGCCAGTTCTGTATCCAAATGATTAGTTCGCCCTGTATTACATGAGATCTAACCTTGCTAATCAGTCTTCCATGGGGAACCTTGTCAAACGCCTTACTGAAGTTCATATAGATCACATCTACTGCTCTGCCCTCATCAATCTTCTTTGTTACTTCTTTAAAAACCTCAATCAAGTTTGTGAGACATGATTTCCCACGCACAAAGCCATGTTGACTATCCCGAATCAGTCCTCGCCTTTCCAAATACATGTACATCCTGTCCCTCAGGATTCCCTCCAACAACTTGCCCACCACTGAGGTCAGGCTCACTGTCTATAGTTCCCTGGCTTGTCTTTACCACCTTTCTTAAATAGTGGCACCACGTTTGCCAACTCCCAGTCTTCTGTCACCTCACCTGTGACTATCGATTATACAAATATCTCAGCAAGAGGCCCAGCAATCACTTCTTTAGCTTCCCACAGAATTCTCGGGTACACCTGATCATGTCCTAGGGATTTATCCACTTTTAACCATTTCAAGACATCCAGCACTTCCTCCTCCGTAATCTGGACATTTTGCAAAGTGTCACCATCTATTTCCCTACAGTCTATATCTTCCATATCCTTTTCCACAGTAAATACTGATGCAAAATATTCATTTAGTATCTCCCCCATTTCCTGTGGCTCCACACAAAGGCTGCCTTGCTGATCTATTCTCTCCCTAGTTGTTGGATATTCCAGGGTTTAGATGTTTCAAAAGGTATAGTGGACAGCGGGGGGGGGGGGGGGGGGGGGGGGGGGGATGAGGTAAAAGAGGTGGAGGAGTGGCATTGCTAATCAGGGATAGTATCACAGCTGCAGAAAGGGAGAAGTGTTTGTCTATTGAGTCAGTATGAGTAGAAGTCAGAAACAGGAAAGGAGCAGTCACTTTATTGGGAGTTTTCTACACTCCCCCCCCCCACCCCCAATAGCAACAGAAAGACAGATGAGCAGATTGGGAGGCATATTTCAGAAAGGTGCAGGCGTAACAGGGTTGTTATCAGGGGTGACTTTAACTTCCCTAATATTGATTGGAACCTCCTTAGTTCAAATAGTTTGGATGGAGCAGTGTGTCCAGGAAGGGTTCCTGATTCAATATGTAGATAGGCTGATTAGAGGGGAGGTCATATTGGGTTTGGTGCTTGACAACGAACTATATCAGGTGTCAGATCTCTCAGTGGGAAAGCATTTTGGTGATCGTGATCACAACTCCCTAATCTTTACTATACTTATGGAGAGGGATAGGAGCAGATGGTATAGGCAAGCATTTAATTTGGGGAGGGGGAATTACAATGCCTATAGGCAGAACTGGGGTGCCTAAATAGGGAACAGATGTTATCAGGGAAATGCATGACAGAAATGTGGAGGTTGTTTAAGAAGTACTTGCTAATAGTGCTGGACAGGTTTGTCCCACTGAGGCAAGGAAGGGATGTAGGTTGTAAGAATCTTGGGTGATAAGAGATGTGGAATATCTAGTCAAGAGGAAGAAGGAAGCTTACTTAAGATTGAGGAGGCAAGGATCAGACAGGGCTTTAGAGGGGTTCCAAGTTAGCCAGGAAGGAACTGAAGAAATTACTTAGGAGAGCTAGAAGGGGGCATGAAAGAGCTTTAACAGGTAGGATTAAGGAAAACCCCAAAGCATTCTACACTTATGTGAGGAACAAGAGGATGGCCAGAGTGAGGGTAGGGCCGATCAGGGAAAGTGGAGGAAACTTGCGCCTGGAGTCGGAGGAGGTAGGAGAGGTCCTTAATGAATACTTTGCTTCAGTATTCACAACTGAGAGGGACCTTGACATTTCTGACAACAGCGTGAAACAGACTGATACGCTAGAACAGGTTGATGTTAGGAAGGAGGACATGCTGAAAAGTTTGAAAAACATAAGGATAGATAAATCCCCTGGGCCAGACAGGTTACTACAGGAAGTGAGGGAAGAGATTGCTGCGCCTTTAGCAATAGACAATAGGTGCAGGAGTAGGCCATTCAGCCCTTTGAGCCAGTACCACCATTCATTATGATCATGGCTGATCATCCACAATCAGTATCCTCTTCCTGTCTTATCCCCATAACCCTTGATTCCACTATCTTTAAGAGTTCTATCCATCTCTTTCTTGAAAGTATCCAGAGACTTGGCCTCCACTGCCTTCTGGGGCAGAGCAGTCCATATATCCATATATTTGCAAAGAACTTTGCATCCTCACTGTCCACGGCAATGGTGCTAGATGATTGGTGGGTTGCAAATGTTATTCCCTTGTTCAAGAAAGGGGGATAGGGATAATCTTGGGAATTACAGAACAGTCAATTTTACGTCTGTGGTGGGCAAAGTATTGGAGAGGATTTTGAGAGACAGGATATATAATTACTTGGAAAACCATAGTTTGATTAGAGATAGTCAGCATGGCTTTGTGAGGGGCAGATCATGCCTCACAAATCTAACTGAAATCTTTGAGGATGTGACAATACACGTTGATGCATGTAGGGCAGTGGATGTGGTGTACATGGATTTTAGCAAGACGTTTGATAAGGTTCCCCATGGTAGGCTCATTCAGAAAGTCAGGAGGCATGAGATACAGTGAAATCTGGCTGTGTGGATACAGAATTGGCTGGCCCATAGAAGACAGAGTGTGATGGTAGATGGAAAGTATTCAACCTGGAGCTCGGCTCCGCAGGGATCGGTTCTGGAACCTCTGCTCTTTGTGATGTTTATAAATGACTTGGATGAGGAGTGGGTTAGTAAGTTTGCTGATGACATAAAGGTTGGTGGAGTAGTGAATAGTATGGAGGGCTGTTGTAGGTTGCAGCAGGACATTGACAGGATGCAGAACTGAGCTGATAAGTGGCAGATGGATTTCAACCTGGAAAAGTATGAAGTCATTCACTTTGGAAGGTCAAATTTGAATGCAGGGTTAATGGCAGGATTCTTGGCAGTATGGAGGAACAGAGGAATTTTGGGTCCATGTCTGCAGATCCCTCAAAGTTGCCAACCAATTTGATAGGGTTGTTAAGAAGGCGTATGGTGTGTTGGCTTTCATTAGCAGGGGAATTGAGTTGAAGAGCCACGAGGTCATGCTGCAGCTCCATACAGCCCTGGTTAGACCACACTTGGAATATTGTGTTCAGTTCTGGTCGCCTCATTATTGGAAAGATATGGAAACTTTAGTGAGGGTGCAGAGGAGATTTACCAGGATGCTGCCTGGAGAGCATGTCTAATGAAGTAGGGTTGAGGGAGCTAGGGCTTTTCTCATTGGAGTGAAGAAGGATGAGAGGTGACTTGATAGAGGGGTACAAGATGTTGAGAGGCATAGGTAGAGTGGAAAGCCAGAGACTTTTTTCCCACGGCAGAAATGACTATCACAAGGGGGCATAATTTTAAGGTAATTGGAGGAAGGTTTAGTGGAGATGTCAGAGACAGATTCTTTACCCAGAGAGTGGTGAGTGTGTGGAATGCACTGCCAGCAATGATGGTAGTCAGATACATTAGGGACATTTAAGCAACTGTTGGATAAGCACAGGGAAGATGGTACAATGAAGGGTATGTAGGTTAGTCTGATCTTAGAGTAAACTAAAAGGCCAGCACACCATCAAGGGCCAAAGGACCTGTAGTGTTCTATGTTCAATTTAATCTTTGTGCTGAGCGAACATTTTAAAAAATGCATTTATGGGATGTGAGTGTTGCTGTCCAACCCTAAATGCCCATGAGAAGCCCCAGTAACTGCTAACCTTCAGGTTTGCAGCCCTGCATCTTATTTTATCCTAAATATATCTCTCGGCCTTTTCAGCAACAAGATAACCTACTTCCAGCTCTGTAATATCACCATCTGTGCCCTCGCCTTATGAACCCCTCACCATGCCTTTGTCACCTCACACTTCAATATTCCTGTATGGCCATCCTCATATCCTCAATCCTCTATAAACTTAAGTTCATCCAAAGCACTAAGGTATCGCACTCTTCCATATCTCTGACTTCAAAGTGTACTCTGTTTCATACATCATTGGTGGTCAATTAGCTACTTAGAAAATTCCCTCCAAAAATCTGTGCTCGTAGCTTTCTCCTTCTCCTCCACTGAGACATCTTGGTAATGCCCAATTCTTCAGTCAAGCTTTTGATTACCCTATACATTTTCATTTAATCTTGCCACTGTGAAGTACTTTGGGATTTGTTTCTATATTAAAGACACTGTATAAGTTGTTAGCATGGTTGGATACATTTATTAGTCATTTGGTCAGTAATTATCTGGTCTCCAAGGCATGATTTTCCTTTTGAATAACTTGATGTGGGATTGCATTAATCCCAATTATTGCAAATGTGATAACTGTAAATTACCTGAATGTACACCTTTGCAGACACTAGAGTTAGAAAAAATATACAAATAATAGAATCCTTATATACAAAAGAGGCTATTTGGCCCATCAAGTCATTGTGAAGCAGCAGTGCTGACCACTGGGCCACCCGTGCCACCCAAAAAGAATAGGCACTGAGACAAGACAGTTTATAAAATCCCCAAATCATAATATACTTTGCATAAATTGAAATTACATTGAAAATGATCACGATGCATGCCCTGTTTTTCAGTTATTAACATTTGCGTCCAAAGTTTTTCCTGTAATTTAATTTTTTTTAAATTTCCCAGCCACTCCAATACAAGAGGTCACATTTCCCATTTCTCAATATTGAATTTTACTTCATAATTTGTTGCTGCTTCCCCAGCATTTCCCATAATTTGAAATTGTTCAGTTTCCTAATTGAAAATAAACTATCATATGATAAAAAGTGTCATCACAGAAATATTCAACCATTCAATCATGGCGAAGCACATACAAATATATAATTTTTCTATATGGTTGTGTTTCTATCATGAGATAATTTTTTAAAAGTCAAATTAATGAAGCTTTTAAATTCATTCTTCATGTAATTCTTGATAATACAGTGAGAAAACAATCCTGAATGCTGGAAGTGCATGAGGTAAGTGACAGACCTTTACCAATATGCTGCGAAATTGGTGTCAGTATGTATCTTCAAATGTCATGCCCAGGTCTGTGCTATAATTACTTGATGTATGCATTGGGAGATGTGAATATAGCCAGAATTTCAATTATGCATTGCTTAGAGATGTATGTCCTAATCATGATTGGGTTTCCATAAAATATAATCAAAAGTTGTGAACTTGTGAAGTATTGGCAGTGCTGAACAGTACATGAACTGATTAACAACAACACCTCACTGTGTGCAATTACTGTCCTCCTATCTGATTAACATAAGCATCAAGAATTATTTCCTTCACAGATTCCTTAAAGCACATTATCTCCTTCTCCCTCTGTTCCCAAATCCTGGAAATAGTTTATGATGTTCTTTCACATATGGTGTGCAGTTTTGTCTGGGGGCTGCACTTTAATATGCCAAACAGAAAAAGATCCACCTCATCCACCTCTTGCAATTTAACCTCTATTTCCATCAACAATAAAAAGCAAAGAACTGCAAATGCTGGAAATCTGAAACAAAAACAGGATTTGCTGGATTAGACTACATGTGACTACAGGTAAGGTATTATTTATGCTGATCAGGGTGGGTGGGGGTGAGTAGGTATGTGAAGAGTGCCTGATGAAGGGCTTTTGCCCGAAATGTCGATTTCGCTGCTCGTTGGATGCTGCCTGAACTGCTGTGCTCTTCCAGCACCACTAATCCAGTATTTGGTTTTCAGCATCTGCAGTCATTGTTTTTACCACAGTGAAGAGTGAACCCAGGGGAAGTGAGAAAAGTTGGTGGGCAGACAAAGGGATTGTTGAAAGTAAGCCAGGGAAGAAGGAAAGCTAGATGGGTGATAAGGGTAATTGAAAATGGGTTCCTGTGCTGAAAACAACCTATTCATGACAAGACCTGAGGTTTTGGGTTGGGTAATAGACATAGAAGAAGGTGTCATGCTCTAAAATTGTTAAACTCAATACTGAGTTCTGAAGGCTGTAAAGTCTGCAAATGGGAAATGAGGTGAAGTGATGAAACTGGGTGACTGCCTTGTGGAACATCTACATTCTGTTCATAAAAATGACCCTGAGCTTCCAGTTGCCTGTCATTTCAATGCACCACCATGTTCCCATGCCAACGTTTCTGTCTCAGGTCTGCTGTAGTCTTCCAGTGAAGCTCAATGCAAGCCTCAAATTCCATAAAGTACCTTCAGGACTCAACAAACATCTCCTTCCTTGTCTGTTACCCACCCCGACACTCCGGGTGCATCAGTGGTGGACAGAATGAACATTTGTGGATGTGGTGCCAATTAGGTGAGTCCCTTTGTTCTAGTTGGTATCAAGCTTCTTGAGCACTGTTGCAGCTGCACTCATCCAGGCAAGTAGGAAGTGGTCCATCACATTGCTTATTTGTGTCTTGTAGGTAGTGGATGGGCTTTGGGAGAGTCAGGAGGTGAGTTGTTACAGGATTCCTAATCTCTGACTTGCTATTGTAGCTGTACTATTTGTATAGCTAGCCCAGTTTAGTTTTTGATCACTGGTAATACCCAGAATGTAGATAGTTAGCGATTCAGTGATGGTAATGCCAGCGAGTGTTAAGAAATGAAAGTAAGATTTTCTCTTGCCTGACATTTAGTGGGGCATGAATATGATTTGCCATTTGTCCAAGCCTTCCTATTGTCCAGTTTTTGCTGCATGAACTGCTTCAATATTTGGTAGTGAACTTTGTGCAAACATCCCCACTTCTGACCTTAAGGTGGAGATAGCTGCTGAAGGTGGTTGGGCCTAGGATACTGTCCTAAGGAACTCCAACAGAAATGTCTTGGATCTGAGATAACTGACCTTGAACCACAGCCATCTTTCTTTGGCCAGGTATGATTCCAACCAGTATTGAGTTTTACTTCTGGTCCCATTTACTCAGGTTTAACTAGGATTCTTTGATGCATACTTAGGCAATTGTGGCCTTGATGTCAAGAGCAGTCACTCTCACCTCACCTCTGGAATTCAGCTCTTTAGTTCGTATTTGAACCATGGATGTAATTAATTTATGAGTTGAATGGCCCTGGTGGAATCTAAACTAATAGTCAGCAAACAGGTTATTGTGAAGCAACCAACACTTTACTGGTGATCAAGAATAGATCGATGAGGTGATATTTGGCTGGGTTGGATTTTTCCTGCTTTTTGTCTACAGGACACACTTGGGCAATTTTTCACATGATTGCGAAGATGCCAGTGTTATAACTGTAATGGAATAGCTTGTCTAGGGGCACTGTAGGTTCTGCAGCACAAGTCTTTCCGCAATTATGGGAATATTGTCAGGGCCCATAGCCTTTGCAGTATTCAATGATTTCAGCTGTTTCATGATATCACATAGAGTGAATCAAATTGGCTGCAGAGTGGCATCTGTGATGTTGTTAAGAGAAACCAAGATGGATCCATTCAGCATTTCTGACTGAGGTAGTTGCAAATCCTTTAGCTTTATCTTTTATACTGATGTGCTGGGTTCCCCCACTGAGAATGGCAATATTTGTGGAGCTTCCACCTCCTATGAATTGTTTAATTGCCCACTACCATCCATGAATGAGTGTGGCAAGAATGCAGAGCTTTACTCTGGTCCATTGATCATCGAATTGCTTGGCTCTGTCTGTCACTTTTTGCTTATGCTGTTTGGCATGCAAGTAGACCTGTGTTGTAACTTCACTGGGTCTACCCCTCATTTTTAGCTATACTTGGTGCTACTCCTGGCATACCCTCATGCAATCATCATTCAACCAGGTTTAATCCTCTGGCTTGATATTAATGGTACGATGGGGTTATGCTGTGCCAAGAGGTTATAAATTGTGTTGGAATATAGTTCTGCTGATGACACACAGTGCCTATGGATAACGACTCTTGGGTTTATAGATTTGTTTGAAATTTATGTATCACACAACACATTGAAGGGTATTCTTAAAATGAAGACAAGACTTTGTCCCCACTGGGTCACTGTTGTGGTCATGCCTACTGATTCTACATAGCAGGCAAACTGGTGAAAGTGAGTTCAAGTATATTTTTCACTTTTGTTAGTCCATTCATCACCTGCGCAGACCTAGTCTAGCAGCAACATCCTTTGGGACTTAACCAGTTTGGGCAGCAGTGGTGCTGCCAAGCCACTCTAACTGATGGACATTGAAATTCACCCCTCCAGAGTTCATTTTGTGCTCGTGACACCTTCAGTGCTCCTTCATGTAACATTCAACATGAAGGAGCACTGATCCATCAGCTGAGGTATGGGCAGGAAATAGAAATCAGCAGGACATTTCCTTGTACATGTGTTTTTGTGAAGGAAGTGAAGGGGTGAGGGCAGACGTGCAAGTCATGTATTAGTCTTGGTCAAAGGACTGGTCAGTCACAACGCAGGTATTCCTGATGAAGGGCTTTTGCCCGAAATGTCGATATTACTGCTCCTCAGATGCTGCCTGAACTGCTGTGCTCTTCCAGCACCACTAATCCACAATTCAGGAAATCCTAGGTTGAAGAAAAAGCAAGACTTACTGGAAGCATGGTATGGGAAGTGACATCGTCAGAAAAGAAGTGATGGACATGGAGAAACTAAGAGAACAGTTTTAGCATTTTAGTGGATAGTGAGGTGGAAGGAAGTATAATCAAGATAACTGTGAGAGCACATATTGATTGAAACTTTAATCAGTTTGGTTTACCCGTTGGAGTTTGAAGAATGAGAGATGATCTGATTGAAATAAACAAAATACTGAGGGGATTTGACAGGGTTGATTCAGACAGAATATTTTCCATTGTGGAAGAGAGTAGAACTAGGACACATACTTTTACAATAAGAGATTTTATGAAGCTTAAAATCAAACATAGCTGATCAGGCTCAAAAACCTAAGGTGGACTTGTCCAGTATTATCATCAGCTAAGATTACAACTGCAGGTTCACCTTCATCCACTTTACTTGTTATGCAAAAGAATGCTAACAAATAAGTTAAATATGTTTTTGCTTTTGCAAAACCATGTTTGCGCTATCTGATCCCAATACGATGTTCTAAATATCCTGCAGAAAAGCCTGGCTGGAGAAATTTTGAAGACACATGTTGAACCTTTTGCTCATATTACATATAAATAGTATGGGATCAGAGCTCAGGAAGAAAAAGAAGAAATATTTGCAAAAAGGCCAATGGAAAAATCAAGGCCAATGTAGATACTGTGGAGGTCACCATACAAAAGAAAAAAGAAGCATAAAGATCTGCAGTTTAATGTCTGCAGCAGACAGTAAGCAAAATTGACTCAGCTCATTCTAAAGTCTAAAGTTTTGATTAGTAACCCTATATGTAGCAGAAGAGATTTGCATTGTTTGCAGGTTACTAAGCGATTGACTGCTGAACAGATCCTAAAAGTTCACAGAGATGTTTTTACAGGATCTGGATATCTTCCTAGTGAGTATTACCATGAACTTTCACATAGCATGTACAACTCAGAAACAGAACATTGGGCCCAGGAGCTCTATGTTGGATGGTGCGTTGCTTTTCTTTTGCTAGGATTAAGGATGTCTCTAAAAGTTTCCTGCGTATTGTTAAGGGTAAGATTGAGAAGCTGGAAATTATTGTGCATATTTGTAGGAATGACATTTTTAGGGAAAAGATTAAAGCAGTACAGAGTGAATTTAAGAGATTACAAAGAAGATTAAAAAATAGAACCTTAAAAATAGTCATCTCTGGTTTACTCCCAATGCCAAACTCAAACAAGGGAAGAAACAAAAGGATTAAAGAATAAATCAATGCCCTGAAGATGTTATTCAGGAATTCAGGTTTTTGGACAATTGAAATGTCTTTTGGGATCGAAAAGACTTGTTCAAAAAGGATGAGTCTAACCTGAGCTAGGGGACCAATATCTTAGCAGGGAGGTTTGCTTGTTCCTTTAAGGGAGATTTTATACTGATAGAGAGGGGATGTGGAGGAATTCTAAATAGCAGTGTTAATAGAAAGATTGATGGTGAAGGTTCTGAATGTGAAGTCGGCACATCAATTAGAAAAGAAAAACAAGAGGGAGTCGGAGTGGGTAGTAACTCTGAAGAACTCAATTGCACTTATTTCAATGCAAAGAGTCTTACGTAAGGCTAATGAACTGAGAGCATGTTTACAAACATGGGACTGGGATGTCCTAGCTATTACAGAAACTTGGATTAGACTGGCAGCTCAGTGTTCTGGATTTTCGATGCTATAGGACAGATAAGGAAGGAGGCAAAAAAGGAGTGGGGTGGCATTTTTGATTAAGGAATACATTACTGCTTCAGCTAGAGGAGGTATTTGTGAAAAATAGTCCAGTGAAAATATATGGATAGAAATTAGAAAGGAATGATCACCTTGATGTGACTGTATTATAGGCCCCCAATAGTAAGACAGAAATTAACAAACAAATATGTAAGGAGATCTCAGATATACGTAAGCATAATAAAGGGGAGTTTTAATTTTCCAAACATTGACTGGGGCTACCGTAGTGTAGAAGGTTTGGATGGTGAAGAATTTGTCAAATGTGTTTGAGAAAATTTTCTTTATCAATATGTGAATGCGCCTACTAGAGAAGGAGTAAATCTAGACCTTCTATTGGGCAATAAGGCAGGGCAGGTGACTGAAGTAAAAGTGAGTGAACAGTTTAGGTCTAGCGATCATAACTCAATTAAAAGGTTATGGAAAAGGAAAAGGACCTTGGAGTGCAGATTCATAGCTCCTTGAAAGTGGAGTCACACTTGAAAATGAAGTGAAGAAGGCGTTTGGTATGCTTTCTTTTATTGATCAGAGTATTGAGAACGGGAGTTGGGAGGTCATGTTGCAGCTGTATAGGACATTGTTTAGGCCACTGTTGGAATATTGTGTGCAATTCCAGTCTCCTTCCTATCGGAAGGATGTTGTGAAACTTGAAAGGGTTCAGAAAAGATTTACAAGGATGTTGTCAGGGTTGGAGGATTTCAGCTATAGGGAGAGGCTGAATAGGCAGGGGCTATTTTCCCTTGAACATCGGAGGCTGAGGGGTGACCTTATAGAGGTTTATAAAATCATGAGGGACATGGATAGGATAAATAGACAAAGTCTCTTCCCTGGGGTGGGGGAGTCCAGAACTAGAGGGATTAGGTTTAGGGTGAGAGGGGCAAGATATAAAAGAGACCTAAGGGTCAACATTTTCATACAGAGGGTGGTGCATGTATGGAATGAGCTGCGAGAGGAAGTGGTGGAGGCTGGTACAATTGCAACATTTAAGAGGCATCTGGGAGATTCAAGAAGGTGGCGACCCAGTAGGTCTGAGTCTACAGAACTCTGCCTAAGACTCGGGCAAAGTGGGGTGCCCACCTTCATCTCACCTGTTAAACCACTCAAAATAGCTTTTTTCCCAGCATTCTCAGCCATTTTACATCAAACTTTAACAGTTTGGTGTTTTTTTAAAAAGTGAGTTAGGGCAAAAACTCTCACAGTTTGCAATAGGCAGGGACCCCTCCCCCACTACCTCCCGTAGCAGGGACGTCCATGGCCGCCTCGGGGGACTTACCTGCAGAGGCGAGCTTGATCTCCGAGATCGTCAAACTCCAGGAGAAGATCAATCCGTCCATAAGGAGGCCCGGTCCAGGTCGGAGTCAATCTCAGTCATGCTGCAGAAGCATGACCTCGAGATCGAAAAACTCGGGCAGCGTGTCAGAGGGGCGAAGTAATGAGCCACGGTCTCGGAGACTGCTGCTGAGTCATCCGTGGGTCAGGTCCAGGCTCTGGAGCGGCGAGTCTGGACCTTGGAGGAGCACATCGCCAACCTCGAAAATCAAGGTCGTTGGAAAAATATCTGGTTGCTGGGCCTTCCCGAACGGGAGGAGAAAGGCCAGCTTGTGGATTTCTTGGAGCAATGGCTCCCACAATTATTGAAATTGGAGTCGGAGCTGGGCTGAGTGGGGGTGGAGCGGGCCCACCAGGTTGCCGTGCACAGGCCTGAGTCGGACCAACGCCCCCGCCCGGTTCTAATCTGACTTCAATGTTACAAGGAAAAACAAGTGCTCCTAGAGGCCTCCAGGGTCCCGGGGAAGGATCTCCATGCCATGATGAACAAGGACTCCAAGATAATGCTGTTTCAGGGATTTTTCTTCGGTCGTGGTCTGCAAGAGGAGGGCATTCGATGAGGCGAAGAAGCGTCTGAGAGACTTAAATATTCAATATGCACTTCAGTCATGGAGGATCTGTTTAACTTTGTTATAACCAGAGAAAGTAAAAGAATTCCTGGATGCTTTCAAATAGACTGCGGGACTTGAACTGTATGGATAGCGACTTTATTTCACCCCCCCCCCCCCCCTTTTGTTGACACAACTTTCTTTTTTCAATCTCTCTTTTGCCCATCTTTCCTTGGGGGTGGTGGGGGGGTGGGGAGCTTGTTCTTTATCCTTTCTTTGGTCTCCTATCTATAGCTCGTGCAGCTTCTTTGATTTTTGGGGGAGGTTTTTTTCAGTGGGGTTTTCTTTCTTTTTTCTTATTTAGAGCCATGGTCACAGAGATGTACAGCATGGAAACAAACCCTCAGTCCAACTTGTCCATGCCGACCGGATATCCCAACCCAGTCTATTCCCACCTGCCAGCACTCGGCCCATACCCCTCCAAACCCTTCCTATTCATATACCCATCCATATGCCTCTTAAATGTTGCAATTGTACCAGCCTCCACCACTTCCTCTCGCAGCTCATTCCATACACTCACCACCCTCTGTGTGATAAGGTTGCCCCTTAGGTCTCTTTTATATCTTTCCCCTCTCACCCCAAAGCTATGCCCTCTAGTTCTGGACTCCCCGACCACAGGGAAAAGACTTTGTCTATTCATCCTATCCATGCCCCTCATAATTTTGTAAGCTTCTATAAGCTCACCCCTCAGCCTCCGACGCTCCAGGGAAAACAGCCCCAGCCTGTTCAGGCTCTTCCTATAGGTCAAATCCTCCAACCCTGGCAACATCCTTGTAAATCTTTTCTGAACCCTTTCAAGTTTCACAACATCTTTCCGATAGGAAGGAGACCAGAATGGCATGCAATAGTCCAACAGTGGCCTAACCAATGTCCTGGAAGCAGGCACTGAGGAAGCAAATGTGGCTGTGGTAGCGAGTCTGTTTCAGTACATGGTTGAAGAGCTTCAGGGCTGAGGAGATGACCTGGGGGATGCAGTGAGTTGGAGACTCACTGAGATTCCTGTGGAGAGAGGCGGAGAACTTCTTCAAGATAGGCATCCTTGCAAGAGGATTCGCAGTAAGGCTAAAGTCAACTAGGCAAAAGTGAGGACTGCAGATGCTGGAAACCAGAGTTTAGATTAGAGTGGTGCTGGAAAAGCACAGCAGGTCAGGCAGCATCTGAGGAGCAGGAAAATCGATGTTTCAGGCAAAAGCCCTTCATCATCAATTTTCCTGCTCTTCGGATGCTGCCTGACCTGCTGTGCTTTTCCAGCACCACACTGATCTAAACTCTGGTTTCCAGCATCTGCAGTTCTCACGTTTGCCTAACCAATGTCCTGTACAGCTGCAACATGACCTCCCAACTCCTGTACTCAATACTCTGACCAATAAAAGAAAGCATACCAAACGCCTTCTTCGCTATCCTATCTACCTGTGACTCCACTTTCAAGGAGGTATGAATCTGCACTCCAAGGTCTCGTTGTTCAGCAACTCTCCCGAGGACCTTACCATTAAGTGTATAAGTCCTGCTAAGATTTGCTTTCCCAAAATGCAGCACCTCGCATAGTTGCCTAATACTTGCTGGAATTGTAATTTTGTAACTTTATATATTTCTATCTTGTTTGTTTTATTAAACAGATCTAGGTGATGGTGGGGGGGTCACACACTTTTATCTCCTGTTTTTTAAGAGACTTGAATTTATTTACTCCATTTTGTAATGCCTGGGCCGAGGGCAGGGACCTAGCTGGGAGAGGTTATGGTGGGGTTATTGGAAAGTAGCATTGCCCCCTTGAGAGCAAGGGGGAAAGTCTCCTTTCAAATATTATTTTGTGTTATTTTTACTTAGGAGTAATTCTTAATTGTGTTGATTTAACTGGTTTAAACAGTTTTTTTATATGTGAATTTTTTATGGTTTTTATTCAATGTCTTTTGGGTGGGGTTCTTCCTCCTGGGGGGTCTCCGGCTTGCCTGGACAATCATGGCTAGCCATTTGTTTAGGTGGTGCACCTGGAATGTCAAGGGGAGTCACTCGCCAATCAAAAGGAAAAAAGTTATTATCAAGTCTTAAAAAAGAAAGGGTTGATGTAGCTCTTTTACAGGAGACCCATCTACTTGAAAAGGAGCACTCAAAGCTACAACAGAGTGGGTTTGGCCAGGTGTTCTTTTCGTCTTTCAGCTGAAAAAGTAGGGGAGTAGCCATTCTTATTTGGAAAAATCTTCTTTTCCAAATGTTAAGCCAGTATATATTGATCAAAGCCCTAGTATACAGAGAGGAATATGGGATTTTGAATCTTTATGTCCCCTGGCACACCCTTTTAAATTTGTAACGGAAGCATTCTCTAAGTTAATGGCCTTTGGGGTCTGCCATACAATTATAGGGGGAGATTTTAACTGTATTATTGACCCAGAGATGGACAGGATACTTAGGAGCACTGCGGGCATATCTCTGAGATCCAGGCAACTGGCGGATTTGAACAAGGAGCTGGGACTAGTAAATGTATGGAGGTGTCTCCATCCCCAGGGTAGAGACTTTACGTTCTATTCTAACCCACGCGAGTGCCAAAACAGAGTTGATATGTTTTCTGCCCCCTTGACCATTTTGAATTTGATACTGTCTTGTAAAATAGATAATATAACTATTTCTGATCATGTCGCAGTATATATGGAAGTTAAGACTAGGGATAATGGGATAAGTCCCCAACATTGGCGTATGGACCCATTCTTACTGAAGGATAGCAAGTTTATAAAGTATTTTTCGCAGGAATTTAAAACCTTCTGGGATAACAACTCAAGTATGGCCAGTAACCCTTCGATGATGTGGGAGACCACTAAGGCATACGGGCTTGGTCATCTCATATTCTGCGACTCAGAAAAGACCAATGGGAGAACAACAGTGACTGTTCGAGGCTTGCCTGAAGGCAGGTGAAACTGCACATGTTGATAGGCCGTCCATTACTAAACTACAAAGGATCATAGCCCTTAGGGCACCCTTGAATGCCACACTTACTCAAACAGCAAAGAGGGAAATACTATTCGCGAAGCAGAGATCATTTGAATATGGTGACAAGCCTGCAGATATCTAGCGTACCTTGCTAAGAAAACAAAAGGCTCCACAAGCTATTACATCCATTAGAGAGAGTGCTGGTACCCTGACTTGTAATCGTAAAAAGATCAATACGGCCTTTAGAAAGTTCTATTTTGAATTGTATAAGTTGCAGAACTGTGAGGATAGAACTAGGAAGACGGAGTCTTTCTTTGAAAATCTGGCCCTTTTGGGCCTAACCTCGGAGCAGGTGTCAATCTTGAATGCCCCCTTCACAACCCAGGAAGTACAGGACGCGGTTAGGCAGCTTCAGAATGGCAAAGTGCCTGGGCCAGACAGATTCCAGGTTGAGTTCTATAAAGAATTTAAAGGGTAATTAGCCGGGCCACTCATGAATATGTAAAACTATCCACACAGTCAGGGCTGCCTCCCGCCTTTGCTGAGAGAAGCAAATATTTCTCTCATTCTTAAGAAGGGATAGGCCCCAAAAGATTGCTCTTCATATTGACCCATATCCTCGTTGAATGTGGATTTTAAAATTCTCTCAAAAATGTTAGCATTAAGACTGGAGGGGGTTTTACCATTAATTATAAAAGAGGACCAGACGGGGTTTATAAAGCTCGCAGGTCAGCTAATAACATTAGACGGGTCTTAAATATGATACAAGCCTGCCAGCAGGAAGCGATATCGGGTTTGGTTATGTCCCTAGATGCAGAGAAGCCATTTGACCGGGTAGATTGGCCATATCTTTTTTATGCGCTGGAACGGTTCGGTGTCGGAGAGGTCTTTACTAAATGAGTTTCAGTATTATATAATGATCCCAAAGCAGCGGTGATCACCAACGGTTTAAGTTCAGATAGCTTTAGCGTTGGCAGAGGCTGTTGCCAGGGATGTCCTCTCTCACCATTACTATTTATGCTAGTGATTGAACCACTAGAGGAAGCTATATGAACTGACCCTAATATAAAGGCTCCGAGGGTTGGATTGGGCAAGCACAAAATTACTCTGTATGCAGATGATGTCCTCTGTTTCTTAAGTGATCCTTTGACATCCGTGCCCTGCTTAATTCAACATCTATTCAGTATGTTTTCAGGTTACAAAATCAATTTTATGAAATCGGAGGCCATGCCGTTGGGAGGCCTTCCCAATATATCCAACTTACCGGACGGATCTTGTTTTCCCTTTCGGTGGTCACTAGAAGGTTTTCTGTACTTAGGTATTTTTTATCACTCCAGTATTTGGTCAGCTATATAAAGCCAATTACGTACACTTATTAGAGAAAATAGGGCAGGACCTTCAACGCTAGGGACATCTCCTATTACCCTGACTAGGCAGAGTAGCCTTAGTTAAGATGAATATGCTATCTCATCTTCTATATCTTATGAGAATGCTCACTTGTTGCTGCCGAGACAGGCATTGCATAACCTTTACGGCTGGCTCAGCTCCTTTATTTGGAATCATAGACGGCCCCTTATCAAATTAGAAAAGTTGCAGCTCCCACAAGTAAGGGGAGGACTGGACTTTCCAGATTTCAGTAGGTACCAATTGAGCTCCCTATTATCTTATGTAGCTGATTGGGTCTCTTGTAACCCACAATCAATCTGGTTAGATATTGAGACCTCCCAAGCAAAATGTCCCCTCATCAATCTGTTATTTATGGACAAGATGAGAGTTATTACGGACTATCATAAAAACCCTATTGTACTAAATACAATCAAAGCCTGAAGGATAATGCGACAAGATGAGAGTAACTTGCAAAAAACTCCCCCTTCTACCCCTATAGTGGGAACATTGGGATTCCAGCCAGGGCTGACTGATGCTACATTCAAAACTTGGGGGAGTCCAGAGGTATCTCCTGTTTGGGAGACCTGTTCGATGGGGAGGTCATGATGTCCTTTGAGCAGCTGCGCCAGAAGTTTGAACTGCCTAACAAGGACCTCTTTCGGTATTTTCAAATACAAGACTTTATACAAAAGAAGACCACACTGATTGTCAATCCTTATAAATCGGATAGGGAAAGGAGAGTGCTATGGCCGATGGGGCTGCCCTCGGTCAGTACTTTTTATCACTCATCATACAATAAGGTTTTGAAGGACATGGAACGGTTATATAAAACCTGGAATCAAAAATTAGGGTTGGAAATCTCTTTAGAAATGTGGGAGAACGTCTGGGAAAATGCCAGGAAGATTTCTATCTGTAACAGAACTCAAGCTACTCAATTAGAGATACTTCACAGGGCTCACATAGCACCTGAACGACTTGCAAAGTTCAAGGCAGGAGCATCCCCAATGTGTCCTAAATGCAAAATTGAAGTTGGCACTCTCACGCATTGTCTATGGACATGCCATAAGATCCGTAGATATTGGAATAGAGTAGCGAGTGTCTTGACAGAGATTTTGGGTGCGGATGTTGGATCGGATCCAACGTCCCTACTTTTGGGCTCTCCAAATTTTCCCTCTCTGGACATATACGGGAGGATATTATTTACTATCCTTTCCTTTTGTGCAAGGAAAAATACTTTAGTGGATTGGGTATCCGAAGGTCCCCCAGGACTTTCAAACTGGCGCAAGATAGCCATGGAATATATCCCCCTTAACTTCCTTACGACTATGGTGGACCAAAAAACGGAATTATTTTATAGAACATGGCAGCCCTTTTTGAACTACATCGACACAGATATTTCGGCCATACTGTCCAAGGCTTTTGCTTAGCTGTGGTAATGGTTCTGGCTGGTTCAGGGGTCCCTGGGAGGAAGAATCCCATTTAAATACAGGTTCTATTATGACTTGATATAAATCTATTTTGAGCATGTATCTAGTTATTTAATTACTTAGTTGTTAGTAATATATGATGTCCTATTTTATGTTTTGGTTGTTTGTAGAATAGATTAGTAGTTAGTTTTTAAAAAATATAATTTTATATTTATGTTGTTATTATATTGTAAAGTGGAATACACTAGTTTGTATTATTTTTGTAATTTTGTAAAAAAATCTTTAAAATTTTCTTTTCTAATAAAAATATCTATTAAAAAAAAAGGCATCTGGATGGGTACATGAATAGGAAGGGTTTAGAGGGATATAGGCCGGGTGCTGGCAGGTGGGACTATATTGGGTTGGGATACCTGATCAGTATGGACAAATTGGACCACAGGGTGTGTTTCCGTGCTGTACATCTCTATGACTCTATGATAAGCCTTCCATAAAAATTAAAGTGGGAGCATCAGAAAATTCATGAGGAATCTGAACAGATTTCCTGTGAAAGATTAAGAAGTGTAAAAGAGGACTCGGCAAGATGTCGGCGATTCTGTAGGACTGCTGTGGACACCTCTGCCTAACAGTCAAGGTATACTGGTGTTTTTTGCCATCCCTGGCCAACTTATGTGGTGGAAATATTAGTTTAAAACCTTACAGATCACATATTTGTTAATATTTGGGAGTGGGAAGGATGCCAAAGGGAAAAGGAGCAAGCAAACAGCAGCAGGGAGGACACTCCCCTGCAGCACCTACAACACCAGAGACTACAGCAACAGCAGCCTCTCCTGAACCCCCCCCTCCCCGGGGACCTGACAGACTCACAGGAATTGGCCGCAGCGATGGAGAGACTTACCTTGAAAGTTGTGGCTGCAAGTGAAGAAATCCGTGAGGAGATTCGTGCCCAGGTGCAACCTATTGCATCCATACAGCAGAAGCAGGAGCAGGAGATCCAGGGCCTCAGGGAGAGGCTGGTGGAGGTGGAGGGTCGAACTAAGGCCTTGGAAGCTGCAATTGGGTCCTCATCCAGTCGGATCCAGGTGCTGGAGAGAGAGGTGCGGGCCTTGCGAAACCATATCGACGACCTTGAAAGTTGAGGTCGGAGGATAAATCTCCAAATTGTTGGGCTCCCTTAAGGTGAGGAAGGTGAGCAGCCAGTTAGTTTCTTTGAAAACTGGCTGCCTAAGTTTTTGGACCGTGGGCATATTGGGTTACAGTGCACAGGTCAGGGCTGGTGCAGCATCCCCACCTGGTCCTAGTGCACTTCCACTCAGATAAGGACAAGCAAAAAGTCATAGAAGCTTCCAGATCCCTGGGAAAAGAATCTCAGGCGCTGTTGTACAAGGGGTCAAAAATCATGTTTTTCCAGGATTTTTCAGCAGCTGTAATCCAAAAGAGGAAGTCCTTTGATGAAGTTAAAAAGATGCTGAGGAACCTGGGCATCCAGTACTCCATGAGATACTCCACAGTACTTCGTTTCAGCCATGAGGACTCAGTTTGTACATTTGATTCGGCAGAGAAGGCTAAAAACTTTGTGGACTCTTTAAAATAGAAGGATTGGCCTGAAGAATATGGTTAATGTTTGTTCTCTTTTCTATTTTTCCCCATGTTTTCCCTTCCTTTTTTTTTATTCCTTTCTTTCTCCCTAATAATGTCCTTTTTGGAAAGGGGGGAAAAGACTTTGGAATAAGTTGTTCCTTTTTTTTAATAACTAGATTTTCTGATGGGAAATTTTGTGGATGTTCTTTGTTGTCTCTCTCCCTTTTTTTTGTTTGTTCTGCTTCTCTTTTAGTCACAAGTAGGGGTGTCATAAAGCCAGGGATGGGTGGAGTGCTCATCCTGACTTTGTCTTTTGATTTAAGGATTTTTTTTTCTGGCCTAAGGCTGGGGCACAGTGCAGGTTTGAAGGAGCTGTGAAGGAGGGAATGGGTAGGGTAAGTGCCCCCTATGGGCAGGGGGAAGAGTCTTCCATTTAAGGTTTGATAGTTGGTTTTCTTTTGGTAGTAATAGTTATGATAGAGTAGTTTTTGTATATATAGTTTTTTTTGATTCTATGAGTCTTTATTGACTTATGCTCGGTGCCTTGTAAGCAGGGTTCTCCCTCTGAGGGGTTCAAGGGTGTCTGAAAGGGGATATGGCTAAGTGTCTTGTTAAATGGTGCACCTGGAACATTAAGGGAAGTCTTTTGCCTATTAAAAGCCTTAAGAGGGAAAGGGTTGATATCGCTTTGTTGCAGGAAACCCATTTTGATGATGGGGAACACCTGAAAGTACAACAGGAGGGTTATGACCGGCTATTCTTTTCATCCTTTACGACTATAAGTAGGGGACCGATAGTACTTATCCAGAAAAATCTTCCATTCACATTATTAGAGCAGGTGAAAGATGAGCAGGGATGGTTTGTGATACTTAAAGCCCTGATACATGGGGAAGAATATGGCATTTTAAACATTTACTGTCCTCCGGCGCATCCCTTCAAATCTTTGATTAGTGCTTTCTCCAAGTTGAGTGCTTTTGGAACACGGCACATTATTATAGAGGGGGATTTTAATTGTCTTTTGGATCCGACAGTGGACAGGATGCCTTGTGGGCCCCTAGCTATTTCTTTGCAGGCCAAGCAGGTGGTTGACTTATGCGAGGAGTTGGGGCTGGTGGATATTTGGAGATGTCTTCACCCTACCGGCAGGGACTTCACCTTTTTTTCAAACCCACATAAATGTCACATGAGAATTGACCTCTTTCTGGCTCCCTTGGCCCTTCTGGATTCGATTATGGGTTGTAAAATTGGGAATATAGCTAGCTCTGATCATGCATAGTATATTTGGAAGTTAAGGCCAAGAGTGAAGGGCTAGGTTTGCAGCACTGGTGTTTGGACCCCTTTCTCCTTAAGGATTCCAAATTTGTGGAATACTTTTTGAAGGAGTTTCAGGAATTCTTAACTATCAACTCAGGCATGGCTAGTAGTCTGTCCATGCTATGGGAGACTGCGAAGGCCTTCACTAGGGGATTAGCTATTTCCTATTCGGCTAGCCGGAAGTGACAGAAGGAGGAACAGCAGCGTCTACTTGAGACGCGGTTGAAAGCCACAGAGGCAGCACATTTTGCGCAGCCTTCGGTGACTAAGCTACAGCAGATCACAGCCCTCCGAGCTGCCTTGAATTCAATACTGACACAAAACACAAAGAAAGAACCTGCTTTTGCTAGACAGAGGCTGTTTGAATATGGGAAGAGGCCAGGGAAGTACTTAGCGTACCTGACTAGGAAAAGGCATACTCCCCAATCCATTACTGCAATCAGAGACAGTGCCGGGGTCCTTACATATGATGCTAAAAAGATTAATGAGGCTTTTTGGAGCCTTTACTCTGAATTGTATCGGTCTGACGGTTGCGAAGACAGGAGGGCTAAAATGGAGACCTTTTTTTAAGAACCTGGACCTCCCAGGGGTAACCTTGGAACAGGCCTATCTCCTTAATGCCCCCTTGACAGTTCAGGAAATACAGGAAGCATCTAGGCAACTTCAGAGTGGGAAAGCGCCTGGCTCTGACAGTCTCCCGGGTGAGTTTTATAAGGAGTTTATAGGGATTCTGTCAGAGCCAATGTTGGAGATGTACAATCACTCCTATATGCATGTACACCTACCACCATCTTTGAGAGAAGCTAATATTTCCTTAATTCTTAAGAAGGGGAAGGTTCCTGAGGATTGTGCCTCATACAGGCCCATCTCTCTATTAAATGCAGATTTCAAGATTCTGTCCAAGATCCTGGCGCTGAGATTGGAAAGGGTGTTGCCCCATATTGTTAAAGAGGACCAGACAGGCTTTATACGGGGCCCTAGGTCCTCTAATGATATTAGAAGGTTGCTGAATGTGGTCCAAGTTTGTCAGCAATGATCGAGTCAGGGGTTGGTGATTTCCTTAGATGCAGAGACAGCCTTTGACTGGGTGGAATGGCCGTATCTTTTTTATGTCTTAGAACAGTTTGGGTTGGGTGGAGTCTTTGCTATGTGGGTGGAGGTTTTATATCGCAACCCTCTGGCTGCGGTCATCACCAACGGGGTGAAGTCTGGGAATTTTACAATTGGTCGGGGTAGTCGGCAAGGCTGCCCCCTCTCACCGTTGTTGTTTACGTTGGTGATAGAGCCGCTGGCAGAGGCTATTCATCAGAACATCCACATGACCGCTTCGAAAGTGGGATCGAGGGCACACAAGATTACATTGTATGCGGATGATGTCCTTCTGTTTTTATCGAACCTGATGACCTCTGTACCCCACCTGATACTATGTATCAATTCATTTGGGGCTATTTCAGGATATAAGATTAACTTTGCAAAATCGGAGGCTATGCCTTTGGGAAACCTTAAGGATGTACCAGAAGTTGAAGGTGGCCCTAAGTTCCCTTTTAAGTGGTCACAGGCAGAGTTCCGATACCTAGGCATTTTTATTACCCCCAAGTTTGATCTGTTATTTCGGACTAACTTTGCTCACTTGCTCAACAATATTAGACGAGATCTCCAGAAATGGGAGGCTGTTCCAATTTCATGGCTGGGCCGAATTTCTCTCATTAAGATGAATGTTCTTCCTCGTTTGCTTTATCCCATGTGTATGCTCCCTATAATGTTTCCCAGGTCAACGCTGCGGAAGCTTATGGGGTGGTTTGGTTCCTTTGTCTGGCATCGTGGGCGGCCCCTTATCAAACTTACCGTTGCCTCAAGGAGGGGGAGGAGTTGATTTCCCAGACATCAAAAGGTATCAATTGAGTTCCCTGCTGTCCTTTGTCTGTGATTGGGTAGGTAAGGATCCAAACTCAATATGGCTGGATATTGAGGCCATCCAAGCAAAGTGCCCTCTTCTTAACCTGCTGTTCATGGATAAGATGAGGACAGTTATGGACCACTGCCGGAACCCCACTGTCATTAGTCAAGGCTTGGAGGGCGATGCGTCAGAGTGAGGGTTGTTTATCCAAGACTTTGCCACATACGCCTATAGTTGGTATGCCAGGGTTCTGACCAGGAATGATGGACTCAGAGTTCAAACTATGGGCACTGAGAGGAGTTTCCAGTTTGGGAGACTTGTTTGAGGGGGAGGTTATGATGTCTTTTGAGCAACTGAGCCACAAATACAGGTTGCCCAGCAGAGACCTTTTCCGTTTTTTTCAGGTTAGGGATTTCATCCAGAAGAAGACTACGCTTCTCACTAAGCCCTATCAGCCCGATACAGACAGGATGTTGCTATGCTCCACAAGCACCCTTTAGGTTAGTGCCCTCTATTGCCTGCTGGGTGGCAGGGCCTGGCAGGATATTAACCGGTTATGTGAGGTCTGGGAGCAAGAGCTGGGAGTGGAGATCGCTTCTGAAACATGGGAGAACATATGGGAGAATACTTGAAAGATCTCAATCTGTAACAGGACATGCGCTACACAGTTAAAAGTTCTGCACAGGGTTCATCTGGCACCAAACTGTCTGGTGAAGTTTAAAAAAGGGGCATCTTTAGTGTGCCCCAAATGTAAAATAAGTGTAGGTACTCTTATCCATTGCTTCTGGACATGCCACAGGCCCCGTGTTTACTGGAGCGTTGTGGCGGGAGAGATAGGGAGGATATTGAGGACAGAAGTTAAAGTAGACCCGATATCTCTCCTCTTAGGTCTACAGAATTTCCGTCTTTAGACGGACATGGGAAGAAACTATTTAATATTCTTGCATACTGTGCATGGAAGAATATTCTGATGAACTGGGTGTCTGAGAACCCGTCGGGCTTGCTGGGATGGCAGAAATTAATTATGGAGCACATTCCCTTGGACTTTTTCACAAACATGGTGCACCACACAACAGACAATTTCTATAAGACATGGCAGCCCTACTTGAGTTATTTGGATATAGATTTAACCAGGTGTTTGTTTAACCAGGATGATTAGATTTGTCAAGCCCTGGGCCCTGGAGGGGGTCTCCTGAGTTAATACAGGTATGTAGACAATGCTCCCGTTCCTTTGTTTGGGAGCCTTGCGCCGAGCATCGCTGTTCTGTATTTTGTGTGGTTTTTTTGTTTTACTTTGATTTTCTTTTTTTTTTGGTGTTGCTTTGCACAGTGTAAGGGTTTGCTTTGTATGATAGAGTAGGTTAGTAGTTAGTCGATAGTAGTTGTATTGTAATTTGTGTTTTTTTTATTATACTGATATTTGTGATTGATTTTTTTTCAATAATTTTATATGTTTGTAAAGTTAAAAAAATTGCTAATAAATACATTTACAAAAAAAAGTGTAAAAGAGAGAGACCGTATCATGGCAGGTGGGATTTTCCTATCATCCTCCTGTGTCTTGCTAACCAGTTCCAGTCCAATAGGTTTGTGTGGCTGTCTATTTCACGATTGAAAACCTGCACCTCATTGAACAAAAAGATAAACAAATACTGAGCAGCATAAAGTTATGGTACTTCATAGCACAGAAATGTGAAACACAGCCAATAGTGGCAGAGATTTGAATGAGCACAGGGAAGCAATCAGAAGCACATGACAAATAATTTATGTAAATTCACTTTCAATACACAGCAAGTGAACAACACTGACAAAGTAATGGAATCATGCATCTTATAGGAAGCAATAAACACAACACAAACATGTGGCTCTGCATTCCTGTACAATAAATGTATAAAAGGAAAAACTGAAAACATTGCAGCAGGTGTACTTGGGAAAATACTGAAGTCCAGGATCCAAATCCAATCTCAGATCAGGACAGTCCCATGTTTTCTATCTCAGAAGCTGACAGATGTTCCGTTTATTTGGAGCACTTAAAATCAGTGTTGATGGTGTGTAGTATAAGAGAAGGGAATACCATGACCGGTGGACACCACAGGGGCTGGAGGGCAATATCACTCAATGACATCAATTTTTAATTTGAATCAGTAAATTTCTTTTCAGGTTTTTATCTTGAATCACAGTACTCTTTTAAGGAGCTATCTAGTTTAACTTAGTTAGCGGATTTTTTAAAAAATGCGTAAGAAGGGACTAAGTTCAAGATTCATGGAGAATTGGCTCGTTCTTGGCTACGGCAGGAAGCAGGCACTGGGAGGCAGGAACTTCTCCAAGTTGGACACTGCCTGACAAAGTGTCTCTTGAGGAGTCCCTTGTGTCTGTCTCCAGTCTTGGTTGGACTCAGCAAAGTGTGGGATGCTATCACCTGCTCTCGCAGCCATAAATGGTAGTTGGTGCAGGGACACTGAAAGTAGATCTAATTATCATGAGATTTCCATGTAATGAGGAGCTTCTTCCTCCAATCCTGTTAATATCTGTCAGAGAGAGAAAGTCATACTTTGTCTGCACTTACTGGGTTTCGTACCATATCTTGTTCTCTCAATCATTATAGTGATCTCTGGGACTGATTTGTTCTATATATCTTGTTCTAATAAGGGAACTCCAGGGGCTTACATTCCCATTGTTCCTAATGTAGCGAAACGTTGGCATGAGAATCAAGTGGAGTCCTGACTGTTTACTGTTGAAATTATTGAATATATCATCCAACAATCAGACTTATAATTAAATAGCTCTGAGCCAAATCTGATATTAAGTGTGAAGGCAGGTACTTGAGCAATAATTGCTCCGTGATTAATTACAGCATTATGTGAAATTAATTACCTGCATCACTTCATCTGATCCTTTCTCTTTTCATGACAAGTTCTCTTTAAGCTGCACACCAGTCCACCAACTGCCCCACACTTGGTTATAAGTGTTACTCTCTAACTGTAACTGGTTGCTGCAGCACTGCCTACCCATCTGAGCCCTATCCAATTCTGTAACTTCCTCCATCCCAACAAGTCTCCCTAGCTCGGTACCACACAATTTTGATTTCCTGTCCCTCCTTAATTTTAATCATCCCACCCATTGACACCTGCCTTCACCTGCTGATGCATAAACTCAGAAACTCCATCCCTAAATCTCTCTGCTTCTCTCTCTTCTTGAAGTTGCTCTCTTGAACTTCTCATATGTTCTAACTATTCCTTCCAGGCCTCTGTACAAAGTTTTGTTTGCTAATTTCTCCTGAAGTCCATTGAGATGTTTTACTGTTAAAGATGCTACCAACATTTTGAGATTATCATTGATCAGAAACTGAACTGGACCTGATATATAAATACTATGGATACAAGACCAGTGCAAAGGATAGGAATTCCGCAGGTAGTAACTCACTGTATATCTTCCAATACCTGTCCATCATCTACAAGGTACAAATCAGCAGTTTCAATAATCTCCTTTAGCCTGAAAGAGTGCAGTTCCAACAACACTCAAAACTTGGCACCATCCAAAACAAAGCAGCTCCTTGATTGGCACCACATTCTGTACTTTTAAAGTTCACTCTATTCACCTGTGAAGCTCAACAACAGCAGAGCGTACCTATGAGAAGATTCACTACAGTCACTCCAAAATAGCATCTTCCAAACACACTGTCTTTACCACCGAGAATTACAAGACCAGCAGATGAAACACCATTACCTACAACTTCCTCTCCAGACTGCATGCCACCCTGCCTTGGTAACATATCGCCGTTCCCTCACTGTCACTTGATCAAAATCGTAAAACTCTCTTCCTAAAAGAATTGTAGTTAAAAATCACACAACACCAGGTTTTCGTCCAACAGGTTTAATTAGAAGCACACTTCCTGTCGGACTGCCGCTCCTTCATCAGGTGACTATCAGCTGATGAAGGAGCGGCAGTCCGAAAGCTAGGTTAGCGATGCCCCATCCTATGAACGAAAACAGTGAAGTTGTAGTTGTGCCCCCCGCCATTCCTAACACTTCGACATCAGATCATTTATAATAAACACCTAGGGTATAATTCTTGCCCCTGTGCAAAATCAGGCTGTATGTTTTCACATCTCCCGCCCAATGCTTGCCTGAATCCCAACACGACTTTTGATTTGACCCTTTCACAGGCGGGAGGTTGAATAGGAAATTAAGCCAGAACTTCAGCACCTCGTGAGGTGGCGCTCCGGAAGTAGCGAGGGAGAACCTGTAGGTATGACCTGGCAAGTTTCGAGGGTTTAGGTTTTGCTGCTGAATGGAAGGGGGTACAGGACGGGCATATACAGTAATTAGCCTGACTGTGGATCTAAAATTTATCTCAATCATTGTATTCAACACCATTCCGAGAGAGCAGATTGTGATATCAACCCAGAAAGTTTGGATTACCCTTCAATTTTGTTTTTGTTTGTTCTTGAGATGTGAAGCAATGTAAGAACTTAGAATACAACCAGCTTCAGCCTGTCGTTATTTCAAACAGCAGCGCCCGGCTTTTATTGACACAGCTTCCTGTTATTTTACACCGACATCGCTATCTAATGGGATTTTGTCTCATTTCGTGTTGTTCTTATCACACTTCCCTGTGCTGTCTGTTTTCAGGAGCCCCCTCCCCTCCCCTCCCCTCCCTGTGGGTGTGCGCCTAGTTGCTTTTTTGCACACTTCTGTTTTTCAGTTCCGCCAACTTGCTGGTGACAAAGTTCCACTTGAAGCCGGGGTCGCTGGACGCCTCCAGGTTGGTGTATGCCCCGGGACTGGTGTTGTTCTCGGTCCCTCCGCCTCCCTCTTCAGTGAGTGCGGGGCCTGCAGCCGCCTCGGCCTCGCCTTCTCCCGCGCCGTCGCTGACCTTGTTGGCCTCGGAGGTTTGGTTCCATTTGGTGGCGAAGGCGTCCCAGAACCCGGTTAGCTTCTTCTCGGGCTCTTTCGGCGCCGGCTCTGAAAGGACACTGGAGATGAAAGAGAAAAGCACAGAGTAATTAACCGGCCCGGACCCTCCTGGAGCCTCGCTTGGTGAAATACTAATGGCCTTACCACGGGCTTCAGCATATTATCTATAAAACAAACATTTGTTTGTTTCTTGAAAACATTTTGGAGATTGGAAATCCGAGGAAATTACATCAGGGGAACACAAGAAGGTGCTGTTCTCCAATTTGAAGGGCTTCACTCTTCGATGGATCATATTGAGATTCATTCTAATGTGTTAAAAATTAACATCTTAAAATTTCATTAAAATCAAATTACCATCAAACTCTTGCGCACGGCTGGTTATTTTCGGAAAATCTTTACCTCATCGTTTAAATTATGTATTTGTTAATGAGTTTTGAAGAGAAACGCGTACGTTTGAAAATGACAGCCAATTAACTCGTGAGCAGTCCTAGTCCCCTGACCAGACTGGACCAACCCAGCCCTGTGCATCTAGATCAACCTGACTCCTATCTCAGGCCAGGCAGCCAGTTTGCATATGAACCTTAGGGCGAAAGTGAGGACTGCGTATGCTGGAGATCAGAGTCGAGAGTGTGGGTGCTGGAAAAGCGCAGCAGCTCAGGCAGCACCCGAGGAGCAGAAGAGTCGACGTTTCGGACAAAAGCCCTTCATCAAGAATGCATAGTCCAGTGTTGAGGGATATCACAACTGAGACACTTGTGCCCTCAGCTAGTGATCTAGCCCACCCGAACAATGCTCAAGAGCAATTCCTGCTCCAACTGACATTAGCTATCAACAACGAATTGTGATGAGTTAAAAATCACACAACACCAAGTTATAGTCCAACAGGTTTAACTGGAAGCACACTAGCTTTCAGAGCGACGCTCCTTCATCAGATGATAGTGACTATCACCTATTGAAGGAGCGTCGCTCCGAAAGCTAGTGCTTCCAGTTAAACCTGTTGGACTATAACCTGGTGTTGTGTGATTTTTAACTTTGTTTCCCCCAGTCCAACACCGGCGTCTCCGAATTGTGATGAGAGTTACTAAAGCCCCGTTTCGTTGTCTGAAGAGTAGAAAGTTCTCATTTAAGTGCACTGCGAATTGACATTGTCTGATGAGAAAAGGGGCTCACTATGAATCCGGCTGTTCGACAGTTCTCGCACGTTCATTCTGAGCAGGGGTGTAGAACATTTACTCATTCGGTTCATTTATTTTAATATAAAATCTTGTTTGAAACTGAGATTTCATGTTTACTTAATTTGCCAGAGATAGGCCACTGGGAAATCTGAAGCATTGATAGCGACTGAAAATGAAAAGGATCACGCTGCATTCTCAGACCCTTGCCTCCTTTCTTGAAACCTGTTCCCAGGGTTTGTGCGTCACTGTTCGGGCCAGCATTGAAAACGCAACACAAATAGCCGCTTCGAGCCACTGTAGTCTACGTGCTGTAGGTAGACCCACAATGCAGTTAGGAAGGAAACTCCAGGATTTTGACCCAAAGACACTGAAGGAACAGCAGTATATTTCCAAGTCAAGATGGTAGGTAGTTTGGAGAGGAATCTGCAGGTGATGGTGTTCCCATGAATCTGGTGCCCTTGTGCTTCTAGGTAAAAGTTTGTTGTCTAAAGAGCCTTGGTAAACTTTTGCAGTGTATCTTGTAGGTTATGTGCTCTTCTGCAACTGATTGTTGGTGATAGTTGAGGGAGTAGATGCTTGTTTGCTGCAGTGTCAATCAAGTGGGCAGCTTTTCCTGGCTGGTGTCAAGCCTCTTGAATATTGTTGGAGCTGCTCATCCAGGCAAATGAGGACTATTCTGTCAAAGGAGAAAGTGAGGACTGCAGATGCTGGAGATCAGACTGAAAATGTGTTGCTGGAAAAGCGCAGCAGGTCAGGCAGCATCCAAGAAGCAGGAGAATCGACGTTTCGTTCCTGAAGAAGAGCTGATGCCCGAAACGTCGATTCTCCTGATTCCTGAAGAAGGGCTGATGCCTGAAATGTCGATTCTCCTGTTCCTTGGATGCTGCCTGACCTCCTGCGCTTTTCCAGCAACACATTTTCAGCACTATTCTGTCAAACTCCTGATTTATGCCTTGTAGGTGGTATTTGGGCTTTTGAGAGTCAGCAGGTGAGACCCTTGCAGCAGGATTCCTAGCCTCTGACCTGCTCTTGCATGCACAGTACTTAAATAGCTAGTGCAGTTTAGTTTCCGGTCAGTTGTCACCCTCTGATGTTGATGATGGGGGGCCTCAGTTTTGGTAATGTAGTTGAATGTCAAGGTTTGATGGTTAGATTCTCTCTTGTTGGAAATGGTCATTGTCTGGCATTTTTACTTTGCTAATGTTACTTGCCAATTGTCAACCAAAATCTGGATATTGTCCAGGTCTTGTTGCATTTAGACATGGGATCACTTCATCATTTGAGGAGTTGTGAATGGTGTTTGAACATTGTGCGATCTTTTGTGAACATCCCCATTTTTGAAGATATGATGAAGCAACTGAATATGGTTACACCTAGAAACTCTTTGAGGGATGTCCTGCAGCTGAGGTAACTGACCTCCCAAACCATAACCATGCTCCTTTTTGCCAGGTATGACTCCAACCAATGGAGAATTTCTCCCCGATTCCCACTGACTGCAGTTTTGCTAAAGTTCTTGATGCCACATTTGGTCAAATGTAGCCCTGAGGCGAGGCCAAGGCCAGTCACTCTCACTTCACCCCTGGAATTCTTTTGTCAATATTTGAATCAAGGCTGTAATGAGGTCAGGAACTGAGTGGCTCTGTGGAGCCCAAACTAATTGGCAAGTTATTGCTAAGAAAGTGCTGATTGAGAGGATTGTTGATGACACTTTCCATCAATTCACTAATTATCGAGAGTAGACTGATGGGGATGTAACTGGTTAAGTTGGATTTGTTCTGCTTTTTTTCATATAGAACATGAGAGCAATTTTCCAGATTGTTGGGTAAAGGCCAATGTGTAGCTGTGCGGGAGCAACGACTGTATATAAATTATGAAAGGTTTTGCGAGAGTGAGTAAGGTGAAACTTTCCACTATCAGGATAACCAGATAAACCAAATGTAAAATAATTATCAAAACAGCTCAGGGCAAATGAGATTTTTTTTGTGTAGTTCATTGTTATTATCTGGAAAGGATGGTAGTAGTAGATTCAGTGGCCACTTTCAAAAGGGAATTGGATAAATAGTTGAAAAGGAGAAAAAAATCATGACTGTGGAGAAAAAGAGGATGGGATTAATTGGACAATCTTTCAGTGGCACCAATGGTTGAAGCAACATCTGTACTGTGCTCTAGGACAAGATGTCCAATGTCACCTTTATGAGCAATTCTTGCCCAAACTTGTCATTCATTTGTCCATGAAATTGAGATTGGACAACGTGCTTAGAATCATTATTTAGGTTTTACAGCTCCTTCTATCCTTACCAAGTCAAGCTGGTGTGCAAGTAGGTGAAGGACTTACTCCATAGATTTTGCCTGTGCTATTTTGAACAGTCACTGGCAAATTGGTGAAACTGGGTAGTGACTGACTAACCTTTAAAGCTGCTCTCCTGCTCAGGTTGTATAGGTGTTGGATATATGCTCAGCTTCCACTCTGCCTACATTCATGAATTTGTAGAATGTGACAGTGTAAACACTAAACATTCAGCACCAATGGTTAATATAGTCTGACAATGTCTAGGTACTATGGAATACAAATGACTGATAAAATATGGTGACTTTTAGTCAGAATTTTGACAGACATTCTAATGTGGTGCTGGATCTATGCAACGTACACATTATCAGACTTCCTCTTGGAAAACTAAAAGGATCTCTGTTGATCTGACGGATTGTAAGAAAGGCATATGATACTATGGGAAGAACATCACTGGGAGAGGTAGGGTTACATGATAATGAGTATCAGTTGGGGAGTGGGGGTAATTCTGAATTATCATCAATAGGAAAATGACAGAATATTGTGAACACATGCTGAGTGTACATAGCCAAGGTTACTAGGGTACTGGCGGCATGAACTGTCAATGCACTAAATTACTGTTTTTGCTCCCTAACACTAGATATTCCATTTTATACTTGTCTGGGGTAGACTGAATTAGCTTAAAATCTGTGGTGGTGTGGAGAAGGAATGTACTCACTGTTCGACTGGGGCTGTGTTCTCAGCTGGAAGTAACTTGTGTTCATCATCCTTGTTGAAGAGAGAGGACATGCATTTCCATCCTTTTGCACTGGCCCCTTGTACCTGCAAATGGACAAATATCATCATTGGCTCTGCTGTTTACTGTCCAACATTCTCTCTGGTAGTGAAAACAGGCAATTAACTGACCTGGTTGCAACCACCAGCACCTCCCCCACACCCCCTTCCCCTATCCCACTCCCCTCCATCAGCTCAAGACAGGATAAGAAATGGGTGATATTACAGAACTTCAAGTCGGTGATCTTAGCAATTGAAAGGAGAGAAGGTGGAAGCTTAGTTCAGTGTAAAATAGGATGGTGATTTTGTAAAGTATAATTTGGCTTGAAATAGGGAGCATTAGAATTGTGGCTGATTAACAATTTGTGGCAGGGGCACTGGTAATGGCATTAGAGTTCATAACATTTATTTGCTTTATCTAGAACTGGATGTAAACAATGGGCCTAAGAAACAGAGAGACAGTGGAGACATTGATAGAAATGGTGGCAAGACAGTGACAACATGTGGAATTCAATATGGTTTCACATGATAACACCCAGGGACAGCACAAAGATGAAAAATAGGATAAAACAAAGAACTGCAGATGCTGAAAATCTGAAAGAAAATAGAAATTTCTCTGGAAACTCAGCAGATCTGGCAGTGTCTGTGGAGAGAGATCAGAGTTAACACTAAGTCCAGTGACTCTTCTTCAGAACAGTCTGCTTTCACTTCACAGATGCTGCCAGATCAGCTGAGTTTCTTCAGCAATTTCTGTTGCTGATGAGGAATAGGAGGTAGTCAAGGTTGGATCCTTGGGGACTATCAGAAGTAACATTGTGGGAATGGGAAGAGATGTCATTCCCAGTTGATTCTCTGATGAGATAGGACTGGATTCAGACAGTAGGAGAAAGTGAGGACAGCAGATGCTGGAGATCAGAGTTGAGAGTGTGGTTCTGGAAAAGCACAGCCGGTCAGATAGCATCCGAGGAGCAGGAGAATCAACATAGAGACATAGAGATGTACAGCATGGAAACAGACCCTTCGGTCCAACCTGTCCACGCCGACCAGATATCCCATACCAATCTAGTCCCACCTGCCAGCACCCGGCCCATATCCCTCCAAACTCTTCCGATTCATATACCTATCCTAACGCCTCTTAAATGTTGCAATTGTACCAGCCTCCACCACTTCCTCTGGCCGCTCATTCCATACACATACCATTCCATACACATGCGTGAAAAAGTTGCCTTGTAGGTCTCTTTTATATCTATCCCCTCTCACCCTAAACCTATGCCCTCTAGTTCTGGACTCCACCACCCAAGGAAAAGACTTTGCCTATTTACCCTATCAATGCCCCTCATAATTATGTAAACCTCTATAAGGTCACCCCTCAGCCTCCTACGCTCCAGGGAAAACAGCCCCAGCCTGTTCAGCCTCTCCCTATAGCTCAAATCCTCCAACCCTGGCAATGTCCTTGTAAAACTTTTCTGAACCCTTTCAAGTTTCATAACATCTTTCCGATAGGAAGGAGACCAGAATTGCTCGCAATATTCCAACAGTGGCCTAACCAATGTCCTGTACAGCCACAAACATGACCTCCCAACTCCTGTACTCAAATCTCTGACCAAAAAAGGAAAGCATACCAAACGCCTTCTTCACTATCCTATCTACCTGTGACTCCACTTTCAAGGAGCTATGAACCTGTGCTCCAAGGTCTCTTTGTTCAGCAACACTCCATAGGACCTTACCATTAAGTGTATAAGTCCTGCTAAGACTTGCTTTCCCAAAATGCAGCACCTCACATCTATCTGAATTAAACTCCATCTGCCACATTTCGGGCAAAAGCCCTTCATCAGGATTCCTGATGTAACAACCTCACCCAGCTGACAGGACAAACTTTGAAAGAAAATGGTCAATTGAATCAAAGGTTGCAGACAGACCATAAAAGATGAGATTGGTGGGTATAGTATAATCATGATCACCCAGGATATAATTTGTGCCCTAGCTTAACATCCCACCTCTCACATCCTCAATGGGAATTAATGGGAATACTCCACACTTGTTGGAGTCATACTTAGCACGAAAGAAGATGTTTATGGCTGTTGGAAGTCGATCTTTTCAGTACTAAAGCATCACTGCAGGAGTTCCTCAAGGTAGTTATGGGACAGCGTAGAGGATGAAAACAAGTATTAAACGGATCTGTGTTTCTTCCCACAGTCGAATAGCAGCATCACCAAGTTTCATTCCCACAGTGAACATTAGATGATTGTAGAAACAGGTAGAGTCTGATTTGAATTTATATTTGAAATTTCTTTTATAAAAAAGGTGAGTCATTTGGGGGAAGAAATCTGCCAAAATATGGTTGAATATCTCTAGGTTTGAAAAGGGATGTAACTTGCGATTATATTCTGCTTTTGTTACATTGAAATGGGACTCTGAGCCCCTCAACTCTAAAACTGAAACCAATTGTTGTTTAATATTTCAGTGAAATCTAATGGACTTTGGAAGGAGATTATATCCAATAAATTATGCAGCGCCTATCTCCTTTCTTCAATTGTAACTCGTATGTATCATGAGACAGCGATCAGTTACTGCATCTTTAAAAAGGCAATGATTAGTTGGTTGATGTAAAGGCCAATCACTCCCCACATAAAGCCATCCTATGACCTTCACACCTGTCTATCTAATAATTAGTCTCTCACATCTTTCACCACACCAAGATCCCTCACATCTGTGCCCACACTGAGTGTCTCAAACCTGTTCTCCACTGATGGCTCTTTACACCTGTACTCACATCGTGAGTCCAGACTACCTGCTCCCGTGCTGACAGCCCCTCATAGATGTGCCCACAGCAAGACTACTCACACATGTACCCACACTGTGAACCTCTCAAATCTGTTCCCAACTTTAGATGCACTTGTGCAACTCACCCAATAGTTCTATAATTAACTTGATTATTGCTAAGTTAGGAAGTGGCTTTTGATAGTTCTTGGTAATACTTGAAACCATTAGCCTTCGGAGATGTTTTGGTGATTTACTTTCAGACTTGCTATTTTAAATGACAATCTATAACTCATTTCCAACTTTTTGTTTTTCTCATTTTCTTTCTCTGACATTTCCTTTTGCCTGCCACTCTGAACCCAACCCTCTGGATGCTGACTGGGACCGGAGAGTACGGTGGAGGAAGCAATACTGGGATCTCTGATGGTGGTAGTTTGGTTGTGTGCACCAATAGAAGGAAAGTATTAATCACAGCTCTGCCCTCTCAAGGAAGCTTGGACAAGTCAACTGTCAGGTGTAAGTCTGCTTGATGTTCCTCCTTCATAATCCAGAAAGATTCAGACCTATTCAAGGTCAGCATGGTGGCTCAGTGTTTAGTAATGCAGCCTTACAGTGTCAGGGACCCAGGTTCAATTCAGTGACTATGCAGTTTGCACATTCTCTCCCTGTCTGTGTGGGTTTCTGCTGAGTGCTTGTTTCCTCCTGCAGCCCAAGGATGTGCAAGTTAGGTGGATTGGCCATGCTGAATTGCACACAGTGTCCAGGAATGTGCAGGCTAGGTGGATTAGCAATGGTGAATGTGGGTTAGCCATGGTAAATGTGGCATTCCAGGGATAGGGTGGAGTCTAGATCTGGGTAGAATGCTCTTTGGAGAGTTGTTGCAGACTCAGTGAGTAGAATGGCCTCTTTCCACATTGTAGGAATTCTATGATTCTATGAAATGAAATTACCCAACTCTGTAATTGCTCTACCATATCCTTCCAGATATGTGTGGCTCTGGTTATAATGTGGGATCTGTTGACTCTGTGAACACATTAGGTAAGTTCCGATCATCCTCTAATGGAAGATAAATAGCCAATAAAGGGGAGGGTGCTTCTGGTTAACATTCCCTGATGCCCGATGACTTGCCAGATGCTGAGCTTCTCAGAACCATCACAGGAGGCACAATTGCAATTTCCTCAGCAATCCCAGTGTTCACCCAAGTGGCAACACCCAGAGTCTCCCAATCTGGTGAAATTAATGCAACTCGTATGGTAGGTGAGAAATAAATAATTTGTACCTTTTTTGCCAGCTGTGAGACAGAACTGGAGCCTTCCTCTGTAGTCATATCAATCACGGTGTCATTGTTCTGAAAGAAATGTTTAATTGTTAGTTGGCACATTAGACACCACAGACTTGCAGCACAAATTCAGCATTTCAATGGCTTTGTTAACACATTCAAAATATATGGCATAACATTTATATCCACATACATTTTTAAAATCGGTGTTTTAATCATTTATCATCAAACATTTAATCATTGACCCAATGTATCCAAGTCCAGCAAAACATTAATATCCTGAAGCAGAAGTGTAAACTCAGTCTATTCCCACGAAGTTCTTACAGAATCAACAGAAAATAATCAGAACGCTAAGTAGCACTGTCTATTTCCCTCTCAGCATTTTCTGTTACCTTAAAGAAATCTTGAAGGTTCAGAAGTACATACCTGTTCTTTCACTTCTTCCTCTTCATCAGCTGTGAAACTTCTCAGTACTTTGCTCTTGTAAACTTTCCAGATTCCCTGGTTCATTTTTCTGCTTATTTGATCTTTACATAAAAAGGGGGGAAAAAAAACTTGAATTCTGTTGTCAGGAGCCCATTAATGTGGGCATGCGCTGAGTCGACAGCTGGACTTAGTAACAAACAGTCCGGGTTCCACGCATTGCAAGCTCAGCTGTGAAGATGCAGATAGTCACTATTTTGGAGTCAGCTTCCAGCTCCAAGATCCGATTCAATGCAGATTGAGTGATCTGTTTGACTCCGGCAGGTTACATTAAACTTTTACTGCCGTGGAAATGCGCATGTGAGCCGAAACTGTCTCGAATGCTCAGTCCAGCTCTGGTCCAATCAGAGGCAGCCCGAGGTCATATTTCTTCTTAGCTGAGGTGTACAAGGAGAGCAAGACATTAGCTTCAAATCCCTCTCAAAGAATGGGAGCTGTAATATGCTGGAACTTTGTACTTTTCCTACGTTTTCTGGTTATTGGACTTAAGGTTAACATTGGAATAAAATGTATAATCTAAATCCCCTCCTAGCTCCGGAAACCCTTTGGAACACCAGAACAGATTTCAATAGTTCATCTGACGCAGCGATCATTATTCTCTGCGCCTGACACTGAAACCGGTGTAAATAACGTTTGAACTTTTAGCATGAGCAATGTGGAGTCTTCGTTTGGATGAGACAGGACCAGGGTCTGTGGGGAGTGGGACTGTTGGGGTGGGGAGAGGGGTTGCTCTCGCTGGAGGATTTCCCACCCAGCACCAGTAAGCAGTGCCATTGCTGTCACAGGCCACTGCCCACAATGTCAATTTGGGGTAATGATCTATAGTAGGCGCCTCCACCTGTGATGGTAATGTGAAACTCCGTGTCACAGGGATTTCAAGCTTCGGAAATCTTGCTCTCCACAAACCTCGGCTCCTTACCTCAGACACGTGACCCATGAGGGTGTTTAGTTTGACAGATTTCCCTGAAGTTCAGGCGTCCTGCAGTAATTCGGAAAGGCTGCTAATCGCGGAATGAGGTCCAAAAATCCCACCCTGCACCTCGAACCCGGCTTCAACGGAACTCCCTTCCATGTTGATCACAGCCGCCTAATTTTGAAGAGGGCCCAATGAATGGTGACGACTATTGGATCAATCTTTGGTTTCAGGAGGTTGGGCCATACCTCAGGACAATTCCCGGAACAGTTCTTGCGAACCTACTCATTTAGTGGAATGGGTGGAGGACCCATCTTTCCAGTGTGGGATCGCGCAGACAGCGCAGCTTTCCAAATGTAGCGTTAAATACTTTAACAAAGTCATCACTACATCTTGGTTTGTAGTCCATGCCTCCGCGTGTAAAGCCTAGAATCGCAATATTTAATAAATATCTTTCATTTATACAGCGTCCTTCAAGACTGAGGGCACTACCAATTCTGACTACTCAAAGGATCAGTAATGACTGCCCACCAACTGCATCGTCCCCTCCTCAGAGGAGGAGAAAGTGAGGACTGCAGATGCTGGACAGCAGAGTCAAAAAGTGTGGCGCTGGAAAAACACAGCCGGTCAGGCAGCATCTCAGGAGCTGGAGGACCCTTGACGCAGGGCTAATGCTGGACACGTCGATTCTCCTGCCCCTCAGCTGCTGTCTGACCGGCTGTGCTTTTCCAGCGCCACACTTTTGACTCCTCCTTAAGGGAGTTGAGCAACTCAAATGCTGGGTACAACTTGTGTCGCCGCCTTTAGGGGATAGGGTACTCTTCAACCTCTCCCTGAAAAAGATGGAATGAATGAAGGCAAAACTGAAATGACATGAGAGAGGTGGAGTAAGAGACTTCAAAGGATGGGGTTCTGCCTGTGAATAGCTGCTGTGAAGGGAATTAGTGCGTAGTGCTGGGCTTGAACACCTTATGACACGCCTCTGAAGGATTCATGGTACAAATGTTTCTTTGCGAGGGAAAAGAGCGTGCCGGCGCCCAACTGGAACAAGGAGAGGGTGTGCAGTGCCGGCACTGATAGCGACCAGTTCTTTCTGAAACTCTAATGTTTGTAATTACTGACCCGCCTCCCTCCAGCTAGCACAAAAACTCTGAGAAAAACCAGTATCTAGGTCTATCGCTTCAATTTCTTTAAAGGGACCTCTAAGATCAGTGAGGAATCCTGCCCGAAATGTCTACTCTCCTGCTCCTCGGATGCTGCCTGACCTGCTGTGCTTTCATCACTCTCATCTAGACAGTGCTTTATTTGCCCCGACCTGCTGCACTCAGGATACTGATGTCAGAGTCCTGAACCAATCCAAAACAAACATCAGACAAATGCTCAGGGCAGTTACTTCAGTGTAAATTCAGAATGGACAGCGCTATTCCCTTCAATCTGCTGCTGACGGCTCCATTGCTGAGCTGTCTGTTTAGATTTTGCACAGAAATTGCCCGGTGGGTCAGCTGCTTTCACGCCTTTTAAACTGATTCTTTACAGCGAATATGCAGGAATGCGAACGAGCAGGCCCAGAAACTCACGTGTAGTTCCCTCTTCCAGACCTGATTCATGAAACACGAGTGGAAGGAATTCTGTGCCGTGTGGTCAAGGTTGGGGGATGCAACTGAGACACATTCATACCAAATCAGAAATAACTTGGAAGGTACAAGAACAGAATTCTGCTCCATGCTCGCAAGTGGTAAAACTATTTTGAGGAGGAGGAGTTAATGTCCTGCTGTTAATTAGCAGAGAAAATATTGGCAATATAATTTTCACGAAACAACACTCTCGGGGCCACAAATCACCCTGTGTTGAGGAGATTATGTTTATTCATGGTCCGTACATCAAAACCAAAACACAATCGGTTGTAGCCAGTTGGATGTTACAACCTTAGCTTCATGTCCGTTTTCACTCCCGGTTGGGAATCTGATTTTGAAGCAAAGTCAATGTGGGATTCGGTTAGTCCCTGACTGCACGGAGCTCTCGCCACTCTCGAGTTTTCAAGAACGCCTCGAGCTGAAAACCGAACTGTGATGCGAACTGGGTTTGTTCGTGTGTGTGCGTCTGAGTTCTGTTTAACGTCCCCTGACTTTCTGTTTTCAGTTGTCACATGTCACAGATAGTCTTGCAGATCCATAGAATCACGACAAGCGGCTTTAAATAACTCGGAGCTGCTTTGTTGCTCTCCTACCCGGGCCAATTAAAATTTCATGATGTTCGAAGCTTTGGTTCAATTTCTGTTACTGAAGCAATTCTTTCAAAGGTACAGTTACGTGTGCTGTGTGGAAATAGACTTGATTTTATATCTTCTCACATCTCACAGAAACACCCTAAAGCGCATCACAGATCACAAATCGCCTTGAAAGCGCTTTAACTTTTTTTTGAGATTTTTCCCTCCGTCGAGATGTCCCGCAGCGTTTTACAACTAATTAATTCGGTTTATGGAGCTCTCTGCAGGAATTGCAGCAGCTAACTTGTGCACAAACCTGGCGAAATGCCAAATGAGGCTGAGTGGCGCGTCAATTTTGTTTTGGTGATGTTCCTTAGGGACATTGTTATAGGGGTCGGTATACTTCAAACAGCATCATAGGATGGGATAAGCCGATTGGTCCCTGGATCGACACATGCAGGACACCAAACTCCTTCAGCACCGGACTAAGGTCCATACACATACTTCTCCCTCGATTGTTAGAGCCTAGAATCATCTTACGCAGAGAGCCCCATAGAGAGTGTAAACTGTTTCTGAATGAATAATGTATGGTGGTCTACTCTGGAAGATGATGGTGATCTCAATCATTGTCATTTTCAACATTTCGAAAATAACCTCCAGAGTCAGTATCGTGTGTCAGGATGAAAATTCAATCACCGTGACTTCATTACGGAGCTGGTTTAAGGCTGGGGAGGAGGGGGTGACAGGGGGCTTTAATTTCACATCCTAAAGCAGGACTGAAAAATGAGCACTTGGTTCAGGTATGAGGGCACCCAGGGAGAGGGAGAGGTTGGTGCATCGGGGTATTTCATCAGTGAAGGTCCCGGTACCAATATAGGCACCTGCTGCTGTAAGACAGCAAAGGACACTGTGTTTCTCAACTGTTCCAACACTTGTACACCAGTAACATGTTCAAATGTTTCCTTAGTTATGAATAAGGGTTACTGAACCCGAACCCGTCGACTCTGCTTTCTCTCCACAGATGCTGCCAGACTTGCCGTGTTTCTCGAGCAATTTTTTTTTGTTTTTGTTTCGGTTTTCCAACACCCGCAGTTCTTTGTTTCCTGTTTCTGGAGGGGATTTGTCCACTTCCAACCAGGCAAGGGTTAAAGGGATTAGGTTTATTTCTTAAGCAAATTACTCACGAACGTGCGTAAGTCTAAGAGGAGGAATCGACTTGGTGGAAAGTTGATGAAAGAGAACTGATACGAAATTAATTGACTGATCACTGTGGAGAGAGACAACTTAATTATGTTAATGACCGGCTTCACAGAAACAGAGTCTGAGATTTATTGTGTCCTTTGATTTGAGGAGGTTTATTTTTAACTCAAAGAGGACGCACTTTATCTCAGAAACACCGCATTGTGCATCCCACATTTGTAGAATTAAGGATTAGTCACGGTACCACAATCAGCTAACACTCAAATTCTCACAAACCGAGCGGTTTGTGAGAATTCAAGCGGTTAATCTGGCAGAAGGAAACATGTTGTCCCACCTTCCCTTCTTCATGGTATATTTTTTATCACCCGCCCCATCTACCGGACTGGTGAGTAGTTGAACATCACACAGAGGGCGGTGCATTTGTGGAAGTGGTGGATGCGGGTACAATTACAACATTTAAAAGGCATCTGGATGGGTATGTGACTAGGAAGGGTTTAGGAGGATGTAACGCAAATGGGATTAGGTCAGATTGGGATGTCAGGTCGGCACGGCTGGACTAAAGGGTCTGTTTCCGTGCTGGGTGACTTTATAATATCGCCGACAGTGGAGAAACCCTTCATTATTGCAGTCAAGCGAGAGTTACCAACCCTACTGGATTGGTTAGACGCTCTGGAGATGGCTGTTCATTTCTTGAAGTCGGTTGCTTTCAACTTGGGAAAACGTTACACTCTTATGTTAGAGGCTCATTAGAATGTGCTAACTCCTCACAAAACCACAGGGAGGCTCCATATTTACTGAATGTGAACAGGGTCTTGCGGTTAAGTGGCGGATCCAAAGTTCAACGACCCCAATGTCAACTGTATAAAAAAAGACCCCAAGCCAAGTAAATGAAGAGGTGGACACATTATAAAACCACTGGAGCGACCAGTCAGTGCCCCATAGAGTACCAAGTGAAAAAATGGCCCTGAACCGGAGGCTATTCTCGGAATTTCTGGCTCACCGTCCTAAGACCCTCCCATATTCCAAAGAAGTGGAGGTGCCGGTGTTGGTCAGGGGTGAATGTTAAAATCACACAACATCAAGTTATAGTCTAACAGGTTTATTTGGAAGCACTTGCTGTTGGAGTGCTGTTCCTTTGTCAAGTGGTTGTGGAGTATAAGATCATAAGACACAGAATTTATAACAAAAGATTACAGTGTCATGCAACTGAAATAATATATTGTACAAACCTGGATTGTTAAATCTTTCATCTTTTAAAATGGGTTGCAGATTTCGGTTCATTAACATGTAAAACCCGGAACTTCTTTGAAATCACCTTCTCAGATAACCCCTCCATCACACCCACAAGACACACTTCACCAAGCATTCACACATGCAAATACACACTCACTCAGATGCATTCACACACACACACATATGTTATAGGGTGAATTTGTATTTGCAGAATTCTAATTGCAGATAAATTCTGTTTTGCTCAAAAATGCACAATCAGCAGGCAGTCAATGCCGGCAGTCAATACATGTAATATTTTCTAAATTCCACTTTGGAAATAGAACCAGTCTGACTCAAGACAGACTCTCACCTCACACCTTTAATGCATTGTCTGAGCTGAGATGTCACCTTTTGATATAAAGCCTCAAATTATCTCGAGAAGGTGACTTAAAAGAAGTTCTGGGATTTACATATTAATGAACTGAAACCTGCAACCCCTTCTAAAAGATGAAAGACTTTGTAATCCAGGTGTGTTCAATATATCTTTTCAGTTGCATGACTCCATAATCTTTTGCTATAAATTCAGTGTCTTACGATCTTATACTCCACAACCACCTGGTGAACCCCCAGCCACAGAAAGCTAGTGCTTTCAAATAAACCTGTTGGACTATAACCTGGTGTTGTGTGATTTTTAACTTTGTTCTGAAGAAGTCATATTAACTCGAAGTATTAACTCTGTTTCTCACTACACAGATACTGAAAACTTATTCAGGGTCTCCAGCATTTTCTGTTTTTGTTTCACCCTCTCCTTTTGTTTCAGAATCACCGCTGCAGTGTTTCCAGTTTTAAAATTTGTGTTCTGACTGCAAGAAGAGGTGAAGCCAATTGCACTTCCCATGTCATATTCAGTGCCAGTTTCTGTAATTGCTCGAAGTGTTATTGGGAATAGGAAAGGAAAAATAATGAGCTAAAGGCTGAATATGATCCTGGGAAGGCCTTCAACTTTGTGTTCTGAAGAAGGGTCACTGGACCTGAAACATTAACTCTGATTTCTTTCCATAGATGCTGCCAGACCTGTTGAAAATTTCCAGCAGTTTCTGTTTTGGCTTCGACATGTGTGCAGTCCCTTTAGGCATTCAATAGGATCATGTCTGTAACTCTATCAAAATAGAAAGCTGGTAGCTACATTGTCCACTGCTTCTGGAATTGTGGGCGAACTGACGAAATTAAAATATTCAGATGCTCAATGCCTCATCAGACATTTCACTTTTATTGGAAGATTTATGACTTTCAACTGTCTAGCAGTAGCCATTAAAAAAAAATTCAAACGTCACTTGTCCTCCAGGATAATAGCAGTCCATAGTGGACGAATTCACTCTAAAGGATACAACAATGGCATAATCTTGTTAATTGGAACAGTGTATACTGGATTAGTGGTGCTGGAAGAGCACAGCAGTTCAGGCAGCATCCAACAAGCAGCGAAATCAACGTTTTGGGCAAAAGCCCTTCATCAGGAATAAAGGCAGTGAGCCTGAAGCGTGGAGAGATAAACTAGAGGAGGGTGGGGTTGGGGAGAGAGTAGCATAGAGTACAATGGGTGAGTGGGGGAGGAGATGAAGGTGATAGGTCAAGGAGGAGAGGGTGGAGTGGATAGGTGGAAAAGGAGATAGGCAGGTCGGACAAGTCAAGGAGACAGTTACTGAGCTGGCAGTTTAGAACTAAGGTGAGGTGGGGGAAGGGGAAATGAGGAAGCTGTTGAAGTCCACATTGATGCCCTGGGGTTGAAGTGTTCCGAGGCGGAAGATGAGGCGTTCTTCCTCCAGGCGTCTGGTGGTGAGGGAGCAGCGGTGAAGGAGGCCCAGGACCTCCATGTCCTTGGCAGAGTGGGAGGGGGAGTTGAAATGTTGGGCCACGGGGCGGTTTGGTTGATTGGTGCGGGTGTCCCAGAGATGTTCCCTAAAGCGCTCTGCTAGGAGGCGCCCAGTCTCCCCAATGTAGAGCAGACCACATCGGGAGCAACGGATACAATAAATGATATTAGTGGATGTGCAGGTAAAACTTTGATGGATGTGGAAGGCTCCTTTAGGGCCTTGGATAGAGGTGAGGGAGGAGGTGTGGGCACAGGTTTTACAGTTCCTGCAGTGGCAGGGGAAAGTGCCAGAATGGGAGGGTGGGTCGTAGGGGGGTGTGGACCTGACCAGGTAGTCGCAGAGGGAATGGTCTTTGCGGAAGGTGGAAAGGGGTGGGGAGGGAAATATATCCCTGGTGGTGGGGTCTTTTTGGAGGTGGCGGAAATGTCGGCGGATGATTTGGTTTATGCGAAGGTTTGTAGGGTAGAAGGTGAGCACCAGGGGCGTTCTGTCCTTGTTACGTTGGAGGGGTGGGGTTTGATAGCGGAGTTGTGGGATGTGGACGAGATGCGTTGGAGGGCATCTTTAACCACGTGGGAAGGGAAATTGCGGTCTCTAAAGAGGGAGGCCATCTGGTGTGTTCTATGGTGGAACTGGTCCTCCAAGTCCCTGAAATAATTCAACACTAGACCCTGTTGCTGAAAAGGTCAGAAACCCATGAGGAGCAGTACAGTATAGCTGTGTGGACTATGAAACAATCTGGAATGTTGTTGGTTCTGAGATGTACTTTATGATTAAGGGTAGATACTTCTTACTCTTTTGATCAATGATTCTACCTTTCTACATTTTATCATTTCAGGTGACTAAGTAGTCAGTTGAAATCAATTAACTCAAACAATAAATCCAAATGACAAAACTAAAGAAAACCGAACAGCAATGGCCATAGAACAGCCAAGAGAGTCGCACAATCCCAATAAAATTATATTTTTAATCAATCTATTCAGATATGGTATCACCTCTGGGGCAGGTGAAACTTGAACCCTGACCTTCTGGGAACTGTACAGACACAGAGGGAGTCGCAGAAGTAGCTGAAGGGGAAACACACACAGACAACGTGGGCCTTTGGGTACACCATCAACTGCGTCACAATTCCCTTCCTCCCTATTTTGAAAGGGTTGCTTCCTCCTCCTAGTCAGTTGCTGATTAACCTGCTCAGAGATGTTATTATACGCTCCACCCCCTCCCGGAGCAGATAGGGACTTCAACTCAGACCTCCTGAACCAGAGGTAGACCACTACCACTGCATTACAAGAGCCCTTCCTGTTTCAGGTAATTATTCCGCTTTAACGTGGAAATCGGTTTCCTGTGACGCGCTGAACCGTGGGTTTTATGTAGCTCAGTTCACTTTCACCCTTGTTAATGTACTGGTACTGAATGCCCATAATTTTACCCACTCTGTAAACATTCAATCATTGCCATTTTTTAATGTATCGAAATGTTGTCTGTTACTTTCAGAAGAGTGCATGGGTTCTGCGATACTAACCATGCCACCAGGACAACTCTTGTTACTATGGATACTGTTGCTACGTTACACGAGATACTCTGAGATGTGAGACCTGCTGAGGTATTTATGGGTTTTTAGCCAAACCTTACATTTAATTAAAATTTAATGAAGCTTTTTTTTTACATAATTTAGTAAAATTGCCTTTTCTGGGCGTGTCTTTATTGATGGAAGACGAAAAAACTTGGACTGCTGAACACGTTCCATAAATAGTGACACATTAGCTATAGGTTATTAACGAGAATCGGATCCCTCTAAAACCAATCCTGATGTACATAGTTAAAAATCACACAACACCAGGTTATAGTCCAACAGGTTTAATTGGAAGCACATTAGCTTTCAGACCACCGTTCAGGTGAAGGAACGGCGCTCCGAAAGCTAGTGTGCTTCCAATTAAACCTGTTGGACTATAACCTGGTGTTGTGTGATTTTTAACCTTGTACACCCCAGTCTAACACTGGCATTTCCAATTCCTGATGTACATAGTCTCTGTGAAGGGAGAATGGCACTTTCCACATGTTCCATTGTCGTTTTCTTTTAAGTGATTTGAAGATCTCCACGCAAGGAAATCACTTTCTCAGCACACATGCCTGATACCAGCTCTCTGGAGACTCATACCTGTTCTTCATTGTTTTGTCTCTCAAACAGTGCCCTGCAGTATTTATTTTTTGGCTTGGCTCGATGCCGGAACATTTTCTTAGCGCCGGTCCCTTTTGTCACAATTTCTAGTTAATAGTTTTGCCCGATTATTATTGAAACGGCAGTTCTACCCATCCACTTACACTCTCATTGCTCGCCATTTGGTCTCACTCCCTGACCTCCAGATCTGACACCTGAGGCAGGCAAAGCAGTGACTGTGCCTGAGAATCACTCCCTGTCGATGTGAGCTGATACAAGGTGGAGTTACTGGATTCAGATATCACTGGACCATAACTGCAGAAGGAACCAGGGTCCACAACCTGGCAGAGTGTCTCTGAGCAACTTAGCTGAACACATCAGAATTAGGGCGGTGGGGTCTAGTGGAAAAGAAGAGAGAGAGATAGCTGCTCTTCGAAGAATGGTCAACTGGACTCTGCAGTTGCTTAGATACTTCATTAGGACATTAGACTTGTTTAAAGTTGCCATAATTCCAGAAAACCACAGGATTGCTCTCTTATTAGAGAATGAAGACTAGTGGTGGTTTTTCCTGATGGTCACCAATGCCTCAGGAGAAGGCAGAAGTTGAGAAAGTGGGATCTCCATGGTAACCTCAGTTACTGCGGGAAATAAATCCCTGCACTATTGGTATCACTTTGCGTTGCAAACTGGCTGTCCAATCGCCTGAGCTAACCAACCCCTAGGAACTGCATTCTGGCCAGTAGGTCTCTGGGAATGTTGCAGTGGAAGGTAAAGCCCCCTTCATAATACTTTGACCTCTGAGATGATGTGGGAAGGAATCTGAATGACCTGTATTCATCAAGCAACAGGGTATACATTTATTGTGCAAGACATAAGAATCACAATTGGTATTTCCACTCCTTGAGGTGGGTTCAGTGTTTCTGAGATTTCAGCCATTATCCTTTCCAGTATGGGAATGATATGAACCAAGCGTGATTGGAAGGATGAGCGGGTTCAAGGAAGAGTTGTTGGCTCCTTCTTCATCCTTGCTGGCCTGTGTATGTTTGTACAAGTTTCCCGGACTGCAAACTTTATCATTGTTGACTTACAATCTCCCAGGTGCCTGTCTTCTTAATGAGGGATCTGGGACATGCTCTTTCCCCCCATTTGGGAGTAGAATACATCTAAATCACTGGAGGAGATCTTCTCTGTTTCATTGGGACAAAAACAAAGGCATGTAGATGAGACCATCAAAATGAGCCACATGGTAGGCCAAACCATGTACCAGCGTAAACCCCCAGTTCCAGGTTTACCATGAAGGAGACTGCCTGATGAAGGAGCTTGAATGTAGTGGTACACGTGATTGAGTTGGTTTTCAAAAAACAGAGCTGGTTGTTGTCATGTGACTGCATCTTATATTTCTAAAGAAAGAAATTTGAACCAATTCATCCTGCAGCATCAGTCAGAACACATCATTCAAGGCCTGTAGATGATGACAACATCCAATTAATCTCACATTGGACTTGCATCAAATAGGCACAGAGCAAGCCAGGGGATCCTGACATATGCCCCTGTTGGCTTACATTGAAAATTCAAAAATCAATAATGTCAGAACACCACGGGACAAAAAAAAGTTTTCTAATGTTACAACCAGACCGAATGACAGTCCAGCCTAAAAGCAGATGGGTGCTGACCTGGAGAAGAAGGGACCCTGTGGATATTCATCCAGGGATGGAGTCTTTGGGTTGGGACTGTGGAAAAAAGTTGACTGCTGACCTGGGGAGGGGTAGCTAGGCCCAATAGAAATGGGGAGGACAGGGGAAAGTAGGGTTTCACGTGGTTGCTGATCTTTCTATTAGACCTCTGAGCTGGAGTGAAATTATCAAAGGATCCCTGTAAGAGTTCAAAATACTGCAGTCTCAAAAATATAAATGCAATAAGTTGCTGTGATTTTTTTTGACAGCAGGTGAGGATATCTTCACAGCTGGATAGGTTTCACTCAAGCTGGTGGGAGGTAGATGAATCAGAATCATACAATACAGAAGAGGCCCTGCCACCCATCAAGTCTGCACCTACAAAAATCACCCACCAAATCTACACTAGTTCCACTGGATGTAGGTTTGCTCACTGAGCTGAAAGGTTCATTTTCAGATGTTTTGTCACCTTACTCGGTGACATCTTCAGTGATCCTCTGAATGAAGCACTGGTGGTGGTAGCCTGCTTTCTATTTATATTTCCACCCAAGGAAACTCAAACATATAAATAGAAAGCGGGCTACACCACCAGTGCTTCATTCGGAGGCTCACTGATGATATTACCTGGTAGGGTGACAAAACGTCTGAAAATGAACCTTCAGCTCAGCAAGCAAACCTACATCCAGAGCTTCAACCTGAGCTACAAAACTTCTCAAAACTTGCTAACTAGTTCCACTTTCTGGCAGTTGGCCCACAGCCTTGAATATTATAACATTGCAAGTGCTCATCCAAGTATGTTTTAAAGGCTGTGAGGTTCCCCGCCTCAACTACCCTCCCAGATTCCCACCACCATATGGGTCAAAAATGTTTTCCACAAACGCTCTCTAAACCTCCTGTCTTTCATCTTAAAATTATGCTGCTTTGTTATTGATCCTTCAACTTAGGGGTAAAGTTGCTTTCAAACCAGTTTGTCCATGCCCCTCATAATCTTATACACCTCAATCAAGTCTCTTCTCAGCCTCCTCTGATTTAAACTAAATAACCCAAGTTCATCCAGCCTCTCTCTAGAGCTAAGTTGCTCCATCCCAGGCAAACTCCTGGTGAAAATTCCCTGCACCCCTCCAGTGCAATCACGTACTTCCTTTAGTGCAGTGACCAGATGTCCACATACTACTTTAGCTCTACTAACCAAAGTCCTGTACATCTCCAACATAACCACCCTGCTCTTATAATCTGTGCCATGACTGATAAAGGCAAATGTGCTGTACGTCTTCTCACTATTAACCTGTTCTGCTGCTTTCAAAGATCTGTGGACAAGCTATCCAAGATCCCTCTTCTTCTGAACTCCTGGTGCCTTTCCATTTATTGAATACTCTCTTGTCTTGTTACTTCATAAAAAGTGCATCACCTCACAGTTATCAGGTTTAAATTCCATCTGTCACTGATCTGCACAACTGAACAGTTTGTCAGTATCCTTAAAATAACTTAAGACCTTCTTCCTCAGCTGGCCAATCTTCATGTCTTCACAAACTTACTGATCAGACCTCCAATCTTCTCTTCTATATGATTATGTATATCATAAGCAATAAGGGACCCAGCACTGTGGTGCGCCACTGGTCACTGGCTTCCAGTCACACAAACAGCCTTCTACCGTCACCCTCTGTCTCCTGCCACTAAGCTAATTTTGGATCCAACTTGTTTAGTTACCCTGGATCCCATTTGCAGGAATGGGCAATTCCCATGTGGGTCATGGTGAAATAGTTTAAGGTTTAATTGCATCACTTAACCAAGAACCAGCAAGTGCAGCTTCCTTGCTAAATGTAATCTGGCTGGGGTACATTGGAGGATAAATTAGTATGAATCAGTATATCGTCCAATACAGGAGCAGCAAAATGGATAGCACAACCAACTGGCTGCACTTTTAAGCTTTTCTCCTTTTCCACTCAGCACAAGGTCCTTTCTTATTCATCTCCCTATTCCTAATCTTTTCCTCAAAAATTCCCATTTCCAACACTGGCATCATTGCCATCCATCCATTCCTTTTAGACTGTTTCCCATCCTTTTTAAAATGTGTAACGGTCTTAAACATTCACCTGCCTTCTCCCACATACTTCCTGGAAATGTAGTTTAAGTTCTTCTCTCACTCTGCTCGTTCGTTAGACTTGGCAATTCCACCCCCTCATTTACCCTTTCTATCTTTTTCTTCTGGTCTTTTCTTTATTCACCCATTCTCCCTCCCCCATTCACTCATTCCCCAACATCACTCTTCACCTCCTCTTCCTCCCTTTTCTGAAACTGTTTCATATGCACTGGAGCATAACATAACCTAGTATTCAGCTGTTTTCTGTGCATGACCCAATTTGCCCATATTTAAGCATAATTGTAATGTTGTGTCTTTTCTAAGATCTAAAGCAAACAGTCCTCCCAGAACTTGAGCTTAATAACAATTCAGAAAGCCAGGCTTCTTGCTCAGTTTTGAGATTTTCTTTTAAATGTGCATGATATCTAAATTTTGATGGATACATCTCAAAACATTTTAAAAATTATTTGTTCATAGGTTGTGGGCATCACTTGCTATCCCAGAATTGATTGTCTAACCCTTATTACCCAGAGGATAGTTAAGAATCAATTACAGTATTGTGGGCCTGGGGCCATACGTAGGACAGAAAAGGTAATGTGACAGATTTCCTTCTCTTAAGAACATTAGTCAACCTGAATGGCTTTTTATGACATTCAAAAGTGACGATGCAGTTGCCAATAAGCTAATTTATTTTTGATTTTTTTTCAGTGGATTCAAATATTACCATCTGCCAACCCATGTCCCAGAACCCCAGAGCTTGAGGTTCTGGATTACTATTCCATTGACATTAGCGACACGCCACCACCTCCACCTCACTTTCAAAAAATGAAGCGTGAAAGAAAGGTCAAGGATCAATGAGCAGGTTTGAACAATGGATTGAATGCAGGGATAGTTAAGCTGTAGCAATTCAATGCCCTGTCAGTATAAACTTTGTCTAGTGGGCATTTCTTAACCATTATCATTGTCTCATTTAATATTGTGTGAAGAAACGATTTCTGTTGCTATAGTAAGAAATCTACAGCCTAACATTAAGAAAGTAGAAGTGCTGTTTTGGGCTTGAAGAGATTTAGTAATTCTATCAAGCCAGCAATACTATGACCTTTAATTATCTCAGCAATATTGAGCATGGATGAGAATGGTTTTGCAGAATAAAATGACAGGAATGAATTTAAGCCTAAGAATTGTATTCAAGATTATCCTAGAACTCCCTATGGTTAATTGGAACCTTCATCCACCAAATTAAATACTAAGTCCCTCTACCATCTATACACATGGTAACAGAATGCACTATGTACGAGATGCATTGCAGCAACTTACCAAGACTCTTTCAATCGCATCTTCTAAATCAGCCATCTCTATCAGTAAGAAGGACAAGGGCAATAGTTGGATGGGAACACCACTACCTTAAAGTTCTGCTTCAAGCCACAAACTGTCCTGACTTTGAAATATATCATCATTCTTCCACTGTCACTCAATCAAATCCTGGAATTCCTTGCCTAGCACCAGATGAACTCCAATGGAGCAAGAAGGCATCTCATCTCCACCTACACATGAGCAATTAGGGATGGGTAAATGCTGTTGTTCACAGGTATGAAAAAGATCAAATGCTAATCCCCAAGAGACTGTTTTCCCTCTTCTACAGTCTCCTTTTACAATGTCAAGTATAGGAAGATCCCACTGGAAAGTCACAGATCTGATATAGTCACTATGTCTGTTTATCAATGATATTCAACTCTGGCATGTTCAATGCCTGTAAATTTGTAATTGTTTCAACCTAACATAGTTTTCTCTATTATATATTTATACCATTTAGCCTCTCCGTACCTCATTAATTACAAAGCATACTATTCATATAAAATCTCCAGGGGAGCATCTTCTACTTAAACTATTCCACTGGATTACAAATGTTACTAGCAGAGTCTCACAGAAGCTCTCTAGAATGTCATGCTGTAGCTGATGAGATGAGAGATCAGTGTAAACTAAGGCAATTGAATTATCTTCTTAAAATTTTGATACTATTTTGTGTTTAACATGCGCTAAACTGAAACTCAAATCTTGCCTTTTATTCCATTTGGTGCTCTGGTTCATCTCATTAAGAGTTCACACTCTTCCAGCATGATCAATGGGTATATGTACTTCTCTGGTTGATGCTGCCTATCATTTAATTAAAAATCTTTCTCTTGCCGACCTTAAGAACTGTACACCAGTTTCCTCTGCACTAATGATATGTAAACTGACAGTGAGAAAACTGTTGCAACGATCAGCCCCAGGAAATCACTGCAGGAGCTCCTCAAAGCAGTCTTCCAGACTCAATCATTTTAGCTGCTTCATTGATGATCTTGCCTCCATCAGAAGTTCAGAAATGAGAAACTAAATTGCACATCCATTCAGGGATGTGTAGGTGTATTAGTCAGGGGTAAATATAGAGTAAATGGGTCTGGGTGGGTGACTCTTCAGAGGGTTGGTGTGGACTTGTTGAGCCAAAATGACCTGTTTCCACACTAGGGATTCTATGATTCTATGAAATTCAAGTGTCATGACTATTAAAACAGGTTAAAAATGGATAATCTGTGTGTAGCACAATCCAGACTTTAGTCTTTCATCATCTATAGTGTGGAATTTGCATGTTCTCTCATGTTGGTGTGGGTTTCGTCAGGGTGCTCCAGTTTTGTCCCACAATCCAAAAATGTGCAGATTAGGTGGATTGGCCATGCTAAATTACCCATAGCGTCCAGGGATTGTGCAGGCTAGATGGATTAATCATGGGAAATACATGGTTATAGGGGTAGGGTAGAGGGGCAGGTCTGAGTGGGATGCTCTACAGAGGGTTGGTATGGACTCGATGGGCTGAAAGGCCTGCTTCCAGCCAAAGGGATTCTATGAAGGCACAGTGAGGCATATTCTAGAAAACTCTTGACTTGTCTGGATTGTAGGAACATATGAAATAAGAGCAGGAGTAGGCCATTTGACCCCTGAAGCCTTTCCAGTCATTCAGCAAGAACGTGGCTGCTTTTCCCCAGGCTTCAACTCCTCTTTCATGACAACTCCACATAGCCATCAACTCCCAGATATTTCAAAAATCTATCTACACCAGTCTCTGTAAATACTTGTAGTGAACTAACCTTCACAACTCTCTGAGGTAAATAATTCCAGGCATTTACTGCTTCCTGGGAGAATTAATTCCTTTGCAGGTAATAAATATCATCTTAACAGTGAAGCTTACACTCTGGGAGTGAATAAATACCCCCCGAACTGCATTGTTGAACCTGTAAAAGGTTTTCCTGCAAATTAATAGGAATGTTGATTTATACTTCATGTGGCTGACAATGTTTCATTTTGAAAACCCCACACTTTATTTTTCCACCTACTCCATCTTGGTTGTCAGCAGCTGTAGAATGGAGAAAACCCTATACTGACCACTGATCTGGACTGATAATGAACCTTTTGCTATGTAATCAATATAACTATATGGTGTGATTCGAGAGCTTTAAGAATATCAACTAATACTGTATGATACATGGAATTGACAAACAAAAAGAGTTTTGTTGGTGAGTGATTTACACGATAATATCTGCAGTCAGTATTTCTGCACAAGAATAAATAGTTTGTGCAAATATTGTGTGGTGAGGAATGGTGTTGATAATGTGACATGATTGAGCAGATTATCTCTACAAACAATGCCTCTCTGCTGTTGCTTCGAGGTCTGTGAATCACAAAACTGTGGCTAGTGCAGGATAATTAATGAGATGAACCCAGAGGCAAATGCAGCTTATTTAACCTGATATCCTCCGACTCACAATCATTGTGGAAAAAATGCCCAGTCCTTCCCAATCCCAAAATTTTACTCAAATTTGGCCCCAGTTGGCCTCCTTGAGACTGCTAATAAGATCATGATGTTTCTCATATTCACTTTCCTGCCCTTTCCCTTTAACCCTTGATTCTTCTACTAATCAAGAATCTATCTATCTTAAATATTAGTTAAGGACTCTGCCCTCTCAATTCTCTATGGCAAACAGTTCAAAGACACTGAACCCTCTGAGGGAAGAAATTTCTCCTCATCTTACTTCTAAATTTGCACCACTTTAATCTGAGACCATGCCCTTTGGTCCTAGATTCTCTTTCACTATTTACCCTGTCAAGCCCTTTAAGAATCTTATATGTTTCAATGGCATCACTTTTTAATCTTCGAAACCCCAGTGATGAAAAGACTTTCAACCTGTTTTACCTTTGCTCATAAGACATATCAGGAATCATCCCAATTAACATTGTCTGAACTGCCTCCAGTGAAATAATATGATACAATTAAATAATTAGATAATAACAAGTAATATGGTGAGGTAAAATTTTAAGTAAATGTTTTTAACAAAGTTGTTCAAAGATAGGGAATAGATTTTAAAAGTAGGACAATTTTTTTGGAGTACAGATTTGGTTTCTTTATTTGAAAGAGGTTAAATTGTAGTCAGCAGTTCAAAGAAAGTTAACTCGATTCATTCCTGATTTGACCCGGATTACTTTATGAGAAAGTGCTGGGCCTGTACCCACTTGAGTTGAAAAGAATGAGAGTTGATCGTATCGAAACATATAAAATTCTGAGGGGGCTTTACATGGTGGATACTGGGAGGACATTTCCTCTTGTGGCAGTGACCAGACTAGGAACATGGTTTAAGAATAAGAAGTCTCCATTTTTAGAAAAAGAACAAAATAATATTTTTGTCTCAGACCATTGGTAGTCTATGCGCTTCTGTACCCCAGAAGTGTAGTGAGTATCAATGAATATATTCAAGACTGAGTAAGAAAGATCTTTGATCGGCAAAAAAATCAAGGACAATGAGTGGAGTACAAATAGGAAAATGGGGTTGAACCAGAACAGCCATGATTTTATTAACTAGTGGAGCAGTCTCAAAAAGGTCGAATGGTCTGATCTTGTTCCAAAATTCAGTGTCCTTATGTCCTATATCCATCTATGGCACATTGTTAGGAAACTGTGACTTATGTCTCAATCTCACATACCTACACATAGACCCAGAGAGATATACAGCATGGAAACAGACCCTTTGGTCCAACTTGTCCGTGCTGACCAGATATCGTAAATTAATTTAGTTCCATTTGCCAGCATTTGGCCCATATCTCTTAAATCCTTCCTACTCATAAACATACCCAGATGCCTTTTAAATGTTGAACCAGCCTCTGCCACTTCCTCTGGCAGTTCATTTCATACACGCACTACCCTCTGAATGAAAAACTTGCCATTTATATCCCATTTAAATCTTTCCCCCTTCACTTTAAACCTATGCCCTCTATTTCTGGACCCACTCACCTTGAGGAAAAGACCTTGCCTATTTACCTTATCCGTGTCCCTCACAAATTTATAAACATCTGTAACTTCCAAAGCTCCAGAGAAAATAGCCCCAGTCTGTTCAGCCTCTCCTTATAGCTCAAACTCTCTAACCATGATAACATCCTTGTAAATCTTTTCTGAACCCTTTCAAGTTTCACAACAACCTCCCTATAGCAGAGAGACCAGAATTGCAAAAGTGGCCTAACCAAAGTCCTGTGCAGCTGCCACATGACCTTTCAACTCATATACTCAATGCACTGAACAATAAAGGAAAGCAAAGCAATTGCCTTCTTCACTATCCTATCTACACTTTCAAGGAACTATGAATCTGCACTCCAAGGTCTCTTTGTTCAACAACACTCCCCAGGACCTTACCATTGAGTGGATAAGTTCTGTCCTGATTTCCTTTCCAAAATGCAGTACCTCACATTTATCTAAATTAAACTCCATCTGCCACTCCTTGGCCCATTGGCCCATTGGCCCATCTGATCAAGATCCCGTTGTACTCTGAGATAACCTTCTTCGCTGTCCACTACACCTCCAATTTTGGTGTTATCTGCAAATTTACTAACCATGCCTCCTATGTTCACATCCAAATCATTTATATAAATGATGAAAAGCAGTGGATCCAGCACCAATCTTTGTGGCTCACCACTGGTCACTGGCCTCCACAGTTTGAAAAGCGAACTTCCACCCTCTGTCTTCTACCTTCGAGCCAGTTCTGTATCCAAATGGTGAATTCTCCCTGTATTCCATGTCATATGACCTTACTAATCAGTCTCCCATGGGGAACCTTGTCGAAGCCTTGTTGAAGTTCATATAGATCACGTTCACTACACTGCCCTCATCAATTCTCTTCATTACTTTTTCAAAAAAATTCAATCAAGTTAGTGAGACACAATTTCTCACTCACAAAACCATATAATAGCTACATTCCTAGAATGCATAAGATGTGGAACCATCCTTTTCATCAAACCATGTAATAGATGGAACGCCCCAACTTTTAGATTGCTTTAGCTGCATCATATGACCATTGACGGATACATTAACTATCAAGTCCACATTGCAATACAACTCTGGAATCAAGTCTCTTTAAGTGGAAACTGGCACCTAAAACGTCATATAATTTACAGCAGAACATCTTAAAGAATAATCATGGTGCCGTGGAGCTCCTTTCGAGAACTCAAAGAATCTGACTTTGTTTTGGTTTTGCTTAGTGTTATAAACTTTTGAGCTATAATTAATGAGTGACATTGACTTTATGTAGTTGTCAAGCTTTAAGGAAAGTGGAACTGGAATATCATCATTTCAACATTGTAATTTGATCCAGACAAATGAGATAAATGTATACTTGCATTTGTGATTTCAAATCACTTGTGAATCGGACAATCCCAGCCACAGAGCAGAGTGGCTTTAAAAGGAAAACAAATATGGTATCATTCACAACTTCAAGATAATTGCTTTACAGTCAATTGTTAAAAGTAGAGTCACTTCAGAAATATTGGAAATGCAAAAATTATGCAAAGCAAGATCTCATAAGCAGCAATGGCATGATGACCAGGTAATCTGTTCCAGTTCGAATTCCCCTGGTTTCCTTCAATAGCCTTGTGGGGTGTAATACACCTAGGAGAACAGATGGACGCATAGTTTAATTACTCATTGGATGGTAAGTGCAGGTCTCCATCAGTACTATCGTGGAGTGTCAACATGGACTATGTGCTCAACTTCTCATGATAGAACTTGAATTCAAGACTTTTCTGACTCACAGGTGAGTCTATAAAACATTGAACTACAGTTAACACAACACATAAGCATAACATTTTCCTTTCTTCCAACAAAGTTGACATGTTTCAGCAGAGTTCATATTAATGGAGGGAAATAGAACATCACACGTAATTCAGACTAGGGCTGATAAGCGGACAAGTAAATACATACCATACACGTGCCTGGCCGTGACAATCCCAAAAAAGGAAGAATCTAATCATCTCCCCTTGCCATTCAATAACTACCTATCACTGAACTTCCCAATAGCATCCTGGGGATTAGCATTGAGCAGAAACTGAACTGGACCAGCATATAAATACTGTAGTTAGAAGAGCAAGTGAGAAGCTGGACATTCTTCAGACAGATTCTTATCTTCTAACGTCTCAAGGCTTGTCCAGTATCTACAAAACACAAGTCAAGAATATCATGGAATGTTCTCCATTTACCAGGATGAGTGCAACTCCAACAACACCCAAGGAGCTCAACATTTTCCAGGTTAAAGCATCCTGCTTGATTGGCATCGTAGCCACCACCTTCAACATTCACTCCCTCCACTACCAAAGTATAATGTCAACAAAGTGTACCATTGACAAGATGCATAGCAACGATTCACCAAGGCTCCTTTGATAGCACCATTTAAATCTGTAACCTCTACCATCGAGAAGGACAAGGGCAGCAAAAGGAAGAGAACACAACCACCTGCACATTCTCCTGACTGGTAATTATACTATTGTTAATTCACTGTCACAAGGCTATAAAACTCATACTAAAAAATACTGAACCAGTACTAACAGCACTGTGGAGATGCTTACATCACATGCATTGCAGCATTCAAGAAAGTGGCGCAATACCAACTTTTCAGGACAACTGGGGATGGGAAATAAATGATGGACTCACCAGCACTCACATCCCATGAAAGAAAGAAAATATAGTTCCAGTGCAATACTCTATCAAATCTGGTGCATGTTGTTTGTCAGCATAGGGGATGGCACCTACCTTAACCTCTTTAATTTTACACTTCCCTTTCCTTATCATAAACCATTGCAAGACAATTCTATGTGTGTGAATAACAGTCTACCAAAGTGAAAACCTTTTATTCTCACTAAAATTCAACGTTCCCTGTAGGAACCAGTGCTCGTCAGAAGCATCGCTATACCATTGTAGTAATTCCCTTTGGACCAGTTTTCAATTCCCTTTGAACTAGGTTCCAAATTGAAGTGTACCCATTATTGCCATAGAATATTTAGTGTCAGGAAATAGTCTAGAGGTGGTGTCACACCTGACTTTGGTTCTGCTACAAGACACATTCCTCAAGGCAATCCCTTGACTATAGTTATGTCCTTTCAATGAATGTTAACTGTTCCTGGAAACAGCTGCACAATGCAATTAAAAGACACTATCTAAAACAAATGAATGTGGCTTTTAGTAAACAGCTGTACTCTCTTCCATTCACTTACTTTCACAAGATGTGATCGATGTCAATGCAAACTTTAACAAGTCATCACTCCAGCCTTCTAATTAAATCTTCATCACAAGCTCCTGACATGGAGAAAACTGAGCCCACATCAGTATCTGAGTGCACAGGCTAACCAAACCCAGGAACTTTGACTGAAAGCTCCACAAAGCTCTGCTCAAGAACAGCTGGGAGCCCCTTTAATTAAAGTTTGAAATGTCTGCCCTTGGTCTAGTTCCTCCCATGAGCAGGAGGAAGAAACATTGTTAGTCAGGCCCTAGCTTAGGAAACAATAACATAACCCAAATTTGAATTAAAGCCAGACTTGCATTTCAAAAGCATCTTTCACAATCACAGCACATCCCAAAACACCATACTACCAACAAAATACTTTTAATGTGTATTCACTGTTGTATGAAACACAGCATTCTTCTATTCACAGCAAGATTCCACAAAAAGAAATGTAGTATTGATCAAACAACCTGTTGTGTTATTTTTACTGAAAGATAAACTGGCCAGGTCACCAGTGAGAATTCCCCTGGACTTCTCTGAAATAATACCGTGGGATCTTTTACATCCACTTGGGAGATTAGATGGGAAGCCAGCTTTAACATCTCATCTGAAATACAGCACTTAAATCCTAGAGTGGAAATTGTACCCAAAGTCTCTGACTTCGAGGTGAGAGTGCTACTGGTTGAGCCACTGTTGATAATTATGAAATAATAGAGGTTCTGTTGGCTCATTTTGGCTGTTGAAGATTTTGGAAAAAGCTATTGAATTAGGCTAACTTGCTACTATTTCTCCAATGCCCAACATTTTTCTTCCCTTTTTATATTAATTGTCTAACTCCTCTTTGAAATTTACCACTGTATCATCAGTAGTCACAGGTGAGGTACTGGAAGACTGGAGTTTGGCTAACATGGTGCCACTGTTTAAAAAGGGTGGTAAGGACAAGCCAGGGAACTATAGGCCAGTGAGCCTGACGTCAGTGGTGGGCAAGTTGTTGGAGGGAATCCTGAGGGACAGGATGTGCATGTATTTGGAAAGGCAAGGACTGATTAGGGATAGTCAACATGGCTTTGTGCGTGGGAAATCATGTTTCACGAACTTGAGTGAGTTTTTTGAAGAAGTAACAAAGAGAATTGATGAGGGCAGAGCGGTACACGTGATCTATATGGACTTCAGTAAGGCGTTCAACAAGGTTCCCCATGGGAGACTGGTTAGCGAGGTTAGATCTCATGTATTACAGGGAGAACTAACCATTTGAATACAGAACTGGCTCAAAGGTAGAAGACAGAGGGTGGTGGTGGAGCGTTGCTTTTCAGACTGGAAGCTTGTGACCTCATATTTCCATCATTTAAATAAATGATTTGGATGCAAGCATAAGAACTTTAGTTAGTAAGTTTGCAGATGACACCAAAATTGGAGGTGTAGTGGACAGTGAAGAAGGTTACCGCAGCTTATAACAGGATCTTGATCAGATGGGCCAATGGGTTGAGAAGTGGCAGATGGAGTTTCATTTAGATAAATGTGAGGTGTTGTATTTTTGGAAAGCAAATTGTAGCGGGAATTATACACTTAATGGTAAGGTCCTAGGGAGTGTTATTGAACAGAGAGACCTTGGAGTGCAGGTTCATAGCTCCTTGAAAGTGGAGTCACAGGTAAATAGGATACTGAAAAAGGTGTTTGGTATGCTTTCCTTTATTTGTCAGAGTATTGAGTACAGGAATTGGGAGGTCATGTTGCGACTATACAGGACATTGGTTAGGCCATTTTTGGAATATTGTGTGCAATTCCGGTCTCCTTCCTATTGGAAAGATGTTGTGAAACTTGAAAGAAAAGATTTACAAGGATGTTGCCAGGGTTGGAGGATTTGAGCTATAGGGAGAGGCTGAACAGGCTGGGGCTGTTTTCTCTGGAGTGTTGGAGGCTGAGGGGTGACCTTATAGAAGTTTATTAAATCATGAGGGGCATGGATAGGATAAATAGACAAAGTCTTTTCCTTGGGATGGGTGAGTCCAGATCTAGAAGACATAGGTTTATGGTGAGAGGGGAAAGATATAAGAGACCTAAGGGGCAACCTTTTTACACAGATAGTGGTACGTGTATGGAATGAGCAGCCAGAGGAAGTGGTGGAGGCTAGTACAATTACAACATTTAAAAGGCATCTGGATGGGTATATGAATAGGAAGTGTTTGGAGGGATTTGGGCTAGGTGCTGGCAGGACAAGATTGGGTTGGCATATCTGGTCGGCATGGACAAGTTGGACAGAAGGGTCTGTTTCTGTGCTGTACATCTCTATGACTCTATGACTGACACAACTTTCACTTTGCCTTAAAGCAGTAATGTCAGGTCACAGCAATTCACTGCATTAAAACATTTCAGTTCATCTTTCTTATGTGAACAAGTTCCCTTGTTGATTTTGAATCCTTGATCATACCACTCTCCAAATTTTCTCGACTCTCTTCCAAATAATTCTGTACAATTTTCCACAAGAAATGTGTTTCCCTTTTAATGGTTCAGGGACATGTTTCCGCACTGACAGCACCGGGGTGAGAATTTTATCAAAAAGATAAAGTGGGATCAAGAGAAAAAAGTGGATGAGTAAAGGACAAAGTCAGTAATGGGCTTGCTTTAAAAGAGTTAGGCTGTCTCTGGTTTGTAAATAAGCTTGTGTTTAAACAGTAGCCATCCTTAATCTTAGTGGTTAAACATAGTCAGACTGCTGCAAAGTGTAACCTAGCAACAGCAGCACCATTTATAGGTTAATCAGTGCAGAGGGAAGTTGTTGTTTTGCTGAGTTATTGATTAGTTATATGAGCGGATTGTGTGATAATTTATTTTCCATTATCCAGTAGTGTGTTCAATTCCCAATTTACATTTACAGCAAGAAACTGATTTTCACCTTCAGTGTTGGGATTTCAACTGAATGGTGATTGGACACGTTCTATATTGTGTGATACAGTCTGCTTGCCAGTGATAGTAAAATTAACCTTGCTGTCTTTGACAAAACATTCAGCTGGATTAGCACTGTTAGTGGTTTTCTTCAAGGTGCATGTTGATGGAGATAACCAATTATTGAGACAAAGGTGCAGACATGCACCAGGCTGAAGGAGGTGGGAAAACTGGAAGGCTACTGGGTACACCTGACCTTGGTGTTCACATAACATTGAACCACAGTTGCTGAGCAATTTCTTACAACAGCAGGGACAAAGGGCTCCTTGATATTGGGATTTCCCAAGACATTATGGGGTAATAGGTATTCACACACTAATGAAGATACAAATCTACTAACAGCAGCTTTTCATGTTGTTAAATTGAATTGTGTTGGGCAATTTTTATACTTGGATATTAGCATAATCTACAACCACAAGGAGAGCTCATCAATCTCTTGCAGAGAATTAGCGAAGTCCAGGGATGACGGTTTTTTGTCTTCAGTGTATGGTGCCAAAAGCATTGCACAGGTACCAGATACTTCAAAAAAACAACTGTATGTAATCCCAATCACCTGCTTAACAGTTAGAATATCACAGAACCTGCAACCATGCTACAATCTAAGTCGAATAGCACTTCATTATACATCAAGCACCGAGTAAGAATCTACATTCCCTCATTTATGAACCAGTTTGTCCTTCCTAATCCCTACAAATGTGAGCTTGCAGTGCAAATGAAAGACTGAGTGTTAGTGAGAGCACACTAGCATGCAATACATTCTTGGGTGTTGGGCAAGTGTGCATCTGACATTAGGGAGAAGGGAAGTTGGATTTTTTGCTACAGTTCAGTTAGATTGGTCTTTATTTTGTGTATTAAGAACATAAGGGCATGGAAACAACAAGGTATCCCATGTAAGTATACCACTGGCTGAGGGGAGCATTTCTGAGTTTGTTGAAGCCAATCATTGCAGTGCACAGCACTCTCTTACCTTGCCAAACCGTTTCATGAAGTTGAATTTCTGCCTTATCTTTACTGTTTTCCCTTGCTTGGTAATCTCTCCCCAGGCAGCCCTGACTGCAACCTCGTCAAGTCGGTACCATTGAAATCCCAAGCAGGGTTCCTCACTCTGGCAATTGGCAGACTCCAGATTCATCTCAGCAGAAGGCACAGCAGAATCAGCAACTACCCAACAAAACCAGAAGTTGAAAATAAGCCAATAGAAAGTACAAAAGACCAAAATTCAGATAGCTCAATAATGGTTACCTAAAAAGAGAATAAAGTCACAACCTTCAGCAGAGTGCATTCAAATAAAAGTATAGGTCTAGATACACCATATATGCCATGGTCTAGGAGATTCTTACCCAGACTGACTCTGAGCTTCCAACACAGATGTAACCACACTGAGACAAATGACAGCCAAGTGTGCAACTAGTGAGTGTGCCTTAGTGTTGCAATAATATGAAATGCGCACAAAAAGTCCTTTAACCTTAAGAATTTAGACTATTTGCTGAAGAAGGAATTATTTATCATTTCATAATGGGATGGGTTTTCTAATGTTAGAATAATTAAACAAAAAGGTTAAATCCAAAGAAGATAGAAGCATGATGGTGCTTTTCACTTGCATTATCAGTTCGAGACAATGGAGATTAATTCAGATAGGTCATGAAATGTTGTTGCATAATGCAATGAATTGGCTTCATTCATTTAACACCATGAGTATCAGTCACATGTTGGGCAGCAAATAGGAGTCCTGATGAAGGAGCACCGCTCCGAAAGCTAGTGTGCTTCCAATTAAACCTGTTGGACTATAACCTGGTGTTGTGTGATTTTTAACTTTGTACACCCCAGTCCAACACCGGCATCTCCAAATCTGGAAAGGGACAGATGTCAAACTTTCCCCTTTAGTTCTGATAAGAAAAATGGTTGTTTGAAGAGATCTGGTAAAGCTGTCAGACAGACAAGTGATAGAGATAGTGAGATAGAGGGAGAGATTTAGAGTAAGATGAGTATAGAGTGACAAGTAGACATATCTCTTCAAACAATATTTTTTCTTATTGGAACTAAAGGGGCAAGTTTGAAAATTTTTGGCATTGGCTCCTGATTTCCCCAGCCACAGAAAGGACATTGCAGTCTTACCTAAAAGGCCTCTTCTGTCTCCAGATGTTCCCCTGCCCAGTGGAAAATCTCCAGCTCTTCCCACTCAACCCCCTGGTTAAAGCTGCATTGGGGACCTATGATGTAATAGGACCTCAATTTGCATAAATTTATGAGCCTCCCTCCAGCTTTATTAGGATCAGTGAGCAAAAGCTTGGCCTAAAAAGGTGGTTTGCAGCAGGACTTTAACAGTGGAGAGAAAGAGGCAGAGAATGGGCAAGATATATGAATGGAATTCCAGCATTAAGGGTCAACCATGTCAGGTCACGATAGATCATTTATCACAGTCATACAGGATGTCATTTGGAGCATTAACTAGGGCTTATTTAGACTGTTGTACCTCTTGAGATTTAATTGCAGAGATTCAAAGACAAGACTTACAGAAAATGTGGGCATGGATTGAAATGGGATAATAGGAAGAAGAAATATACAAAGCCCCAGTCTAGTAATGAGACAATGTTAAAGTGAAAATCTTTAAAAGTGAGTGAGCCTCCCATTTTAAACTGTATAAAATAAAATGTAAAATCTAGGCTTGATTTGGATTTGATGTCAGTCCACAGGGAGAATAGTTGGTGTTGGAGAACAGGAACAAACTGTCGTTATTTCTTTCTTTCATGCTGTCCCAGTTTGCTGCTGTGCTTAGTGTTTTTGATCAGCTTTGATCCTAACCATCATATGTGATGAGCCTGGGATCAGTAGGAACTCTTTGCTTTCCACTTCTCTGTGACACTCCAGCAACTCAGCTGCGGAGCAGTAGAACCTCATTCTAACTATAAATTTCAGAGATTAACGAAGTGTTTGACCAGGCAGTTAGCCTGGTCAAGGCATTCACTGAAGACCACATTTTCCTGCCGGGGTGCTGTTCTATTTTTCTTTTTCGCCCAGCAATCACTTCCCTAGCTTCCCACAGAGTTCTAGGTTACACCTGATCAGGTCCTGGGAATTTATCCATTTTTGTTTATCCTGACACTCCTGTTTTTTGTTTTTATCTTTTTCTTTCTTTACCCCCACACTCCCGCCTAACTGCGGTAGTGCTTATTTTTCCCCCAGCACCCATGGTGTGTGTGTGCGGGTATGAGACACAGTGAGAGACACAAGATGCACAAACCTTTATTCAATTTCCACCACCAGGAAGAAAAGAAACACCCGAGTGGCCAGTGACAAGCAGTGCCCTTCACATCAAAGGGCAATGCTGCATGATTAAACAGTGAAGGGGAGGGCAGGGATTAAATCAAAATAGAGTTGGACGGGGAAGGGGTGCTGTTCTATGTAGAGTGAGGTAATAATATTATACTACAAATGTCTCATTGCCTCTGCAAATAACCAACTGACTGCTTTCAATGTAGTGAATGTCTAGCTATTTAATCAAACCTTTAGATTCTAATAAAGGTCATGCAAACATAATTAGCCAGTGCCTGACTTGATTGTACAGCAGCTTTTACCTCTATTAGACTTCACCATCCTCTCAGAGTTTCATGGATTTCTTAACAATTCTATTAATCATGAATCTGCTTGTGACAAAACCAAGGACAATGTATTTTCTTACATCTCCTTCCCAGTGCCATCCTCAACAGGGTAAATAAAGCAAAGATTGGATACAGTGTAAAGCAATCTCTTTCTACACTGCTCCATCAAACACTTCATGACAAGTACAACTTTGGTTAAATACAGAGCAAAGTTCCCTAAACTTTGCCACAACTACAAACCTAAACAGAGCCTTATGAAATCTGCCTTTTTGTTCCATGAGTGACACATTCATTTTCTTTCTCACAACATTCTGAAAAACTAAACCAATTTAATCTTGAATTTTGTCTGTTTTCTTCCTTCTGTAAATCATAGTTCACTCCTGCATTCTGCATTCAGGGACTGAAAACTTCTCCTTCTACAAACCTCACGACCTAATGCATTGTGAAATTCCATTTTCCTTGCTGCAATACTGTGCCTCAGTTCAAGCAAATCACCCACAGGTATGTAGATAACCGAATGATTGGACAGGCAAATCATCAACCTATGTTCAATCCAAACCCAAAACCGAAACCATTCTAAGTTCAGTCAGAGAAGTTGTGCCTGCGGCTACTCAGAAAATGGCTCTTTCTCCAAAGCACAAGAAAATAAGTCTTTTACTAATCAATTGGGAAAACTAAAGTTCTCTTTCAATCAAAACCTTCAGCAAAACATGTCACCCCGTTGATTAAAATCAATGGTGAGATCCTGGGAAACGCGGATCATTTTCCATTTCTTGAAGACCTCCTCTTAACAAAAGCAGGCCTAGATGATGAGATACATCATCGTTTCTAATGGTCGGCTCAGCTTTCAGCTGACTGAGGGAAATACTGTTAGGAACATAGGAAAAGGAGTAGGATATTCACCCCCTTGAGCCTACTCCATCCCATTCTAAATCTTGCCAGTTCATCTACCTCAATGCCATATTCCCCTGCTATCCTTATATACTCAATGTTATTTTAAACTAGAATTTTATGAATCCCTGTCTTGAATTTGATTGAGCTTCCACAAACCTCTGAGCTAGTGAATTCTAAAGAGTCACCACCCTCTAAGTGAAGAGATTCCTCCTCGTCTCAGTCCTTTATGACTTGCCTTTTATTCTCAAACTGTGTACCCTGGCTCTAGACTCTTTAATCAGAGAAAACCTCCTCTCTGCATCTACTCTGTCCATCTTTTTAAGAATTTTATAAATTTTTATGAGTTTTCCTCTAAAATGTAAGAATTCAGGCCCAAAATCCTCAGTCTATCCTCACAGAACAGTCGCGTTGTCTCATGCATCAGTTTGGTGAACTTCCACTGCACTTCTTCAGTGGCAAAATATATCCTTCCTTATTGAGGAAACCAGAACTGCACATAATATACCAGATGTGGACTCACCAGTGTAACACAAGAATCTCAAACCCAAGATGAAGATCATAGTTTAGTAAGCTGCAGTGATCTCCATGGTCCTACATATTTCAGAGACTTGGACAACCCATCACCAGCCCCAGAAAGCACTCAAGAAATACCACAAATGGTGCCTTCACGTTTCTCCAAATCTAGTGGCATGAAAGACAGTCCAATAGCAGCATGCACTCCCAGGGCAACATGTACAGCATTAAGGTGCTAATCGCTCAAAACCAGCCTAACAGCATGCTCATATGCATGATATCAGACTCCCAAAACAACATGGAACTGAGTTTTGCAAGAGGTTAGAAACATTGAAACACAGAAAATATGAGCAGGAGTTGGCCATTCTGCCCTTCAAGACTAGTCTATCATTCACTATGATCATGGCTGATCATCCAACTCAATAGTCTGCTCCTGCTTTACCGCCCGACCTTTGTTTGCTTTAGCCCAAAGTGCTATGTTCTACTCCTTCATGAAATCATACAATATTTTGCCCTGATTGCTTTCTGTGCTAGTGAATTCCACAAGTTCACCAAGTGAAGACATTTCTCCTCACCTCAATCTTAAATGGTTTACCCCAGGTCTGTAGGTTGTGATCCCTGGTTATGGACACCCCTGCAGTAAAATTCACATTATACTACATTTGCCCTGTATTTGCCCACTCAGCTTAATAATATCATACTGAAGCATCCCTCCATTCTCCCCACAGCTCACCATCCTGCCTAGCTTTGTGTCATTTGCAAATTAGGAGATATTGCATGTATTTCCTTCATCCAATTCATGAATATGTATTATAAATAGTTAGAATTCCAGTACTGATCCCTGTGGTACCCCACTAGTCACTACCTGACATTTGGAAAAATAACCTGCTTATTCCTACTCTTTGTTTCCTTCCTGCCAATCAGTTTTCTGTCTATCTCAACATACTATCTTCAATCCCACACGCTGTAATTTTACACAGCAATCTCTTATGTGAGACTTTTGAAAGCCGTCTGAAGGTCCAAGTAAACCACATCCACTGGCTCCCCCTCATCAACAGTACTATTTACCTCTTTGAAGAATCCCAGTAGATTTGTTAAGCATGATTTTCCTTTTATAAATCCATGCTGAGTCTGTCTGACCCTGCCACTGTTTTCCAAATGCTCAGCTAATAATTATTTTACAATGGACTTCACTGTTTTCCCCATTACCAGCATCAGGCTGAACTAGTCTGTACTTCCTGATTTTTTCCCTGTCTCCATTCTTAAATAGAAGGGTTACATTAACTTTCCTCTGATGTGTAGGAATTGTTCCACAGTCTATAGAATCTTGGAAAATGCCCCTGTTTATCTTTAGTTGGCCTCTTTAAGACCATAAGACCATAAGACATAGGAGTGGAAGTAAGGCCATTCAGCCCATCGAGTCCACTCTGCCATTCAAATCATGGCTGATGGGCATTTCAACTCCACTTACCCGCATTATCCCCGTAGCCCTTAATTCCTTGTGACATCAAGAATTTATCAATCTCTGCCTTGAAGACATTCAGCGTCCCAGCCTCCAATGCACTCCATAGCAATGAATTCCACAGGCCCACCACTCTCTGGCTGAAGAAATGTCTCTGCATTTCTGTTCTGAATTTACCCCCTCTAATTCTAAGGCTGTGACCACGGGTCCTAGTCTCCTTGCCTAACGGAAACAATTTCCTAGCGTCCATCCTTTCCAAGTCATGTATTTTTGATGTGTTACGATGTTTGATTGATGCTGCTCTTGATTTTTCACCAGGTCAATATTTAGGGTTAGATCTTTCCATTGAATCCACAATCACATAAACATTCCCATATCAATGGGAGGATAAAAAAGATTATATCAGGAGTGTCTCTTATTACATGCAGCTACTGAATGTTGAAATGTTATAAATGCTGTAGCCTTGGAATTTGCACTGCTAGATCATTACACTATTTTACATTGGCCAGATTGCCACGGAGACAGGAAGGTGTACAATTTGCGCATAATGCAATTCACAGCAAAATGATAGAAAGGCAGACAACTATCTCCACTGCTATGTGCACCAATGGACATTGGAGCTGGTTTGTTCTGTCTGGTGTAGATTTCTACTATCTCATCACCATTACTGTGAGTAATGTTTCATGGATGACAAGACAGAAGGATTTATTAAATCAAATAGCTTCAGTTGAGGGAAACATTACTTAGTGACAATATGAGCATCATTACTTCCTGTTTTATTTTGGACAGCCATTTATTTCAATATTGGTTCTCAGCTCAGCTCAATCAATCTGAGTAATCACACAAAATTAGCTGAAGAAAGATTTCCTGATGGCATTTGAACAAGTGCCATTTCTGACATGATGAAAAAAATAACACACACAGTGTTAAAGGGGATGTAACCACTTGGAAGAGATGACTGGATGAAAGGTGGGAGCAGGACTATCATATTGGCTGGACACAAAGCTGGGTGGCAGGGTGAAATGTGAGGAGGATGTTAGGAAAATACAGGGTGACCTGGACAGGCTAGATGAGTGGACGGATGCCTGGCAGATGCAGTTTAATGTGGATAAATGTGTGGTTATCCACTTTGGTGGCAAGAACAGGAAGGCAGATTACTACCTAAATGGAGTCAAGTTAGGTAAAGGGGCAGTACAACGAGATCTAGGTGTTCTTGTACATCAGTCAATGAAAGCAAGCATGCAGGTACAGCAGGCAGTGAAGAAAGCTAATAGCATGCTGGCCTTCATAACAAGAGGAATTGAGTATAGAAGTAAAGGGGTCCTTCTGCAGCTGTACAGGGCCCTGGTGAGACCACACCTAGAATATTGTGCGCAGTTTTGGTCTCCAAATTTGAGGAAAGACATTCTGACTATTGAGGAAGTGCAGCGTAGGTTCACGAGGTTAATTCCCGGAATGGCGAGACTATCTTATGCTGAAAGATTGGAGCAACTAGGCTTGTATACGTTTGAGTTTAGAAGGCTGAGAGGGGATCTGATTTAGACGTATAAGATTATTAAAGAATTGGACACTCTGGAGGCAGGAAGCATGTTTCCGCTGATGGGTGAGTCCCGAACCAGAGGACACAGTTTAAAAACAAGGGGTAGGCCACTTAGAACAGAGTTGAGAAACTTCTTCACCCAGAGAGTGGTGGGTGTATGGAATGCTCTGCCCCAGAAGGCTGTGGAGGCCAAGTCTCTGGATACTTTCAAGAAAGAGTTGGATAGAGCTCTCAAGGATAGTGGAATCAAGGGTTATGGGGATAAGGCAGGAACAGGATACTGATTGAGGATGATCAGCCATGATCAGAATGAATGGTGGTGCTGGCTCGAAGGGCAGAATGGCCTACTCCTGCACCTATTGTCTATTGTCTATGTATGGCTATTGTCACCCCCTGGATATCTGTGTTGGGAACTCGTTATTTTTGATTAGTTTAAATGACCTTGCCACAAATGTCAGAAGAATGATATCAAAATTTGCCGATAACTTTAAATCAAATTGGGAGCCCCAGTATGCTAATAAAGTGTGCAGAAATATTCAGGACCTGACTTCAGATCCATGAAGTCTCATGGCATCAGGTCAAATATAGCCAAGGCAACCTCCTTACCTACTGCACTCTGGGCTGATGAATTAGTATTCCTTCATGTTGAAGAAGAGCTAAGCGTGGCCAGAACACAGAATACAGGCTGGTGGGGGACTTTAATGTGCATCATCAAATCTGACCCAGGAACACCATTGTTTATTGAACTGCTCTCGTCCTAAAGGAAATAGTTGCTAGATTGGATCTGCAGCAGATGGTGAGGGAATCAACAAAAATAAAAAATCTGCTTGACCTTGTCCTCACTAATCTATCTGTCACAGATGCATCTGTCCTCGTCAGTTGCTATAGGAATGACCATTGCACAGTCTTTGTAGAAACAAAGTCCCATCTAAAAAAATGAGGCTATTTTCTTTTAATGTTATGTGGCACTATCATCAAACTAAATGGAATGGATTTTGAACAAATCTAATAACTCAAAACCTAGCATCTATGAGGCACGATAGACCAGTAGCAGCAGAATTGTATTCAATCCACAATCGTAACCTCTTGCCCTGGCATTCTACCATTACTATCAAGCTGGGGGATCAGTGAAGAGTGCAGCAGGGCATGCCAGTCTCAAGCAGATCTAAAAATGAATTGTTGACTTGGTGAAGCTATAGCAAAGGAGTACTTGTATGTCAAACAGTGGAAGCAGCGTGCAATGGGGGCAGGCCTCAGTGATCCTACAAATAATTGATCAAATCTACTTTTTTTTACTAATCACTCTGTTGAGAGATGTTATGACACACCTTTGGAGCAAGTGGGACTTGAACCCAAACCTCCTGGTCCAGGGGTGATCATATTATTACTGCACCTAAAGAGGGCCCAATTGATCAAATCTAAGCCCTATAGACCAATTACATGCACCTGTGAATGGTGCTGGAAAATTAAACAACTAACAGCTATCAAGTATTCTCCTTCTAAATGTTCAAGGAGCCCAGCATCAGTGCAGAAGGTAGGGCTGAAGCATTTGTATCTAATGTCAGCTGGAGGTGCAATCCTCCAGAGGTCCTCAGCATCACCGATGCCAGTATTCAACCAACATGACTCACTCCACCTGGTATTAAGAAACACCTGAAGGCACTGAATACTGAAAGGCTATGGGTGCCCACAATTTTCATGTAACATAACTGCTATAATGTTCCAGAATTATCTGCATCCCCAGTCAAGCTGTTCAATGGGTATATTGGCATCCATCCGGCAATTACCCAGGTATGTCCCGTTCACAAAAAAAAGACAAATCTAACTTGTGAACTGCTGCCCTATCAGTTTACTCTTGCTCATCAGCAAAGTGATTAAAGGATTTATTGACAGTGCTATCAAGCAGAATTTGTTCGGAAAACATACCTTGTCTCCATTTAGTTTGCTTCCTCCACTCAGGGCCGGTCAGCTCCTGACTGAATTACATACACATCTGCAGTCATTGTTTTTACCTTGAATTACATACAGCCTTGTTATGAATATGGACAAAAGAGCTGCATTTCAGAGGTGGGGTGAGAATGATTGCCCTTAACATCAAGGCAGCACTTGACTGGATATGGCATCAAGGGAACCCTGGCAAAACTAAAGGAATTAAGGGCAGCACTCCCCTCTGGTTGGAGTCATACCTAGTGCAAAGGTAGTGGCTGCTGGCAGTTAATCATCTCAATGCCAGGACATGGCGACAGGACTTTCTCTGGGTACTGACCAACCACCTTCAGCTGCTTCATCAATGACTTTTGTTGCATGATAAGGTCGGAAGTGGGGATATTCGCTGATGATGGTACAATGTTCAGCACCATTCAGAACACGGGAGATACTAAACCAGTCCATGTCCGAACGCAACAAGACCTGGTCAACATCCAGGTTTGGACTGATAAGGGGTGAGTAAAATTCTCTCCAGACTAACTGTTAGACAATGACTATCTGAATCAAAACAGAAATGTAAACATTGTCCTCCACAGCATTATCATTGCCCTTATAAACAAAATGCCAAGCTGGGTTGAATTTAGCTCTTAAGATTGGCGCCGATAAATTTGGTCTTGTTTAAGTAAATAGTTCTCTTGCCTTGCTTGGCTGTGCTCTGAAACACTGGGAAAGGAAGGTCCAACATCTGCCCCTCCCCCCTACCACACAGTTTTCCCCAGCCACAGAGGGAGATGCGAGACTGGATCAGACAGAGAGAGATGCAGTGAGACGGGACATCGCAGCCACAGAGCGCTGCTAGATGAAGACAAGCAGCTTTCAGCAGGTCAGTCATCCAGTTCAATCACAGAGAAACCCTTGGCTGCAGGAACACCTGGAAGTGGTAAGTGGATGTTTCTCGCTCCCTGTGTTCCGTGCTGAAACCGCACATAGCGAAGATATCGAGGCTTTTGCAGGAGCTTAATCCAGAACTCATTGTTCCGGGGCACCTGCCAATTAGACTGAGCAACCAAAAAAACAGCCTTCGTGTTCTGGAGTGGGACTAGGTCCGACCCAGAGATCTCTTGATTGATGTATTTGGTACTCTACATGCAGACTGTACAATGCGCTAGAATCTGTGTCTGGCAACAAAGGAACTCCGTTTTGAACTCTGAAGGTCACAGCTGAGCAGCTGGGTTAAATGTTCGGTAAAGTTAGAGTCTTGCCACTCACTGGGTGATTCTACATCCTTTAGTAGATCGTAGTGGGAGAGCATTAAATCTGCTTCACTGCAGGTGATATTCGATCTGACAGACGTCGGCTTTAGATTTTCCAATTCCGGAATTTTGAAATTCCGTTATGAGAAATCTGATTAGGGCATCAGCCTCAGTGGATGGAGCAGTTCATTGCTAGTCACAGGATGGATGAGGCTGGATTAGAGTGGTGCTGGAAAAGCACAGCCGGTCAGGCAGCATCCGAGGAGCAGGAAAATCACTCAGGATGTTGCCTGACCTGTTGTGCTTTTCCAGCACCACCCTAATCTCGACTGCAGTCCTGACTTTCGCCACAGGAAGATGAGTGTTAATTGGTGCAATTATGGGCAAGTTCTCAAGAAGAAAGTGAGGACTGCAGATGCTGGAGATCAGAGCTGAAAATGTGTTGCTGGAAAAGCGCAGTGGGTCAGGCAGCATCCAAGGGACAGGAGAATCGACGTTTCGGGAGAAGGGCTGATGCCCGAAACGTCGATTCTCCTGCTCCTTGGATGCTGCCTGACCCGCTGCGCTTTTCCAGCAACACATTTTCAGCCAAGTTCTCAAGAACACAGCCACACAAAAGCAACTCACAAACACATTCCAGGTATTTACATTTTTTTTGTGTGGAAAATGGCATATGGAAATGCTAACCAAAGATTCTCTTTCTCTTATCAAAGCCATTACTTTCAGTGCTGGGCAAGTTACACTTCCTCACTTCAGAGTCTGACACAGCACAATTAATTCAGTGCTCCCTCTATCCCCCTGGACAATTTAACTCAGTTTAAGTTCTTCCCTCTATTGTCCTGTATCCACACCAGCCATCCGAAGGTTTCCTTGAGTGAGGCTTCCTCTTCTGGATAGTTTTGTGCTCACGAAATCTGGACTACCTTAACTTCATCTCACAGAAGACCCTGACACAGCAGCTAAAGCAGACTGTCATTGACCAGTTTATTTTGGATTTGAATCTCAAACAGAAATGAAAGGCCTGTGGTATGTATCTCACTGAGACATTTGTGTGGCAGGACATATTCTGGAGTATTTGCCTGTGTTTGACTATATTGATTCAAGTACATTTTATTCCAATAAGTTGCTACCAAAAGTTTTATTGTTACTTTCCCATGGAAAGAACATTATCAGTCAGCACAACATAAAATTAATAAACTAATTGGTGCTATTATTCTTATCTTTATTCCAATACAATAATGTATGATTCTATGCGAAGTGTCTCTGTATTTCAGAGACAAATTCGTAGGCTTGAATATCAGATTGAAGCAACTGCACTCTTGGAAAAAAATCCAATATTGGTTGTCATGATAACCAGTGCAAACATATAGTTCAGTCTATAAATCCAATATGCATTATTGACCATCAATTCTCTATTCCTGTATTCCTGTATTCCTGATGAAGGGCTTTTGCCCGAAACGTCGATTTTCCTGCTCCTCGGCTGCTGCCTGACCTGCTGTGCTTTTCCAGCACCACTCTAATCTCAACTCTGGTTTCCAGCATCTGCAGTCCTTGTTTTTACCTAGTTGATTTTAACCCATCAATTCATGATTGATAATGCCAGTACAGTTCAATCATGATTTTCAGTACTTAGATGTTCAAACGTTCCAACATTATCACCAACAGTAGTTAATACTCACACTTCAACAATTGTACTAATTTAATTCAAACATTTATACCCTGAGAGGAACAGGAAATTGAAGATATTTTGCAGATTTATTCAGATGATATAGCATATGGAGGAACAGTGGAGCATAAACTTGTCCACTATTTACATCAAATGTTTATAGATGTTAAGGGTTGCTGAGAAAACCTGCAAATTATTTTAAATAACACCATTGGAATAGATTGTACCATGTGGTTCCACCGTTCAATTAGATCACAGTTGGTCTGCACAATTCTGACTACACACTTTTGTTTCATATCCTTTGCTATTGATATTGTGACTCAGTTGGTAGCATTCTTGAATCTGAGTCAGAAGATTGTGCATTCAAGTCCATCTCCTGGAACTGAGCACAAAAATCTAGGCTCAGTAACTAATACAACACTGAAATAGTGTTGCCATCTTTCAGGTGAGATATTAAATTGAAACCCATCTGGTCTCAGGTCGATGCAGAAGATTGCACAGCATTAATTTGAAGAAGACCAAGGATTTATGCATATTACTTTGGCCAATAGTTATCCCGCAATCAACACCAGAAACATAGATTATCTGATAATGATCAGATTGTGCTTCATGGGAATATGTTGTTCACAAATTGGATGCTGAATTTCCGATATCGCAACAGTAACTCACATTCAGTTCATTGGCCGTAAAGCACCTTGAAATGTCCAGAAATCACCAGGACTAAGCCAAGTATGAAATACATGAGGAAAGCTTTTTTTGTTGTTTACATTTTACAGTCCCTCAGCAGGAAGTTCCTGCCACAATATTAAAAATCACACTACTTCAGGTTATGGTCCAACAGGTTTAATTGGAAGACTAGCTTTCGGAGCGCTGCTCCTTCATCAGGTGGATGTAGGAGCAGCGCACCAAAAGCTAGTGCTTCCAAATAAACCTGTTGGACTATAACCTGGTGTTGTGTGATTTTTAACTTTGTACACGCCAGTCCAGCACTGGCACCTCCAAATCATGACTGCCACAATATGAAATTGATGAGATTCAGAGTGTTTCTCTGGTACTTCCTCATTTAATGCACCCTTTTTTCTCAGCCACTTCACTCAGATTTCTAACATTGACAACATTGACTAGAACATTGAGAATGAGGAGTCCTCCTCTCTTCCCTAATGTGTAAATTTGAAAGGTTCACTATTATCACATTGTTGTGTCTCTAGGACGAGAAGCACAGCATTGGATAAGTTCAATGTAAAATAGAAACACATTAAAATTATTTATTAAAATATTGATCAGATGCGTGGAGCTTTTGGAGAGCTGTTAGTTCCCAAGAAGATAGCTGCCCTCAAAAGGGAGTATGCTTCTGAGGTAGGCCTCCAATTTCTCAGCTTCTCTTTGAGCCTTCACTAACTCTGAGGTGATTACATCTTCATAGGAATCTAGAGGGAAGACAGAAAAATAAAACATCAGAAAAAGGAAAGAAATGCATCGAACTATACAACATTTTCAGTTTAGAAATAAACCATCTTGCAAAACAGGTCTGTTCAGGAGCTTATGCTTCTCCAAAGCCTGCTCTCATTCTCTCATAGAATCATCGAGTCATAGAGATGGACAGCACAGAAACAGACCCTTCGGTCCAACCCATCCATACCAACCAGATATCCCAACCCAATCTAGTCCCACCTGCTAGCACCTAGCCCATACCCCTCCAAACCCTTCCTATTCATATACCCATCCAAATGCCTTTTAAATGTTGCAATTGTACCAGCCACCACCACTTGCTCTGGCAGCTCATTCCATACACGTACCATCTTCTGCGTGAAAAAGTTGCCACTTTTAGGTCTCTTTTATATCTTTCCCCTCTCAGCCTAAACCTACGCCCTCTAGTTCTGGACTCCCCGAGCCCAGGGAAAAGACTTTGTCTATTTATCTGTCCATGCCCCTCATAATTTTGTAAACCTCTATAAGGTCACCCCTCAACCTCCGGTGCTCCAGGGAAAACAGCCCCAGCCTATTCAGCCTCTCCCTGTAGCTCAAATCCTTCAACCCTGGCACATCCTTGTAAATCTTTTCTGAACCCTTTCAAGTTTTACAACATCTTTCCAATAGAAAGGAGACCAGAATTGCACGCAATATTCCAACAGTGGCCTAACCAATGTCTTGTACAGCCACAACATGTCCTCCCAACTCCTGTACTCAATTCTCTGAACAATAAAGGAAAGTATACCAAACGCCTTCTTCACTATCCTATCTACCTGCGACTCCACTTTCAAGGAGCTATGAACCTGCATTCCAAGGTCTCTTTGTTCAGCAACACTCTGTAGGACCTTACCTGCTAAGATTTGCTTTCCCAAAATGCAGCACCTTGCATTTATCTGTCACTATTAACATATTCCTTTCTCCCTTATAGGCTTAGCTGGCCTCCCTGCAAATGCATCTATGCTATTGATGCAAACTACTTGTGATAGTGAATTCACATTTGCACTATTCAGATTCTTTTTACATGCAGGATTTAGAAAAAAATCTATTTATGGCCTCTAATTTTGGGCTCATGGAAACATCTTTGCATTTACTCTTTCATACCCTTATAGATAATAGAGATCATCCCTCAGACAATCTTAAGAGCCTCAACTTGTTAAATCTTTGTCAACTGATATAATCTTTCAATTCTCCAATAATCAGTTAAGAAGTTGCTGTCAGGGTTTAATGATATTTGTAATAGCAAGGAAAGGATTTAATGATATTTGTAATAGCAAAGAGTGGATGATTATCTTGCTGGAGGGATATGTAATGAACTGGTTTCCCCCTTTGTTTGCTGTTCTTTCATTTAATTTCCTTTAAGTAAAGATGAAGAAATTGATTACAAATACCTTTTTTTGTGAATACTGCATATTCAAAAATAATGAGGATAATACCAAAATGATTAGTGTTTCTAATGCTACCAATGACCACCTACTGGCTGCAATGGATAGTGGTTTCTAGTCTGGCTCTCCAATAGCTGATGGTCTGGACTAATTCTTTAGGCATCACGAATAAAAGCTAGTTCTCAATGAATACTAAACTGGTCAAGACAAAGGCAGCGTTCACAGCAGAAGTTTTTGCAGCTCCATTTCAATTTGAGTTGCATTTATATTTGTCGATCAGCACCCTGGGTGGAACCTGCACTTTAGTGACATGAAGAATCGTTCCCATTTTGGGCGATTGATCACAGGTGACAATAAATAAATCAAATGGTTGGATTCTGGTTCTGAAGGGAGTCATGAATTTCTAAGTGCAGGGAAGAAGCTTTCCTCAAAGGCACGATTTTGTCCAATACCATGGACCATAAGAGATGTAGCCACTGTCCAGACTGTAATGAACTACCCATTGAGATTGAGACAATTTACATATTTGCAGGAGCTGAGAGCCTTACATCTGTTGCCTGTTAAGAGTATCAAGCAACTTGCTTTGATTGGCACCACATCTGCAAATATTGACTCCCTTCACCATTGGTGCTCACTAGTGGCATTGTGTACCATGTACGTGATTCATTGCAGAAATTCTCCAAAGCTCCTTAGATAACATGTTCTAAACTCACGATCGCTATCATCGAGAAAGAAAAGGGCAGCAGATATATGGGAACACCATTATCTGCACACCCCCCTCTAAGCCACAAACCATTCTGATTTTGAAATATATCATTGTTCCTTAAGTGTTTCTGGGTCAAATCCTTGAACTCACTCCCTATTAACTTTGTCGATCTACCTACAGCAAGTGGACAGCAGCAGTTCAAGAAAGCAGCCTACTACCATCTTCTCAAGGGTAAAGAGGGTGGGTTATAAATGATGGCACTGCCAAAGACACTTATATCCCATGAATGCATTTTTTAAAATTCCTATCAGACCCCAGGCAGGATGTTGGGTGAAAGGATAGGTGCACTGGGTGAGGTACTGGAAGTATAGAGAGGGTGGTAATAATCCTAACTCCTGTTTCCTGGCTGCAGGCAATTAAATTTAATCCAAGACCCACAGGTGCGCTGCAAAGAAGTCCCAGCTGGGGACATGCCGATGTTTAGAGTGGGTTGGTAGAGGTTCGCAGTGAACTGGCTTACCTGCTTGAATGCAGTTTGAAGAGTTCCTGCAGCGAATCGAGATTCATTGATGAGCTGGATCTTCTGGAGATTGGTGTAAGCACTTTAAGAACTGAGTACCAGTAAATTACAATTTGGGAGCACTGTTTTTTTGTTAAGGAGATTGTACGATTAATACACTGCATTAATTAGTGAATAGAGAAAACAGACACAGAAGCTTTAATTATATCAGGTATAAACCTTGCAGCATTAACTAGCTGACTGGTTCACTTCAAACCCAGAGATCACATAAACTATCAAATTGTCCTAACTGGTATGATGGAACTGGAAAATGTCTGGTAAGACAATCACACCCTTTAAATGGACATTTTTTAATGCCAACAATGGGAGCCTAAGTCTGAAGTATTCCTGAATGTGAGCTGAATGAAGAGATATATGATGTCAGCATTCATTGCATTCTTTCTGCCTGTCCCAAGGAAGGGTCTAAATCACCAAGAAACAGTATAAGTTCAGAAATTTGGACATACATTTGGGGATTGGCTCCAAATTCAAGGCTTCAGTTCAGACTAACTGGTTAGTTTGATATTTCTTTCAGTGAACCAAAGTTCTCAAAGACGAGCTTCACCCTCATTGCTGAGTTTAATGTGATTTAGCTCACCCCTTAACTCTGTTGAGGGAATGCTCAAAAAATTGTGACATTGTTTGACCAGATATGTGTGTAGACAAGTGCAGGAGGGATTTGTATTGAGCCTTCAGAGGTGCATAGTGGCCTTGGCTTATCCTGAACGTGATTTGGAGACACCAGTGTTGGACTGGGGTGTACAAAATTAAAAATCACACAACACCAGGTTATAGTCCAACAGGTTTATTTGGAAGCAGTAGCTTTTGGAGTGCTGCTCCTTCATCAGGTGATTGTGGAGAATAAGATTGTAAGACACAGAATTTATAGCAAAACTTTTGGACTATAACCTGGTGTTGTGTGATTTTTAACTTTGTTTAGTGTGGTCCATTCTTGTGTTGGTGGTAAAAGCCTGGCATTCTACAGATGGAGTTTTGAACTTATTAGTGAATCCCCATGATTCAAAAGATTTTTATATTCAAAGTTTGATATAAATGATGGATAGTCTCTTAATAATCAGTGCTATGTCTGACCAGTAATCTCTGTTTGGCCCCTTTGTTAATTGGGTTAAGATCAACACAAACTGTTGGTTAAATATATGCTTCATGCTAGTCTTCTGACTACTTTTTTGAAAAAGGCATTGTCTGAAGTGTGATGCCCAAGCTGTGTCCCAATTCCCACTTTCTGCTTGTTAATTATTCCTTGTCAGTTCAGATCAAGTTTTTACACAAGTGCTGTTTCTCATCTGATTATAACTATCTCACAGATGAAAGGAAAAAGCTGAGTAGGTAAAAAAAAAATCATTCAGCAGATTATTACTCGAGTTTGTTCTCCAGTCACCAATGTCTGATATGATTGCTGCTTCAGCGATTTGAGAATGACTAGTGTGCTCTAGGGTGTTTCACAAGCAGAATATTACAGCAAGGCAAGAACAGAAGAAATTGAGCAAATGCATGGGGGAACCTAACAGCCCAGGAACTCTAACATTGAAAGCTATCATGATTGATCTTCTGCCTCAACTTCACTTTCCTCTCAGCTCCCATATATTGTTTGGGAAACCAAAATATTGTCTGTCCCAGCCTTAAATATATTCAAAATCCACAATACATGATTTCAAAGGTAATAACCTTTCAAGCAAAGAAGTTCCTTCTCATCTCAATCCTAAATAATTCATTCATTATCCTGAGACTGTTGTACTAGTTATGCAATCCTCCACTGGCGGGTGGACCAAACACACAGAAGCAGATGATCTGACATCCAAATCACAAACAAGATAAACAGGGAAGAAGAACAAAAACAAAAAATGCTGGAGAAACTCATTGGGTCGCATTTAAGATTTCAAGTCCAGCAGTCCACACTAGACGCTGGACTCAAAACATTAACTCTATTTTTATCTCCTCAGATACTGCCAGACCTGTGAATTTCTCTAGCACTTACTGCTTTCATTTCAGATTTCCAGTGTCAGCCATTCTTTGTTTTTATCACAGGGAAGGGGAGCAGGAGCTGAGAAATAACAAATACAATTATACACACGGTACTCTGAATCCAAAAGCAACTCATGTAGCATCTTTAAACTCTTAACATCCTTGACCATAATGGAACATCCCAAGGTGCTACACAGGGGCATTCTAAAACAAAATATGACACCAACCCATATGAGAAAATATTAGGGCAGATGACAAAAGCTTTGACAAGTGTGGAGTTTTAAGGAGTATCTTAAAGGAAGAAAGTAAGGTTTGAGACTGATATGGTTAGGTAGGGGATTCCAGAAATTAAGGCCTAGGCAGCTAAGAATATGACCATCAATTAAAAAAAATGCCAATTTCTCAGAGATTGTAAACATCAGGAAGGATTTGTTGCCAAGAGAGGCAAAGAGGCTATGGAAGAATTTGAAAAACAGGCTTAGAATTTTAAAATCAAAGTATTTTTTTAACGGGAGCCAAGGTAAATTAGTAATTGTGGTGGCAATGAGTGAATGGGAGATGGTGTGAGTTACAACGTTGTGAGCAAAGTTTTGAATGAACTCAAGGGAAGAATTTGGGAGGCGAGCCAGGAGTCTGTTAGGATAGTCAAGTCTGAGGGTAGCAAAGGCATGGATAAGGGTTTCAACTGCAGTATTGCATAGGCATGTATGGAGTTAAGAGAAACAAATGGAAATAGATAGTTTTAATGATGGCATGGAGTTCCTGGAAAAAATAGGTGAAAATTTGGGAAGTAATGACACATTTAAGCTCTGTAGACAAGAAAGGTAGATAGGAGATTGCAAAATGAAAGGGGTTGAAAGTTATTTTATCAGAGAGGTGATGATGGCAGATTCAAAGCAGGGGTATAGTCACTTCTCCCATTTCCTTGAGTTTCTCTCATTGGCACATCTGATCCATTCTGCTGCAATCTCCACTATGGGTAGGGCAAAGAGTCAGGCTGCAAGGCAACTCCAGCCAGAATGGGGATCGAATCTTGTGCTGCTGGCACCAGTCCTGAGCCAAACCATTTTAGGTCTGGCTCATCAATGACTCCATTATAAGTTCAGTAGTGGGAATGTTTGCTGGGGTTCACACAAAGTTCAGCATCATTCATGACTCCTTAGGTACAGAAGCAGTCCATGTCCATATTCAGCAAGAAGCGGATAAGATCCAGGCTTGGGCAATAAGTGGTAAGTAACATTTACAATTCACAATTGCCAGACAATGACCAATTCCAACACAAGAAAGTTTAACTATCACCCTTAACATTCAATGATATTGTCATTGATGAATGTCTCATTATCAACATCCTAGCATTGATCTGAAGATGCCATATTGATACTAAGACGACGGGAGCAGGTTAGAGACTAGGAATTCACAACAAGTAACTCACTTCTTGTCCCCGAATACTTGCCAATATCTACAAATGCAAGTCAGAAATGTGATAGATACTCTCCATTTGCCTGGTTGAATGCAGCTCCAACAAAACTCAATAAATTTGACACTGTACAGGATAAAACAATTCACTTGTTCGACACACATTCACCTCCTTCAACATTCCCTCCATCATCATCAATGCACAATGGGGCTGTGTGTGCCATCTACAAGAGTAACTCGCTAAGAGGAACAACCACAATTCTGTAAGTTTTAGAATACTCATAGACAATGATGAGAGTGGTCCTAAGGGAAGAGTACTAAACTGGGTCAAGACCAATCATATCAAAATTTGGCAGAAGCTGGGAAATGTGGATTGGTGGCAGCTATTTGAAGGGATGTTCACATTTGATATGTGGGATGTTTTCAAAGATAGGTTGAAGATAGTGTAGGATAGGCATGTCCCTTTGAAAACAAGAGATAGGAAAGGCAAGATTCATGAACCATGGATGACAGGAGAAATTGTGTGACTAGCCAAGAGGTAAAGGGAAGCGTACATAAGGTTCAGGCAGCTAAGAACAGAACAGGCCTTGGAGGAATATCGGGAGAGTAAGACCAATCTTAAACAAGGAATCAAGCGGGCTTTAAGGGGTCAGGAAATAACTTTAGTGAGCAAAATTAAGGAGAATCCCAAGGCCTTTTATTTATCTATAAGAAGTAAGTGGGTAACTAGAGGAAGGGTTGGGCCAACTGCAAGAAATGCAAAACTTGCACCCACACTTCCCCCCTTATTTCCCTCCAAGCCCCCAAGGGATCCTTCCATAACCGCCACAAATCCACCTGCACCTCCACACACATCATTTATTGCATCCGCTGCACCCGATGTGGCCTCCTCTATATTGGGGAGACAGGCCGCCTACTTGCGGAATGTTTCAGAGAACACCTCTGGGACACCCGGACCAACCAACCCAACCACCCCGTGGCTCAACACTTCAACTCCCCCTCCCACTCCACCAAGGACATGCAGGTCCTTGGACTCCTCCATCGCCAGACCATAGCAACACGACGGTTGGAAGAAGAGCGCCTCATCTTCCGCCTAGGAACCCTCCAACCACAAGGGATGAACCCAGATTTCTCCAGTTTCCTCATTTCCCCTCCCCCCACCTTGTCTCAGACAAATCCCTCTAACTCAGCACCGCCTTCTTAACCTGCAATCGTACTTCCTGACCTCTCTGCCCCCACCCCCACTCCGGCCTATCACCCTCACCTTGACCTCCTTCCACCTATCGCATTTCCAACGCCCCTCCCCCAAGTCCCTCCTCCCTACCTTTTATCTTAGCCTGCTGGACACACTTTCCTCATTCCTGAAGAAGGGCTCATGCCCGAAACGTCGATTCTCCTGCTCCTTGGATGCTGCCTGACCTGCTGCGCTTTTCCAGCAACACATTTTCAGCTCTGATCTCCAGCATCTACAGTCCTCACTTTCTTCTCGAAGGTTTGGTCCAATAAAGGATAAGGAAGGAAGGTTGTGTGTCGAACCTGAGAAAATGGGTGAGATTCTGAATGATTAATTTGCATCAGTGTTCACTGAGGAGAGGGACATGATGAAAGTTGAGATTAGCGATAGAAGTTTGTTTACTCTGGATCACGTTGACATAAGGAGGGAGGATATGTTCAGTAGGCTAAAGAATATTAAGATGGAAAAATCCCCAGGACCAGATGGGATCTATCCCAGGTTGCTGAGAGAGGCTAGAGAGGAAATAGCTGGGGCCCTGACAAATATCTACGTAGCATCCTTAAACACAGGTGAAGTGCCAGAAGACTGGAGAGGTGTTAATGTTGTCCCCCTGTTCAAGAAGGGTAGTAGGGATATTCCAGGTGACTACAGACCAGTGAGCCTGACATGGGAATGTTGCTGGAGAAGGTACTGAGAGGTAGGATCTATTTATATTTGGAAAAGAATGGGCTTATCAATGACAGGCAACATGGTTTTGTATAGGGGAGATCATACCTTACCAATTGAATAAAGTTCTTTGAGGAAGTGACCAAGTTGGTAGATGAAGGAAGGGCTGTAGATGTCATATACATGGACTTTACTAAGGCATTTGATAAGGTTCCCCATGGTAAACTAATGGAGAAAGTGAAGTCACATGGTGTGCAGGGTGTTCTAGCTAGGTAGATGAGGAACTGGCTGAGCAACAGGAGACAGAGAGTAGTAGTTGAATGGAGTTTCTCAAAATGGAGAAAGGTGACCAGTGGTGTTCCTCAGGGGTCAGTGCTGGGGCCACTGTTGTTTATGATATATATAAATGATTTGGAAGAGGGCATTGGTGGCATTGGTGGTCTGATTTTAAGTTTGCAGATGACACGAAGATTGGTGGAGTAACAGAAAGTATAGGGGACTGTCAAAGAATACAGGAGAATATAGATAGATCAAAGAGTTGGGAGGAGAAGTGGCAGATGGAGTTCAATCTGGGCAAATGTGAGGTGATGCGTTTTGGAAGGTCTAATTCTAGAGTGGACTATAGTGTAAGTGGAAGAGCCTTGGGAAAAACTGATGAGCAGAAAGATCTGGGAGTTCAGGTCCATTGCGCCCTGAAGGTGGCTGCACAGGTGGATAGAGTGGTCAAGAAGGCATATAGTATGCTTGCCTTCATCGGACGGGGTATTGAGTATAAGAGCTGGCAGGTCATGTTAAAATTGTACAAGACTTTGGTTCAGCCACATTTAGAATATAGTGTACAGTTCTGGTCGCCACATTACCAAAAGAATGTGGACGTTTTGGAGAAGGTACAGAGAAGGTTTTTGAAGGTATGGAAGGTGCTAGCTGCAAAGAGAGGTTGAGTAGGTTAGGATTGTTTTCATTAGAAAAAAGGAGATTGAGGGGAGATCTGATTGAGGTCTACAAAATCATGAAGGGTATAGACAGGGTAGATAGAGATAAACTTTTTCCCAGGGTGAAGGACTCAATAATGAGAAGCCATACATTCAAGGTGAGAGGAAAAATGTTTAAGGGGGATACATGCAGAAAGTACTTTGCACAGAGGGTGGTGGTCAGCAGAGATAGTAGAGGCAGGCACGGTAGATTCATTTAAGGTGCATCAGGACAGATGCATGAGTAGGTGGGGAGCAGAGGGATACAGATCCTTAGAATTGGGCAATAGGTTTCGACAGTGGATTTGGATTGGCACAGGCTTGGAGGGCTGAAGGGCCTGTTCCTGGGCTGTAAATTTTCTTTGTTCTTGTCTTCGTTCGAAGATCCTCTGACAGGACATTTCAAACCTGTGAATTCTAACATCTCGAGGGACAATGGCAGCAAGGACATGGGAATACCTCTCCAAACCATACACCATCTTGACTTGGAACAATACCACTGTTACTTCACTGTGACTAGATCAAATTTCTGGAGCTTCATCTCTAACAGCACAGTCAGTTTCCCTACGCTCCTAAGATTGAAGCAGTTCAAGAAGGCATCTCACCATCACCTTCTCCAGCTGTGTCGATTAGGGGTGGTCAATAAATGTTGGCCTAGCCAGCAAGATCCACATCCCACTTGTGAAAAAAATATAAATCTGATCCTGAGATGCACTGCAGGATACAGCTTAAAAGCACTTAATAAATATGTATTGCTGTTATTGCTGTAAAAGAGAGGTTTTGATCAAATTGCGCAGAGACAATGGGATGGTGAGTGTATGAAAATTGAAGGCATATTTAGATCACTTCTTAAGGGAGTGGTTGATTTTGAGGGATTTTATGGGACAACTTGGATTGAATGTTGTCTTTTTTGATCCAGGACATTTCATGTTCTTATTAGTGTCTTTGTCTGACACCCTGAAACATGACTCTGAATTCACACTGTCTAAAATTCTCCTTCCCATTTTGAACAAAATCATTAACTGATCCATTCAAACTGATCATTAAAACCCTGAGAATATTAGACTGCCTTGGAGAATTGTATCTGAAATTAAGATAGTTTCAGAACAAACATTCTCCTAAACATTAACGAGAAATTGAAACAAGTGAAACCAGACTAACAAAAATTGAGAGGGACAAATGGGAATTAAAGAACAATGGAATAAAATATGAGAAATTAATGATTGCTTTTCTGAAATGTCTGACAGAATCATGAATTTGAGATGAAAGGAACAAGACACTGAAAGAGAATTAAATAATGCCAAGATCAGTGAAATCAAGTCCAAAAGGAGAGTGAAAAATTAAAAATAATGAAAAGGAAATCTCAAAAAGAGAATCCTCCCAACCTAAATCCTGTAAAGACTCTATTCTGTTCTTCCAGTACCTCTGTCTCCGTCGCATCTGTTTTGATGATGCCAAATTTGACAAAGGAGCCTCTAAAATGTCTACCTTCCTCCTCTGCCAAGGATTCCCCAGCACTGTAGTTGACAGGGCCCTCTAGCAAGTCTGACCCATCTCCCACACTTTGGCCCTCAGCCCTTCTCTCCCCTCCCACAACAGCAATAAGATTCCCTTTGTCCTTACATTCTGGTCTCCTTCCTGTTGGAAAGATGTTGTGAAACTTGAAAGGGTTCAGAAAAGATTTACAAGGATGCTGCCAGGGTTGGAGGATTTGAACAATAGGGAGAGGCTGAAAAGGCTGGGGCTGTTTTCCCTGGAGCTCGGAGGTTGAGGGGTGACCTTATAGAGGTATACAAAATTATGAGGGGCATGGATAGGATAAATAGACAAAGTCTTTTCACTGGGATGGTGGAGTCCAGAACTAGAGGGCATAGGTTGAGGGTGAGAGGAGAAAGATATAAAAGAGACCTAAGGGACAACATTCTCACACAGAGGTTGGTATGTGTATGGAATGACCTACCAAAGGAAGTGGTGGAGGCTGGTACAATTTCAACATTTAAAAAGTATTTGGATGGGTAGATGAATAGGAAGGATTTGGAGGGATATGGGCCAGGTGTTGGCAGGTGGGACTAGATTGGGTTGGGATATCTGGTTGGCATGGACGAGTTGGACCGAAGAGTCTGTTTCTGTGCTGTACATCTCTATGACTCTAAGACTCTGAGCTACCATCCTACCAACATCCATATCCAGAGGATCATCAGCCACCACTTCTGCCACTTCAAGTGAGATGCCACCACCAGACACGCATTTTCTTCCCCTCCCTTGTTAGATTTCTGCAGGGATCGTTGCCTCCAGGACACCCTGATCCACTCTTTGTTCATTCCCAACAGCCCCCACAGCCTCATGGCACCTTCCCCTACAACCCCAACTGCAGAAGGTGTAACACCTGCCCATTTACCTTCTCCCTCTTCAGTATCCAAGGGCCCAAACATACCTTCCAGGAGAAGCAGTACTTTACCTGCACTTCACTCAATCTAGTCTATTGCATTCACTGCTCACAATGTGGACTCCTGTACATTGGGAAAATGAAGTGTAGTCTGGGTGACTGCTTTGCAGAAAACCTATGTCCCACCCACAGAAAAAACTCTGAGCTTCCAGTTGCCTGCCACCTCAACACCCCACCCTGTTCCCTGGCCAATATTTCTGTCTCAGGCTTGCTGCAGTGTTCCAGTGTAGCTCAGCATAAGCTGGAAGAACAACATCTCATTTTCTGCTTGGACAATCCTGCAGCCTTCTGGACTCAATATCAAGTTAAGTAACTTTGACCTCTCCCATTTCCTTGCCCCTATCCCAGGCCTTGCTATCACATAGTCTGCTTCTACACATAACCCATTGTTCGCCACTAGTCCCAATTAATAGCTATTCATCCTCCAAGTCAGATCATTATCAACTCCTTTGTCTGTCCAACTGTTCTTCTCTGTCTGAACTCTATCCCCACCTATTGTTTACTTCTTACCCTCTCTCCCATCCTCTCTTCTGCATATAAACTGACATTTCCTAGCTACCATCAGTTCTGAGGAAGGGTCACTGCACCTGAAATGCTTTCTATTCACAGATGCTGCCAGACCTGCTGCTCTTTTCCACAGTTTTTTTTCTGTTTTTGTTTCTTTTTTTACAGCATCCGCATTCTTTCGGTTTTTGTCAATAATCTGAAATTGGAAGATTCCCAGTTCCTCTACTCTTTATTCTGTGTAGAGCAGTTTTGGAAGGCCTGCAAATTAGTCTTTGACAGATTAGTGTCAACAAAGATAATTAGAATTGTACTTACTTCGGCAATTTCTATCGTTGAAGGATTTGCCTACACAATCCAAACATTGTACATTGGCACTGGCCATTGTGTTGCTAAATCTTAGGTAGTAACTTTGGAAAAGTATATCACAAATAAATGCCTTTGCCTTTTCGAAGTAGTGGGTGTATTCAGGTGGATATCTGTACATTCTGACTAGTTGATTTCCCTACATTCCTGGTGACAGTCAGCATATACCATTGGTGGATATCATTGTGTTCTGTCAGGTGGTTATTGGGTGTGAATTAACGGATATAATAGAAGGGGGTGCTTGGTAGGTTGAGTAATGAAGCATACGATGAAAGTTTATAGTGTATTATTATTTTTAGGAACTTGGATTATAAAGTGGGGATAAATAGGATTTATTTTAGATGCTGTGAAGTCCTGTTTCTTTTTAAAGAAAGAATCAAAAAGTAATTTGGATCAGTGGGCTAAATAAAGCCCACTATTCAAAGGTACCATTTCTAATAGGAACGTTCTCTTGGTATCCGAGAGCAATATTTATCCATCAACCACCATAACTAAAGCAGATTATCTGGTCACTTATCTCACTTAACCACTGTGGGTGGCACGGTGGCACAGTGGTTAGCACTGCTGCCTCACAGCGCCTGAGACCCGGGTTCAATTCCCGCCTCAGGCGACTGACTGTGTGGAGTTTGCACGTTCTCCCCGTGTCTGCGTGGGTTTCCTCCGGGTGCTCCGGTTTCCTCCCACACTCCAAAGATGTGCAGGTCAGGTGAATTGGCCATGCTAAATTGCCCATAGTGTTAGGTAAGGGGTAAATGTAGATGTAGGGGTATGGGTGGTTTACGCTTCGGCGGGGCGGTGTGGACTTGTTGGGCCGAAGGGCCTGTTTCCACACTGTAAGTAATCTAATCTAATTGCAGTTTGTGGGATCTTAGAACATAGAACATAGAACAATACAGCACAGAACAGGCCCTTCGGCCCACGATGTTGTGCCGAACTTCTATCCTAGATTAAGCACCCATCCATGTACCTATCCAAATGCCGCTTAAAGGTCGCCAATGAATCTGACTCTACCACTCCCTCGGGCAGCGCATTCCATGCCCCCACCACTCTCTGGGTAAAGAACCCACCCCTGACATCTCCCCTATACCTTCCACCCTTCACCTTAAATTTATGTCCCCTTGTAACACTCTGTTGTACCCGGGGAAAAAGTTTCTGACTGTCTACTCTATCTATTCCGCTGATCATCTTATAAACCTCTATCAAGTCACCCCTCATCCTTCGCCGTTCCAACGAGAAAAGGCCGAGAACTCTCAACCTATCCTCGTACGACCTACTCTCCATTCCAGGCAACATCCTGGTAAATCTTCTCTGCACCCTCTCCAAAGCTTCCACATCTTTCCTAAAGTGAGGCGACCAGAACTGCACACAGTACTCCAAATGTGGCCTAACCAAAGTCCTGTACAGCTGCAACATCACCTCACGACTCTTGAATTCAATCCCTCTGCTAATGAACGATAATACTCCATAGGCCTTCTTACAAACTCTATCCACCTGAGTGGCAACCTTCAAAGATCTATGTACATAGACCCCAAGATTCCTCTGTTCCTCCACCTGACCAAGAACCCTACCATTAACCCTGTATTCCGCATTCTTATTTGTTCTTCCAAAATGGACAACCTCACACTTGGCAGGGTTGAACTCCATCTGCCACTCCTCAGCCCAGCTCTGCATCGTATCTAAGTCCCTCTGCAGCCGACAACAGCCCTCCTCACTGTCCACAACTCCACCTATCTTTGTATCATCTGCAAATTTACTGACCCACCCTTCGACTCCCTCCTCTAAGTCATTAATAAAAATTACAAACAGCAGAGGACCCAGAACTGATCCCTGCGGAACTCCACTTGTAACTGGACTCCATGCTGAATATTTACCATCTACCACCACTCTCTGACTTCGACCGGTTAGCCAGTTTTCTATCCAATTGGCCAAATTTCCCTCTATCCCATGCCTCCTGACTTTCCGCATAAGCCTACCATGGGGAACCTTATCAAATGCCTTACTAAAATCCATGTACACTACATCCACTGCTCTACCCTCATCCACATGCTTGGTCACCTCCTCGAAGAATTCAATAAGACTTGTAAGGCAAGACCTACCCTTCACAAATCCGTGCTGGCTGTCCCTAATCAAGCAGTGTCTTTCCAGATACTCGTAAATCCTATCCCTCAGTACCCTTTCCATTACTTTGCCTGCCACAGAAGTAAGACTAACTGGCCTGTAATTCCCGGGGTTATCCCTATTCCCTTTTTTGAACAGGGGCACAACATTCGCTACTCTCCAGTCCCCTGGTACCACCCCAGTTGCCAGTGAAGACGAGAAGATCATTGCCAACGGTACTGCAATTTCCTCTCTTGCTTCCCACATAATCCTAGGATATATCCCGTCAGGCCCGGGGGACTTGTCTATCCTCAAGTTGTTCAAAATGTCCAACACATCTTCCTTCCTAACAGGTATCTCTTCTAGCTTATCAGTCCGTTTCACACTCTCCTCTTCAACAATACGGTCCCTCTCGTTCGTAAATACTGAAGAGAAGTACTTGTTCAAGACCTCTCCTATCTCTTCCGACTCAATACATAGTCTCCCACCACTGTCCTTGATCGGACCTACCCTCGTTCTCGTCATTCTCAGGTTTCTCACATATGCATAGAATGCCTTGGGGTTATCCTTGATCCTATCCGCCAGGGATTTTTCATGCCCTCTCTTAGCTCTCCTAATCCCTTTCTTCAGGTCCCTTCTGGCTATCCTGTATCCCTCCACTGCTCTGTCTGAACCTTGTTTCCTCAACCTTATGTAAGCCTCCTTCTTCCTCTTTACTAGACATTCAACCTCCCTCGTCAACCAAGGCTCCCTCACACGACCATTTCTTTCCTGCCTGATCGGTACATACATATCAAGGACACGTCGTATCTGCTCCTTGAAAAAGTCCCACATTTCCACCACATCCTTCCCTAACAGCCTATGCTCCCAACGTATGCTCCTCAAATCCTGTCTTACAGCATCGTAATTTCCCTTCCCCCAATTGTAAAATCTACCTTGTTGTGCGCACCTATCTCTCTCCATAACCAAGGTGAAAGTCACAGAATTGTGGTCGCCATCACCAAAATGTTCACCCACCAACAAGCCCACCACTTGTCCCGGTTCGTTACCGAGTACCAAATCCAATATGGCCTCCCCTCTGGTTGGACAATCTACATACTGCGTTAGAAAAGCTTCCTGGACACACTGCACAAACACCGCCCCATCCAATCTACTTGATCGAAAGAGCTTCCAATCAATATTTGGGAAGTTGAAGTCGCCCATGACTACGACCCTGTGGCTTCTGCACCTTTCCAAAATCTGTTTCCCAATCTGTTTCTCCACATCTCTGCTGCTATTGGGGGGCCTATAATAAACACCCAACAAGGTGACTGCACCTTTCCTATTTCTGACTTCAGCCCATACTACCTCCAGAGGCAGATCCCCCTCAAACTTCCTTTCTGCAGCCGTTATACCATTTCTAATTAGCAATGCCACCCCCCCTCCTTTTTTACCACCCTCCCTAATCTTACTGAAACATCTGTAACCAGGAACCTCCAACAGCCATTCCTGTCCCTCATCTATCCATGTTTCCGTGATGGCCACAACATCGTAGTCCCAGGTACCGATCCACGCCTTAAGTTCACCCACCTTATTTCTGGTACTCCTTGCATTGAAGTATACGCACTTGAGCCCATCTCTGTGTCCGCAAGTAGTCCCTGTCAGTGCTACCTTCTCCACAGCCTCCCTACAGTCTTGGACATCCTGACACACAGCTAGCTTACTTGCTGGACTACAAGTCCGGATCCCATCCCCCTGCCAAATTAGTTTAAACCCCCCCGAAGAGTGCTAGCAAACCTACCCCCCAGGATATTGGTGCCCTTCTGGTTCAGGTGCAACCCGTCCTGTTTATACAGGTCCCACCTTCCCCAGAATGCAGTCCAATTGTCCAAATATCTGAAGCCCTCCCTCCTACACCATCCTTGCAGCCACGTGTTCAACTGCACTCTCTCCCTATTCTTTGCCTCTCTGTCACGTGGCACCGGCAACAACCCAGAGATGACGACTCTGTCTGTCCTAGCTTTTAGCTTCCAGCCTAACTCCTTGAGCTCTTGAATGACCTCCCCACCCCTCTTCCTACCTATGTCGTTGGTGCCAATGTGTACCACGACTTCTGGCTGCACACCCTCCCCCTTAAGGATTCTGAAGACACGGTCCGAGACGTCTCGGACCCTAGCACCCGGGAGGCAACAAACCAGCCGAGAGTCTCGCTCATGTCCACAGAACCGCCTGTCCGTCCCTCTAACTAGAGAGTCCCCTATAACTAGCGCTCTCCTCTTCTCCCCCTTTCCCTTCTGAATCTCAGAGCCACAGACCCCTTCACTGCAGCTTACACCTGCAAGGCTGTCCCCCCCAACAGTTTCCAAAGCTGCATACTTATTTTTTAGGGGAACGACCACAGGGGAACCCTGCACTGCCTGTTTCTTCCCCTTCCCACCTCTAACTGTTACCCAGTTACCTCTGTTCTCTGGCGTAACTATGTCCCTGTAGCTTCTATCGATCACCCTCTCAGCCTCTTGAATAATCCTCAGCTCATCCAGCTCCAGTTCCAGTTCCCTAACTCGTTCGGTGAGGATCAGGATCTGACTGCATTTCCTGCACACGAAGTCGGCAGGAGTATCGGTGGTCACCCCTACCTCAAACATCCTGCAGGAGGAACATTCCACCGCCTGCGCTGCCATGACTGTACACTGTCTCCAAAAACAAGAACACTGAGTCAATAGTGGGAGGGAGGCCCTACGGAAGTAGGACCTGGGGTCTAGAACACACCCACTCAAATACTAATCACTTACCTTCCCGCCCAGCTATGCGCTCCAACCTCACTTCCGCTGCCCGCTACAGGTAAGTAATTTTGAAACAAACTCTCTTACCTTAGCTGTAGTCTCCCGGGTTCGTTTTTCCTCGGCCGCTGCTCCCACTCAAATCAAATCTTGCTGTGCAAAAACTAGTTGCTATGTTTTCCATCCTGTGGCCTTACTACAAAATTGCTTTACATGTTGTGAATTGGTTTGGGACATCTGGAAGTTTTGCTACAGAAATGCAAATCCTTACATATACTGTGGACACAGAAAAATCTCTTCTTCCAGCAGTGTCACCTTAGAAAGCTTAATATGTACAATGGTGCATGACCAGCAGAAATAGAATGAACATGCCAATTACCAGTGTAATGTGGCAGGAGGTTTTAATGAGTTTTAAATAGCACTTTTGGGCCAGTTTAGGAGCACAATGAAATTAATTACACACTCAACCTTTCCACTGATCACTCCTATCTCATTTAATACACTTTTAACATCTTGATCTCTCTCAGTCATACTTACAGCTGCATTACAGGCAGCACAGAACCTTGTTCTATTTACTGCATGGTACTAAAGCCTTTTGTAGGACCTCATTCACCAGCACAGTAGAATCTGATATGGGATATAGGCCCAGGGATGGTTTTTAGACACAGTTGGAGGTCAGGAGACTTGTTGATATTTGGCTCATCATTTGATTATAGGCCACACATTATGCACCTAAAGGGGTAGCTGCAGCAGAGTTGTTCATGGGGAGAAAACTCCGCACCAGGTTAAATCTGATCTTCCTGGCCCTGGGTGGGCAGGGTGAAACAGCATCAGGAATGTTGATGCTGGACACAAGATTCTGCTAAACAAGGGAGACAGTTTACTTCAGGGGACAAAGCTTGATGTAGGAACCATGGGAATGGCCCTGCATGGGCAAGAGGCGTGATTGATGCCAGGTCAAGTCCAGTGACGTTTACAGTTTGGAAAGGTTCAACAGTCCTGAACAAAGTGGAACATAGGAAAGCTGTGAACTCACAACAGGTGTGGGAGCAAAATGTGGCCAGCTCCTCGGAACAGTCAGAAAGGCTGTTGTAACCTGTGGGTTCTCCCTCTCCATCAGGCGTTGATGAGGCCTCAGAATCTGAAATGGCCATGGAGGATGTTGCTGCCTGAAGAAGAGAATTAATTTCTTCCGGAACTCTCCAGACATGAGGCCAGCTATTCTGCATTATACGCCACCCGTATCTGAGACTGAGGTGGAGGAACCTGACCCAGTACTAAAACACCCCAGGAAGAGCTACAAGAAAAAGAACAGGATTATGTCCTCGGCCTCAGAAGGGGAGGGATTACAATGAGGAAGGCCAAGTGGACCTCAGAGAATATGAGTTCTCTGATTGGGGCTGTTAAACTGGTCCAATCAGGAACCCCTGGATAATCAATAAAAATAGGAGAGTCAGATATCCTGTTCATTCTGAAAGCTGGCTCTGAGGAAGCTGGCTTAGTGTCAAGGACTGTCTGTGTGTAAATAAAGTGTGACTTGATGATGGGTCTTGGCCTCAGTGGAGTTAGTTCATCCTCCGTCTTGAGTCAAGCTCCTGTTGCACTAATCCCCAGCTCAACACCTCTCTCTTCCCCTCTGTTATTTTGTATATGTACTTATTATAATCTTGTAAATGTGATTTGTTAGACCTTGGTGATTGGCACATTGGTGTCGGCTATGATCCCAGCTGTGGGACTATAAACTGGTGTTGTGTGATTTTTATCATGATCCCAGCTGACAGTGATATCGGACAAGTCAGATTCCAAAGTGAAACCTGGCTTGATGGACTGTAGGTATTATATTTGCAATTTGACTACCATGTTGTTCAGCCACTGAATATGATCACAAGATGCTGTCAATGATTTTTAAAATAAAAGAATATATGTTTGTAATATAAAAGAAAAGGAACAAAAATGTTATGTATAAAACAATTTGGACGATGTTATCATAAATAGTGAAAAGAAAGATTCAATCTCTTTAATTTCCTACTGAATTGACAAGGCTGAAAGCATTTCCTTCCAGTAACCTTGGGCACATTTATCAGATGTGATTCTTTTCATTGCTCCCAGAGACACACAGACACAGGCTGATTTACTGATCTTTTTCACTGAATTCTTAAAAAAAGGTCAGGGCTTTTTCCAGTGCAGTTTAGTAGTCCTACTTTTCTAGGACTACTAAACCAGCCTAAGAAGTCTTTCCAGCACTGATGGTATGGAGATTGCCAAGACTAAACTGCCTTTCTGCTGCTATGAACCTCTGCCCTGTCCTTATGTAGATGATAAAAGTTCAAGTTAGTTAACGATTCATCAATTATCTCACCAGCTAGTGTCATGTTGTCTTTTAGCTTTCGTCACATGATTTCTTAGAAATGCTGTTTCAATCCTTAAAAATAAAATCACTATCACAGAATTAAAACCAAAATCTTAGAAGCCAAATTCCAGAATAATAACAATGTAGTATAAACCTTCATCATACCTTCCACATTAAAAAGTGAAAAATACCTCTAATTTGCATTAAGGTCCTCATCACTATCGGTATTCTACTTTAGTACACACAATATGTAATAATGTTATTACATTAAGTACACAAGCAATTTAATAACACTTACATTCTTTACAAGTCCATTTGTCCCACAAGATTCATTTCCCTTCATATTTGCTCTTGATAAAGTATCCACTATAATATTGACTTTTCCTATGACTTGAATGATTTTCAAATTACATATTGGTAGCATTAAACTACGATGAAAGAATCGTGAATTCTTGATGTGGAATCTTGTTAAAACAAACCTGATGGATTATGGTCTGAGTCTGTATAAATGACAGTCTGTGCACAATTGTTGAATATGTAGACTTCAAAATGTTGGAAACCCAATGGCAGACTCAGTGGCTCTTTCTCCACCATTGAATATTTCTGTTGGCACCAACTCAGTTGTCTAGAAACATGAATGACTGGTTTATAGGTCTCCATATCCTATAGCAACAGTACACCAACAATGGTGTGACTAGAACCAAAAGCCAGTGTTAAAGTCTTATCATAATTTGCTGATATTAAAGCTGGTGTGATAGTCAGTACAGCGTTTAGGTTGTTAATCAGACATTCTTTTGTCCATTCAAATTTCTTGCCTTTCTTTAACAAACTTGTTACATGAGCCACTACAATTCTGAGATTTAGAAAGTGCTTCTGATAAAATCAACTGATTAATATATCACAAAACTTATTTTTTGCCTTAGGCACAAGAAAGTTTTATTTTGGTATTACTTGGTCTTGTTTCACAATGTGGCCAAAATAAATGATATTTGCTTTGGCAAATACACTTTTAGCTAAATTTATGACCAATTGTCTCACTATAATTGAATAAATGTTTTGTTCAAGAGTGTAAACATCCGTCCTAGATTTGGCCAACCATTACAACATTGTCTATATGTACAGCACAGTTGTAAAGTCCTTTGATTATCTTGTTGGTTAATCATTAAAAAATTGTCAGTGCATTTTACATTCCATTGAATTTGCATCGATAAAGTCCATCTAGTGTTACAAAAGCTGATTATTTCTTTGATTGTATCAGTGAATGGAACTTGCCAATAACCTTTTAATTGGTTAATTTTGTAACATTCCAGACTTGTACAATCCTCTCAAAACAGTCCTCTTTGACAACCATTACAACATTGTCTATATGTACAGCACAGTTGTAAAGTCCTTTGATTATCTTGTTGGTTAATCATTAAAAAATTGTCAGTGCATTTTACATTCCATTGAATTTGCATTGATAAAGTCCATCTAGTGTTACAAAAGCTGATTATTTCTTTGATTGTATCAGTGAATGGAACTTGCCAATAACCTTTTAATTGGTTAATTTTGTAACATTCCAGACTTGTACAATCCTCTCAAAACAGTCCTCTTTGACTTTACGCTAATTGAAACATGATAGTTATGGTCTGTTCACTTTTAACAATGTCACAAGAGATAAGCTCCAGCTATTATGACGCGATTCAATAATGTAACTGACCATCATAAAATTGATTTCTTCACTTACTAAGCTCACCTATTTAGGTGAGTTTGTAAGGCCATTGTTTTATGGGTAATACTTTCCCTACATTAAAATCAAATAAAATCAAATATCATTTTTTTTCTGACCAAGGTAGAGAAGCCAATTAATGAATCTGCAAAAACTTTTGTACTAACTTTGATAGTTTCTGAGAGGTAGTGATATAACCCGTCGAACCTTTTAAGCACAAACATATTGTCCAATCTGATAACTGTACAGTCAACCCTTCAATTTTCAATTCTGATTAATTCTTGAATTGTTCTGAATTTTGTTTTTACTTCACTCTATTTATTTCACCACTATAAAAATACACTTCTATTCTTCTGATCCTGCCTGTAACAGTATTGGTTTAACATATAGACATGACACGCTTGCTGATTTTTCTTCCTGTCTGGAGTACTCATTGCATAATTCACATAATTGAGTCTCTTTTTGACTTGTTAAGGCCCAGAGAATCTCACTTTTAATGGTTTCCCAAAGACAGGTAATAACACTAACATGTTGTTTCCATCAAACAAAATTCTGAATGTTGGCCTTCTATCTGCTTTAGTTTGCGCTGTTATCACTTCTTAAATGCTTTAGATTTTTCTTTGAACTGTGGCACATAGGTGAGAAGTGCAGCCTCTGAGCTTTTGTTAATGAATTTTTCTGTGTTTCTGTTAAGAGGTCCTCTTATACCATGTTTGTTTATCAGCTCAAAGGGTCTGAAATTTGTGGATTTATTAGGTGTATACATGGCAAACAATAACTAGGGAATTATTTTACACTAATCAGTCAGGCATTCTTGCGAATATACTCTAGTCATTTTCTTAAAATTTTGATGACAGCGATTCTTGAGACTGTGGACGATAAGCTAAAGATTTAAGTCATTTTATTCTCAAACTATCTATTACTTTATTAAATATTTGCAACATAAAATTTGAACCTTTATCTGATTGTATTTCTTTGGGAAACCATATGTTTAACAAATTGAATTGAATTCTCCACTGTAGTTTTTGCTGTAATTTGTATCCTAAAGGCATTGCTTGAGGAAGTCTGGTTGAAAGATCTGCAACTGAAAAAATATATTGATTACCATTCCTGGTTTTAAGTAGGCACCTGAAAAATCAATTAAGACACTGTCAAAATCTTCTTTGAAAGCTGGTACTGGAATGAAAGGAACAAGTTTAATTGATGGTTAGGCTTTTCCCACTACTTGGACTGTATTGCATGCCTGACATAAATGTATTTATGTAATCCTGGCCAATAAAATTTTGTAGTAGTGGAACCTCCATTTCAAAATACTTAGGTGACTTGCTGTTGGAATTTTGTGAGGCATTTATAAAATCTCATGGTACTCAAATATGTCCCAGGCCATAAAAGAGACAAATATGCATATGCACAGAGAATACGCAGCTTTTTTCAGGGGAGTGGCGATATGCAGAACATGTGGAAGGGTATTCAGGCCATTACCAACCACAGAACAGCATCGCCTGTTTGTGCTGGTGATATCTCCCTCCCGGATGAGTTGAATAGCATCTATGCACGGTTTGAGGCACAAAATGACATGGCAGTGAGAAAGACCATTCCCCCTCCTAATGACCAGGTGCTGTGTCTTACCACGACTGACAAGAGAAAAACTCTATGTAGAGTCAACCCAGATAAGGCTGCTGGACCAGGTAACATCCCTGGCAGAGTGCTCAGAGGATGCTCTGATGTGCTGGTGGATGTTCTCATGGACATTTTTAACATCTCCCTGAGCTACGCCATACTTCCAATATGCTTCAAAGCTGCTACCAGCATCCTTTGCTGAAGAAATCTTCAGCATCCTGCCTCAACAACTCCTGCCCTGTTCACCCATCATCATGAAGTATTTCGAGAGACTTGTGATGCAGCATATTAAGACCCTGCTGCCCCCCTCAATGGACACCCTGCAGTTTGCATATTGTCCCAATCGCTCAACAGATGATGCTATTTCCACCACTCTCTGTCTGGCCTTCACCCACCTGGACAAGAAGGACACCTATGTCAGATTACTGTTCATAGACTTCACTTCTTAATTTACACTATCATTCCTCAGCACCTGATTGGAAAGCTGAGTCTGGTAGGCCTGAATACCTTCCTCTGTAGCTGGATTCTGGACTTCCTGACTGGGAGACCTCAGTTAGTCCAGATTAGGAACAGCATCTCCAACACTATCACACTGAGCACGGGGTCCCCCCAGGGCTGTGTGCTCAGTCCACTGCTGTTCACCCTGCTGACACACGACTGTGCAGCGATGCAAAGCTCGAAACAAATCATCATGTTCGCTGATGAGACAATGGTACTGGGTCTCATCAGCAGGAACAATGAGTCAACATATGCATTGGTGCAGAGCCAACAACCTGTCTCTGAACATGGACAGAATAAAAGAGATGGTTGTTGACTTCAAGAGGGCACAGAGCGATCACTCTCCACTGGACATTGATGACTCCCCTGTTGAGATTGTGAAGGGCTTGAAATTTCTTGGCATCGACCTGGTGGCGAATCTTCCCTGGTCCCTCAACACCAGCTCCATAGCCAAGAAAGCCCACCAGTGACTCTACTTCCTTCTTAGTTTGAGGAAAACCCGTCTTCCATCCCCCACCTCCCACCCCCCCATCCTCACCACATTCTATAGAAGGTTCATTGAGAGTACCCTGAGCAGCTGCATCACTGCCTGGTTTGGGAATTGCGCCGTCCCGGATCGGAAGACCCTACAATGGATCGTGAGGACAACTGAGAGGATCATCAGGGTCTCTTTTCCCTCCATTACAGATGTTTACTCCACACACTGCATCCAAAAGGCTAATGCATTGTGGACGACCTCACACATCCTTCATTCAAATTCTTCTCCCTCCTGCTATCTGGCAGAAGACACCAGAGCATTTGCTCTCTCACGGCCAGACTGTGCAATAAGTTTCTTCCTTCAAGCCATCAGGCTCCTTACACAATATGTTCATACTCTATTCCATTTACAATTTTTGGACGACCTTTTGAATTGCTGCTAAAAAATGTTTTATTAATGATAATTCATTGTTACAGTGTAATTTGTCCACCACTGTGCCTATTGTCTTGTCAAGAATTACTGTGCTGTCTTGCATGTTTTCTACTTCTGTTTGCCCTTTATGCTGTCCTGTGTATGACTGCACTCTCGTGTCGTCTGTGTGTTCAAATAGCACCTTGGTCTGGAGAAACGCTGTCTCATTTTTATTTTACCGGCTGTATATGGGAGAAATGACAAATAAAGTTTCTCTCTCTCTCTCTCTCTCTAAAATGGAACCGTCACCTGATGGATTAATGCCCATTCTGCATTGGTTGGTATCAAGGTGGTTTCCTTTTCTCACTAGCACCTTACCTTTTAAATAATGAAACTTAGGTTCTGATTTAACATCTGAGTCAGCTTGAGAATGTGTATAGTGTATAAGCAGGCAGAGAAAGAGTTAAGTTCTGAGTTTTGTGAAACAAAAGGTTCAGCTGAGCATGACTCAGATCAGATAAGAACTTACAGTTAACAATGGGGTGCTGGAGGTAAGGGTAATGGGTTAACAAGGGGAAAAAGCAGTCATTACTTCAAGTCATTTAACAAGATGAGGTAGCATTCAATATGTGAGGTCAGTTTAACAAGGTGATAAGTATTTATTACAGGATGAAAAGTTGTTGAGTTGAACTGTCATTCAATGCCATCATTACAAATGTAGGCATTAAATGCAGCTTTCTGGTTAAATGAACACCCTAATTGGAATCAGAATCATTTTCTGAGTCATTGCTGCTTCTTTCATTCTTTTTATTCCAAGCTTTTCTTGAGAGTTACTGGACTCAAACTGTTAACTGTTTTCTATTGACAGATGCTGCCAGACCCGCTGAGTTTCTCCAGTATCCACATTCTTCATCTTATTCTAGCTGAGCCATATTGTCTGATTTACTTCTCTCTTTGAATTCAGTCTTTCTCAGATTGTATTTCCTATTCTATTTTTTCCCTCATTTTCCTAAATTCGAGCAATATTATTTCTATAGTTCTCATTTCCTTTATTTCTCCTTTCTTTTCTGTGTTCTTTTCTTCTCTTTTTCTTCTATTTCACTTTTGTTTCCATTTCAAACTGAACTCTACTTATGATGTGGAGGTGCCAGTGTTGGTCTGGGGTGTACAAAGTTAAAAATCACACAACACCAGGTTATAGTCCAACAGGTTTATTTGGAAGCACTAGCTTTCGGAGCACTGCTTCTTCATCAGGTGATTGTGGAATCTGATGAAGGAGCAGCGCTCCAAAAGCTAGTGCTTCCAAATAAACCCATTGGACTATAACCTGGTGTTGTGAGAATTCTGGATTAGTGGTGCTGGAAGAGCACAGCAGTTCAGGCAGCATCCAAGAATCTTGAGAATTCTACTTAATTATAATAGTTATGCATCAATTTCTGGTTTCTCTCTTTTTAATTCTAAATGCTGGATAATCACTTAAAGCATCTTATCCTTATGAAATCTTAACTCTGCAATGTGACCTTGGTATATTATTAATATTTTCTAATCCCAATAAAGTCTCAGTGAAGGTCAAAGCTATTTTGAAAGTTCAAATCATGTAATATAATTAACAACAACTCTTGTTTTTATGTCCAGTACATCCACATACTTGTTCTCCTTAAAGAGTCACACATCTTTCTCAAATCCAAAGAACTTCTATCCTACCAGGAGTTCCCACTATGTAATGCTCACAGTTGATGGGAGCAGTAGAAAGTTAGATTCCAGTCCATGACTTCATGGACTGTAACTTTTGTTTTTGCAATTTGGTTACTGTGATGGTTAGTCACTGAACACATTTACGAAAGGCTGCTAGTATACCTTTAATGAAAAAAAGTTGTCACATGAAAGAAAAGGAGAAAAAGCTATATCAATGACATTTGAGAAAGATAGAGTCATATAGTACTGAAACAGACCCTTCGGTCTAACTCATCCATGCTGACTAAGTTTCTCAAACTAAACTAGTCCCATTTGCCTGCATTTGGCCCATATGTCATTAAATCTTTCCTATTCATGTTCGTGTCCAAATGTCTTTTAAATGTAACTGTACCTGCATCTGTCACTTCTTCAGGCAGTTTGTTCCACACATAAACCACCCTTTGTGTGTAAAAGTTATCCCTGATCTCTTTTAAATCTTCCTCCTCTCACTTTAAAATTATACCTTCTCGTTTTGAACTTCTCGGGAAAAGACCTTACTATTCACCTTATCTATGCCTCTCATAACTTTATAAACCTCTATAAAGTCATCCCCAACCTCCCACATTCCAGTGAAAAAAGTTCCAGCTTATCCAGCCAATCCTTATAACTCATATCCTCCAATCCAAGCAATATCCTTGTAAATCTTTTCTGCACCCTCTCCAATTTAATCCTTCCTATAGCATGGTAACCAGAACTTACACAGTACTCCAAAAGTGGCTTTGACAAGGTGTGGCACAGAAGGCTGCTAAATAATAGCCCATGGTACTAGGGGCAAGGTTCTGGCATGGATAGAAGATTGGCTGGCTGGCAGAAAACAGAGTAGGAATAAACTGGTCTTTTTCAGGATGGCAGCGGTGACTAATGGAGTTCCACAGGGGTCAGTGTTGGAACTATAACTATTTACGTTATATATTAACGATCTGGATAAAGCAACTGAGGGCACTGTCTCAATTGAGACAGAGTACATTTCATGTGATTGAGACAGAATACACTTCATGTGATTTATCAAACAAAAATGTTACTACAAGAATGATTCCAGGAATTAGAGGTTTCTAGGACTTGAATAGACAAGAAAAGCTGAGATTGTTCAGTAGAGAGCAGAGAAATCAAAGAAGATTTTCTGTCAAAGATTGTGAAGTGTTTATTCAGAGTTAAGAAAGAGAAACTGCTTCCTGTAGTTACGATTTGACATGTTTAGCATGAAAGAATACTGCAAATAGGCTCATTAGTACCTTTTTCAAAGAGACAAATACCTGAAGGTGAAAACTTTTCATGGGGGAAGAAACTATTCTATTGTCAAACAATAATTTCTATTTATTGTTATGTGCTTCACTGACAAGGCCAGCAGTTGTTGCTCATCTATAATTGCCTCTTTTAATGATCTTGTTTGTTGGTAAAATCCCCAAGCTGCCTGGATTTTTAATTGTCACTTTGATGCCGGACTCAATCATTTTGTCCACTGTCTGATTTAATTATCCCTGCATCTCTTTTACCTTTGTCTGAAGCCCTTCCATTGGGGTTTGAAAATGTCTGGTAGTTTCTGTTGAGTTTTAAAATGCCTGAGGATATTTTCTTCCATTAGCGATCCTACATAAATGTATCTTGTTTTTGTCATTTCTATTTTTCTTGTTGCTGATGTTGGCTCTTAAGGTCCTCTGCTCCTGGGCCTGGGGCAGTTGGATTGCCATGGTACTGCAAATGGGAAAGTACTTATAGGAATCTTTTGCCAATACATGGAGTAAATGGGCACAGAGACCATCCATCTTGGCAAAAGGCCAGCGTATTAAGTATCGCTTAATTTATGAGATTGGTGTATGAGGAAACAAATGCTGTTCTGGTCTTTTACATGACAAGAGTTGGCTGAGAGATGGAGTGAGAGACAGCTGGACCTCAGAGTTGAAATCTCAAGGCATTAATTAGTTGAATTATTGCTGGACTGTTAATCCAAAGACCCAGGTAATGTTCTAGAGATCTAGGTAGAATCCCACTATGGCAGATGGTTGAATTTGAATTCATTAAAAATCTGGAATTAAGAATCTAATGATGGCCTTGAATCCATTGTCGGTTCTCGAAAATAAGATCATGCTCACTAATGTCCTTCAGGGAAGGAAACTGCCATCCTTACCTGGTCTGGCCTTTGTGTGACAATGTGGCTGACTCTTAACTGCTATCTGGGCAATTAGGGATGGAAAATAAATGCTAGCCTAGTCAGCAAGACCCTCATCCTGTGAATGAATTTTTAAAAGAGAGATGACTGGTGACTTTGACATTTTTTCTTTTGAAACTAGTCTGCCTAGTTCTGGAGTTAAGGACATCTCCTTGGCTCTGGAGAGAAACTTGGAGTGGGAGGGGAAAATCCAGCTGTTGTGTTCCACTTTCATACCAACTACATAGACTAAGACTAAGGAAGATATTATGTTCAGGCTGTATGAGCAGCCAGGGGCTTAATTCGAAACCAGAACCACAAAGTTAATATATGGATTACCCCAAGCCATTTGCAAGTTAGCAAAGGGTTAATAAAATCAGACAGTTGAATGTGTGGCTTTAAGATTGGTGTGGGACAAATGGTTTCCAACTCATGGGGACTCACAGAGCAGTACTTTGAAACAGATAAAACTGAAAATTGAAAATGATGGAGAAACTTACACATCTGGAAGCATCTGTATAGAGTGAGAGCAAAATAGTTACTGATTCAAGGCCTTTTATCACTCCTCTTTGGAATTGAAGAAGAGTTCCAGTGATATAGGACGCAAAACTTATATTTCCCAGGTGCTGTCCGAGTCGCTGAGTTTCTCCAGTAGTTTCTATTTGAGATTTGTTGCATCAGCAGCATTTTGTTTTTACCTTTGAAAGAGAAAATCTTTTGTTGGGGACAGGTTTCGATCGAAATGTGCTGGGAGCACAGTACTGTCGAATGCCTAAGGAGAAGGGGAAATTTATAAAGTTAGAGAAGAAGGACAAAGCAATAGTGCAGGGTAGTGTTATGGTAGCAATGAAAATCTGAGTATGACAAGGGGAAGACAGCATATAGACTTAACAGAGATCTGGCCAGAGTAGAGGAAAATGGTAAAAAGACAGAATTAAAAGCTCCTTATCAGAATGAAATATAGAGATACATGAAGTGATTACACAAATAGAAATAAACAATATGTTCATCATTATAGAGAAGTTATTACAAGGTGTCTGATGCTAGCTGTTGAATATTTAAAGCACGAGGTGTTTAAGGATATTTGACATGCTAGTGGACAGGAAAATAGGAAATGGAAAAATAAAGAGTTGAGGTAGCTCTGTTAACAAAGATTGAGAGCTGTACAGTGGTGAGATGTGATCTTGGTGCAGAAGATTAAGATGTAGAATTCACTTCAGTTGATGTAAGATATATCAAAGGAACAAACACACTGGTAAGGTCTTTAATAATAGTTACACTGTAGATCAGGGTATGAGTCAAGAAATATTAGGAGATTGCAAGAAAGATACTGGGATAATTAAGAGTGATTTTAATCTTCATATGAATTTGACAAATCAAATTGGACAATCTGTTATTGATGTTGAATACATGGAGTATATTCTTAATTTCCTAGACTAAAGATAAAGAAGTTATAATCGTACCAAACCATAGAGCTGCTCTCTCATTTGAGAGGGAGAGAGAGAGAGAGAGAGAGAGAGAGAGAGAGAGAAGGCTTATGGTGGTTTAATCTGAGGATCACCACATCTCAGACAAGGTAGAGGTTGAGGAGGAAATTCCTTCGTGATAACCTCAGCCAGATTCAACCCTCTGAGTGAAAAATAAACTGTTCATCTTTATCTCAAATGGGAGACCCTATATTTTGAAACAGTCCCCTATTCTAGTCTCTTCCACAAGGTGTGGCTTCTTTAGGCATCCATCCTGTCAAAATCCCTCGGGATCTTATATGTTTCAATAATATCACCTCTCACCATCTAAATTCCAGTGGATACGATTCAACCTCTCCAACATTTCAATATAAGATAATCCTCTAATTCTATGAATCAATCAAGTCAACCTTTAGGGAATTGCTTCCACTATAATTCCATCATCTTTTAAATAAGATCAAAACTATACACTGTATTTGAGATGTCATCTCACCGGTGATCCATGTAATAGTACCAAAAGTACATTCCATTCTTCTTGCAACTAAATACAACATTCTAATTGCCTTCCTAATCACTTGCTGTATCTGCATTTTAATGTATAATGATCTATGCACTAGAACACTCAGATCCCTCTTTGCCATAGAGTTCCACAGTTTTTCTCAATTTAAATAATATGCTGCTTTTCTGTTTTCTTGTCAAAGTAGAGTCCCCTCCATTTACTAGTTTGCAGCTGGTCACTTCGCTCAGAATGTTCTTTGCAATATGCACTGACTTTTTGTCTCTTCTCCTTGCAGGTTCTGGTTGGATCCTGATTAGTCAAAACATGCGGACCCCACCGCCAATGATCATCGGGATTATCAGTGCTCCTCTTGGGCTAGTCTTAGTATTTGTAGCTGTGTTAACCCCACAGTGGCGCCAGGGGTCTGTTAATCTTGGGAAAAACACAGCCATGAAGTCTGATGGTCTGTGGGAGTCGTGCCTGGAACTGCAGGACACCAAACAGTGCTGGCCGGTGACCACGGTGTATCAGAGGGATGAAATTGTGCAGTGGTCCAGGGCCCTCATGCTGAGCTCCCTCCTGGTCTGTGGAATGGGGATCATCGTGGCCAGTGTTGGGATACGTTGCTGGATGGACTTCCCCCTTCGTAATGTAGCTGGAGCTAGTGGAGTTGTCATTATCCTGGCTGGATCTTTGTGTATCACCCCACTGACTCTCTACATGGCGTCCATGCAGGAAATCAGCCCTGACACCCACACCCAGTACCAAAGTGGGAGTTCACTGTACTTTGGCTGGGCTGGAAGCTGTATTGAGATCTTTGGAGGAATAGCTCTCGCTCTGAGCTTCACCTGTCCAACATTTGAGAGATGTAGAGAGTCAGGACAAAATGCTAAAAGACCCTACGAGGTTGATTACTAGATCAAATCATTGGGCACCAGCCTGCCCTGATCATTTCTAACATGCTTCTGTACATTAAGGCATGTATTAAATGTTAAATCCCAACCAACTGTATGTGGCATCATCATTTAATTAATAGCTTTAGCGTCCTAGCTGGGTATGTATTAACTGTGATGAATAAAATTGCCCTTGGATTTTCCAGAATTAAAGGTTAATTTCTATTCATTCTTGGGAGAACTTAGGAAAAATAAATTACTTGACATTAAAAAAATTCTTTGAACAAGTGTTCTTCAGTTTTAAATCTGTTTGCAAAGAAGAGGCTAAATGGCAGATGAGGATCATCCAACAATATATGAAGTGAATGTAGCCAATAGGAAGAAGTGGGGCAGTGCAGTAAAGGGGCATTTAAACCTCCAGTCACGTATGCAACCAGGTTAGCAACCTTAGTGACTCAAGTAGTCCTACCTTTGTTCAGTCAGAAAACTTAATGCATCTAAATTTTCTCTAAGGAGGGGCACTTGCACATTTTCTCGTGAATGAACCAAATGCTGAACCAGATGATAATACCTGTCATGTGTTAAATTAAAATAAAAAATGAATTGAACCAGTTGATTTCATTCCAGCATAAGCTAGAAATGAAATATTAAACATGAGCCCTGCTTCTTTATCTTCTCAAAAAATAAAGCTTATTTATAAAAATTTTGCAAAAGCACATTACATAACAGTTCCAACTTAGCATTACACAAAAATGCAGTCAGGTGCAATGTCTTTCAGTATAGTACGTGACAATCACTATTCTTATGATTACTGCATATGTTAGCTTTACAATACACATCTGATATCAAGCACCCTCTCATGCTTATGGTTTTCAGCCCGATGGACTTTTATGCTAGTGAAAGTGGGGGGTCCTTTGCTATGGTTGTCCTAAGCCTTATTTGTATTGCTTAGCACAGCACTGGCTTGCTTTGCAAGACCACCAGATTTCAGGCAGAACAAAGCATTTCCTTCATCCATTGATGGTCCTCCAGGAACAGTTATGTTTATCTTGGAATGCATTTCTGAGAACAACCCAAGGAGCTCAGAGTCCTGTGTTACGGAGCTGCTCAGAATGAACCTTAACAAAAGTAATTACATTCTTTTCTACACCAGAGTTCTGTTGCAATTGCTATTCATTGATCTCTGTCTGGGTGATGGTACGTAATTGGATCGAGCTCAAATACGATACACAATCAAATATCCTGCTGGTGTTTATTGTCAGAACTCTTACTTGGCCACTTGAGTGAGGTAACAAGGCATACCCAATGTTCATGGATCTGTATCTCAGTGAGGATCAGGAAGAATGTGGAACATTGTATAAAAGGAAACACTTGAAAATAATCTGTCACACACACACATTACATCTGCCTGCTGCAAATGGAAGATGATTCATGATGTCTGCCCACGATCTGATGATAGGTTGGGGAATCACCCAGTTCTACTTATCAGTGAAGGAAGTAACAATTGCAATTTTCCCTTAGATGCACTCTAAGACAGGGGTCCTTTTACTTACTGCAGACATTTATTTAATCTGGCTTTAAAGATCTTCTATGTTGGAGAATATAGTACCTGCTCTGTGCTTTGATGGAGAAGGAAAATATTAGTATTGGAGATTATAAATATGACTGCCATACTCACCAGAAACTGGACTGCTCTCTGTTGTGCACATCCTTGTGTGTTATGGCTTCCTTCTTGCCCAGCAAGCTGATGGGTATATTTATCCCAGGCAATGTCACCATTCAAAAGGAAATCTTACTGCATGATCAATTTCATATTGACTTCAATCAATACCTCACCAGTTGTTATTAGCTTCCCTTAATGTAGCTGAACTTCAGTCCAAAACTGGTGTCAAGATTTCTATAGTTACAGGGTAGACTATTACTCACATTCTAAATTTAATAGACCAATGTATTCCAGCATCAGTCAAAAAAACAAGACTTACAATGGCTAATACCAATGCATGGCAAATCTGCCATGTTATGGTTTGTGAGAACTTCTGCAATAAATAGAACGGAAAATAGAAGGCACTAATAAACTGAAATAATGAGAAGTTAGATAAATGAAATTGAGTTTATCACATTGACAGAAGATTTTGAGATGGGGTAAAAAACATGAAAGAACATTTGATAAATCAGCAATAAAGCCACAAAGGATTATCACATTACCATCCATTTGAGTAACGCACTGTAAATCAACTCTGCTATTCTCAGAACTGGAGATGCCGGTTGGACTGGGATGTAAAAACTTAAAAATCACACAACACCAAGTTATAGTCCAACAGGTTTAATTGGAAGCACTAGCTTTCAGAGCGTTGCTCCTTTATCAGGTGGTTGTGGAGCACATGATTGTAAGACACAGAATTTATAGCAAAAATTTACAGTGTGATGTAACTGAAATTATAGTGCTTCCAATTAAACCTGTTGGACTATAATCTGGTGGTATGTGATTTTTAATTTTATTCTCAGAGTCGTATCAAATTCTTTTTAAGATGCGCACTGTACTCCAGTTTACAACAGTTCAGACAAAGGTTGATTGAAAGTACACACCTGGTTTCTGTGCTAAACAAGATTTACTATATATTATAATTAATTAGATTACAACTACAAGTAAACAGATGTAAATCATTGGCATATAACACCACTAACTAAAATTCTAATCCCCTTATAAGCTTCCCTTGCCCACACACATTGACCAACAAGTAGGGAAGGTAGATTATTGGCTGAGGTAGAAAAACCAGATAGTCAGTTCAATGGTCTTTGCTTTCCAATATTGAAGTTGCAATGATCTTTCTTTGGTTGGCCATGCCCTTGACATTCGCTTGTCTTATCCTAAAGGGTTTTATAGGTTTGTAAGAAATAGGGAATGACTGATTAACTTGCAAAATTTCTCTGATTAATCAATTCAAAAGTCCCAGCTCATAGCAACTTCTGCAAGCAAGGTTTTCTTCAGGTTTAAACTGAGATTTTTTACTGCAGAGAGCAGACATCTTCTGATGTGGAGAATACTAGCACAGCTAACTGTGTCGCTTTCTTTGTATCTCTGTAACTTATTTCTTAACCAACTTGTTCAGCTAGCTGTGAACCAATTAGCTTCACTTGTAATCAACTTTTCAGCTCCTGAACATCTGCACATTGTGACAAATTCCTTACTGTGAAATTATGCATTCCCTGTTTTTAAAAACAGTTCTTTCTGCTTGCAGTCCACAGTTTTGGACTCAAAACATACACACTAGAACAACAGAGGTGACATTAGAGGAAATATTTTCATTCAAAACATTAATGGGACAAAGGGATAAAGATGTTTTAAAGATTATTGGATAAATATTTGAAAAGGGAGGATGTAAAAAAGAAATGGAATTTTGCCGCTGAACCTTGAAACAGCCAAACTGTTTTCATAAATTGTTTTCATCTCTCTCACAAATTTGCCTTTCCATTTATTTTTGTGTCATTTGCAAATATTCCATCCCTTCCTTTAAATCATGAGTATATATCGTAAACAGATGTGGTCCCAGCACTGATCTCCATGAAACTCGACTGGTCACAGATCACCAATTTGAATAAGAACCCCTTATCTCCACTCACTGTGTCTTCCCCATGAGCCAATTCTCTTTGTGCCAAACTACTACCTTTGTTTAGTAGGAATAGTAACTTCACTTTAATTTAGCTCACGTGCAGTGCTGTATAGCTGCCAGACAGGTTTATTGTTAACTCAATACCACCTTTTCTCTCAGGGTGGGCAAGTGAGCTGACTGCCACCCCCACCCACCCCCCCCCCCCCACCGACCTCCTTTTTAACATTGATCTCAATTTCAATATTGAGTCTTCCCAATATTTAATTGGAAGAATTTTCTCCTTGTCCAATTCTGAATGTTGGTCAAAAGATTTGACAATTTAGAGACAGTAGTGGGATTTAGAAAGGTGACGATGAGGTAAAGTCTGTGTGCATCTGAAAACAGAAGTGCTTCAGATGATTTCATTGCCAATAGTATATGACTGAGAAACATAAAGAGGCCAAGGATAGTTACTTGGGGGCATTGGAAATAAAGATGTAAGAATCAGAACAAACATGCTACAACTCACTGGGATATCACACTGGAAATCAAGTCCCAGTATTTATGGAGTCATCACAAAAGGCAAAGATTTTGTAAAGTACACAAAGCTCCTGATTTATCTTATTTTCAGACCCAAGTTGTTTGGACCTAGTTTCTGTACTAGACAAGAATGACTATTTATTACAAGTTCTTAGACTCAAGCTATATAATTATAAATGGCTGGCACATTAATTAAAACTCTAATCCTTTTGTAAACATTAATTTACACATACATAGATGGTTAAATAGGTTATACACTGAGGGGGAAAACTGGAATGACAGTTCAGGAGTCTTTATTCCCAGGGACTGTTGTTCAGATGATCCTTATGACTCTTCTGCTGCCCAGCATGTTCTACAGTATTTCATCAAAAACACTTTCATTGCAGATACAGCAAGAGGTTAGACAAACAGTAAAGCTCTTTCCACTGTTTCACCGTGTCTTATTCCTACACTGAGTATCTTGCCTTTCCGTCTTGCTGTGATATTCTGACCATTTTGCAGTTAAATTGCCAGCTGTGTAACTTGTGTGCCTGTGATACACATTGACTACATTTTCATATCCAATACTGAGTTGTGGGAGCTGTTTATGTTCCAGAACCACACCCACCTGGTACTGCAATTTTGATACTCTAGCCTTGTTCTTTATTTATTCTCATTGACCTGAAATGTTGGTTCAAACCCATTATTGGTGAGTTGGCAGATAGGTAGGGACAAGGCCAGGCATTAAATAATGTCTTGACAGCAATACCAGGCTAATATTTACCTAGGAGAAAGTGAGGACTGCAGATGCTGGAGATCAGAGCTGAAAATGTGTTGCTGGAAAAGCGCAGGTCAGGCAGCATCCAAGGAACAGGAGAATCAACGTTTCAGGCAGGAGCCCTTCTTCAGGAATGAGGAAAGTGTGCCAAGCAGGCTAAGATAAAAGGTAGGGAGGAGGGACTTTGGAAATGCGATAGGGAGGAGGAGGATAAGGGGAGGGTGATAGGCCAGAGGTCGGGTGGGGACGGAGAGGTCAGGAAGAAGATTGCAGGTTAGGAAGGTGGTGCTGAGACAAGGTGGGGGGAGGGGAAATGAGGAAACTGGAGAAATCTGAGTTCATCCCTTGTGGTTGGAGGGTTCCTAGGTGGAAGAGGAGGCGCTCTTCCTCCAGCCGTCGTGTTGCTATGGTCTGGCGATGGAGGAGTCCAAGGACCTGCATGTCCTTGGTGGAGTGGGAGGGGGAGTTCAAGTGTTGAGCCACGGGGTGGTTGGTCTGGGTGTGCCAGAGATGTTCTCCAAAACGTTCCACAAGTAGGCGGCCTGTCTCCCCAGTAAAGAGGAGGCCACATCGGGTGCAACGGATGCAGTAAATGATGTGTGTGGAGGTGCAGGTGAATTTGTGGCGGTTATGGAAGGATCTCTTGGGGCCTTGGAGGGAAGTAAGGGGGAGGTGGCTCAACACTTCAACTCCCCCTCCCACTCCACCAAGGACATGCAGGTCCTTGGACTCCTCCATCACCAGACCATAGCAACACAACAGCTGGAGGAAGAGCGCCTCATCTTCTGCCTAGGAACCCTCCAACCACAAGGGATGAACTCAGATTTCTCCAGTTTCCTCATTTCCCCTCCCCCCCACCTTCTCAGTCCCAACCCTCTAACTCAGCATCACCTTCCTAACCTGCAATCTTCTTCCTGACCTCTCCACCCCCACCCTGGCCTATCACCCTCACTTTAACCTCCTTCCACCTATTGCATTTCCAACATCCCTCCCCCAAGTCCCTCCTCCCTATCTTTTATCTTCGCCTGTTTGACACACTTTCTTCATTCCTGAAGAAGGGCTCATGCCCGAAACGTCGATTCTTCTGCTCCTTGGATGCTGCCTGACCTGCTGCACTTTTCCAGCAACACATTTCCAGCTATCATTTACCTGGCCTATGGGTAAAATACATACAGAAGGAAGGGCATTAAGTGACCTGCTTGCCCAAGGGTCACCAGAGACCAAAGGTGCTAATGAAGAGACCATCACCCCACTGGGAATTTGACCTGTCATAGTGACCATCTCCAGACTTTTTGCGAGGGAATGGGGTTGTCCTTCCTTTTGGTTGGCACAATATTTGACGAAGGCCTTCTCCTAGAAACTCCCAAGCTCATATCCCCCAACCTGCCCTGCCAAGCTACACACACACATAAACACACACACTCTTCAACGAAGCCTGCCAGCCTCCTGGCTCTGCTGGGACCCAAGCTTAATATTGGTTTGTGTTTCATAGGCTTGTCATCTTCAATGACAGTCTGCAGTTCCAGCAATGAACACTGCTCCTAGTGGCACACCTGGGATCAGTGATCAGATTTGGTTAGGCAGCAGCTTTTTGAAGTGGGCCTCTCTCTCTAATAAGGGTAAAAATACCACCTGAAACAAATTAATGGCTTCTTGTTGTAAAATTACTGCATGGAAATCTGGTTCAATGGACAGAGACTCACTCTCTGACTTTTACACCCAGATGATGGAATGGCCCCTACTTAGAATTCAGTCCATTAATCGTTTTCCTCTCTCCATAGATATTTTCTGACCTGGCAGCATTTCCTATTTAGTTCAAGCATTTTTCAGTTAGATCAATTCAGTTGCTAAACCCACAGCATCCCATGATTCTGAGAACAGTAGATCTGATCTAGTCATTGAGGTCCAAAACTTTAGTGTTCATTTCATTTATGGGTATTTGCAATACAGGAATATTCACAAATGAAACACAAGCAAAACTGCACCTGAAGTCATAAACACAGCATAATGGAGGAAAACTGTCCCCAAAAATCAGTGCTGGAATACACAGTTAACTAGTGCATCTGAATTAGATTTTTAAAAATTACCCTCTGACCTCTGCAAGGCTTTTCTTCCCAAAAGCGTATCATGTCCATCTTTGCAAGTTCCCCCAACATGTCTACAAGATGTCCACACCGGGCAGATTTGGGGAGGGAGATTCTGGATTGGTGGTGCTGGAAAAGTACAACAGTTCAGGCAGCATCCGAGGAGCAGTAAAATTGACATTTCGGGCAAAAGCCCTTCATGGGGAAGGGAAGGGCCAGAGGTTTTATTCCCAAAAACAGACACGAGAACTAAGGCAACGCCTGCTACCAATAAAACCTCAAGTGGTTCCTCTCCATTCTGCCTTACCATTATTGGACTGCACGTTTGCAATGTTACATTGCTAGAGAGTCACCCTCACATTCTTCTCTCTATGAGAAATGCCCACCTTCCCTGCTGTGGCTACAAGCTTTCATAGCTACAGTTACCTCTCATTAGGCCTGCAGGAACCAATATGCCAACCTAATTAGGATGGTGGATCTGAAGACACCACATAGACCATGTTCGGCAAGATTGCATGGAACCGCAGACACATTCATGCTCTGGATGCATAAGTAGCCCATACTCCTGAAAACAAACTACTTTCAATGTTCTAGCCAATAAGTCAGTACTGGACAAGAACTGTGGAGAACAGGTCAGATTTGAATCTAATGATCTAACACTAAATGGATGTAGGACTGTGCTTGAGGTTCCAAAATAACTCTGGTGCTGAACAGCAAAATGAAGACTAGCATTAATTTCACTTTTGGCAGGAGGACTACATTAAAACAATGGACACTGCAAGTACTTAATAAAACCTTTATTCATATTACATATCATAAATTAAGACATTATTATTGACTGAAAATACATGTTGCTATTTTTAATTTTCACATCTATCTGATTTACAATAAAGCATGATTATGCACTCTTAGTGCAGTACAGGATAGAAACTTTCACCTGGTACTACACAACTTGTGTGCAATTTTACACCTCTCTGCTTATCAAAGCATGATGCCCAAACCTGGGAACTGGGCCAGAATAAGCTGATCTGCAGCTGTACGGGTGGGGTATAAGCATGACATAGATTCTGCTAGATGCTGACACCAGTAGAAATGTGTACAACATCTTCCCCAAGTTTCCATTTCTACTGAGTGCAATGTTCCTGTTAGTAGATTCTTGTCAGCTTGATAGCAGAACTAACCTGCCTTTGTGTCTGTGAAGAAATGATTCAGGAAGAACAGGAGACAAAGACCAATACAATCAGAACCAGATGTCATTACAGAACACTGGCTTGTGCACTGCTCTTGTGGGCTTGGAAAGAACTTGAGTCATTCCAACCATCCTGCAATCCATCACCTTACAAAGAGATCCTGACTGGAGTTACCTTTACATTCCAGCCAAATGAATGCTTCCAATCTACTCAGACCACATTCACTTCTGCCCTGGGAATGATATCTTCCTAATGACATTGAACTGTTCCTCAACATTGCAGTGCCAAGTTTGTATAACAAATGGTGCATTGAGTTTGATGCCTAGTAACTAGTTATCAGACACATGCCTTATAATATGTGATGAAGACTGTGGAATGTCTGATGATCTTGAGTATAGACTGCTGCCCGTATTGCTGTTGTTTACCCTTCGCACCTGCTGATAAAAGAAAGTTAAGAGTGAGAAGCAGGTCACCATTAAGATTATTCTCTATTTCCATCCCATTGCTCTCATGTACATAAAAGGTGTCAGTATTGGAAGAATGGTAGCCCTTTTGCTTCTTAATTGGATTTCTTGGGTTCAAAATCCACTCAAAAATCTAAAATGCTAAGCCGGACATTAACAGTATATTGGATCATGTGCACAAATTGGAGACTACATATTCACATATAACAACAATAATTACAGATCCAAAAATAATTAAGTTCCTGTAAATAACATCACGATGTCCTGAGATGTGATAAATTCTACATAAATGCATTATTTGTTTAGCGTAATCTGAATCTGAGAAATACACAAAGAATGGGCTGAAGTTGTCTGCTGGTGCATAGTTTTCTGTCTCTTGGCAATATTCAGAAGTGGAATTTAATTAAATCAGAAATTAAGGACAGTTTAGATGTAGCAGAGGAATTCAATCCCAGTCAACACTGCAAGACATCTATTTACATTAAAATAAAATTTACATTAGAATAAAAAAGAAACTTCTCAGGGATCTAATAATGGTGTAAGGTTATAAAAGAAATGTATTCAAACTATGTAGAAAGGATAGGTTAGCAGCACCGGTTTGCCTTTTGAACTTTTAACTAACAAGGGGCATAAATTATAAAGGTGCAGGGCAGAAGAGGCAGGAAACCTCACAGTCTTTATAAAGTATGTGTATGAACACTTGAAATTTCATGTTATTCAAGACTATTGACTCAGTTCTGGAAAGTGGGATTAGCTCAGATAGATTGAATGATTGTATAGACTGAAGGGCCTCTGCTGTGCTTTGTGACTCAAAGCTCTTAATCATGAAACTGATGTCAAGGTTCAAAGGTTGCAAATGAGGATACTGAGTAAGTAACAGAGGAAGATTTAATCAATTAGCTATGAAGATCACTGAAGCAGGCCATTGAACAGACAATTGATCACCCTCTGCCCCTACTTAGGGCAATCTGCTGCAGAATATTTCTGCAATATGTCCTTGCAAGCTGCATAATCATCTATTCTAATATTCTTCAGGCTATTGACTTATTATTCCTCTGTAAACTTGAACTCATCCAAGCTGTGCTGCTCATATTCTTACTTGTACCAAATCTTGTTTATCCACGAGTTCTGTGTTCTAACTTACAGTAACACAGGAGAGAGTGAGGACTGCATATGCTAGAGTACCAGAGTTGAAAAATGTGGTGCTGGAAAAACACAGCAGGCCAGGCAGCATCCGAAGAGCAGGAGAATCGACGTTTCGGGCATAAGCCCTTCATCAGGAATGAGGCTGGTGTGCTAAGCGGGCTGAGATAAAATGGAGGGGCGCTGGGAATACGATAGTTAGAAGGAGGCAAGGGTGAGGGTGATAGGCCGGAGAGTGGGTGGGGGCAGAGAGGTCGGGAAGAAGATTGCAGGTCAAGAGGGCGGTGCTGAATCCGGGGGTTGGGTCTCAGATAAGGTGGGGGGAGGGGAAATGAGGAAGCTGGAGAAATCTACATTCATCCTATGTGTTGGAGGGTTCCTAGGCGGAAGAGGGGAGGCGCTCTTCCTCCAGGGGTCGTGTGGCCAGGGTCTAGCAATGGAGGAGGCCAAGGACCTGCATGTCATTGGGGGAGTGGGAGGGGGAGTTAAAGTGTTCAGCCATGGGGAGGTTGGGTTGGTTGATGTGGGTGTCCCAGAGGTGTTCCCTGAAACGTTCCGCAAATAGGGGGCCTGTCTCCCCAATGTAGAGGAGACCACGTCGGGTGCAGCGGATACAGTAAATGATGTGTGTGGAGGTGCAGGTGAATTTGCAATGGATATAGAAGGATCCATTGGGGCCTTGGAGGGAGGTGAGGGGGGAGGTGTGGGCGCCAAGTTTTGCACTTCTTGCAGTTGCAGGGGAAGTTGCCGGGAGTGGAGGTTGGGTTGGTGGGGGGTGTGGACTTGACGAGGGAGTTACGGAGGGAGTGGTCTCTCCTGAATGCTGATAGGGGTGGAGAGAGAAATACATCCTTGGTGGTGGGGTCTGTCTGGAGGTGGCGGAAATAACAGAGGATGATACGATGTATCTGGAGGTTGGTGGGGTGGAAGGTGAGGACCAGTGGGGTTCTGTCCTGGTGGCAATTGGAGGGGGCGGGGTTCAAGGGCAGAGGTGCGGGAAGTGGAGGAGATGCGGTGGAGAGCGTCGTCGACCACGGAGGGGAAATTGCGGTCTTTGAAGAAGGAGGCCATTTGAGTTGTTCGGTAGTGGAATTGGTCCTCCTGGGAGCAGATGAGGCACAGGAATTGGGAATATGGGATGGTGTTTTTAGAGGGGGCAGGATGGGAAGAAGAAGTGTAATCTAGATAGCTGTGGGAGTCGGTCGGTTTGTAGTAAATGGCTGTGTTGAGTCAGTCGCAAGAGATAGATAGAAATGGGGGTGTCTAGGAAGGGGAGGGAGGAGTCTGAGCGTCTCATATATTTCTTGATGCAGCTCATTGTCACATTTTGTCTGATAACACTTCTTTAAAGTTCCTTGACAGTTTTTAAATCTTATTCCATTTAGGTAAGTTGCTGTTGATATCACTTCCCAAGACAGAAAAGAAGAGGTTTGGTTAGAGGGAATTAGACCAGGTTGTAATCAAACAAAAAGGATGCAGTGATCTAGCTTTTCATCCAAAGAGAAGGACTGGAGGTCAGGACCTGCATCCGTTGGACATACAAGCGTCATACATATGACATGGATATCAACACAGAGTACTATCATGTTGATGAGCAGATACTTGTACATTTGAGTAGCACCTTATTTTTTTTGTGTTATGCTAAAAATGCTTTAAACAAGGATCACTTACAAGCATATTAGCTATAACATGGGATTCTCTGTGGACAATAGGATCTATAAACAACAGTGAAAATGGCCACTTAAATGGTTCTTTTGCTCATAATGGCTGAGGGAAGAATATTAGCCAAGAAATCTACTCTTCTTCAAATAGATCCAGTTAAAAATCACACAACTTTGTCCACCTCCAAATCATCAAATAGACCCAGGAATCCTTAATATTTCCTCATTTGTCTTGATTTAGAATCTCAACAAAAGAGAGTTCCAAATTTTCAGAAGGTTCTGTTAGATTTCCACTTCAACTCCAAGAAGCACACTTAATAGGCAAGGCCTCAAATCCCAAGGTTTCAGAGAATTCTATGCCAACTTCTGCAAATATGCAATTCAAGACTTCTTTTCCAAACATGCCAATTTAGAGTTTAACTTATTTTAAAATTATTTTTCAGGATGTGGGCTTTGCTAGCAAGACTGGTATTTTTGCTGTTTCCTAGTTGCCTTGAAAAGGTGGTGATGTGCTTTCTTGAACCACAACAGTCCATGTTGTAAAGTGCTCTCACAATGCTGATGGTAGGAAATTCCAGGGTTTATTCCAGTAACAATTATGTAATGGTGATATATATCTAAATTAGATGTCTGACTTGGATGTGATAGTATTCCACTATGCATCTGCTGCCATCATCTTTAAGGTTGTGGGTTTGGGAGGTTCTATTGAAAAATACTTCATGTGTAGTTGCAGTGCAGCCTGTGGTTAGTACAAACTGAAGCCAATCAATGTGGTTGACTGTTTAGTGGCCACTCAGTTAAAGAACAATTAGGCATACACAATAAATGCCAGACTGAGGAGTGATACCCTCATCTCATGAAAGATGAATTGTGTCACAGTATTAGAGTTAAGAGTATGCCGCTGGAGAAGCACAGCTGGTTAGGCAGCATCTGAGCAGCAGGAGAATTGACATTTCGAGCACAAGCTCTTCATCAGAAATGAGGCTTCATTCCTAATGAAGAGTTTATGCTCGAAATATTGATTCCCCTGCTCCTCAGATGCTGGCGGACCGGTTGTGCTTTTCCAGCACCCCATATTCTGATCTCCGGCATGTGCAATCCTCACTTTCTCACATTAGTAGCGTTCACTGTGTCAGAAGATCCAGGTTCAAGCCCCACCTGCCCCAGTAACATGTCATAACACATTTGAACAAATTGATTAAAAATATCTATACTGAATGCAATGTGGGCAGGTGCCAGAAGGTTAATTTAATGGAGGAGAGGCTAATTAAACCAAACACTTTGTAGAGTTTAAGTGTGATGGGGAAAAAGAAATCACAAAAACATCAAATGACTGCTTTGTTTTGGATAGTGCCAAACACCTTATGACCTGTTGCTGCTAAACCCATCAGCCATATGGACCGTATTACAGTCCTGTCTTGTGCCTTAGAGGATAGAAAGGCTTTAGGGAGTCAGGCACTGAGTAATTCACTGCAAATTATTCTGAAGTGCAATAGTAGTCACATTATGTAAGTTGATAGTCTATCTTAGTCTCTATAATATAAAATATAGATTACAAATGACAACCTGTTGGCTGCTCGGCCCAGTTTGGCCTGAACTTGTTGAATTACTTAAGGTGCAAATAAGAAAATACAAACAATAAAACAACAGCTGCCAGCAAGGTGAATCAAGTACATGACTAAAGAATTCTGTGGGGTCTACAAATAACAGGCACTGCATAATGCTAAGATTTTTACCTTTTCCATTACCAACAAATGGCTGAGCATTTCCTTCTTTTTGAATGTTGGCATATCATTGGTGAGTAGAGCCTCAGTCACATCCAGTATCCTTTTCTCATGATGCATAATCTGTTTCTGTTGCTCACGGTTAAATAAAATATCACGTAGCTCTTTTACAATACTGAATAGAAAAACCAAAATAATAATTAAATGCACCAGATGTAACACATGCTGTGGATCAGGACAGTGACTATAATTCATGCTGCAGGAATTTGTAGGCTTAGTGAGAGTAAATATAACTTACACAGTGGGTGAAAGTGACCGACAGTAATTCATATCGAGTGGGTCATAGTGCCAGCAACATACACTGTGGTGGGTCAGACTGACAGTGATTCACACTGGAGATGGGGGTGGGGAGAAGGTTGAGAGAGTAACAGTAATTTACACGAGGTTAGGGGAATGAATACCCCTAACTTACACTGTGGATGGGGGTGTTGATCATAACTCAAATGACGTGAGTTAGAGTGACGATAACTCAGTGAGCAAATTACTTGGTGGAATAGAGTGATGTGAAAATCCAGATTTTCACCAAGTTGTAGACACTCCATGGGCCCTTAAAAATGGTGAGCAGGATTCAGTGTAGAGGTTATAGTGTGATTTCTGACATTCAATTCTGGCTGATTGGGGAAGGGAGCATAGTGTGACTCACAGGAAGGAAACTTGAACTCAGCAGGGCCATTTGAATTTACAAGAGTTCAAATCATTTTATGCGGTAGCAAGAGCTTAAACCCATAGCGTGGGAGACACGGACTTTTACAGTTAACATTATTTCTTGGATGACTGATAAGGTCTGTAAAACTGTCATGATGTGGAGTTATTTAAACACAGAACCTTTGAAAATGGAAACAGCATGCCTATGATACTGCATAAAACTTTGTTCTGCTAGTTAAGCTGCTGTTTGTTCACACTACCCCAAGGGCTATCATTATATCATGAATGCCTGGCAGTTTTTCACAAGCTATAATTATCTCAGCTGCAGGTCATAAATCCACTTTTATTAACAGTTCAAAAAGGTTATTTAGAGATTAGTAGTCTCTGATGTGCAATAATGAATAGTTTTTTTAATATGAGGGCTTAATAACGCGAGGACATTTAAAAGTTTGAATAGGTTTTCATGAATGGGAACTTTTTTAAACATGGTGAAGGCTTTAATAGTTATTTAGACCTTTATTTTATTCAACCCCAACATGCCTTCTGAGTTCAGTTCATGATGGACGTTGGATGAGTTGAAAAGATAAGTTTAAGGACTAGGGGTACTAAACAGGTTGGCAAAGTTGATATTATGTTCATTTGGGACTATAAGGGCCCATGGGCTAGGTAAAGGGTGAGCATGAGCTGGCATGGGGTCATGAAGACTGCATTCGAAGTGGGTAGGGTGGGTTAAAACGTAATAGAAAATGTTCAAACCATGGTGCCTTTTAAACAGATCCTTCAGCACTCAACAATCCTTGTGGCTATTTGCACGTCTGCAGTGCAGCAGGCCTGACTCTATCCTGGACACACACTCCCCAGAATTAAGAACGCACCATTTTAGGGAGCTTCTCCTGACATGCACTACCTACATGGGAGCGAAGGTCCAACCTAATTTTCACTGTGGTTGACCAAACTGAAAGTAAACGACGCTCTCAGTTGGAGAGGACAAAGCAACTCATGCTACATTGGGTCGGAGTGACAGCTGCTTGCATTGCATGTTATAAACCACAGTAGTAGTATCCACCTATTGAGCTCAAGGCGAATCTGCTTATAGTGCAAGATGTTCCTCTGGATCGCTTCAAGCACTATACAGAATTCCTCGTATGTTGTGAGATTGAGATTTTCCAGAGAGCTGTACTTCATTGGTTGCTGTTTGTGAGCCATGATGATCTGCCTGATACAGTCTTGCACATGGATCAAGGGCATCCTAGGCCCTGATTCGCCCTCATCTTTCAACTGAAATAAAGAATTTCACAGCATAGTGTTAAAGGGAAGTTTACCTCTAGGATAAATCTAAAATTAAAGTAAAATGTACAGGCAAAAAATGAAACATTGGTTAACAATTGGTTTAAGCATATCAATTTATATCAACAAATTCTATCAATTACATGATAGATGACTTACCATGAAATTTGTAATCCCTTTTTTTTTAAATCTTGGACCAAAAATGGGAAAAGGACTACTTTAAAGAAAGAGCTGTTGAAGGAGTTGCTGCACTTTTAAAAACAGTTTACTGGAACTCATTGTGCGTTGTATTTACAGTATTGCTTTGTTTAAGCAGTGTGGGAGAATGTCCAAGAGCACCATGAGCATGTAATTCTCCCAGAGACAGTATTGATTGGTTTATGCAATCAGGAACAATTGTGGAGGCCAGGGGTTATTTACACGATAACAACACTCGGAATAGCTCCTGGACAGATGAACAGAGAGCGAGTGAACACAGTGGTAGAAGTCTCCATACTGCAGAAGTCAGCATCACTTTCTCCATGCAGTGAAGTAACTATGACGTGGAAGATTACTTCTTCCACTGGCTATAAACTGTTGCTTCTAACCAGTGACTGAAAGACTGAACGAGTATGCAAATAGCCCTATGTCTGCAGGAAAGAAATGGAAGAACTTGGAAAGAATAAGAAACCTGAAGATTGTGGAGAAAAAAAAGATACCTCGTTGAATCCTGTAGACTGGTGCTACTGAACTGCCTTTCACCAGTATTTTTCCCACAATCTACAACATCCATGCGTTTTAGTTGTAATATGTGATCAGAAGGTTTTAAGAAGGGGATTACAGGTTCAGCTAGTAGACTTAAACGTTGATAATTAAGAGGTTTATTTGCCTACCATTAAACTAGATTTCTTTGTAATAAGAAGACTCTTGTAAACTACCAAATCTTGGAGTTTATCTGACAGGAAAACTGGGGACATTGAGTAACTTTGTGAAATCTTTAATTTTCATGATGACCCTAGGTGTGTTGGGGGCTTGAATATATTCCCATCATTTTTTATTCATTCATAGGATCAGGGCATCACTGGCTAAGCCAACATTTATTGCCCATCCCGAAATGCCCAGATGGCAATTCAGAGCCAACCACATTGCTATGGGTCTGGAGTCACATGTAGGCCAGACCAAGTCAGCATGGTAAATTCCTTCCCTAAAAGGACATTAGTGAACAAGACAGGTATTTCTCCAACAATTGACAATGGATTCATGGACATCACTAGACTCTTCATTCCAGATTTTTATTCAATTCAAATCCCACCATCTGCTATGGTGCAATTCAAACCCAGAACATTACTTAGGCCTCTGGACTAACAGTCTAGTGATCATATCACTAGGCCTTGCGTCCCCTGAAATATGTACTCACTGAGGTGGATTTAAATGCTAAATTCACAAGTGTGTATCTTATTCTATAATTTATGATATTAATAATTACTTTATAATAAAAGCTGCGGTTGTTAACTGGAAACAGAAATTGATTTTTTTCTGAAGAATAACTAAGTTACCATTTTAAACCATGCTAATTTTCTTACGCTTAGTACAAATAATTGTTATATAAATGATTGATTGCTCCCTATGGAATGCAATTTGCCTGTATAGATGCAATATCTAGTAACACTGCAGTGCTCAGGAGCTGAAATGTAACTAGCTCACTGGGATCTTTGTCAGCTGTCTGATGTATTCTCAGACTTTGGAAGATAAATTGCTTTCCGACGACATGGCTTTGACCATCATATTTGAGTAAAGATTATTACATGACAAGTTAAACACTAAAATAACTGCCAATTCATTAAAATTACAAACTGAAACTTAATTCCTGACTGCAAACTAGTAAAAGAAGCCATGTTTTATTAACCTTAATAACACTAAGGCTGAGCCAATGTTAGCAGCCCAGAACACTGACAAGGTGGTGAGCTTGAAAAGATAATCAACTCTAAATTGGACAAGTGCTGCATATTTCTCGGAGTGTTCAACTGTCAATCAACAGTCAAAACATAAAACCGAAATATCTGCCAAGAGAAAACTCAAAGGTATTGGTGGTTTAGCAATCACCCGTTTCTGTAAACAGGTGAACATCCTGAGCTGAGAAATTGTCAAAGATCACTGATAACATCTGATAATATCTGCAGAAACTAACACTACACTACTCAAGAGCCCTGAGCTGCCTCATTCTGATCAGTCACCTCCCACTATATGCGAATGAGGCAATTGAAACGGCTGTTACATTCCATCTAAACATGCAAATGTAGCTTCTCTTTCAACAATAATAAACAAAATTTGAGATGATCATTTTAAGTTAATCACTAAAAATCTTGATTAAAAAATACACATACATTAAAAGATTTCTATATCAAAGAGGACAAATTTTTGATTTTGCACCAAGACTGTTACTATTCAAATAAGAGCATGCCTGAAGTAGTCACATAACATACTGACCGCTATAATCCTTCTTGGCTGACTGGAGTTCCAATCGGCTTTTTTTTGATGAAGCTTACTTTGTCCCTTGATCAGTTTGTTTAGAAAAGTCCTATAGTTGCTCATTTAGCTATAAGTTGGTGCTGTTTGACCTGTGCAGATGTTGCATTTTACATTTCAGGGAGTTGTGATTTTGAGGGGTTGGTTAGCTCAGTTGGCTGGACAGAAGGTTTACATTGCAGAGTAATGGCAGTAGTGTGGGTTCAATTCCTACACTAGCTAAGGTTACAACGAAGGACTCTCCTTCTCAACCTGAAGTGTGGCCTCCCTCAAGTTAAATCATCACCAGTCATTTCTCTGTACTGAGGGAGCAGCCTATGGCTCACTAGGATAACAGTGACCTTATTTTGGCTGTGATTGCCACTGACTCAACCAAAGCAGAACACACTGTCGCATTTAACAACTTCTACCCTTCTGATGACAGGAGCAAGATAAAATTCATGAATAATACTGTCCCACTCTCTTGTAGCATTACACCATAATTATAACAATGCAAGCTCATCAAGGTGAAGCACGTTAGTGACAAGGAATGGAATAAATTCAATTGCAATAATAAACTTGCAAGGTGAAACCTATGAATTTTCTTGCAACAATGTGCTTCAGCCATTGACTTTACACATCCAAAAGCAATCTAAATGAGAGAATGTATTGGTTTTTAGCAAGTTTTGAGATTGGTGTTTTTCAATCAGGGTTGGAAATGGAGTTTTTGATTCTGACCAGAATTTCTAGGTCCTAGACGGTGCAGTTGGACATTTTTTTTGTTTTACACACCTATGATCCACATTGCTATCTTGAAAAAGGTTTGTACCTAGCACTAAGTTATAAAAAGTTTTGTGTGTATGTCCGTTTTAAACTAAAGACAGATGGCTAATCATATTTCACACAGGAATCATACATAGAATTTGATTCATTTGAAAGCACTAGCTGATGAAGGAGCAACGCTCCGAAAGCTAGGGCTTCCAATTAAACCTGTTGGACTATAACCTGGTGTCATGTGATTTTTAACTTTGTACAGCTCAGTCTAACACCAGTATCTCCAAATCATAGAATTTGATCTCAGAGCTCTGCACTAGGAACTACAGTTCTATGTTAGTGCTGCACGAGAAGTATATTTGCTTCTTGGCTCAAGTCATACCTCAGGCATTAGAGATGTATCGTAAGTCAAAGTATGCCTCTTCTCCTCTTGCTCTATCATTGCTTGCTCCAGGTTTGAAGTCACTGCAGCAACCATAATGTTTGCAAAGATAAAAGATGCTCCAATGATGAAGATGAAGAGGTACAGGGCACCCCAGTACATTGTCGCTCCATCCTTTTGCCTGGAAATAAGACAGTTTTGTGAATATCAATGTGGCATTCTTTTCCTCAGTGGCACTGTTTAGTTGGGAGTTGTCATAAACAGGACACTTAAGTATGTTGTTGCAGCATCTGTTACATAGTTTGTCTTACAGTCTTTCAAAAGTGCAGGAAAGACCAGATCAGTCCTTGGTCTATGTAGTTGAACGAGAAGATTCTGGCCACAGTTCATCTTGGGAATGAAATAATTTCCACTCTTCATATATTCTAGACTGCAACACTAGAAAAATCAACTAATTTGCTAATTCTATAAAGGCAGGTCTGAATTCTAACTTTTGCACAGTATACTTCATCTTAAAAAGGTGTAGATGTGAGTACCACACATAGAAACTGTAAACCACTTATATAGGATAAGTGCACCATAATGACAGATAGTTCAAGGACAAAGATGGAGAAAATTGGGTAAAGTTTTCTGTGGACTATGAAAAAATATGAACCAATTTCAAGAAGCTCTTGTGGTGCAGTGGTAGTGTCCCTACCTCTAGACCAGAAGACCCAGTTTCAAGTCCCACTGCTCCAGAGGTGTGTCATAACATCCCTGAACAGGCTGATTAAAAGTACCTATACTTCACTGGAAGGACTTCTGATGATGCATTATTGGCCAGAGGCTTCTCACATATAAAAACAGCAGCTTGTAAGCTGAAGTTACCTGAGCCCTAGCCACTGGCTTGGGCTGATTGGAATTGGTTCAGCTCATCTCAGAGGAAAGCAAGGCAAGTGACAGAAGTTATAAATCCTTATTTTGTGGAAGATTAATGAGGTTATGCTAATGATGTCCTTGGGCTGAAGCCTACAATGAAAGGCTGGGATTCTTTGAATTGTCATCCATGCCAGATTCTCACTTTGCAATATATTTGCAAATCAATAGAGTACATAACTTGGGAGGAAAATTTGCACATAATACATCTATATGCAACTGCTTCCTTTGTTCTTCTAAAACTGTTCTTACAATTAATCTTGTACCCCAAAGTGAAAAAACAAACAAGTCTGGAATGTGTCTGGAGAAGAACAGACTTACACAAATTGTTCATAAATTTGCACCCATCCGTCTTGTGTGATGCAGATGAACAGCGAGTACATAGCTTTCTCCAAACTCCCAAATGATTCTGGAACTTCAGTGCTAAATATGATCACCCCAAACACAGCGAATACCTGCAAAACGAAAGATCTCATTTTCTGCAGCTTGAATGGGAAGATATTGAAGCTGACAAAGGAAGTTAATTAATACCCACAGTTATAATGAGTTCAGTGAAATAAGTGGATATAGCTTAAGGCTTACAATAGAATATGTTATTGTACAAACCCTTTGGATGGAACTTTAAAATTTGACGGGCATGTTAAACAGGTGTTGCGGAAATATTGAAGTCTAGGAAAACAAAAATCATTTCCAGGCTATGGTGAAACCAGGGTGGTATTTAATGAAGGTGAAAGGAATGTTGCTTGCTGGAGAGCTGGCAACATCTCATTCCCTTTTTAGGGAAGGTTGAATTAAGTCTAAGAGTGTGGTGCTGAAAAAGCACAGCCAGTCAGGCATCATCTGAGGAGTAGGAGAGTCGATGTTTCGAGCATAAGCTCTTTATCTTCCTGCTCCTCAGATGCTGCCTGACCGGCTATGCTTTTCCAGCACCACACTCTTCGACTTATTTCCAGCATCTGCAGCCCTCAATTTCTCCTGGTTGAATTTTTCAGGCACTTAATTGGAGATTGGACGATCTTCCCTGGGATTAGTGACTCTGCGGGCAGAGGTGCTGCCCAACCAGAGGGGTAGGATCATTGCTGTTTCCAGGCCCCAGGTGGATGATGGCAGATGAGAGGTTGGGATTATGGGATCAGCAGCAAAGGCAGGAGTTGGATCTCAGTAGACCTTCTCCTTCCTGAGACTGGCTCCATTGATCGGGCACTGTGACACTGGATGAGGACAGCCCCTCACACCCTCACTTGCCGTTCCCTAACGGGTCCACGAAACAAATCCCACACCAGTCTGACTGTAATACTCTCTGTATGTTGAGTTCATGGCCAGTTGCAATTTTCACATCAGGAGTGGTGGGATGAAGCCCTTTAGTGAGCAACTAATGGCCACTAAAGGCCCTCAGTTGGCCACAGGTCAGGAAGGTGCATGGTCCTCGCTCAACCAACCCAGTGCATCCTGTGACTAAACCTACCCTGGCGAAAGGCAATAAATTTGGCTCAAGATTTTCTTTTTAAAAGTATGGAGAATGCAGAAAGAAGAGGGGATTTAGGGAGTTGAGCTCCAAAGCTTTGAGAGGAATGTGTTCGAGCAAGGGAAGTACACAGAGTAACAATTTCACTACTGTAGGGATTCAGGGAAGGTGAAGAATGGGCGAGATGAACAAAGACCAAAAGTTCAGAAGATGATTGACCATAACAGTATCAATAAAGTTGGGACAAAAAAAAATCTACTATTCGACCAAATAATACAATATATTTAATTTCAACAATGGATACGGCTGTTGATATGGTGCATAATAACACTGCCATCTACTTTGGAAAATAGTGACATGCTCAAGGAAACACCTTCAATCTGGGGAACATTTAAAATGGAGATAATCCAGATACTGTGGAAAAAGCCAGGAAGTTAAGCCACCATTTCTTTCATTCACCTTCCATTACAAATCTCTTTCGTATTTGAGAATTCAATTCTGGTTCTTTAAATGGAAACATAGCTTTGTTCTGTGCTTACCTGTGATGTGGTGAGGTCTAGCTACACCTCAGGAAATAAATTTATTAATTTCTATGCATTACCACAGTGGTTCCATTCTGTGTGAAGTAATGGAATAAGCAATCAACAGTGAAATTCATCTGTATAAGCACATCCTTGTTATCAGCAACTGTCATGGATTCAGCATTAAAACTCCTGATTAAATGATTTTCTTGACTTTTTGAGCAAATGACAACACAAGTGAATTATATAAAATTCTGCAGTGAATTTCAATTTCCAAAAGGCTTTTAATTTTAAAAGGCTGCAAATTTCAATTGCAATGGAGATTCATAGTAATGCATAGAAATAATAAATTTATTTTGAGGTGAAGCTAGACCTCACACCACAGGTAATCACAGGTAAGCACAGAACCACCTATTGAAGGTGTTTCCTTGAGCATGTCATCATTTTCCAAAGTAGACGGCAATGTTATTATGCACCATATCAACAGCCGTAACCATTGCTGAAATTAAATATATTGCATTATTTGGTAGAATAGTAGATTCTATCACTGGACTAGCAATCCAGTTGCTCAGACTAATGGTCTGATGACAAGGGTACAAATCCCACCACAGCAGCTGGTGGAATTTAAACTTAAATCAATAAATCTGCAATAAAAAGCACAAAACTATCACTGATTGTTGTGAAGTCCCTTTTAGTTTGCTAATGCCCTTGACAGAGGGAAATCTACAATTCTTACCTAGCCTGGAAAGTTGTCTGGTCTACAAGATTCTCAGCCATGTGGCTGACTCTTAACTGCCCTCTAAAATTTGCTGGCAAGCTACACATTTCAAGGGCCACTTGGGATGGGCAACAAATGGTGGCTTGCCAGCAATGCCTACAACTCATCAAACAATAATACAAAAAGTGGGTCTGCAGGTGCCTCCATCTGTTTTGTCAGATCTTTTTTAAAAATACAGATATCATATTAACCCATTTTCTGTCACATCCCTAACATCCACTGGCTTTCCATATTGATTATGAATATATCATAAATCTCATAATGTGTCTTAGTACTTTAGGATAATTAACTATCTCTGGGATGTATTAGTTCAATTAGCTTAATACTTCATCTTATTTGTAGAAATATTATTTTACTTGTAATGCATCTGTTTGGAGGGCATATCCTTCACGTCGACCCTTCTGAATCCTTAATCACTCAAATTATTTTGCACTTATTCTGTTTCAAACAAATTTTGTGATTTTCACCTGTTCTCTTGTTGCTGTGGTGTTGAAACCATGTTTTACTGTTACTTTATTGCCTTGGCTGCTGTGCAATTTTCAGGTCTCTCTATTTTAGTCTGAGCATCCTGTAATGGTCTTATGTTTGCTGGCTAGGTTACAATCCCCAATTCCAGGTCAGCAGCCCAGAAGTACACGCGATGGGAAGCTGGTGATCTTCCCAGAGGTGGCCAATTAAGAAGCTGTGTTCCTCTTTGGAGTGGACTGCTGATTTTGCTCCAGGTGCAGGTGTGAGAGATTCCCTGTGAGGCAGAAAGAGGCCAGGGATCTGGCCTGAACAGTTTCCCCCATGTTACTAAACTCTTCACCTCCAAATATCTCCAGAGAGACAGGAAATTCAGCTAAATGAGTTTCTTGCATTTGCCTCAATTAGCCACCTTTTCACCCCCTACAGCCTTTGAAAAACGAACGGTTCTCTTCAGCCCATCTTTAAGAATTGGCTTAGCATTCACTTAGCACCACAACTGCTTGGTCCAAATTAACATCTGGCGTAGATAATTTTCAGTTACTCTGTATACCTTTCCCATTTCTTATACATTTTCTTGACCAGTTATATCTTCCAACTGACTAGACAATTTAGATTTTCCAAAATAAATAATTTTGTTCTTAAATATCTTATGAACTTTCTTCAAAGCATAAAACTGCACTTACTCTTAAGGTGACCTGCAGTCTACACAGCATATTCCTCATGTTAGTTTGCATTTGTAAACTCAGTAATGATTACCCAGATTTTTGCCTTGTTGGAAAGGCTGGCATTAGCTGCCTTCACAGCTGTGTGACTACAGTGAAGTAAGTGTTTGAAAGCTGAACTGTGCAAAATTAATCAGGTAAGAGTAAGCCTGTACCTTGTGGATTTGTTTGGATAGTCAGGGTACTTTTTTGGAGGTAAGGTTCCACTTTGGATTTGGTCCCAGGGCATTTTAAGGGGAAGGCAAGTTGTCTTTTGGAAGAGGTAAGGCACCTTTGGGAGAACGAAGGTTCCCTTTGGGATTATTAAAAAGTAGACAAGCATAAACCCATTGAGACCATCATGCTGTCAAAGCTATCCAAAAAATTAAAAAAAAAGTTTAAAGCAATTTAGTCTACCTGCTGACATAAGACATAATAGCATTTGATGAAGGAATTCCAATGAATTGAATGCATTTTTTAGGTAACGTTTTTAAAAAAAACAAACATATAATCAATAGAATGTGGAACTTCATTATATATCAGCATGAGGTTTTCCCATGTTGGATGTTGGGAGATTTGGTAAGGCCATTGCACATCAAGGGAAATAGTTGTATTCTCTATCATTTGAGATGGTCTTAAGCTCACACTTGTGTGACAAAGTTATTTGTTAATTATCAGCTGAAGTTTGGACATTTTTCAGGCCTTCCAGGGTATGGATACAGTCTACTTGGTTAGTAAGTTTGTAGATGGCACCAAAATTGGTGGCATAGTGGACAGTGAAGAAAGTTATTTAAGATTACAAAGACAACTTGATCAACTGGGTCAATGGGCTGTAGAATTGCAAATGGAGTTTAATTTGGATAAATGCAAGATATCGTATTTTGGTAAAACAAATAAAGGGCAGGCCTATACAATCGGTTCTGCTATAACGTGAATTGGCTTTAACACTATTGAAGAATTTAGACCATTATGTGTAGAACACAAATTTTCCTTACTGACTATAACATGATTATGGTCTCATGAGTTTCAATGGCATGGCTATAGCGCGGTTTTTCCTATAACACGAAATCACACGCGAACAAGACTACTGCGTTATATCAGAACTGACTGTACAGTCAAAAGGGAAGCCCTGGGTAACATAGAGTCTAGGAATTCAGGTACATAATTCTTTGAAATTTGCATTATACGTAAGTAGCATGGTTAAGAAGGTGCTTAGCATGGTTGCCTTCATTGCTCAGACCTTTGAGAACAGGAGTTGGGATGTCATGTTAAGGTTGTACAGGACATTAGTGAGGGCTTTCTGGAGTACTGTGTGCAGTTCTAATCACCCTGTTATTGGTATGATATTATTAAATTGGAGAGGGCTGAGAAGAAATTTACTAGGATATTCCCAGGAATGGAGGGCTTCAGTTATAAAAATAGGCTGGACAAGATGGGACTTTTTTCATTGGAGTGTAGGAGATTGAGGGCTGATCTTATAGAGATTTATAAAATCATGACGGGGCAGAGATAAGGTGAATAGCAAGGGTCTTTTCCCGAGGGTGGGAGAGCTCAAAACTAAGGGGCAATTTCTTTTTAAGGTAAGAAGAGAAAGTTTTAAAAATGACACTCTATTTACATAGAGTGGTTTATGTGTGGAATGAACTGGCAGTGAAAGTAGTGGATAGAAGTACAATTACAAAATTTAAAAGACATTTAGAGAAGTACATGAATAGCAAACGTTTGAAGTAGATAGGGGCCAAATGTAGGTAAGTGGGACTAGTTTATATTGCAACATGGTCAGCGCGGACTAGTTGGACCAAAAGGTTTATTTCCATGCTGTATAACTCAATGTCTCTATAAAGTATCTGAGGAGTCACAAATGGAACTAAACACTGTAATCATCAGCTTTTTTTCCCCAATTCTGAATTATGGTGGAAACAAGTCAGTAGTCAACCTGCTAAAGATGTTTGGGTCCAGTAGACTAGCTTGAGGAACTCCTGAACTGATGCTCAGAAACTGAGATGACTGATCTCCAACAACCATAACCATCTTCCTTTGTGCTACGTATGACTCCAACCAGTACAGAGAATTTCCTGATGATTCCCTTTGACTTCAGTTCTGCTTGGACTTCTTGATGCTATACTTAGCCAAATGCTGTGTTGATATCAAGGGCAGTCACACTCACCTCATCACTGGAGATGTGCAGTTCATGTCGTATCTCCTAATTATCTGACCTTTCCAGCTTATTTGCACATTATTAATAACATGATTCAGACATGTTTTTTCCAGCAAGATTTGGCCCGTTGAAATCAGTTACTCAATAGTATAATCGTGGGAGAACCAGATACAGTCCGAATATAGATGCCTGGCTAATCAGTCCATTTTTGATAGAAAAGAGTCAACAGCTCAAGTATTAGCCTTAATTTTGTACATTTTATATTCATTTTCAGTTTATCACACTTCACAGATGGGGCACAATGAGTAAAAAACAGTTCTCACTTGACATTATTTTCTGTTCTCAACAGCATTGTTGAGAAAGGAGACTGCAACTTACACAAGCTCTGAAATGTAGAACACAAACTCTCGTAGTAGCATCTCAGAATTCACAGCTGTGAACATGGTGTATGAAAATACTAAGAACATGGAGAAAGGTTGCCTGTACCATAATACATGGTCTTAACATCTGGACTATCTACTTCTAATACTTAAGGATAAAATCTTATAAATGATTGAATGCAGTAACAAACAAACATTTGGTGCTTTGGTATCATACTAAATCAATTATTCCTGCATTAAACCTACATTTTCTAACTGCACATTCAAACTGAGTGGTTTCCAGACGAGTGGTCTGCAAAAAAAATCTCATGGTCTTCAGGATTGTGGGAATGAGGCAGCAATATAATAAAAAAAAGCAATGTACATTGACTGATTAATTGGTAGGGGTCTTGAAATTGGAAAGCCACGCATCATCTTGAACTGAGCTCACTACACCTGGCTGGAATCCAATAGAAATAATGATGCAAAAGCTGTATTTTTTATTAATTTACTGATGCGTGCCACAATCGCAAATGGAATCTTAGATGACTATCATTCTTAACCTCACTAATACCTTCTAGATTTCAGTCCTGACAATCCCAGAGTCAGAACAATCACAAATAAACCTTTGTTTGTTAAGGTTCTATTTTTTTTAAAATAGCAGATATCACATCTTGTCCTAAAAGGTTAATTGAGAAAAGCAGTTACACTAGACAACAGGATGTGCGCTGCAAGAGGTCCTCGAGACATACAATGAGTAGCACCTGCATAGATGCAAACGTTACTTACTTGTACTCACCAATGTGATCAGGATGAGCAGGAAGATAACATTGGCCATGTCGGAAACTGACTGGATGATTACCTGCACCATAATGGCCAGACCCTGGATGGCAGCTAAACTCCGCACCATTCGCAGAGCTCTCAGTACTCTAGAATAATCAACAAAAGGGCCTTATTTGATCACAAGTTTTAAATGAAAAACTACATGCTAGTCAAACATTTCTAAGCAAAATAACTACTGGACTTTTTCATGAAAATATTCATAAATTCAACAGTACTTACTTTTTAATTTCATTGTAAAACACATCAGACTTGCTTTAAGCAAAACTGATGTTCTCAGTTCCAAGTGAAAAATGTGAGTAGATTTTGCTCTATTTTGAAATGGGGGCTAACAACAAAATGGTGTTTTGTCCTGCTTTGTACAAGCTAATTTCATCAATGGCGTGACTAAAACAAAATCATTAACCATTGTGCATCAATAATAATCCTTCTTTCACACTTCAAGAATTAACAGAAATTTAAACTCAGTAAATACTGATGTTAAAATAATCTTTCAAACTATTACAGAAAATTTTAAGAATGATAATATAAGCTTTTTGACTTGCATTTATCAGGACAATTTGCAAGAAAACCCAAAGGAAAATCAACATTTGTAATGTATGAAAGGAGTGTGCTAATTCATTGACAAGGGAATTCTGATTGGTATAGATGTTATCGTGGATCTTGCGCCAATTAATGATGACTGCCAAGCTTTGTTTAATTTTAAAATAGGCAGGTGACTCCCTCTTGCAAGGATGGCTGCCTTGAAGAAGATTTCCTCCTCTCTCTACAAGAATCTCAGGGAGTCCCTCTCCCACTGCAACTCCCAGGTCATTTCCTCTGCTCTGAAGCTCTTCAGCCATGTCGTGAAACAAACTCAGTACCACAGCCACATTTGCTTCCTCAGTGCATGCCTCCGTAACCAACTCATCCCACACGGACTCTGGACCACCTTTAAACCAGCAGAGTTCGGATCTGAACAGGACAAACAGTACAGACTACAGATTCAAAAACACCAGCAACAGTTCTCCTTCAAGATCCTCCGCTCCACACTTGCAGCAATGCTGCCGGCACCTAACCTCTCTACAGTCAGCCCTGCCCCAGCTGAGGGCCACACTCTCTCAGAATTGCAAAGGACCCTGTACTACATCCTCAGGAGAATTCATACTCTCAACAAACAGTATTTCAATTCCATCTCAAACATCAAAAACTGTAAGTACAACAAACTTTTATCCACCCACCTCCATAACCAGCGCTCCTCAAACATTCCAGAAGATTCCACTGGCCTCGGAAAGACCATTAGCCATGCGGCTGACGCAGCTACCACCCCCACGCTGAGTGATGATGTCACTTCCGCCCCCATCATGGCCACTCCCAGCCCTCACATCATCGCTGATGCCACACGCTCAGTGACTTCCGCCACCCCTACTGCCATGATCACCACTTCTGCCCTCACCAGCGCCACTCACCTGCATTCTGCTGACACGCCCCTCCCACAGACCCCACTGTCACTATCCCCACCCTCCAGAACCCCAAGGGGATCATTACCCCTACTCATGCCTCCAATCCCATTCCTCCCACCATCACACCCACTCCACGTACTGGCTCCAACCCCACTCCCAGCTCCACACCCACACCAGATCCCAGCTCCCGGCCCTGCCAAGTTTTCACCATCCCTCCAGACCTCCCACTCACTGAGGACGAACGATCAGTCCTCAGCAAAGGACTCAGCTTCATCCCCCTCCGTCCAAGCATCAATGAATTTAATACACGCCGTGACATCGAACACTTCTTCTGTCGCCTCCACCTCCGAGCTTACTTTCACAATCAGGACTCCCACCCACCTTCCGAGGACCCCTTTGCCCACCTCCAACACACTGCATCCACCTGGACACCCCGCGCTGGCCTATTACCTGCCCTCGACCTCTTCATTTCCAACTGCCACCGGGACATTAACCGCCCCAACCTGTCGACCCCCCTCCCCCACTCCAACCTCTCACCCTCACAACGCGCAGCCCTCCAATCCCTCTGCTCTAATCCCAACCTCACCATCAAGCCAGCGGATAAAGGGGGCGCAGTGGTAGTCTAGCGCACTGACCTCTACACCGCTGAAGCCAAACGCCAACTCGAGGACACCTCTTCCTACTGCCCCCTCGACCATGACCCCACCCCCCATCACCAAACCATCATCTCCCAGACCATACAGAACCTCATCACCTGAGATCTCCCACCCACAGCTTCCAACCTCATAGTCCGAGAATCCCGCACTGCCCGGTTCTACCTCCTTCCCAAGATCCACAAGCCTGACCACCCTGGCCGACCCATTGTCTCAGCATGCTCCTGCCCCACTGAACTCATCTCTACCTACCTTGACACTGTCCTATCCCCCCTAGTGCAGAAACTTCCCACATATGTTCAAGACACCACCCAAGCCCTCCACCTCCTCCAAGACTTCTGTTTCCCCGGCCCCCAACGCCTCATCTTCACCATGGATATCCAATTCCTCTACACCTCCATCCGCCATGACCAAGGCCTCCAAGCCCTCCGTTTTTCCCTCTCCAGACGTCCCCAACAGTACCCTTCCACTGACACTCTCATTCGTTTGGCTGAACAGGTCCTCACCCTTAACAGTTTCTCCTTTGAATCCTCTCACTTCCTCCAGACCAAAGGCGTAGCCATGGGCACACGCATGGGCCCCAGCTATGCCTGTCTCTTTGTTGGCTATGTAGAACAGTTGACCTTCCGTAATTACACCGGCACCACTCCCCATCTCTTCCTCTCCTACATTGATGACTGCATTGGCACCACCTCGTGCTCCCGCGAGGAGGTTGAGCAATTCATCAACTTCACCAACACATTCCACCCTGACCTTAAATTTACCTGGACCATCTCTGACACCTCACTCCCCTTCCTGGACCTCTCCATCTCCATGAGTGACGACTGACTTGACACCGATATTTTTTACAAACCCACCGACTCCCACAGCTACCTGGATTACACCTGTTCCCACCCTATCTCTTGCAAAAATGCCATCCCGTATTCCCAATTTCTCCGCTTCCGCCGTATCTGCTCCCAGGAGGACCAGTTCCACCATAGAACACACCAGATGGCCTCCTACTTTAGAGACCGCAATTTCCCTTCCCACATGGTTAAAGATGCCCTCCAACGCATCTCGTCCACATCCCGCACCTTCGCCCTCAGGCCCCACCCCTCCAACCATAACAAGGACAGAACGCCCCTGGTGCTCAACTTCCACCCTACAAACCTTCGCATAAACCAAATCATCTGCCGACATTTCCGCCACCTCCAAAAAGACCCCACACCACCAGGGATATATTTCCCTCCCCACCCCTTTCCGCCTTCCGCAAAGACCGTTCCCTCCGTGACTACCTGGTCAGGTCCACACCCCCCTACGACCCACCCTCCCATTCTGGCACTTTCCCCTGCCACCGCAGGAATTGTAAAACCTGTGCCCATATCTCCTCCCTCACCTCTATCCAAGGCCCTAAAGGAGCCTTCCACATCCATCAAAGTTTTACCTGCACATCCACCAATATCATTTATTGTATCCGTTGCTCCCAATGTCGTCTCCTCTACATTGGGGAGACTGGGCGCCTCCTAGCAGAGCACTTTTGGGAACATCTCCGAGACACCTGCACCAATCAACCAAACCGCCCTGTGGCCCAACATTTCAACTCCCCCTCCCACTCTGCCGAGGACATGGAGGTCCTGGGCCTCCTTCACTGCCGCTCCCTCACCACCAGACGCCTGGAAGAAGAACGCCTCATGTTCCACCTCGGAACACTTCAACCCCAGGGCATCAATGTGGACTTCAACAGCTTCCTCATTTCCCCTTCCCCCACCTCATCCTAGTTTCAAACTTCCAGCTCAGCACTGTCTCCTTGACTTGTCCAACCTGCCTATCTCCTTTTCCACCTATCCACTCCACCCTCTCCTCCTTGACCTATCACCTTCATCTCCTCCCCCACTCACCCATTGTACTCTATGCTACTCTCTCCCCACCCCCACCCTCCTCTAGCTTATCTCTCCACGCTTCAGGCTCACTGCCTTCATTCCTGATGAAGGGCTTTTGCCCGAAACGTCGATTTCGCTGCTCGTTGGATGCTGCCTGAACTGCTGTGCTCTTCCAGCACCACTAATCCAGTATTTGGTTTCCAGCATCTGCAGTTATTGATTTTACCAGGTTGACTCCAATTGTCAAGGCATTGCCCTGAGAAATGAACAAGTGAGTGACTGTCACCTATTTTATTGAGTGTATATGTCTTTTTTGTCTGTAAAGATTAGATTAGATTAGATTAGATTACTTAGATTAGATTACTTACAGTGTGGAAACAGGCCCTTCAGCCCAACAAGTCCACACCGCCCCGCCGAAGCGCAACCCACCCATACCCCTACATTTACCCCTTACCTAACACTACGGGCAATTTAGCATGGCCAATTCACCTGACCTGCACATCTTTGGACTGTGGGAGGAAACCGGAGCACCCGGAGGAAACCCACGCAGACACAGGGAGAACGTGCAAACTCCACACAGTTAGTCGCCTGAGGCGGGAATTGAACCCGGGTCTCTGGCGCTGTGAGGCAGCAGTGCTAACCACTGTGCCACCGTGCCGCCCACTGATGCGCCTCCTAGCAGAGCACTTTTGGGAACATCTCCGAAAGGTCAGGGTCCTGTCTGAATTAGGATATAGCTTCCAGTGCACTGATTGTGTCAAACTGTAATCCCGACTTCGACTCAACCAATTTCGATTTCTTTGTGTCACAATATTGTCCAGTCACAGAATCACTTCTATTATTAGACACTGTGTTGCGAGTTCAGCACTCTCCACTCATACAGCATAAATGCTGATTTCCTATAGCAAGAGCATTCTTGTGAATTGTCCCTAGAAGTGCAAGACAAAATACTTTGACAAATTGTCTTTTTTCTGCAATACTCAAGTTTTACACGACTAAACAACTGCCAATTATGGTATAATGAAATTTCACAGACATGATCATACAGTTAAAAATCACACAACACCAGGTTATAGTCCAACAGGTATTTTTGGAAGCACGAGCTTTCAGAGCGCTGCTCCTTCACAACCCCCTGATGAAGGAGCAGTGCTCCAAAAGCTAGTGCTTCCAAACAAACCTTTTGGGACTATAACTTGGCGTTGTGTGATTTTTAACTTTGTATACCCCAGTTCAACTCCAGCATCTCCAAATCAGGATCAAATGACTGAGCAATTCAGAAATTAGCTTTTTTGATGCACAAGCATGCATTATGGTATTCATAACACACATCAAATCAGGCTCGGTTAGAGTGGGAAGTCGGGAGCAGCACATTTCTCCAATTAACAAAAATACAAAGGGAAGGCATAAGTATCAGTATGTCCTGATCTGGAGTTAATGGCTGCATAGGGAAATAACGCCAAGACCGTACTGTTAGAGACAGAAAGAAAAATTAAAATTTTTAAAAATAGTTAATTTTACTAATTTCAGGGCATAATTTACCAGCAGGAATTAATCCAAAGAATGGGGCAACTGAATGAATCAAGTTGCGATCCCGGGAGGTTGGGGGTGAATCCAAGATAGCAGCGACCTAGTAGGTCTGCCCTGCTGAGCTCTGCACCAGAACCCAAAGTGGGGCACTCACCCTCTCTTTATCATCTAATGCGGTCGAAATAATTATTTTTGACCCCTAGAATTATCCCGTGTTAATTTAAATTTATTAGGAAAATGACCAAAGGGAAGGGAATGCAAGGATCGCAACAAGCAGGGGTCCCACCTCTGGACGCACCCGTGGCTGCAGTGTCAGCCTCCGCGATCGCCCCAGGGGACTTACCTACGGAGCAGAGCCTGATCTTGGAGTTTGTGAAACTCAGAGAAGATTGATTTGTCAATAGGGGAGACCCGGACCAGGCTCGAATCGATCTTGGTCATGTTGCAGAAGCACAGCCAGGAGATCCAGCATCTCAGGCAGCATGTCGGAGAGGTGGGGCAATGGGCCGCGGCCTCTGAAACCACAACAGAATCCTCAGGGGGTCTGGTCCAGGCCTTGGAGGAACAGGGTGATGACCTTGAAAATCGAGGGTCGAGTGGGCCCACCAGGTCGCAGTGCACAGGCCTGGATTGGGCCAGGGCCCCCGCCCGGTCCTAGTGCGACTCCACCATTATAGAGATAAACAAATGATGCTGGAAGCCTCTAGAGAACTGGAGATGGATCCTTAGGCTCTGATATACAAGGGATCACGAATTATACTTTTTCAAGACTTCTCTATGGTCGTGATTCCTAAGAGGAAGGCCTTCGATGAGTTAAAAAGGCAGCGGAGGGACTTGAATATCCCGTATTCTGTTAGATATGTGGCAATACTACATTTTAGCTACAGAGGGTCCATGTTCAATTTTTACTCACCGGAAAAGGCGAAGGACTTCTTGGATGCTTCAAAATAGACTGGTTGACGTGAACAATATGGACAATTATGTTTATTTTGTTTTTTCTCTGTAATTTGCCTTGTTTACCTTTTTAATATATGGTGGTCTTTTTTTAAATATATGTTGGGGTGACACTGGTTTCCTTTTTTCTTCTTTTTCTCTCTCTTCTCTCTTCCTGTCATTCTTTGTTTCCCTGTTTTTTTATTTCTTTTTGTTCTTTTTTTCTGGCATGGGATTAGTTGGGGTGTGGTTGGAAGATGCGGGAAGAGGTTATATATTTTTGTTCTACCATGAGTGCCTAGGATTACAGTTGAGTGCCCATTTTTAAATTTCTTGCCATAAGATGTTTGTATTTTTTCTCTTACTTTGTGTTGTCTGGGGTGGGGGCATGGCTTCAGCTAGACAAAGCCATGGAGGGGTTAATGGGTGGTATTAGCACCCCCTTTGGGCAAGGGGGAAGTCTCCTTTCATTTGTGTTACATGTTGGTATACTGTAGAAGTAGCAGTTGGAAGTTTTGAAAATTGTATTTTTAAATTTACATGAACTGTTTATGCTTTTCACTTGGCGCACTATGAATGGGGATCTTCCTCCCGGGCGGGGGGGTCATGGACTGTTTTGGACGATCATGGCTAGCCATTCATTTAAATGGTGCACCTGGAATGTTAAGGGGAGCCATTCACCAATTAAGAGAGAAAAAAAGATACTGTGAAGCCTCAGAAAAGAGGGGGGTCAATGTAGCCTTGCTGCAAGAAACACATTTAACCAATAAGGAGCATTTGAAGTTGCAACATGGAAGGTTCGGCCAGGTGTTTTTGTCATCCTTTAATTTGAAAAGTAGAGGAGTTGCTATTCTCATCCGGAAGAACTTCCATTTCAAATATTAGACCAAATTAAAGATGAGTGTGGGCAATTTATAATTTTTAAAGTTTTAATACATTGACAGGAATATGGGATTTTGAGTGTATACTCTCCCAGGCACACCCCCTTAAATTTTTAACGACACGCACTTTCCAGGTTGATGGCCCCTGGGGCACGTCATATAATTGTATGTTGGAGACTTTAATCATATTATTGGCCCCTAAGTGGACAGGATGCCTAGGGTCTTGCGGGTATGTCCCTGCAATGCAGGAGCTGAACAGGAGCTGGGGTGGTGGACGTGTGGAGATATCTTCACCTCGAAGGTAGGGATTTCACCTTTTTTGCTAATCCACATCAGAGCCATACTAGAATTGACATTTTTTTTTCCCATTGACCTTTTTGAATTCCGTGCTGTCTTGCAGAATAGGGAACATAGCCGTTTCTGATCATGCAGCAGTGTACATGGAGGTCAAGACCAGTGGTAACAGGATAGGCTCCCGGCCCTGCCGCATGGACCCTTTCCTCCCGAAAGATAGCAAGTTTATAGAGTACCAGAAAGAAGAATGGCCCCCAATCTATTACATCCATCAAAGAGACTGCTGGTACTCTTACTTGCAATGCCAAAAAGATTAATGCAGCATTTAGGAAGTTTTACTCTGAGCTGTACCGGTTCGAGGGCTGTGAGGACAGACTTATGAAGATGGAATCCTTTTTTAAGACCCTGGACCTTCCAGGTGTAACTTCAGAACAGGCGTCTTTTCTGAATGTCCCCTGACAATTCAGGAAACGCAGGTGGTGATGTGGCTGCTCCAGAGTGGTAAAGCGCCCGGTTCAGACAGACTTCAAAGTGTGTTTAATGAGGAGTTTATTGACATGCTGGCCTGGCCACTCTTGGATACGTACAATTACTCATACAGTCAGGACTGCCTCCCATCTTTTTTGAGAGAAGCAAATATTTCTCTTAGTCTTAAGAAAGGAAAAACCACAGAGGATTGCACTTTGTACATATCGTTACTGAACGCGGATTTTAAAATTGTCGAAAATGCTGGCGTTGAGGCTGGAGAGGGCATTGCCTTTCAGTGTAAAGGTGGATCAGACAGGTTTTATCAAGGGTCATAGGTCTACTAACAACATTAGAAGAGTATTAAATATGTTCCAAGTATCCAGCAAAGATCGATTCCAGGTTTGGTAGTTTCCCTGGATGCAGAGAAAACATTTGACCAGGTGGAGTAGCCAAACCTTTTATGTCCTGGAACGATTTGGTCTTGGAGGGGTCTTTGCCAAGTGGGTGGCAGTGTTATATAGTGACCCGAAAGCAGTGGTTCTCACGAATGCCAAGGTCAGATAGTTTTAGTGTCGGCAAGGCAACCGACAAGGGTGCCCTCTCTCGCCACTATTATTTACATTGGTGATTAAGCCATTGGCAGAGGCCATCCGGAGGGATCCCAACATAATTGCCCCTGGAGGTAGGATCAGGCAAGCATAAAATTACCCTCTATGTGAATGGTGTCCTTCTCTTTTTAATCAATCCAATGACATCTGTGCCCTCTTTAAAACAAAGTCTATTTGGCTTGTTCGCAAGGTATAAAACTAATTGCATGAAGTTGGAGGCCATGCCTGTGGGGGGCCTTACTAGTATATCTGATTTTGGGGATGGAACCAGTTTGCTGCATTTAGGCATTGATCTTCGATCAATCATATAAAGTTAATTATGTGCAATTGCTAGAGAAGGTAAGGCAGGACCTTCAGCACTGGGAGGATCTTCCGATATCTTGGTTGGGTAGAATGGCTCTGGTCAAAATGAACGTCCTTCCTTGCTTATTATATCCCATGCGAATGCTCCTTTTGATAGTGCCAAGGCAAGCACTAGGGAGGCTTTACAGTTGGCTCAGATCTTTTATCTGGCGTCATAGACAGCCTCTTATTAAACTGGATAAACTGCAGCTCCCGCAGGGGAAGGAAGGTTTGGATTTCCCGGACTTTAAGAAATATCAATCGAGTTTCTTACAATCCTACGTGGTTGATTGATTGCTGGGCCTGCCCAGACCTGTAATCAAAATGGTTGGACATTGAGGCCTCTCAGGCAAAATGCCCCCTCATCAACTTGTTGTTTATGGACCACAGCAGAAACCAGATTGTCCTTAACACATTTAAAACATGGCGAATGATGCAGCAAGGTATGGGCAACTTACAAAAAACTTTTCCTTTCACACTCATAGTGGGAATGTTGGGACTCTGGCCTTAAGTTCTAGGAGTCTTGAGGAATCTCCTGTTTGAGATTTACTTGACGGGGAGGTCACGATGCCTTTTGAGCAGCTGGGTGAGAAATTCGAGCTACCTAGGGGAGATTTCTTTTGTTACGCATACTAAAAAAAGACTACATTGATGGTTAGTCCTGATAAGTCGGATATGGAGAGGAGTGCGATCTGGTCTATGGGCGCTCCCTTGGTCAGCACCCTCAAATCACTTGTTAGGATGTAATGTTTCAAAGGACATTGAGCTGCTATGTAGAATCTGGACTCAAGAATTGAGGGTGGAAATCTCAGAGATGTGGGAGGATATTTGGGAGAACATTAGGAAGATTTCAATTTGTAACAGGACCCAGGCTATCCAACTGAAGGTACTCCACAGGGCTCAGTTGGCACCGGAACGGCTTGTGAAATTCAAGACAGGAGTGTCTCCAATGTGCCCCAAATGTAAAATGGACATTGGCACTCTTATTCATTGCTTGTGGTCATGTCACAAGCTTCGCAGGTATTTGGATGCCATAGCAAGTGTTTTGGAACAGGTTTTGGGAATTGAGGTTAAGTTGGATCCAGTATCCCTCCTCTTGGGTCTTCCAAACCTCCTTGCTTTGGACGTGCATGGGAAGAAATGGTTTAATATTCTTTCATTTTGTGTGAGGAAGAACATTCTAATGAGCTGGGTGTTGGAGGATCCCCCAGGACGTTTGGGCTGATGTAGATTAGTTATAGAGCACCCCCACCCCCCACCCCCTCCCCGGACTTTCTTACGAGAATGGTGCACCAGAAAACTGAACTGTTGTTTCAAACATGGCGGCCCTTTCTGAACTACGATTTAGACTTGTTGGCTATATTGATCAGGGCTTTTATGTAGCCTCGAGAGCTATGTCTGGTGGTTTAGGGGCCCCAGGGGGATGATGGAGTCCTGAATAAATATGGGTTTGCTTACTAATGCTCCCAGTGGAGGAGAGCTTCGGTCGGATTGCGCTGAATATAGTAACTTAACTGAATAAAATTTAAGTTACCTTGGTATAACTTGGCTTAAATTTTATTTTGTTTACTTTTCTTAAACTTTAGTTATTTATTGAATTGTAGTTTTTGTGGGGTTTTTTCCTCTCTCGTTTCAGCGGTTTGTGGAGTAGTAGTTTGTTTCCTGTTATTGTTATTATATTAATAAACTTGACACACTATTTTGCAGTGGTTTTGTAATTTTGTAAAAACCTTAAATTTGTTTTCACAATAAAAATATTTACAAAAAAAAATGTGATCCCCAAGAATGAGTCAATTTCACAAGCATAGAGAATACTAAATTATTAGTAAGAGTTTCTTAAATATTGGATCTAATAACATGGTAAGATTACATGATGGACACCTATAATATTAACCATGCAAGTTACACTGAAATGTGCACTTTTACACAACGCATTTAAAAGTTTATGCATAAAGTCAAAATGAACAAGAGGAACTATGGCAACGGGATAGTTGGGAGGGGAGAACTGAATCATATGCAGCAATGAGATAGGGCATTTAAATCAGTCTTTAACTCGGAGTGACATTGAAATCTCAGTTCTGGTTCCCATCCAAAGAATTTGTCAAAGGAAGGTATTCTAGTTAAAGCAGGAAACAATGGCCTAATACTATCATCAATACACTACTAACCCAGAAACTTAGCTAACGTTCTGGATGTCCCAGTTCAAATCCAGCCACATCAGATGGACTTAATTTACTAATGACCATAACACCATTGTCATTGTCAGAAAAACTCATCTGGCTTGCTAATATCCTTTAGGGAAGGAAATCTGCCATCCTCTACTGGTCTGGCCTCCATGTGACTTTCGATCAATAACAATGCGATTGACTCTCAACCGCCCTCTAAAATGGCCTAAAAAGCCAAGGCTTTCTCTAATGCACCTTGCTGACAGCTGCCCTAGGCTTTTGTGCATCCCTCAACACACAATCCTGGACCTTGAAATGTGCCAGTCTGCAAAACTCAGTCAAGGTCAACGCCTTGTTCTGAATAGCAAACAGACCAAAGATCATCCTTCTCCAGGTTGATGGTCCTTCACGCACAGTTGACATTTGTCTCATGTGCAACTCGGGAACAGACTGTAGAGCAGAGTCCCATATTATGGAGGTGCTCAGGACGAACCTTGACAAAAACCACTACATCTCTCTCCAGACTTCCTTTAAAGAGGAACATTCCAGCAGGAGATGTGTGACAGTGGTGCAAACAGTCCAAGCAGGCATGCAAGGTCTCATAGGTAGTGGCCTTCTCACTACCAGCCAAGTAAACTCTTGGTGTTTGGCATTGAGTCTACTCACGGAACAATCTGACAGGATCAATCTTCTCCTTCTCCCATCGAGTCTCAAGGATGGTACATACTGACCACATTCCAACGAACTTGCGATCAAAAGGTTTTTATTTGCAAATCACGAAGGACACGTGATACGAAATGGTCCAACTATTTGGCAATGAGGCCAGTCCCATCCTTCGCAACAGCAGATAGAATCTTAGTACCAAGTGACACTTAGTTTGCGTACCGAGGGTCTACGCACAGCTTGATGCTGCCTCATACAAAGCTTGTCATCAGGATGAGGGTGACATTGGGTATGTTTTTCACCCCTTATCCAGATCCCTGCAGACACAGTCTACCTTAGACCTTCAGATGAAGTGGAAGATGGCTCAGGTGACTGCAATGGCACAGCTTCTGCAAATGACCAGACCTACACCATGTACAACAAAGAGTGCCTCATACTGGATGACACGGTTTTACCCGCAATGGAGAGGGAGCAATGCTCCTAAAAGCCCAGTTTCTGCCTCATCTTGGTGATATGCTCCTCCCAAGAGTTTGCACAGGCCCCAGCCCCTCTGAACCATATTCCCAGGGCTTTCAGGTAGCCTGTCCTACCGGTGAAGGGGATAAAGGATCGGTGGGCCCAGTTCCCAAAGAACATGGCCTTGCCTTTGCCTCAATTTACATTGACTCCTGAGGCCAGCTTGAACTGGTTGGAAATACTCAAATCTGCGCACAGTACATTAGAGCAGAAAATGGCAACACCATCCATGTACAGGAAAGCTTTGACCTGCAGGCTTCTGCTGCCAGGAATAGACACCCTTCTCAGGCTCACATCCTTCCTGAAAGACTTGGCAAAAGGCTCTACACAACATATAAACAAGGCAGGAAAGGGTAGGCAGCCCGGCCTTACTCCAGATCTTATCAGGAAGCTTTCAGATTCCCACCATTGAGGGAAACTACATTAATGATGTTGATGCACAGTAGTCAGATCCAGTTGCTAACCCCCCCCCCCCCAACCAAAGTTAATTATGGAAAGCACATCCAACATGTTGGTGTGTGATATCCTGTCAAAGGCCTTCTCGTGGTGCAGGCTGATGAGGCAGGCATTCGTGCCCCTGTTGTACGCGTGTATCCCTGATGAGCGTGGGGCACTCCAAGATGATCCTGCCCTGTACAACATAGGTTTGGTCAGGGTGATTCACTGATCCCAGTGCAGACCTGACCCGGCTGGCAACGACCTTAGGCAGGATTTTGTAATCTGCATTCAGCAGTGAAAATTCTGATTTCTTCTCTCACCCCCTTCTGCTTGTAGAGGAGGGTGATGATATCTTTTCTCATGGATTCGCATATACTATTGACAGAAGCATACTGTCGTACATCTCCAGCAAGTCCTAACCAATCAACTTCCACAGAACCAAATACAACTAGGTTGGTGAGCCGACACTTTTATTCTTTTCCAAAGACTCAAGGGCCTTGGTCAGCTTCTTCAGAGATAATTACAGATCCAGCTGTCATCTAAGTCCTTGGTGATAGAGAACAAGAATAACTGGGAGGCTGCACTCTCCACGGGCTTCATGTCATACAGTCTGGCATAAAAAGATTCGCTGAGCCTCAGGATGTCATACTGAGATGACATTCCCGAGCCATCATCTTGCTGCTGAGCACAGAGCTCTTCTTTTGCATCTTGTGTAAAAGAAATGCAAATATGTGTCATGCTGCTCCACGGTAAGGACCTTGGACCACAAGATTATCTTGAGGCCTCTAAGGCAAAGAGCAAGGCTTGCTGGCTCTCCAGCTCCTAGAGATCTTCCTTGACAATGACCCTTATCAATTGCAAAAGAAATAGGTTCTGCATACTTCTGTGGAGTTTGGACAGTTTTCCCTGTCTATTTCTCTCTCTCACCTTTTGAGGAACTTTGAGGATTAAGAACATAGTGATGATCCCATTGACTGTTTCCGACCAGTCTGCTGGAGACTCAAGGAGGAGCTTCACAGTTATCCAACCTATGTCATCCCTCTGAGCTCCTCGATTTTGTGGTCAACAATTTCACATCCAGCTTCCACCTACCCTTGCTGGCCCACACAGTGTCCTATAGGTGACAGTCAGCCAGGAGGACGCAGCTTCAAAGAAGAACACTGGCTTCTTGTCAGTGGATCTGACCAAGAACACACGGGACACAGAGGAAATCCATCCTTGAGCGATAGACACATCTGACTGTGACCAGATGTATCTACACTGTGCTCGATCTGCAGGGGTGCTGAAAATATTGTGCGACTTGGTCATCTTGGTCAACAAGAAACTGGATGTGACGTCCGGTTTGCTGTTAGCCCTTCCGGGTCTTCAACTGCATAGTCAATGCAGATGGAAGTTTCTGGCCAGAATGGCTGGCCTGGGTGTTGCCAGCACCAGTGCGAGCTGCTGCAAGACAGCCAGCTGCTCACTCTTTACCACCACAGCGTACACATTAATTCATCTCAGAGGAGGGTTTCTGTACTTAACATCTACTATGAGGAAATGCCGGCCCACTACCTCCTTGACCTAGAAGATGGTGAGGCTGCCTACTCGCAGCAGAATCCCCAGGCCGGAGGAACAGCTACCATTTTCTCCTACCAAATTGAAAGCCTGTGGGTCCATAAACTTGACTATTTGCTGTAAATGCTGAGGTGCAGTATCCCACACTTTTGCAGAAACATGAGATTGGCCAGGTAAGCAAATGTGGAAATACATCACAAAGCGGATTTAACACTACGTACATCAGTACTAGCAACTGTAAACCCATTTTGAGAGAGTTTATATGGGTACCGGTAGACCCAATGTCCATTCACCCGTGAACTCCCTGTATCCCCTTGGTTTTGGCAAACTGTGGGACACTCACCGTACTGAGGTGGTTGTCCTGTTCCTCAATCAGGACATTGACCCTAGATCAGGGCATTGGGGAGAGAAAGAACCAGACTTCACTGGTTTCGGAGTCTGACAGAGGGACTCTTGGGCTCTGCTCCTGATTTGAGTGTCACTGCTCCTGATTGCCCGGAGCAGTGGTGAATGGGTACCTAGTAGTTCCCAATGGCTGAAGGTTAGGGTTCATCATGCCCTTTGTGAAGCCCAGTGTTTCCAGGTTGGTGGATGTCCCTCTTCTTCTCCCTTATGGTGCTGTGCCTCTTTTTGTTGGTGGCCATTGCTCCATGTCTTCATCATCAGAGGAGCTGGTGTTTCCATCATGCACCTGTGTCTTTCCATTTTGTTGCAGACCTGTTCAGGCCCAATGTGTTTTTCTTTTCTAGTCATTTCTCACTGGTATCCACTCCCCCGCCTCATTTGTTTCCTCCTCCTCCAGTCTGTTCAGGTGGAGATTGGGTCGGTTGCTGCGCCTCCGCACTGGCTACCTTTTCCTCCTCTCCGGCCTGACCCTTGCTTCAGTTTTGTTGCTGGATGGTGCACCTTACTGTCTTTTGGGGATCTACAGCTTGCGTTGCCACTTCCAGCCATTTGAGTGTATGTGGCAACCCATCTTGGGCAGGCCTTGTACAGGCATACATCACCATACAAAAAGCTGTTGGAATCCTTGCATTGCTTCACAATCCTGAAGGTCATGACAAAGTAGCCCCTCTGGGGAAATCTTTGCAGATATAAAATATCTGCTGGTTGGAACCTGCAGCAAACTAGGAGGACTCTCTTCATGAAAATGGTCTGGTTGACTGGTGATCCTTCCTGCACCTTCTTCGCAGTTACTCAGACTGTATTGGGGATCCCCTGGCCTGCGGCACAGGCACTTGCAGAGGTCATAGTTCTGGTTGACTGCTCACCGATTGGCAGTAAGCCAAAACCAGCACAAAGATTCACCACTGGAGCTCAGCTCGACCAATGATCCTCCAAGTTCTGCTCAAAACCGCAGTCCAGCAACGAATTTGAGACCTTCCCGTGATAAAAAAGTTCTCAGCTTAGATTTGTCCTGGGAGAACCACCTTGTCAATCATGATATCTCCCCTGCTAGGGAAGTGGTGAAAGTACACCCTCACAAATGTTGTATACACCAGTCTCTAACCGAGGTGGGGCTGCAATTATTCAGTTTCACAGATCAATGGTCTCCCTGCCAGTCAGTTTGACTCACCATGGTTATCGCTGCACTTTTACCTGATTAACCTTAGTGACTTCCACACAGCTTGGGAAACTTGAGCTCTGGCCTTCAGAAGTCTGAATTCTCAGCTAAAAACATACAAAACATTGTCTCTTTGTATATGTTAAATAAGTAATCAACATATCCTCAGGGCTTCCCACATACCTCTACAGTGCCCTAGTGACATCTAGATGTGGGGTGGGGAAATCATAACAGGTTCTTGACCCAATGATATTTCCACTGGAGTTCGAAACTCCAATACCTTTCTGCACAAATCTAAGTTTCCCATTTTCATTTTGGATTTTCATGAACTGCAGCTTAGGTTTTTTTATTTCTATGCAGAAATAACAACTATTCCATTAAAATTGTCCTCCTACCTCAATACATAAAAGAGCTCATGATTCCTCGTGAATGACGCAGTGGAACCTATGAATAAGGCGGATGTGACGAAGAAATCTGCAATGTTCCAACCATCCTAGAAAAATGTCAGGCCAAAAAAAAAAAGAACTTGCATTTCTATGGCATCTTTCACAACCACAGAATATATCAAAGAACTACACAGTCAATGAAATACTTCTGAAGTATACTGTATAGGTGAATGGTAGGACCTTAAGGAGTGTTGTGGAACAGAGAAATACAGGAATTCAGGTTCAAAGTTCTGGAAAGTGGAGTCACAGGTAGACAGGGCAGTGAAGGCGACTTTTGGCACACTGGCCTTCATCAGCCAGGGCACCAAATACAGGCGTTGGGAGGTTATGTTGCAGTTATACAGGACGTTGGTGAGGCCGCACTTGTAGTATTGTGTTCAGCTTTGGTCACCTTGTTATAGGAAGGACGTTATTAAACTGGAAAGTGTGCAGAAGAAATTTTACAAGGATGTTGCCTAGGCTCGTTGGTCTACATTATATGGAGAGGTTGAACAAGCTATGAGGGGAAAGAATAAAAGGAAACCTGAGGGGCAACTTTATTTTTACACAGAGGGTGGTATGCTTATGTAATGAGCAGCCAGTGGAAGTGGTTGAAGCGGTATATTATACACATTTAAAAGGCATTTGGACAAATACATGGATAGGAAAGGATTCGAAAGATATGGGCCAAGTGCAGGGAAATGAGGTTAGTGTGGACTGATATTTTGGTCAACATGGATCAATTTGGACCAAAGGGCCTATCTCCATGTTATAGCACTCCATGACTATTGTAAGGCAGGAAGAATGGAAGCCAGTTTTCACAGCAAGGTCCAAAAGCAACAATAAGATAAATGATAACTAATTTTTATGTTTAGGTTTATTCATCACAGAACATGCATCTATTGCCCGTCCTTACTTGCTCAAGAAGTTGGTGGTGAGCTGCTTCCTTAAACCGTTGAATCCACATGCTGTAGGTTGACTCTCATGCCCTTAGGCAGGGAATTCTAATCTAACCTCTGTTATTTTGTGTTAAGCGTTGACATTTGCTAGGACATTGGAAATGATTCTCCCGCTCTTTGGAAAATGCTGTGGGATTTCTTATGTGCACTTGAATGGACTGGCCTACGAGAACCATGGAAAAAACTGAAGCATGTGAATCAGTCTCCAGTGGAAGTAGGCCAACTGGGCCCAAATATATATGGGAGAAGGGTGCCTGGAATCACAAACTTTTCCTCCAGAACAGCTTTTCAGGGGAGGTGGTTTGCCCAAATGGGGACTTAACACACAGAACACCAGTCAGGAGATCTCAATGTGAAATGACTTTGAACACCTGTTTAATAAACAGGTATTTCTGGGAGATTCCAGAAGTTGTTTCTGATTGAGAGGGGATGCTCCCATTTTAGGTCTTTTCCCAAAGCCAAAGGGACTTAGATTGCGAAATTAATTTCATCTAGTTGCCGAAAGCCAGCTGACATTTTATGCACTTCAGTTCTAAACTTCAACTTAATCGTGTGTCCCACCAGTTAAGAATACACCTGTGGACCTTTACTACCTGCTGGCTATTGAGACTCCAGCCTAGATTTTTTTTACATTCTTGTTGCAACAGGTCCTACATTTCAAAAGAATCTGGAATAAACTAAGTGATTTGAATTCACATTAGGAGACGTGGTTGAAAATACAGTTGATTTGGGTTTTTTTTAAAGAAGTGGGGAGTGAAGGAGGATTGCGGGATGGAGTATTTTCTTTTTTTAAAATAATCACTTATCGGATAAGGGCGTTGCTGGCTAAGCAGCATTTATTGCCTGGGGGCAGTTAAGAGTCAATTACATTGTTGATTGTCTGGAGTCACACGTAGGCCAGACCAGGTAACGATGGCAATTTCTTTCTTTAAGGGACATTTGTGAACCAGATCAGTTTTTCTGACAATTGATAATCGATTCATGGTCATCATTTTGTTTCTCAATTCCAGCTGTTTTATGGAATTCAAATTCCACCAACTGCCATGGCTGGATTAAAACCCAGGTTCCCATAATGCTATCTGGGTCTCTGGACTAACAGTCCAGCTATAAACCCACTAGGCCATCACCTCCTTTGTTGGAATGATTGGAGGAGCAGGCATGGTTCAGGCCTTTTATTGAGTCATTCCAATTAAAGGGAATATTACATTGTTAAAATGCTCACCAGCATTTGGATTTTGCATACTGCTCCAATCACTGGAATGAGAGAACACCTGGAATGGCTGCCCTCTCCCTCCCTTGGTCTTACCCAGACACACCATATGTCTCAGACAAGCACATCTGCAGCAAGTATCACCAACAATACAAGCTGAAGCTCCAAGTAGAAAATCAGGGCTTGGTTATGAAGAGGAAGGAAGCATATGTCAGGTATAGACAGGAGAGCTCGAATGAATCCTTAGAAAAGTATAAAAGGCAGTAGGAGTATACTTAAGAGGGAAATCAGGAGGGCAAAAAGGGGACATGAAATAGCTTTGGCAAATAGGGTTTAGGAGAATCCAAAAGCATTTTATAAATATAAAAAGGACAAAAGGGTAACTAGGGAGAGAATAGGGCCCCTCAATGATAAGCAAGGCAGCCTATGTGTGAAGCTGCAGGAGATGGGGAGATACTACACAAGTATCTTGCATCGGTGTTTATTGTGGAGAAGGCTGTGGATGTTATAGAATGTGGGGAAATAGATGGTGACATCTTGAAAAGCGTCCATATTACAGAGGAGATGCTGCTGGATGTCTTGAAAGGCATAAAAGTGGATAAATCCCCAGGACATGATCAGGTGTACTCTAGAACTCTGTGGGAAGCTAGGGAAGTGATTGCTGGGTCCCTTGCTGAGATATTTGTATCAGTGATTGTTACAGGTAAAGTGCCAGAAGACTGGAGGTTGGCTACCATGATGCCACTATTTAAGGAAGGTGGGAAGGACAAGCCAGGGAACTACAGACCAGTCAGCCTGAATTCGGCAGTGGGCAAGTTGTTGGAGGGAATCCTGCAAGGACTATTTAGGATAGTCAGCATAGCTTTGTGCATGGGAAATCATATCTCACGAACTTGATTTGAGTTTTTTGAAGATGTAGCAAAGAGAATTGTTGAGGGCAGAGCGGTGGATATGATCAATATGGACTTCAGTAAGGCGTTCGACAAGGTTCCTCATGGGAGACTGATTAGCAAGGTTAGCATGGAATACTGGGAGAACTAGCCATTTGGATACAGAACTGGCTTGAAAGTAGAAGACGGAGGGTGGTGGTGGAGGGTTGTTTTTCAGACTGAAGGCTTGTGACCAGTGGTGTGCCAGAAGGATCAGTGCTGGGTCCACTGCTTTAGAGGGATGTGGACTAAGTGCTGGCAAATAGGACTAGATTAAGTAATGACATCTGGTCGGCATGGACGATTTGGACCAAAGGGTCAGTTTCTATGCTGTATATCTCTATGACTTGAACAGCAGCTAGAATCGTGTGTGCGCGTGCGTGTGAGGGAGAGACTGGAATGCCACAGAAACAGGGGATTCCATTGTCAGGCGATCTGACGGGCACTTCTGCTGCATTAAACATGACCCTCTGATGGGGAAAGTCAGTCGTGGATGGCTGCAGGACATCCTTCTAGAATAGGGAGATTAGATAGTACTCATGGCCCACATTGGTAATGATAACATAGGTAGGAACAGGAGTGAAGTGCTGAAGACAGATTTCATGGCGTTAGAAAAAAATTGAAATGTAGGACCTCGAGTGCAGTCGGATTGTAACAATCAGGATTTTTGTCTTGTTCATTCATGGGACTTGGATATTACTGGTTGGGCCAACATTTACTGCCAATCCATAGTTGCCATTGAGATGGTGGTGGTGAGCTGTTTTGTTGAACCACTTCAACCCATTTGCTATTAGGAAGGGAGTTGAGGATTTTGACTCAGTGACACTGAAGGAATGGCAGTACATTTTCAAGTCAGGATGGTGAGTGGTGTGGAGTAAATTGAAAATCAATCGTAAGAATACTACTCGAGGTCCTGCTTTTTAATTTGCTTCCCAACTCCCCAAAGTTCGCTAGTCACAGTGCCACATGAATGTAAGATCTGAAGGATCAATTGACTGAATTGACTGGAAAACTAGAATAGGAAGGAGAGCATCAGAATTTCTGTGTCACTGGGACCAGTGCTGCGCACATGGGACCCAAACAAGAGCAAAAGACAGAAGCACAAATTAGGCTATTCAGCCCATCATGTCTGCTCCACTTTTCAATCATGGATGATAAGCTTCTCAAATCCATTCTCCTGCTTTCTCACTATAAGCCTTGATTCTGTGAAATTAAGCTGGAATGGTTACATCTTAACAGAGCTGGAACGGATATCCTTGCAGAGAAATTTGCGAGTACTGTTGGGTTTGGCTTAAATGATCATATCAAGGATGTGGGAACCTGAAGGATAACTCACATTGGATAGGAGTAAAAATGGCCACTCCAAGTATAAAATCTACGAGGGAGAATAGAAGACAGGAGTAACAAAACAGAGCATGGAGCATGCCTCAAGTTTGGAATAACAAAAAAAAACAATACTAAAGGGATTTCTACCTGAATGCATTTGCAATAAGACAGATGACCTAAAGATATAAATTGAGGTCAAAGATTATGACATAACTACCTTTACATAATGATGGCTGCTTGGTGTCCAGGACTAGGAACAGAATAGTCAAGGCTATTTGACATGTTGGAAGGACAGATAAGAAGGAAGACGAGATAAGAGTTGTGTTGAAAATACATGGGAGGATCAGTAGGCTAGTAAAGGAAGATCTCAGGTTGGAAGAACAATGGATAGAATCTCATTAGAGCCTGAACAACATGGGCTACTGCAAAATCTGTGGTAGAATCATGGGAGAAGTCAACAAGGCCAATTTGGATGTCAGGAGCAACTTGCTGCACCTTTTATGTGGGTTTCTTGCCAGCAGCAGTGAGTCAACAAATAAAAGGAGTAATTGCTTGTTAAATGCCTTTTTAAACAGCATAGCTTACCTCATCAATATTTATTTTACAACAAATTAAACAGGCTAGACATCAAGAATTCCCAACATGAAAATCAAGTAGATATCTGGTGACTACAGCTTGCCACTAGAAGCAAGGAGCTTCCATGTTGCTCAACATTAACAGCATCTCACAGCATGATCCATAGGCATCAAACACATGCACCTCTTGTCCATAGACACTGGCACCTTACATTTGCCAACACCTCACAATCCACTTGGAGGATGGATTGGGGACGGGGAGGAATAACAATTGTGAAGTTGGAAGGATACAGTAAAACATGGATACGAACAGGGTAATACTGGAGGGGTGTTCGTTCACTGTAAGGAGCATCTTGACTTCAAAGGTGTTACCACATTTAGCACGGTCACCTTAAATACCTGGAACTGGGAGGAGAGGGGGAAGGTGGGCAGGTGCAAGTTCATGTCGATGGTTTGGGTGAGGACCTGGGGAGATGCAAAGCTGATTGGGTTTACAAAAGACGACAGGGATAGGGATCTGAATGCTTGGGGCCTCACAGACACATAGCAGCAGAGGTTGCAATCTACAGGCTGAAGTGTTTACCGTCATGTTCTGGTAATCAGAAATAAGTAATGGGGAAGAAAATGGCTGCACCCACACCAGGAATAGACAGGATAAGTGTCTGAGGGGGACTGGGCTGTCAGACCCACTGATGTGAACCCTTTTAGAGGGAAACATTACACACAGACCCATGCACAGTACAGGATACAGACCTATGGACCCCTGCTCCCTGGCAGTTGGCTTCCTGTGTGCTGCACACCTCCTTCCCACAGACATTACTGACCACTTCATTCACACCAACACTTCTAGATGCAGAAAATGGGGAAAGAATAGGGGTGTTTCAATGTGAGAACAAAGGTGTTAGTAGAATCAATTGCCGGATATGCACAGTATTTATCTTGCTTCAGATGCTGCAGCTGGCACTCAACACACTATCTACACAGAATGTATCCATGCCTCACTATCACATTGGGAATTACACAGACACTCAACCTAGCAGATGTAGTACAAAATCAAATTTACACAAATGTAAAATCCCTCTGCCACCAAAATGACCTCAAAAGGTTTTGTTTGATCTTAATGTTGACTGAGCTTCCACAGCTGAGGTGGAGGCAGAATGGAACCCATGGGCCCTGGACGTTTGGTCAGGTGACCCCTGGGCTGTTTGTTTCTGGATGGCCCAGACGTGCTGAAGTTTTAGGCAAGTGGGCGCTCCTCAGCCTGAGCAGATGGGGGCAGACAGGATGGAGGTGGAGGGCCCAACCACCTATGGAACATCCTGAGGGGAGACTTCTGCAGGGCCTGCATGTGGTTCCTCCTCTCACTGGGTGCGTTATGGCATCGCCCTGTCTCCTTGTGAGCAAGGGCCACCTGGATTGCATGCCAGCTTCCTCGTTCCCCTACTCACCATATCTTTGGCTTTGAGGACCAATGGCTAATGTGTTGAAGTACGTGCATTTATTCAGCAGACCCTGAGACTGCAAGATCTCTGTCTACCTGGCACCTGTGTATATGGTCTAATTCCTCAATTGTTGACACCAATGGGTCATCTCCAGCCTCAGACTGAGCAGGTGCCTGATCTGACAGTCCTCAGAATACAAGCAGCCCCAGGTTTTACTTGGTCATTGGGCTGCAGAGCTGTTATAGTGAGGTGCTCACCGGCTTCTGCTGCAAGCATTTCACACCTGACATTCTCACGGAGGTGTTTGTGTCTGTCTGTCTGCAGGAAGCAAGCTTGCAGTGCTTCCTCCGAGGTCTTGGTATTTTGGTCAAGGAGATGGCTTCTGGTAGACCAGGCTATTTCCTCACCGACACCATGGATAACCTCCTGGCACATGCAAGAGGTAGATGAAAGCCAAAAAGGGAAAGAAGACATAGCAGCCAATAGTTAGAAATCATGCCCAAGGAATGGCACTGACAGCAGGATTACTGTCAGTCGGTGGGATATAGATGTCTTGGCATTCCTGCAAGAGTGGTCCAGTCTTTTCCTGCACAGGATAGGATTCTCTCCTTGGAGTGGGTGGGCAGCCTGTTGCTAGGCCCCTCTCTAGCCTTCTTGGCTTCAAGAAAAATAACCGGAGTCTGTGTAGTCTCTACTCAAAGCTGAAATGTCCTAGCACTTGCAACATCCTGGTGAATGCCCTTTCACCCTCTCTAGTGCAATCACGCCCTTCCTATAGCCTGTAGACCAGAAATGCACATACTACTCCATCTGTGGCCTAACCAATATCCTGTGTAGTCCATCGTAACCTCCTAACACTCTATTGTATTAAATGCCTTGACTTTACAATAAAATCCCATAGGCCTATAGTTCACCAGTCCTACTGCCTACATGGATAGATGCACAAGCACACCAAGGTCCTGCTGATTTTGGTACTATTCAGGATCCCATGATTTATCATGTACATCCTTGATCGTCCTCCCAAAATGCATCACTTAAATTTTTTAGGATTAAACTAAATTAACATGATGTTCGCACTTTACCCTCAGGAGGTCACAATTTTGCAAATTTGCAAACCCTGGTGGTCCTATACCTTCCCCATGTAGAGGTCAGAATGATCTTGATACATGGGAAGCCCTTCTTCCAGAGCTGGCATGCTCTATGAACTCTCCCTGAATCTTCTATCTAGAATTTACTTCTACCACTGTCACCATTCCCTCAGTGATCAAATATAATGAAGCCCATCTACAGACTTAAGTCACCCACTTAACCCAGGATTCCATGAACATCTTCCTAAGGAAGAAGAGGAAAGATGGGACTGAATGAAAGTGAGTGACATAGGTGTTAGGGCTAGTGCAGGTGGTCAAAAGATGGTCAGCATCCTGGGTAAGTAAGTAGGTAGTGAAGAGGCCATACAGGGGTACTGGCCTGAGTTTCTTTTTGGGGTGTGCGTGTGCACACGAGGATGAGGGGCGCAGTGGTGGCAGAGGGAATGTGAGGAATGATGTTGAAGACAATAAAAAGAGTGGTCGAAAATGAGCCTTCTTGGTAAGTACTGTAAGAGATACAGAGTCAGTGTGAGGTAGTAGACAGCTGGCAGCATGAAGATGATCAACGATCTCTTCTTCGTGTTGCTGGCTGTTCCTCCAGACTAGAGACCACACTGGTTGGTGAACTCTGACTAGTTACTATTGACTGGTGGTATGGCCTCCTCCGTTGCTGCCCTGTGAAAGGATGCCCATCCTCTACATCACCCCTTCAAAAGAATCCCCAGGTACCCATCGGAGAATTCAGGATGATGAATCTATCACCAATCAGGGAGGCTTTGGAATGCAGTGCTTGTCTAGGTGCACAACAGCCTTTTAAATATGGTTGAGTGCCAGGGATGCTGGTCTTTGAGTGGATATCTGCTCTGGCTACAAGAGGAGATAAGATGGGATAGGAGAAACACCACAGGGTGGACTAAGTGATGAATGAGGCAAATTTGGTAATATACAGTGAGAAATCTTGCCAGGCCTCATGTGAGGAAACCTTGAGAAAACTCAACATGAGCCAAAAAAACAATAAGATTTGGACCAACGCGTGGATACTGTTTGGGTGGAGCTCAGAAACAACAAGGGGCAACAAATGTAAACACAGGAAGATAAAGAAACTCAGCCAGTCTGGCAGCACCAGTGAAGCAAGAAACAAAGTTCATGCTTCAAGTCTGGCGTGACTCTTCTGAAGGAGAATCACACCAGCCTCAATGTTAACTGTTGCTTCACAGCTGATGCCAGACCTGCATAGTTTCTCCAACATTCTGGTTTGCTCCAGATTTCCAGTAGATGCAGTATTTTGGCTTTAAAGGGCAGAAGACCTCTTTAAAGACCCCGTTAGGGGATGTTGGAATTATTTACAGACCACCAAATAGTGGTAGTAATGTAGAGTACTGTATAAATCAGGAGATGACAAAAGTTTGTGGCATAGGCAACAATAATCATGGATGACTTCAACCTACATAGAAATGGATAAACCAATTAAGCACTAAAGCAATGAAGGACGTGGAGTTTTGAAAGCAGCATGTTGAGGTGCTGACTAGATGAAAGGCTATTTTAGATTTTTTGTTGTAAAAGAACCTCTAGGGATGAGTGATATGATAGCAATTTTCGATGTTTAAATAGGAGATAGTTAAATTTGAATAAAGGAAATTTTGAAAACAAGACACAAATTAGTGAGTTGGATTGGGAAAATATTGTACACCAACAGCGGAGAGTGTTTAAATGACTACCATATGATTTACACTAACTATACACTCTTTCAAAGAGGCTCTTGTGGTATAGTGGTAAAATCCAGGAGGCATCCAGAGGTTGTGGATACAGCTGAATAAAGTGATTTAAAAAACATTCATGGTAGCCAAAACTCAAAAAATGGTCAGTTAACCATGTTTGTCAAAGGATTGTATAAGATTAAATGAAAGGCCTACAAGGTAGCCAGAAATAGTATTAAATCTGAGTATTGGGATGCTTTTAGAATGCAGTAAAGTAGGACCAAGAAATTGATCAAAAAGGAAGAATAGAATATAAATGCAACCCAGCAAAGTATAAAAATGGACTACAAATGGTATGTAAAAAAGGAAATGCTTGGCTAAATGTGGGTCAATTATGGACAGGTTCGGGAGAATTTTAAAAAAGGAAAATATAGAAATAACAGAGAAGCTAAATGACTACTTCATTGCTGTTTTTGCTGAGGCAGATACAAAAAAAAACCAGCCTTACAAATACAAGTGACCAGGGAAAATGAGCAGTTGAAGAAAATTGGTTAAAGTAAGAACTTGGTCGAGAAGTGTGGCGCTGGAAAAGCACATCAGGTCAGGAAACATCCGAGGAGCAGGAGAGTCAATGTTTCAGCCATAAGCCCTTCATCAGGAATGTGGTGGGGGGAAGAAGGGGGCTGAGAGATAAGCAGGAGGGCGAGCTGGGGGAAGGTAGCTTGGAAGGTGATAGGTAGATGCAGGTGGGGGAATGGCCATAGGTTGGAATGGAGGATGGAGCAGATAGGTGGGAAGGAAAATGGACAGGTGGGGCAGTTCAAGACGGCAGTGCTGAGTTGGAGAGTTTAATCTGGGATGAGGTGAGGGCAGAGGAGACGAGGAAATTGATGAAATTACGTTAGTGCCATGTGGTTCAAGGCGGAAGATGAGGCGTTCTTCCTCCAGGAGTCGGTAGCTAGGATTTGGCGGTGGAGGAGGCCCAGGACTTGTGTCTTTGGCAGAGTGGGAGGGGGGAGTTGAAGTGGTCGGCCACACGGCGGTGGGGTTGTTTGGTGCTCCTTGGATTCTGTCTGACCTGCTGTCCTTTTCCAGCACCACACTTTTCAATTCTGATCGAGTATCTGCAGTCCTCACTTTCTCCTTATACTAAGAACTTGTACTACAGAAATTAAGGGATTGAAAGTTACTAAGTACCCATGCCTTAATAGTGTACATTTCAGACTGTTGGAGAAGTGGCTATAGAAACGGTTGATGCATTGATGATTATCTTCCAAAATTCCATAGATTCTGAATTGATTCCTGCAGGTTAGAAGATGGCAAGTGTTACTGCTACTTAAGAAATGAACAAAAGAAGAAAAAAAAACAGGAAATAAGGACACATTAAATGGTCATTCAGATAAAATAATCTAATTGGACATCGAGTTGATGGATTTGGAATGGAAAATAGTGCTTGATTGTTTTTTTGAGGATGTTACTAACAAAACTGCTGGACAGGGTATATTTGGATTTTCAGAAGGCCTTTGATAAGTAGATTGGTTAGCAAAGGTAAAGCCTGTGGGACAGAGGTACGTACTGGTATGGATTAAGGATTGGCTAACAGACAGAAAACTGAAAGTAGAATTAAGTACAGGCATATCTGACATAATATGATGGTTGCATTCATGTGCAACCTCGCGCTATAGAAAATCACTATACCTGTGCATTAGAAAGTTTGCGCTATCCAAACAGTGTCCACTATTCAATCATGTTGTAGCCAATTCGGTTGACAAGACATGCATTTTATCAGATATAAGTGTAGGTCATTCGTGCATTTACAGTTTGTGAATAGTGGGTATCATAAGAATCAGAATTTGGACTCTAACTGTTCACATTATACAGTAATAATTTGGATGTGGGGGCCAAATGGAAAAGTTCTACTTTATATCATCTGCAAATTCGGAAATGTGTTTTGAAAGGAGGATGTAAAGTGACTTCTGAGCTTTAGGACAGGATTAGTGAATGGGCAAAAAGATGCAGATGAAACAGAACATAGAAAAATGAGAGGCTATCTATTTAGGTAGGAGGAATCAATATGCAAATTATTTCTTAAATGGCAAGGGGTTGCAAAGTGTAGATTTTGCAAAAGGATCTGCATGTCCTCGTCAAAAAGTCATAGAAAACGAACATGTACGTGCAAAAGTGAGGACTGCAGATGCTGGAAACCAGAGTTTCCATCATTCCTGATGAAGGGCTTTTGCCCGAAATGTTGATTTTCTTGCTCCTCGGGTGCTGCCTGACCTGCTGTGTTTTTCCAGCAGGTGCAGCCAGCTACTGGAAGGCTAAAAGAATGTTAGCCCGCATTGAGTACAAGTGAAATCTTGTTGCAATTGTATAGCGGCTTGGGAAGACCACACCTGGAGTATGAGATGTGAAGATTTAGTCTCCTTACCTTAAAAGTAAGCGATAAATATGCAGCCAATCCACAGTGTGAACAGTGAGTGCCACACCGCACATTTTACCGTCCCCCAGCTTTCCCATAACACTGAGGGCAACACATTTTCCACAACCACCTAGTCTTCTCTCTGGAGGCATCTCTGCACAGCCTCATCTAAAAAGCTAACACTCTCACTCTATTGCCTCGCAGTTGTCCTCCATAAATGGTGTCCTTCCTGCCTATCCATCTTTCTACTTTCTCTGCTTGCACGAGAAGAGAGCACAAAACCTGGCAAGAGGTTGACACCTAGTAGGTAGGATACTCTCCAGTAACAGGCATTTAAAATCAGCCATTGTCAATGTGTCCACCTGCATAATCGGGAACGACGTCTTCTTGCAAGAGACTGCTGATGTCACAATGATCTGTCATGAAAACCTGAGTATTCTGAGGCACTGGTGCTCACACATCAAAAGACACAATCCTCTTGCCGTAGGTTTGTGTTGAAATTCTTGCCTTTTTGAACTGTATCTCAATGTCAATCCCCTTGGCCCAATGAAGGACACTTGGTTGAGGAGCCAACAGCTGATGTTAATGGCAGTGTTTCTATTCCTTTGCTTCATCAGAGATGGAAGATGGAACTGAATAGAAGTTGTTTCCATGTTGTGGGTAGGACTGGCAGCCAGCAAGTGCAGGTAAAAGGTGAAAGACGACTTGAAAAGATAAAGTGCTCGCCATGAAGTTGGCAATGCCTGTCAAGCAGTCATAACACTCTCTGAAAGAGCAGCAACTTCTCATCTAGCCATGTTCAGTGGTCTTCCCACTATGCAATCACATCAAATGACCATAGCGAGCTGCTGACAGGTCAGGAAACAGATGCCCAGGCTGGGAAATCTATGATTGAGGGTTAAAACAATACTTAAGTATATTAATTACTTAAACAGCTATATGCAAGTTCCCTGCTCACCTTCAATGCTGCTCCAGTGGAACTGGAAGATGGGAGGATTATGTCAGGATCCCAACAAAACATCACCTCTGAGAATTAACTCCCATATGCACACAAAATCTTACCCTTATCTGGGAAATTGTCCCTGGAAATCAAATTGCTGAAAGCTGTGACAACAGAGAAAAGTGGGGTCAGGAAGGGGAGGTGCACAACAGGCTAGCTTCAGAGAAATATAAATCATGAGCTAAACACGGAGCTAAAGGAGACTGTAAAAGGTAGGGTATAATGAGGCTGAGGAGGAATTTGTGTGCTCGACAGCCTTTTGATCAGGTGCAGTGTGTCATGGAACAAAATTAAGTTGGGGAGAGGGGGGTTGCAGGGTGGGATGCAAAAGCATTGGACAAAATGCAGACAGTGCAGTTTTGGAGTTTGTCTAGGTTAGTATTCAAGATGCTAGTGAGTACAGTGTTGGTAAAGTTCAACTGGAGAATACTGAATACATCGAGATGCATATTTTAAATGATACAAGAATGTAAGGACCACTTGAGCCATCCAACATCTCAGTAACTCCTCTATCCATCTATTTTCTTTAGAAAGTTCTTTAGCATTCTATTCAATTCCTAAAGTTAATTTAGTTCTAGAATATCCATCCAAACCACATCACCAATTTTCTACAGTGCTGTGAATTGCTCCTGCTCTGAAGAAGTCATATTTAGAGCTTTGCCTTTCACCCTATACCTAGAATCTCTTGTATTCAACTCTTATCAACACATCAATGTCAACTTAAAGAAATACATGAAAGAGATAAATTATGAAACTCTGACCTCACCTGTCATCAATACGTTTGGCATAACTTACTTAACACTTAATGCTGGATGAGATTAGTACAATCAGCTATCACTGTAGATGATAGCTTCACATTGACAAATCACTAATCAGTCCCAGATCATTTTCCTTAAATCATCTTATTCTGCTATAAAAGTGCCAGTATTTACCTTCCAGAATATCCAGAATCCATAGTACCATTTCAGCAACATTTCCCAGAGAAAGATAGTCACCAATATTTGTTCAAATATTGCAAAGAACATGGCGTAGCTCTGTGCAGGGGAAAACAGCAATTACAAAATAAGAAACCCGCAGACATGCATTCAATTTTATGACATAAGCCTACAAAGTAGTGTATTACACTGGATGTATTCTAATTGGTTTTACTCAGGAGTGCAGTTATCTCTCAGTGATATTATCTATTGCTAGCTATACTAAGTTTCATAAAGAGGCCACCAAAACAAAGGATATATTCGTTTCCAGATGGTTTCACTGCTTCCATGCTGCTACTTCGCTCTAGGGGAGTTGTGATTATCTTGATTATTCCCTCCTTCTCTCGTCTTGTCTTTCAGGCTGGCCTTGACAGCAACTGGACTTTCCCTTTGCAGAAGCTGAACTAGTCTTCCACTCGTTGACATCAAGACAACATTCTGCAAGAAGACTTCCAAAACCTGAAAACCTATTGTTATACTCCTATACTGCCAGTTCAGTGTGCTGTAACACACTGCAAATCTCTCTGGCATATATAGGGTTATGAGCCCAAGCTTTACACTTAATCTGACTGAGATGAGTGGCATTTTCTGTCAGTCAGTCTGTGATCTGGAGTTGGAGTTCCAGTTGCACTTTGTTTGAGCTAAACACATGTGCCAAACGATTTGGCTTCTTAGTGAAAGAACATTATTTCAATCATAAAATAGATAAAATATTTCAAGCTTAGTGAAAGTACATTTCTTTCACTAAGCTTGAAATATTTTATCTATTTTATGATTGAAATAATTGCACGAGGCTGGTTTCCCATTAGCAAATCACCCTCCATTTACATGTGGAGAGTCTTTGACACTGATCCAGCTCCCTCAGAGTGAGCAGGATGTGTAACACTTTTGTTCTTATCAGTCAGCCAGGGCTCCCTGACTGGACCAGATTAAAAGCCCCAAACAGGGTACTCATTTTCTATGTGGTCCATCTGGCTAATCTACATCCCTCTCCCTCGGAGTCAGAGTACATAGGCGAGTTCTTCATTTTTTGTAGCTTCCCCTAGGCCATTTGAGCATCAGCTCAGATTCCTCCAACTCTGCAAGTGGCTCACCTCTTGCACCCAGAGTGTCTAGGAAGACTTTTAATTTGCTTCTTCAGGCAGCGAAGGCATCAAAGGTGGCAACATCTGCTATGTCAATTTCAGATTCTGAGGTATCTTCAATGCTGCCCCACAGGTTGTAGAACAGTCAGAAAGGCTGTTGAGGAGTTGGGCATGTTTTGCTCTCGCACCAGTTGTGAGTTTGCAGCTTTCATATGTTCCACATGCTTGTTCAGTTTCATTGCATCTACCCAAACTTTATACATTGCTTGACCTGACCTTGCATCAACCATGCTTTTTACCCATGCAGGACTATTCCTGTGGTTCATACGCTAAACTTTGCCCCTTAACGCAAACTGTCTCTCTCTCTCTCTCGCTTAGCTGAGTCTTGTGGCTGGTACTGGTGTTTCTAATGCTGTTTCACCCTCCCCAACCCTGCCAGTCTGGGAATATCTGATTTAACCTGGTGTGGAGTCTTCTCATCCATTAGCAACTCTGCTGGAGCTATTCCTGTAGTTGCATCAAATAGGAACCAGGATAGTTTGGTATATGAAGGTGTAGGCTGTTTCTTTAAGCCTTCCTTCAAAGTTTGGACTGCTCATTCTGCCAGATCACTGGATAATGGATGGTATGGAGCTGTTCTTACATATAGGATACCATTTGACTTTAGGAAATACTCAGAATTCTCTGCTGATAAATAATGGCTCGTTATCGATGACCAATACTTCCAGGAGTCTGTGTATTACAATAGAAGCATGCTGTTCTTCTATCATTATACCTGCATTTGAAGAATGAACTCCATTTAAGTCCAGCCACTTTGAGTGGGCATCCATAATGACTAAGAACATTTAGCCCATGAAAGATCCTGCATAGTCAAAATGTAACGGAGTTACAGGGTTTACTCAGCCATTCCCACAAATGAGGGGGGAGTTGCTGGCATTAATTTTGTCTGTGTTGCCACAATAATGCTACGTCTGCAACCAATCCCGGCCATCAGACATAACTTCTCGCCAATATCTTTATTCTGGAAACCACCGGATCACTCGAGTTCAGCCAGAATCTGGCAGCGACTTTTGCTCAGGATAATCACACTCACTCCCCATAATATGCCATTGTTTACTGTGACTTGGTCTCTCAGGGTCCAAAAAAGGTTTTAATTCTGGTTGTAATGGCCCTTTGGTTTTACCCCCATCATCACCAGCTGTTTCAGTTTTACCAGGACCAGATCTTTCTACATCCAAAGTCTGATATTGTCAGCTGTGACTGAAAGTGTGTCCAAAAAAAATTGTAAACCATTGTGGAATCTTCCAGTGGTGGTACCACGGATGGTGCACCCGTATTTGCTACTTGGCCAGCCAGCCAGTGTTCCGAACTGTAAGTGTAGTATTAGAGCCCAATGCTGAATTCAACCTGAAGCTACAGGTGGCATAGTCTTGTCCTCGTTAAGGAGACCTAGCAGGGGTTTGTGGTCTATTATTACAAATTTATGTCCATAAAGCTATTGGTGGAACTTCCTCACTCCCAATATGACCGCCAAACCTTCCTTCTCTATCTGGGCGAACTGATGTTCTACATTATCCAAAGTCCTGGATGCAGATGCCATTGGGTGCTCCTCTCCATTGGCCCATCTATGAGTTAATACTACCCCACTGCCATACAGGGTGGCATCTCATGTCAAGACCAAATCTCGCTTGATATCATAGTATGCCAACACCTTAGAGATTGGTAGCTGTTTCTTCCCTGAAAGCTACAGCTTGGCTGTGCAACCATTTCCAAGGCTGACCCTTAAAGAGTCAAAGTGCCAGGATGGAGGCCAAGGTATGTATGAATTTTCCATAATAATTCACCAGCCCAAGGAAAGTTCCAGTAAAGATATGAGAGGCAGGGCACCTTTGATTGCCCTCACTTTATCTTCCAACAAGTGTCGTCCAGTCTTGTCGAATCTATAGCCCAAATAGATCTCTTGGGGTGCCTGCAACATACATTTTTCCCTTCTAAAAGGTGTACACCTGCCTGGGAGAGACATCAAAGGACTATGTCGAAGTTCTCCAAGTGCTCCTTCTTGGTCTTGCCTGTTAATAGCACATCATCCAAATAAATGCTGACCTGAGGTAGACCTTGTGAAATGTTCTTCACCATTCCCTGAAAAACTGCGCATTCTGATGATACCACAAATGGCAGTCTTGTATATTGTTACAAAGCCTTATTGATATTAATAGCAGACTTCTGGGAATTCTCATCTAACTGCCATCGAAAGTACCTATGGTTCACGCCTAGCTTTGTGAACAATAGCACCACCCCTCACCAGCTTTGCGTATAAATCCTCTATGCAATAAATTTATCCAGTTGTGAAAAGCAGTTTACCATTTGTTTAAAATCCACACAAAGGTGGAATGACCCGATGGTCTTCACAATCGATATGATCAGCGTTACGGATTCTGCAAACTGAACTGGTCTGGTCTGATGGTTCCTTGATTTCTGCCACTACTTTTTCCCTGCAAGGCAAATGGTACTGGGCTGCTTGTTAGAATTGGGGAATTGCTTCCTGGTCAACGTGCAAGGTGGCCTTGGCTCCTTTGATAGTCCCTGGAAAAACTTTCACATTTTAATTAGGATTTCACTTAGACAGCCATTTTCTAATAGGAAAATGTTCATTCAGTCTAGGTGAATCTGTCGCAACCAATCTTGCCCCATCAAGCCTGGGCCCAAGCTTTTTAATACAATCAGTGGTAAGTGAACCAGCTATTTTTCATAAGAGACCAGAACTGAACTTGTACCCTTAATCTGTAAAGCTTTCCCAATATAGGTTCTCAGCCTGGCCGAGGTCTTGCACAAGTTAAGGGTTGGTGTACACAGTAAATTTGGTAAAGGACGGTTTCTACGATTACTGAAATGGCAGCGACTGTATCAACCTCTATCAGAACTGAGTGACCATTTAACCAGACATTTATTTTGATTGGTTTTGATTTGAATGTTAAGCAATTTAAATTGTTCCAAACCAAATGCAGGTGGACTTTCCAGGATGTGCACTCTCCTGGATACTGGTCAAGGAGTTCTCTTATTCAGTTTCAGTCTAGTGGGATTCTTTTGCTTTCTCAAAGTCCACACACCGGCAGCAACTATCATTGCTTCGTGGCCTGAATCCTGAAGAAAATGTTAACCACTTGGCCATGGCTTGGCTTTGTTTTTGTGTTTTGCTGTGGGCTGACCTCGAGTCCCTCTGTTCAGGATATGTCCTGAATGAGACAATGCAATTGCCTTCACTCAGTAGTGGTCCTAAGCTCAGTTGGGCCGGAGAGAGTTTCCACTTCCATTGAAACATTCTACAACTCATTTGCTACACTTGCCGCATTTTCCAATAATACATGCCAGTTGAAGTACTTGAAGTCCAATTGCGCATCAGCTAGTAGGTGCTTTTGCATGGTTACATCAGTAATCTCACAAACCAAGTCTCTCAGCATCTCCTTAATTGTTTTATACCAATGTTATACGCCCTCTGCCAGTCATCTGCCATGCAGCAATAGCAGGCAGCTGGCCCTGGGGTGGCAGCAGCTGAAGCAGCCAGTGGCAAGAACAGGAGCAGGTAGCCCGAAACAGCCAGTGGTGAGAGCGAGAGCAAGCAGCCCAAGGTGGCTGTTGACAAGAACAGGAGTAGGCAGCCCATGGCAGCTGACAGTGAGGCAGAGAAGTGGCGGTGGAAGCAGGAACAGGCTACAAGGTGGTGAGAGCAGGCAGCCCAGGGCGATGATGGTGCAAGGTCAAACCAGGAGTGGGGGAGGTCAAGCCCTTGTGAGGGGTGCCAGCCCAACATGGCCAGGTGCTTATGGACTGTGGTTTTGAACAGTTAATATTTGTTTTTCTACATTTTAGTAGGAACGACTGTAAAGTTTAATTTTAAAACTTTGCTTTCTTCATACCAAGATTCTGTTCCTAGGTATCTTTGTACCCAAGATGATGCCGTAAATGGCGACTTGTAATCCTTTCACTATACTCATGTGAGTAGGTGACAATAAATTCAATTCAATTCATGTTAACCAAGTCAAAAATCCTGATACGGATTCCCTTGGTTCTCAAACTGCCAAGTAAAACAGATAGTGTTGCAGAATTAGAGGCGGCTTGGGGTCATAATATTACTTAAGAAAATTGGTCAACTCTTGAAAGGTTTTAGTATCTGGTGCCTTCCCTAGGAAAAATGACAGTTTTTCCACATACTGGGACCTTGTCTTTGACAGCAGGGTCAAACAGGTCAAGCTTCCCAAATAACAGCATGACATCAGAAATGCTGACCCCCAACTCAAAGATGACTATTGCAAGTGAATTTCTTTAGGAACATGCATCTCACTCTCATCACTACTGAAATAATTCGAGAGGCTGGTATCCTGTCACCAAGTCACCCTTCATTTACACGTGCAGACTCCTTGATGCTGATCCAACTCCCTCAAAGCCAGCTCTGAGTGAACAGGCTGTCTGACCTCTTGTTTTTTTTAGGCACAGAGGTCAGTTCCCTCCCTAACACAAAATGGGGAGCCCTTCACCACTGATCCAGCTCGCTCTGTGTGAACAGGATGTCTGACCTCCTGTTTTTTTTTGTTTGTTTTAACATATCCTTTAATGCACAACAGTTTTACCAACATGATTTTGAAACAAAGGCCATATGCATTCAATTCATGCATAATCATGTGATGCAGCGCAAAGACAGTGTAGGGATATTGATAATGGAGAAAGCTAAACACTGAAATCCTGGAGTGAAGGCAGTTGTCTACAGCACTGCCAATTACTTGAGTTATTGGGCATTAAAAAGAAAAATCAAACATTTCCGATCTTTTAATTTACAATGGTTTAGTCCAAACAGGAATGACTAACTCATTCTTCTATTCTAAATGGCCTTTGTTGTGGGATCCAGAGCTAGTAAGAAAGCCTACAACATAGTGTTACTGGCATCTGTCTAACGGACTAATCCTGTTTTTTAAAAAAAAAAATCAATATTCACAACGATTGAGAGATTGTACGCTGCAATGTTAGATTAGATTCCCTACAGTGTGGAAACAGGCCCTTTGGCCCAATCAGTCCACACCAACCCTCCAAAGACTAACCCACCCAGACCCATTTCCCTCTGACTAATGCACCTAACACTATAGGCAATTTAGATTTAGATTCAGATTACTTACAGTGTAGAAACAGGCCCTTCGGCCCAACAAGTCCACACCGCCCCGCCGAAGCGCAACCCACCCATGCCCCTACATTTACCCCTTACCTAACACTACGGGCAATTTAGCATGGCCAATTCACCTGACCTGCACATCTTTGGACTGTGGGAGGAAACCGGAGCACCCGGAGGAAACCCACGCAGACACGGGGAGAACGTGCAAAGACCAGTGAGCCTGACCTCGTTGATGGGCAAGTTGTTGGAGGGAATCCTGAGGGACAGGATGCACATGTATTTGGAAAGGCAAGGACTGTTTCGGGATAGTCAACATGGCTTTGTGCGTGGGAAATCATGTCACAAACTTGGTTGAGTTTTCTAAAGAAGTAACAAAGAAGATTGATGAGGGCAGAGCAGTAGATGTGATCTATATGGACTTCAGTAAGGCGTACGACAAGGTTCCCCATGGGAGACTGATTAGCAAGGTTAGATCTCATGGAATACAGGGAGAACTAGCCATTTGGATACAGAACTGGCTCAAAGGTAGAAGACAGAGGGTGGTGGTGGAGGGTTGTATTTCAGACTGGAGGCCTGTGACCAGTGGAGTGCCACAAGGATCGGTGCTGGGCCCTCTACTTTTTGTCATTTACATAAATGATTTGGATGTGAGCATAAGAGGTACAGTTAGTAAATTTGCAGATGACACCAAAATTGGAGGTGTTGTGGACAGTGAAGACGGCTACCTTAGATTACAACAGGATCTGGACCAGATGGGCCAATGGGCTGAGAAGTGGCAGATGGAGTTTAATTCAGATAAATGCGAGGTGCTGCATTTTGGGAAAGCAAATCTTAGCAGGATTTATACATTTAATGGTAAGGTCCTAGGAGTGTTGCTGAACAAAGAGACCTTGGAGTACAGGTTCATAGCTCTTTGAAAGTGGAGTCACAGGTAGATAGGATAGTGAAGGCGGCATTTGGTATGCTTTCCTTTATTGGTCAGGGTATCGAGTACAGGGATTGGGAGGTCATGTTGCGGCTGTACAGGACATTGGTTAGGCCACTGTTGGAATATTGCGTGCAATTCCGGTCTCCTTCCTATCGGAAAGATGTTGTGAAACTTGAAAGGGTTCAGAAAAGATTTACAAGGATGTTGCCAGGGTTGGAGGATCTGAGCTACAGGAAGAGGCTGAACAGGCTGGGGCTGTTTTCCCTGGAGCGGAGGCCGAGGGGTGACCTTAGAGGTTTACAAAATTATGAGGGGGCATGGATAGGATAAATAGGCAAAATCTTTTCCCTGGGGTCGGGGAGTCCAGAACTAGAGGGCATAGGTTTAGGGTGAGATGGAAAGATATGAGAGAGACTTAATGGGCATATTTTTCATGCACAGAGTGGTATGTGTATGGAATGAGCTGCCAGAGGAAGTGGTGGAGGCTACTACAATAGCAACATTTAAAAGGAATTTGGATGGGTATATGAATAGGAAGGGTTTGGAGGGATATGGGCCAGGTGCTGGCAGGTGGGACTAGATTGGGTTGGGATACCTGGTCGGCATGGACGGGTTGGACCGAAGGGTCTGTTTCCGTGCTGTACATCTCTATGACTCTATGACAACCTCTGCAGTATTTGCATTCAGCTCTTTATCCATTCTTCCGCCCCGGAACACTTCAACCCCAGGGCATCAATGTGGACTTCAACACTTTCCTCATTTCCCCTTCCCCCACCTCACCCTAGTTCTAAACTTCCAGCTCAGTAACTGTCCCCTTGACTTGTCCGGACTTGTCCTACCTGCCTATCTTCTTTTCCACCTATCCACTCCACCCTCTCCTCCTTGACCTATCACCTTCATCCCCTCCCCCACTCACCCATTGTACTCTATGCTACTTTCTCCCCACCCCCACCCTCCTCTAGCTTATCTCTCCACGCCTCAGGCTCACTGCCTTTATTCCTGATGAAGGGCTTTTGCCCGAAACGTCGATTTCGAAGCTACTTGGATGCTGCCTGAACTGCTGTGCTCTTCCAGCACCACTAATCCAGAATCTGGTTTCCAGCATCTGCAGTCATTGATTCCCCTGTGCGATAAAAACAGTCAGGGTACCAACCACCTACACTACAACCAAATGGCAACTTGAGACTGTACATAGCAGTTGTCACTTTGATCATTTGCAGTGCAGGGGGATGACCAGTAATCCCATTGTTGCAGTGGGTACACAATAATAACTGAAGAAACTATTCTTCACTGTGGCCAACCAAAAAGATTTCAATTCACCAACTGCACAGAGATATCAACTTCAAACCCAGAGGTCCACAGCACCCAGTAACAGAAAATGGAACAGGTACTGTAGCACAGGAATGACACTTCCAGAGAAGAAACACTACCCAAATGAACAAGCAAAGACAATGCACATCATTAAGAGAATAGCACAACTTAAAGAATGTACGTACAAAGTGTGTGCAGAGACAAATGAGAATAACGAACTGCTTATGCAGGAGAACAGCTGTGTGCACGGTGAGTAATTTGAGTAACTCAAAATGCATCTGTTTTGTATGAAAAGGGATTTTGGGGACAGAAATGCAATACTGTACTAACAGGTCTCCAGCTTTGCTATAGTCAGGTGACCTCAATATGAGGCACTCACTGCAGGGATCCATCCTACAACCAGTTCAAAGAAGACAGTACAGGCTAGACTATTGTCCTGTGAGCTCACAACAACTATGCACTGTTACTTGACAACTGTTAGGAGTGTTCAGAAAAATCTGCAATGACATAGGTAACATTGAAAAAATGTTTGCGATTGTTGTGAAGATTTGTAGGTCTTAAGTTTGCTCGTTGAGCTTGAAGGCTTGAAGGCTTGTTCTCAGATGTTTTGTCACCATGCCAGGTAACATCATCAGTGAGCCTCCGTTGAAGGGTGATGTACTGTCTCACTTTCAATTTGTGTCTCTTCGTCTGTTGTGGTGGATGATATCACTTCTGGTTCTTTTTCTGAGAGGTTGGTAAATGGAGTCCGAATCAATGCGTTTGAATGCCAGGCCTCTAGGAATTCCCATGCATGTCTTTGTTTAGCCTGTCCCAGGATGGATGTATTAGGAGAAAGTGAGGACAGCAGATGCTGGAGCTCAGAGTGGTGAGTGTGTTGCTGGAAAAGTGCAGCAGGTCAGGCAGCATCTGAGGAATAGAAGATGTTTCTGGAACAAGTCGAACTGGTGTCTCTCGTTATCGGGTGTGTAAAGATAATAGCGATAGTTGGTTATGTCTTTTGGTAGCTAGTTGGTGCTCATATATGCCGATGGCTAGTTTCCTGCCGGTCTGTCTGATGTAATGCTTGTTGCAGTCCTTGCAGGGTATTTGTATATGATGCTCGTTCTGCTGATTGTTGGTACAGGGTCCTTAAGATTGAATAAAATATGCCATGTCATTCAATGTGAAAGGACATGAAGGACTAGATTGGGTTGGGATATCTGGTTGGCATGGACGGGTTGAACCGAAGGGTCTGTTTCCATGCTGTACACCCCTATGACTCTATGACCAATTTGTACTGATTGATGTAGAGTCATGGAGTTATACATCCTTTCAACTTGTGCTTCCTGAAAAAAGAAAGCGATGCATTTAAAAACAAACTTATCTTATACATTAAAACAAAATATTTCCATTCTGTATAACTATGACTCCATAAAATATTCTCTCCAAAATATTTAATACTAGATATTAAAAGTCTAAGCATCAAAACATAGAACAAACCTGTATTAACCATAACACTGCAATTTATACATACACAGAAATGTATGCATTTATGCAGCAACTTACATGAATACAGGATGCTTACAAGTGTTTGCAGCTAAATAAGTACTTTCAAGTGTAGTCACTGTTATACTGCAGCAGGGTTACAACAATGTGATAATAATTAGATCATGAGTTTCTGTGAAAGATAAATATTGATCAAGGCCGTGCATATTTCCTGTGTACTTCTTTGAAATTGTGACATAAAAAGATTCTATGTCCACCTGAAACACTTGAAGCTAATCAAATCTTTTACTGCTGCCCTTCTTGAGTTCTGCAAATGAAGATTGAGCAACAAATTATTAAACCTCTGCATGGTTCAAAATCATACAGAACTAGGTACTGACCCAATGAGATATCAGAGAGGTACTATTACCACTCAATTTTTCTGGTGGGGGGTGGGTTACTCCATTATGGAAACAGAATGACTTAAATAAAAGCACAAGCTTACATTTATTAATCTCTTGAGCGTATGCTATAATCACTGGCAAAATCCGTGCTTATTGCACATATCTAGTTGTCATGCAACTATGCAGGTTGTTATGAAATGTTATGGGTAGTTAAGAGCCCACCATGTTGGTGTGCTGGGAGTCACATTTATGCCAGACTGGATAAGTATGGTATGTTTCCTTCCCTAATAGAAATTTAAAAACCGTTTGACCTTTACAATGTGACAGTCCAACAGTGACTTTTATTGATGCTCTTCCTGAAGCCAACACTATTTACACCTGTCATGGACAGCAACAGCCTGGCAATGTCTATGAGGTGTGATTGTGCGCGTATGGCAACCACGCAGACATCACCATTACCATCCTAGTCTCAATGGCAAGATCGACCTACCAGAGGTGGGGACACTGTAGAATACAGTCATGAGAAGGTTGCTCTGGGAATTATTCACATTGACCACACAAAATCACATGGAATCAAGTCAAACATGGTTGATGAAACCTCTGTTGATAACTGTCCTAATGCTCCCAGCACAAGTTGATAAACTAGTACCGATGATGGAAAGGGAACAGTATGTACTCTGGGCTTTAATGTCTATCACAAAGACTGGCTTGGTTGCACTACTGATTGGGTTGGTTGAATCCTAAGAGTCACAGCTGCTAGATCTATAGTAGGTGGTGAGCAAGGTAACAAAAGAAAAACCGATTGGTAAGAGCAAAGTCAATCTACTTGTTGCATATATTTCTAGTCATTACAGTACTGGTGGGAGTGACCATTGTGCAGTCCTGTGGAGATGAAGTCTGGCCTTCACTTTAAGGTTGTCCTGCACCATGTTGTGTGGTAGAACTACTGTGTTAAATGCGACAGATTCTGAATAAATCTAATAATCCAAACAAGGCATCCATGAAGTTCTGCAGGCCATCAGCAGTAGCAAAAAACTGTACTCAGCCAAAATTTGTATCCTCGGAGCCTGACATATCTCACACTCTACTCGTACCTACAAGCCAGGGGACCAAACCCAGTACAATGAATAGAGCAGGAGAGCACGGCATCCGCAATGCCAGACATACCTAAATATGATGCATCAATTTGATGCAGCTACAACACAAGGTTACTTGTATGTTGAACAGTGGTATCAATATGCAATAACAGAGCTAAGGGAGCCCATGTGGAACAGATCTAATCTCTGCAATGCCACATCAAGCTGTGATTGCCATTGACAATTGAAGGAGGTTCCACAAATATTGCCTTCTTCAATGATAGGGAAGCCTAGGCACGGCATTTGGTATGCTTTCCTTTATTGGTCAGAGTATTCAGTATAGGAGTTGGGAGATCATGTTGCAGCTGTACAGGACATTGGTTACACCGCTGTTGATTGCGTGCAATTCTGGTCTCCTTCCTATCAGAAGGGTGTTGTGAACGTTGAAAGAGTTTCGAAAAGATTTACAAGGATGTTGCCAGGGTTGGAGGATTTGAGCTATAAGGACAGGTTGAAGAGGCTGGGGCTGTTTTCCTTGGAGCATTGGAGGCTGAGGGACAACGTTATAGAGGTTTATAAAATCATGAGGGGCATGGATAGGGCAAATAGACAAGGTCTTTTTCTTGGGCTGGAGCAGTCCAGAACTAGAGAGCATAGGTTTAGAGTGAGAGGGGAACGATATAAAAGAGACCTAAGGGGCAACTTCCTCACGCAGAGGGTAGTGCGTGTGTGGAATGAACTGCGAGAGGAAGTGGTGGAGGCTAGTACAATTGCAACATTTAAAAGGCATTTGGAAGGGTACCTGCATAGGAAGGGTTTGGAGGGATATGGGCCGGGTGCTGGCAGGTGGGACTAGATTGGCTTGGGATATCTGGTCGGCATGGACAAGTTGGACTGAAGGGTCTGCTTCCATGCTGTACATCTCTATCAGTGCAAAAGACAAAGCTAAAGTGCTTCCATCCATCTTCAGCCAGAAATGCCGAATGATTGATCCATCTCAGTTTCCTCCAGAGGCACTTAATGCTACAGAAGTCAGTCTTCAGGCAATTTGATTCACTTCACATGATATTAAGAAATGGCTGAAGGCTATGAGCTCTCATGACATTCCCACAACAGTTTTGAAGAGAAGTACTCTGAACTTAGCTAAGCTGTTCCAGTACAGCTACAACATTTCAACATTGCCAGATAGATGCAAATTGTCCACTTTTCATCAGAAAAGTGATGAAAGGAAGCATAATGCAACACTTGCTCAACAATAACTAGCTTGTTCTCAATTTGGGAACACCAGGAGAATTCATCTGTTGACCTCATTACAGCCTCAGTACAAACAGGAGTTGAAAATTGTGGTGCTGGAAAAACACAGCAGGCCAGGCAGCATCCGAGGAGCAGGAGAATTGATGTTTCGGGCATAAGCCCTTCTTCGTGATTCTCCTGCTCCTCGGATGCTGCCTGGCCTGCTGTGTTTTTCCAGCACCACATTTTTCAACTCTAGTACTCCAACATCTGCAATCCTCACTTTCTCTCAGTACAAACATGCACAAGAGAGTTAAACTCCAGAAGTGATAGGAATGTGACTGCCCTTGACATCAAAACAGCAGTTGGCCATACATGGCATCAGGGAGTCCTGAGAAAACTGGGATCAATGGGAAATAGAGGGATAACTCTGCTGGTTGGAGTGATGTCTAACACCAAGGAAGACAAGATGGGCTTGTTCACGGTCAATCACCTCAGTCCATGGACATCATTGCTGGTGTTCCTCAGGGTAATGTCTTAGGCACAACCTTCTTCAATTGCTTCATCGATGACCTTTCTCCATCATAAGGTCAGAAATGGGATGTTCGCCAATAATTGCACTATGTTCAGCACCATTTGCGACTCCTCAGATACTGAAGCAGCCCATGTTCAAATGCAACAAGATCTGGACAATATCCAGGTTTGGTCTGACAAGTAGCAAGTAACATTCACACCACACAAATGCCAGGCTATGACCATTACAAATAAGTGACAAACTAACCACAGCCTCTTGGCATTCAATGGTGTTAGGAGCATTGAATCCCCCACTATCAACATCCTGGGGGGGGGGGGGGGGGGGGGGCGGGGGGCAGTGTTTATAATTGGCCAGAGACAAGATACAATGCAACAACTCATCCAGGTTCCTTTAACAGCACCTTCCAAACCTGTAATCTCTATCAGCCATTAAAAGGGCAGCAGGCAAAATGGAACAACCACAGCCTTCAAGTTCCTCTCCAGCGACACACCAGCCTGATTTGGAATGATACCATTGTTTCTACACTGTTGCTAGGTCAAATTCCATGAACTCTTTTCCAAACACCACAGGAGTATATCTACGCTCCTAGGCATGAAACAATTCAAGGGGGCAACTCCTTTCTCAATGGCATTTAGGGATGGGCATTAAGTAATGAGCTTGTCATTGACTTCCACATTCCATGGACAATTATTTAAACATTTACTCAAAAAGCTCAACACACCATCCAGGACAGAGTAGCCAACCAGATATCTTCAACATTCACTCCCTTCACCACCAATGCATACAGTTATAACAGTGTATCACTTGTAACTTCTACAACACTTTTCAAACCCATTCTTCTACAACAATAAGAATGACTAGATACCTGGGATCATCATCATTTGCTCTCGTATATCACCATTACTTCATTGTTGCTGTGTCAAGATCCTGGTTTTCCTTTCCTAACAGCACTGCGGGTGTACACACAATCCAAGGGATGCAGCTGTTCAAAAAGGCAGCTTATCAACATATTGGCCTAGCCAGCAATAACCACATTCCTTGAACAAATTAAGCTTCTATCTGTCAAATCTAGCATGACCACTACTACTTATGATCCATTAAGTGCACCAGCTATATTGGGCAGCTCTCTGATTTTGTAAACCTCCAGCATAATTCAGAGATAGATAAAGTGCTTGTGAATGATATATTCCTGTTTGCTTGTTGGGGAATAGTAACTTAAAAAAAACGAGTGTGAGATCCCAAATACATTCTAAGAGACTAAAGTCACAAAATTCTTAGATCTTAAACAAGTAAATGTAAACTTTACTATATAAAGTTAGAACAGTAATAGAATCTAAAATGTATATGCAACTTATATTTTAACATCCAGGATTAACCTGAGGTTAACATCATAACAGGTAAACGGTAGTCAAATATTCCACATTGCACAGCAAATTGCTGGTCAAGACAGATCCCACAGATTTCTCACCAACCCCTCAGTAGGTTATCTAATCTCATTAAGGTTTTACAAAGGATCTCAATTCTTCAGTTTCTAAGATCTAGTTTCAGAACTCCATCAAAATCTGCCCCAACAACTGCTTACATCCTGGTACTTCATTCTCCCATCTGGACTGCGCTGCCTGGATTCTGGAAACTGTACTACAGCATCCATTCATGGACTCAATTTCAGCTTGTCTAGAGACAACAAAAGGTTCCTAGTTCTAACCTTGCTCAGTTGAACCTATCAAATAATGTTTGTAGATTTATTTCGCCCCACTCTCTTGTACTCAACTATTAGCCCTCACAGCTCACGACTTTTACAAAGGCCTAGGCCCAAAACTTCACTGATCTAATTGCTCCCACAACTATCCCAGAGTCTTTTTTAAAAAAAACGCAGAAGAATTGCGGAAGGTGGAAATCTGAAAGACAGAAATAACGAAAATCTCACAGGTCTAACAGAGTTTGTGGACAGGAATCAGAGTTAATGTTTCATATCCATTGACCCTTTTGCCCAAGTCTTAACTGCACATTGCTACAAAATAGCTCCTGGAACACTTTCTGTCGCAATAACACAGAAGTAGCAGAATTCACAGCAGCACAGTTACCAGAATTCTCTCTCTAAGTAAATAAATTTAATCTTGGAAATGCTCTTCAGTGACCCTTGGATTGTTTTGAGTGATCTATTGAAAACCTAGCAACAAACCCCACCCTTGCTCAAATGCAGATTTTAAATGTAGCCACTATTATAACAGGCAAATGTAGAACCATTGGAACACCTGCTTCCTTGAATTTTATATTAAAAACAAATGCAGTGGCAGCATCCCTACCGTTGGACTGAAACACCCAGGTTCAAATCCCACCTGTGTAATATCTCTGAACAGGTTGATTAGAAGAATAGGTTAAATCAAAAACAAAATTCAGAGGTTAATGGCTTATATGTTATAATTGGGTACAAAAAGAAATACATTTCACCACAAAACCAAATGGAATCTTTATAAGCACTGGGGACGTGAATTTTTCAAATCGCAAAATAAAAGACTGGAACGTATATATGGGATTAAGGTAGAAGTAAATGTCATAAACTTTAAATTTTAAAAATACAAAATTTAACAGAACAATTAATTTGCCATTCAACAAATATTAAATTCTTTGAGTCAGTGTAGCTATTTAGCAATGATTATAAACCTACAATACTAATAAAATTCTAATTACATTGTGCTAAACAATCTGTACTTTTTAAACAGCATGACAATGTATAAGAATGGCTATTCTCATCAGTTCAATAATTACTAATTGATTGTTTTCTAGGGAGACCCCAACAATTCATCCTCTGGAGATGAACACCGAGAATACCGAGAGGAATTCTGGATTTTTACATTTCGATGTGCATGCATGGACTCCAGAATTTGCTGCCAATTTCAGGGAATTAATGACAGAAAATTCTGACAGCTCCACTGCCATTACTAGAGAAAATTCACTTCATTTATTGCTGACAAACATTTATCTTAAACACCCATTTAAAGTAGTACATATTAGCCCTATGTGCATTGATTTAATAAGGACCTGTGAAGACAATTTTCCCAAGCCTGTTTAAACTACACAGTCCCAAAAGAAAGAAGTGATTGCTTTCTTTCTACGTGAAACCATTGTATAGCAACTCTATACGATTTTCTCTATGGTTTATTTTCTGTTGAATGCACAGCTGTGTGAACTTTACAGCTATCCCAATTGTTCATACTGATTGTCATAGATGACAAACCAGGCCCATGCCTTTTTTCACCACACTATTACTTCCTGTCATTGCTTTTGTCCGCAGCCATAATCTTGTTGTAAATAACCTCTAATGCATGCTCATATAGCAACATATTACCTCTATATTATAGCAATTTATAACACTTCTTACATTTAACCTCTGCTGTGATAAAAAGCCTATGTTGTTTTAGAAGTTTGAGTTTCAATCGTAATAATTCTGAATATTTCCCCATCTGACATTTATTTTTGTAGCTACTTTTACAGTACAATGTCTTTGCATCCAGCATTTCATCCTTTTCTAAAATGTTATCAGCGCCATTGAAGAGAAAGGGTAGACTTTGAGAACACAACTCAAAATAACATTGTCTTTATTAGAAGTCATCTGTATATTGCTATACTTACAGATTGTAACAAACATTCCAAATTTTAAAAACTGATTTCAAATTGCTATTTTGAGATCTGAACTCATGTACACTGAATTATTGACTCATGTATACCAGATATAACAACAAGCAATGCATCTAAAGGGGTTTATTTCATACCTCCAAGATGGCAGGGTCTGTCTGACAACTGATGGCAATACAACTTCCAATAAGTAGTGCAATGATAAATGACCGTAACACAATATGGTCCAGCAATTTGCGTAAAACCTTTTGAGAAATTTTGTCTTGCACACTCCACTCATCCTAAATAGTAAATAAATCAAAATGAATTTCAGAATTCTCTGTACCAATAGGCAGTGGAGAGTTACTCGAACACTTGTATTTACAAGCTCTGATACATTTTGTAATGTGATTCTGAATCAAAATGGAGACAAGTTTGTATGAAATGTATGTTCGTTCAAGCAATCTTGTAACAAACCAAGAACTGTATACATTACTGAGAAAAAGGGCAGTATTCATTTTAATCTTGTCCTCAAATTAGCCATATTCTAAACAAGAAAAGTCCAGCATTATAGATTTACTTACCATACAATAGATTTATTTACTACACAGTAAATGTAATTGTATACAAACAGACAATAAAACCTGACACATATGTAACATATCAGACCAAACTGTGGTAGATTGGAGATTCAAATCTCTTTAATCTGAGCTCAGTATCTTAGGGGTTTAGGAATCCTATACATTTGTTCCAAAATCTACTTTTTATAAGCCCTTCTGTTTGACAGTCGATATGTTTCAACATTACATAATACAACTGGGGTTGTCAACCCTAATTAAATGTAATTTCAGAACAAGTGAGGCAGCAGTGCTAACCACTGAGCCATCACGCCACCCATAAAGTTTACAGTTAACTGTTAAAGTTTAGTTTTGGGCATCTGATTATAAAAGAAAGTGTTTGGTATACAATTCAGCCAGGTGATGCAGGGGATGGAATTATGAGAACCAAAGCAGAAAAAGCAGACAGAGTAATTATTTGCCTCTTTTTGAATTATGAAAAGAATGATTGAAAATGGAAAGCTATTTCCTATTTATGATTGGTCAATGAGTTATTAATTTACAAAGATCGCTTTGGGTCAGGATTGGCTTAGAACAGAATGACATACAAGTGGTTCAGACTTAGGACAGAATCTTGTGTAGGCAACAGAAGTCTTGGCTGTTGGCTGGAATGTTGGCAAGATCCCAGCACCGCCTCTTTTAAAGAAGGCCCATTATACCTTGTATTACACTCAGGCATTTGACAGGCCAAAAGCAGGTCTTCCTTAGCATCAGGAACCTCAGGGGCAGAAGTCACAAGACAACAAGAACTGCTAGGCAGACACAGATTACCATGTATGGCTTCAATTGGCAGTCAGCTTTGAAAACTGTACGTACGTCTTTCTCCAAGGACCTGATTATGAAAGAAAACAGCAGGGTCCCCAGCCACCACCCCTTGCCTGATTAAACACCTCCCCAAGTCATTAAACTCACCAAGGAAGAAGGCACACAATTCCACACCTACACTACTGATGTTTTGAAGTGAAATTTGATAAGTATTTGTACGGTAAAAAGCTATGAACTTAAAGTAACTTTAAATTATTCTAACAATAAGCCAGCAGACATGGTAGGCCTAACACCCATGTAAAAATATTGTTTTCAGAGAATTTTCATGCCTTTGAATCATGATGTGCCGATGCTCAAAATGCAGTGTTTGTCAGTCATAATGTACCAAACTAATGTATTGTGTCAAAACTGTAGCATGTCAGATGTCAGACTAAAGTTAGCAGATAACAGATCTGTTACATACCTTTCCTTCTATGATATCACTGAAGTTAATTGTTAACTCTTTGATGGTGATTCTAGGTTCCTACAACAGAAAGAAACAATTATATTGCTAAAAATGACACATCACTGTACTTAAAAATTGAGATGTAATTTTATAAATAGTAACTTTGAATAGTTCAACACTTCCCCTCTGAATCACATCCCATTGATTAGAATGGCCTGGCCTTGTGATGTAACCATGGATTTTTTATTTCTTGAAGTTTGAGTTGCTGGTTTTTGAATTAGTAATAGGTGGTTTGTGTGTGTGCCTAAAGTTAACAATTCCTGCAAAGTCCCCATTATCCAAACCTCATTTTCTAGGATTCTCATACAACCAGCAATTGACAGGAGTAACTTTCCTCAGTTCCTGGAAATTGATTATGTGGATGGCAGTATAGATTAGTATTCCTGAGAAGGGAAGGATGTATACTGAATTAGCTCCTTAGTGTGAAAAGTTAGTGTTAATTCCAGACCAGGACTGTTGGCATAAATGCCTGAAGTGGTTACTTAAAGCTTAGTATATTGAAATTCAGGAGTATGATAGCTCTAGAAAAAAAGATAGTTCCAAGAAGAAGCTATCTGCAGTTACAAATTTAAGAAGTTCAAGTTCAAGGAGGTGAGCGGCACGGTGGCACAGTGGTTAGCACTGCTGCCTCACAGCGCCAGAGACCTGGGTTCAATTCCCGCCTCAGGCGACTTACTGTGTGGAGTTTGCACGTTCTCCCCGTGTCTGCGTGGGTTTCCTCCGGGTGCTCTGGTCTCCTCCCACAGTCCAAAGATGTGTAGGTCAGGTGAATTGGCTATGCTAAATTGCCCGCAGTGTTAGGTAAGGGGTGAATGTAGGGGTATGGGTGGGTTGCGCTTCGGCGGGTCGGTGTGGACTTGTTGGGCCGAAGGGCTTGTTTCCACACTGTAATGTAATCTAATCTTAATCTAAATCTAAAGTTACCAGTAATTTAAATCACTGAAGTGTTAGATACAGGGACTCCAGTGTATTACGTGTGCAGCTTTTTGGGCACTATAAAAAAGCTAGGAGAAAGTGAGGACTGCAGATGCTGGGGATCAGAACTTAAAAATGTGTTGCTGGAAAAGCGCAGCAGGTCAGGCAGCATCCAAGGGGAAGGAGAATCGACGTTTTGGGCATAAGCTTAACTGTAACGTCGATTCTCCTTCTCCTTCGATGCTGCCTGACCTGCTGCGCTTTTCCAGCAACACATTTTTACACTATAAAAAAGCTGCCTTGTTTCTTTTCAGTTTACAAAGAATTGCTTTGGGATTAACAGGGATTTTATACCTTGTGTTTTAAAATCTTTGGTAAACAGTTAAGGGAGGGAGGAGGTGCTACTGTACAGTATTATGGTATAGTTTATAAACTGATGGTTTGGATTATTCTATCTTAAACTTCATTTCACCAGCCAGAGGGTGTTGAATCTGTGGAACTCATTACCACAGAAGGCTGAGGAAGCCACGTCACTGAGTGTATTTAAGACAGAGGTAGATAGATTCTTGATTAGTAAGGAGATCAAAGGCTATGGGAGAAGGTTGAAGAACCAGACTGAGAGATGCATCAGCCATTATCGAATGGTGGAGCAGACTTGATAGGCCAAATGGCTTAATTTTATTTGCATATCTTATAATCTTATTTCTTTTATGATATATTTCTGTTTGATTGTTAAAGAAAGATCAACAGCATTGTATGCTTATGTTTGACTGAGAGATCACATTGTTAAAACTAAATCAAACAAAACATGTTTTATCAAGCCAGGTTCTGATCTGGGATCTGGCTTATTCGACATTAACATTAGCTGCAAACTTAACACCTCGTTCCCAGGTATCCCACCCTGATGATTAGAACAGAATGATTATATGTGTGATCCTTGAGATGGAATGAACTCTTTTGTCAGTTACAGTAAGTTGTCAAGTGGTACTTGGTCCATTATGCCTCTGAACAATTTTTCAGAAACAATTTTACACTTTTTAATATCATTAATCATGCAAAGTATCATGGGCAATCCAATGGACTGGAATAGGATGAGGATCTTGACTGACTAGGGCTACAACCCTTAACTGACTGGAGTCCATCTTCACTCTACAAAGGACTACTTGCCTTTGATTTTCACACATACTGTTTGTGCTTCAGACAAATCGCTGTAGTGTATTTGCACATGGACAGCTGGCAGGTGCCTGCAAATGTGATTCTGACTTTCCATTGTGCCAAATATAATATGGCCCCTCTTTCTCTCAACTGTTTGTTGCTCCTAAAATGTGACTAACTGTCTGCTTCTTCCTGTGCGCGAAAAACAATGCAGGCACAAAGGCTGACAGTCTGAAACTGTGCACTAAAGACCCTGTCCACTAAGTGAGCAACATGACCAACACAAAGGCAGCCAGCTGCTAAGACTGCGCTGAAGTCAGTTAGTACGTGCTAAGAAAGTGTTGTGAAAGAGACAGGCTGGTAGCCTTCCAGCAAACAAAATGAGCGTTATTTGAACAAGGGTCAACCTGCAATTAACTTCCAGGCCAAGTCCTATAAACCAATATCAGTTTGTTTGTTCCTTTAAAACAAAGCAAGCTATTGCTCAGTCCAAAAGTCATCTTCGACTCACAGCTTCTAGCTCCAAACCAAAAATGATAAAAGGAAAACAGTGACAGTTCTAATACTATAAAATGGAAAGTGGAAGTTTCAACCATTAGTTTTTGTTTACAACTCACAAGAAAAGTCAAAATGTGGATCTTCATTTATTGATTATAAAAGGGTTACATAGCTTTTGGAGAAGCTCTGTTGAATATATTCGAGACACAAAATGCTATAGTCTCTGGATTAAAAACAAACTGTTCAGCAATTGCTTCTGGATTTGCTTCGTGTTGTAGCTTATCTGAGTGGGCAGTTGCACACATATTCAAAAACCTGCAAGCAAGACAGATCTCTTTCTCTCTCCCACTCTGAATGGAAGAAAATTAGCACTGAAAAGAAAAGAATTTTAAACTTAAACCAAAAACCAAGTTCCATCTGACCTGCTACTGAATTGAGGATCTCTTCATTCCATCCCTTTGTGGTATGGACTCTTGGGCCACAGAATTTGTTCCTTTTTGCCTCTATTTTCCATCCAAGATATTTCTGCAAGTGTGACTGTCTTATCTAACGTATTTGTGTATGTGTCTTGATTTAAAGTATTAGAAATATACAGCATGGAAAATGACCCTTCAGGCCAACTCGTCCATGCCAACCAGAAATCCTAAATAAATCTAATTCCATTTGCCAGCATTTGGCCCATATCTCACTTAACCTTCCTATTCATATACCCATCCAGATGCCTTTTAAATGTTATAATTGTACCAGCCTCCACCACTTCCTCTGGCAGTTCATTCCATGCACACACCACCCGCTGTGTGAAAGAGTTGCCCTTTAGGTCCTTTTTAAATCTTTCCCCTTAAACCTAGTTTTAGACACCCCAAACTCAGGAAAAAGACATTGACTAGTCACCCTATCCATGACCCTCATGATTTTATAAACCTCAATAAGGTCATGCCATAACCTCTAATGCTCCAGGGAATATAGCCACAGTCTGTTCAGCCGCTCCATACAGCTCAAATTCTCAATTTGAAGTGGGATACAGTTTTAAGCTTGCTTATTCTTAATTAACAATCTATTTTGCCACTGTTAAATTATAAGCTTGTTATAATAAGTAAATTTTTGTTTTCTTGTTTATTGATGGAACCTATATGGGTTTCTTTCACACAATTCTGTATTTCAACAATAATATTAATCATTGAAATACAGCTGCACATGGTTGCAACCAGTGTCATGACCATAGATTGTTTCATTGAAAGACAGATCAAAGTTAATTTCAATATGCTTGTTTCTTTTAAAAAAGGAGAACTGGTGCAGCCAAAATAACCACAGATGTAAATTTAGTTGCTGTTTGGAGATAGAGACCCTGAAATGTATCCTCAGCAAAATCTGTAAATGTTCTAGTTCTGGGTGCATGGTTGGTTCTACAATTTGTTTTTTGCTACAGGAAACTGTTTTCTGAGATGATGAGAGAAACAACCTGGGACAGAAAGAGCTCAACCTCCTGTTGTCAGAAATTCAATTTTCTTCTGCTGCTCAAAAGTTGTGCAGTTTGTATGCTGGGGCCTAGCTCCATTGTCTTTTCAAATTGGCTAAATGGCAAGTGAACCTTTCAGCTTCCAATGAGTGAAATTATAATGCATATGTTAATTAGATGGTGAAACACATTTTTAACACTAGCTCAGATGTCTGGTTTCAATATCTTTAGACAAAAATGATAATTTCAGGGCTGACGGCTTCCTTTATTCATATGGATCTGCCAAAGGTTACCTCCATTTGTGATCTGGTGACCACTATAGCTATTTTGGTTCTTTTTTATCTTTAAAATGCACTTTAGCCAATGAATGGTCTCAGATATAACAGAGAGATGCTGGAAGTTAAAATTCAATGATCCATATTTACTATTATTATAACAGCTCCCTACTACAAAGTGGATAATATTTGTCTTTTGTTTACGATGAACATTCTGCTATGAATATACAATAACAGTACAAAGATTGAGATGACAATACACCCATTCCGCATTCACATTCCTTCCTAAACTGGATTCAAAACCCAGTTAAGGATAAACAGTTGCACAGGTTCCCAGGATTGTGCTAGCATCTCAATTTTAACCTTTGGCTGCCCAATTCTATAACTGGGAAACAATTTAGTTTCTAGAAGGTTTGTGAGTTGTAATCTGTGGTTTGCTTCTAGTAGGCTGTCTGGATTTGCATGTTAAACCTCTTTTGTATTTATGTTACATCAACCTTATTCAATCAATGAGTTAATGCATGAGACGTGGCGCTATTGCTTGGATCCGCTAATAGGTAGCTCTGCATTTAACTCACTGGTATGACCTCTGAAGGCCTCTATCAGTGGTTCCTGCTGTACTGTATGCTCCCTTCCATATCTATTTATTTTGTTCTAGCTGGTTCCATTTTTACCGAAATACTACTGCCATCACATGGATATTCAGTTTCTGCCATATTCTCCAGTGGCCCTTCCACCAAGTAAAGCTTCACCTTCATTTACTCTTTGTAGGCCTGAGAACTTCTTTGGTTCTCCTGTAATTTTAACATCAAGTTATCTGTTGACCAGATCTGTACCTGTGGCCTGCCATTTTTGGACACCTTCCCTAGACCTTGTCTTCTTTTATGAAAACTGGTCTAACCCCAGCGCAGATTCTTTCTAACACAGTTGGTCTGTCCTCTACCATGTCTAATTCAAGCTACCATTTTGAGTCAAGAGCTAGCTTGAACTTTACTGCCTCCTGCAGAGGTTCCTAATTCCTCCAGTTCCATCTGTTGTTTTCTGCTGGCTTTCTCCAGACTTTACAGCCTTTTCACGCTGCGTTTTCCTACTTGATGGGTATATTTTGCTAAGAAATAAATTGTTCCCTGAGCATTGGCAAGTCAATTACTAAGATTATCAAGTGCAAAAAAATAGGAATTTTGGTATTTACTGACATTTATATCACTTTTTAATTAACTTATTACCCATGTGCATTAAAGCGAAAAAAAATTATAACTGTTTAACCTTTTGAGATGTTAGATTTTTAATCTGAGATTACAAGTGTTTTAACAGTTGAAATGCTTCCTCAACAGTAATGGAATCTGTAGATCTTTGAGTTCTCAGTGAATGAATATTTCCCCAATTTGCTACCCCTACCCTCCAAGATTGCAAGAGAAGCAGACAGGGAGAAAAAGAATTCCAGTTCACATTGTCACAAATTAATTGATCAAAAAGGCTGTTAAAATATGGTTCCATGTTGTTGTGGTTCTGTTCGCCGAGCTGGGAATTTGTCTTGCAAACGTTTCGTCCCCTGTCTAGGTGACATCGTCAGTGCTTGGAAGCCTCCTGTGAAGCGCTTCTGTGCTGTTTCCTCCGGCATTTATAGTGGCCTGTCTCTGCCGCTTCCGGTTGTCAGTTCGAGCTGTCCACTGTAGTGGCCGGTATATTGGGTCCAGGTCGGTGTGTTTGTTTGTATACCGGCCACTACAGTGGACAGCTCGAACTGACAACCGGAAGCGGCAGAGACAGGCCACTATAAATGCCGGAAGAAACAGCACAGAAGCGCTTCACAGGAGGCTCCCAAGCACGGACGATGTCATCTAGACAGGGGACGAAACGTTTGCAAGACAAATTCCCAGCTCGGCGAACAGAACCACAACAACGAGCACCCGAACTACAAATCTTCTACCAAACTTTGGTTCCATGTGTATTAAGAGAAATGAAGACTTAGGTGATATTATCACTGGAATGTTAGTCCAGAGACCCAGGTAATGTCCTGGGGACATGGGTTGAAATCCTGGCATAACAGATGGAATTTGAATTCGTTTAAAATCTGGAATGAAAGTCTAACGGTAACTATGAAACCACTGTTGATTGGTGGAAAAATCTACCGAGTTCACTTATATACTTTAGGGAAGGAAACAACCATCCTTACCTGGTCTTGACGACATATAACTCTAGACTCACAGCAACGTGGTTGACTGTTAATTATTCTCTTGGCAATAAATGCTGAACCTTGGCAGTGACTGTCATCCTGTGAATGAACTTTAAAAATCCAGATTCTCACCCCATTGTCTTTCCTAACTAGCTAAGAGACAACCATCCTTTCATCTCCCAATACATGAAAATATACTATATTTATGAGTTAAACAGAAGATGCTAACTTTTTGATGCAAAATCAGTTGCTTGGTTTCTATGTGATAAGAACAAAAAAAAATGCCAGTCCTGATGGTTTTATTCCACACGGATCTCCTGATGCTGAAGGTCACTGTAACCATTTTAGGTCTAAGTTTCTTGTTTTATAAACCTTTCTTAGTCAATGGAAAGCAACACATATAAAATTCTCTTTGTTATATGCCTTACCAAGTATGCCTAGTTTCCCCTTAAGCTCTTTCTCTCCTACTTTACTACCTTATCAACATGAAAGATTCGTCATGCCATTAAGTCTCAAATTCTTTCTCACTACTTCCAAACAACACCATTGTGTTATACAGTCAGCAATATGCAATGGTCGTCCAACTTTCAGTTCATTTTACAGTTTCCAAATAAAAGGTCTTTAAGCATATGTTTTAATGATACTGTAGTCATTAATTCTGTTGCAGTTTGTACCAGCTGACTAAAATAAATATTTTCCTTTGCAAAACTAACATCTCCTGCACTGGTTTACTGAAGTTATCTAAATTAAATGAATTCGTTCATACAGGCATCTCTTTTTATTGGACCTGCAGAAGTGAACAACCGGAGCAATGGTATTGGATCTGTTGCGACTCAATTGTCCCTAAACTGCACCCTAAACTGATTTGAACTTTTCTGGTTAATAAAGGATAAAGATTACTAATATTAAAAGAATTAGAGAAATCAGCTGCAACATTAAGATTAACAGACCAGGGCAGCCTGATTGATCTTTTGTTATAATGTGTTGAGCACCACAGCTGCCTCCCGAAAATCAACCCATATCATTCTATAAGTACATTTAAGTTGTCATTGGACAAGCATACGGACGTACATGGAATAGTGTAGGTTAGATGGGCTTCAGATTAGTATGACAGGTCGATGCAACATCAAGGGCCGAAGGGCCTGTACTGTGCTGTAATGTTCTATGTTCATTCATCAATACAAATAATACCCTAGAGAATGGATAGGTTATCGAAAGCAGTAAGCTGTTTTGCAGGATGTACAGATCAATTATATGGAATTAAAAGCAAGCACAAATGTTCAGTTTACAGTGGTATGGAGACACTGAAAATATATATCCTCCCATGGGAAGTGAATACACAGGCAGAAGAGCAATCCATTGGTACCTCATAGCATCGTTAAGTTGGTGCCAGCTCTGTACTAATGACCATAATCATAGCATTTGAATTAATAAATCCATAGCAATGGCAGAAGAGACCCTTTGCAGAAAAATAAATCCTGGATGAATCACGTGGGATCTAGCGTATTTACATTTGTTACAAAGCCAGCAATGTAGCACCAGAATACAAAAGGAACACACAATCAATAAATGTGTAATACTCCTGGAAAAGACACTTACAGACCAAAACAATACACATCTCAGCATTGTGCACAAACCAGCACAAAGCAGAACACCTTACACACCAAAAGTGAAAGCATATTGAAACATTTTTTCTTTGAATGATTCAGCTCAGTAGCTTGCTTTTCTATATCACCTCTATCATATCGAAAATAATTTTTAAAGTGTCCGAGTACACACTTTAAGCTTTCAGTTATCCACACACCATAAAACACTCAACCCACTAATTGGTCTCTCACCCAATTCACACTCAATTTACCCTTAATTAACATATCACCTGTTCCCTCTTTCCATTAGGTCCCAAACATTCCTACAGGTCATATTAGGTGATAAGAGATTCTATTTTCCATTCATAATATGGGTTCAACTGTAGATTAACTTAGATAGCTTTGATAGCCCTAATTCAACTACATTCAGAGACAAATTGTTTATTCAGTTATATCAATCAGCAGCTTCTGTGAACATGACAATTGTATTGTTCACAAAAATGTAATTTAATAAAATGTCACAGAATCTTTAGTTTTATTAAACCAGTAATCTAGGTGGCATTTGGTAAAAATGAAGAAAAAACACCAAGTGGTTTCTTGAAATGATCAGTGTAAAAATGCAAAACCTATAATTCTCACGCAATGATTTAAATTACAAGAATAAGATCATGTGTAGGTTTAGAGATTTTCATTATTCAAAAAATAGCTAAACTCCAATTTTAAACCATAAACTCACAATTAATCACTTTATTCTGTCCCTCTACAACATTTGCCAACCTAGGAATATAGAAGACCAACAGGAAAGAAAATAATACATTTACTGAAAACAGTAACTTTACCTATAATTCCAGATACTCAAGTAATTCTATTGCTGTAGTATGCTTTCTTTCCCCAATGCTATGGTGCAAAAAACAACAATGCATTTGAAGCAGCCTGCAATATAATTGTGTCCATGTTTACACTGAAAATAATATACAGTAAACCTAGTTATCCAATCTGAGGGTAACTAAAACATCCCTATAGCAATCTTGAATTTTGTTGGGTGAGAAGGGATCACCCTCAGCAATTAAATGTGCTGTTTAGCCATGCCAAAGGCACTAGTCCAAAAGACATCGAGCACGGATCAAAGGTATTGGACACTCAATTATGCACTTTTTTAAAAAAAATGTCCGATTAAACACTGCAGTTTTTATTCTAGCCGATTGTCTTTGTCTCCAGCCTATCCAAAGACTGGAGAGTGACCCTGGGTACAATGCCGGGGCTGGATTAATTCCTAACACACCACGTGCAGGGAGGGGCCTGCTTCACGACAAACCACCACCACCACCACCAGAGTAGGCCTGGCTGAAGCACGGGTTCACCGTGTGCAATTTAAAGATTAAAAGGAAATGAGGGGGTTGCACTCACGATGACAGAGTGTTTCCTAAGGTCTTGCAGACCCGCTAGGTCCATGATGTTGGTGGTGTGCGTGTAGTTTGCCATGGTTTCGAGGCGACACTAGGCCAGCCCCGGCCCTGTCCTTCACGGTGAACCACTCAATCCGCCGAGCCACCGACGAACACTCCACAGCCGCGGTACCGTCACAACTGCCTCCCCTGTGACGACACGCCGCACGCTCCAAACTCACCGAGGCTGCGCAAAGCGGCTTGCGCCTGCGCTGTTTGTGGACACGGGCGGGAAATTTAAAATGAGGGGAAAAAAACCGTCCAAGAAGGTTGATGCGGTCTATTGATTGAACAGTAACACTTTACTCATTCATAAAAGTTCGTCCTTCCTCCATCGCTCCTAATTCATGAGGTGGATTGCCTCCACCTTGATCTAGCACCGTCCTGAAGCAACCCTTCCACGACCAGAGTGAGGAGGGAATCAGCCCCCTGACTGTCCGAACTGGTCAATGTGGCTCCAATCTATCCACACGCTGAACGCCAAATCCTTATGTACCGAGAGAAAGAATATGACTGTGGGAATAGCTTGAGAGGTTCCTTCAAAGAGTTGCTGCCACATCGATGGGTTGAGCTGGTTCCTCTGTGTTCGTTGCACTTATATATATATACACGTATTTGGATAACTGCATTTGTTATTTTAGATGGCATATCCAATGGGTAGAAATAAATCTCTCCATTCCAATTTTAAACTTGTATAGCAGTTGCAAGTACACTTGACAACTGAAGGGGCAAAGTGCCTTCTATTGTATGATTCAATATCAAGATGTCCTCAGCAATGCTAGCACGTATTTTCTGATTGTAATTTCTATTTTGAAGTTTCAGGATTTTGACAATTTTTGTCTAAATCACTATAATGTAAGACCTGGCGGTAATGGCATTACCTTAGATTTGCTACCATTGTACTGTTACTGGTGGAATAGGGTTTTGGGAAAGGTTCTGGAGCTGTGATGAGTTGCTGCAGTTCATCCTGGAGGTAGCACACACTAAAACAAAGCCACATTTCTTAGTAACCATGAAAATTTTCATAATTTCAATTAAAACTTGGGAAATGGTAGGCTGTTCTGGAAGGTTAGATCGCATGGAATCCAGGAAGAGCTGGAAAAATGGATACAATTGGCTTCATGGTAAAAAGCAGAGGATAATACTGGAGGGATGCTTGTCAGACTGGATGCCTGTGACTAGCGATGTGCATCATGGGTCAATGCTGGACCCATTGCTGTTTGTTATCTACATCAATGATTTGGATGCGAATGTAGAAGGCATGATTAATAAGTTTGTAGATGACACAAAAACAAGCGGTATTGTGGACAGTGAGCAAAGATCTTGATCAGATGGGGAAGTCAGCTGAGAAATGGCAAAGGAATTTAATATAGATAAGTGTGAAGTGTTGCATTTTGAAAAGTCAAATCAAGGTAGGAATTTCTTGGTTGTACAGGAAGTTGATGAGGCCGCACTTGGAGTGTTGTGTTCTGTTCTGTTTTGGTCACGTTGCTATAGGAAGGATGTTATTAAATTGGAAAGAGTGTTGAAGAAATTTACATGGATGTTGCCAGGACTGAGTTATAGGGAGAGGTTGGACAAGCTAGGACTTTTTTTCTTTAGAGCGTAGGAGACTGAGGAAAGATCTTATACAAATGTATAAGATCATGAAAGGCATGGATAAGGAGAATGCGCTCAGGAATCGAGGAGTAGAGGGTTAAATGTAAGAAGGGAATGAATAAATGGGAACCTAAGAGGCTACGTTTTTACACACAGGGTGATACACATATGGAATGAGCTGCCAGCAGAGGTGATTGAGGTGGGTATATTAACCACATTTAAAAAGACACTTGGACAAATACATGGAAAGGTTTAGAAGGATATGGGCTAAATGCATGGAAATGGGGTTAGCGTGAATGGTCATTTTGGTCAGCATGGACCAATTTGGGCTGAAGGGGCTGTCTCCTTGTTGTAGGTCTTTGAATCGAAACATAACTGGAAGCAAACACCCTGTTACCAAGAGAATATGCCAAGGTACCATTCCCAGAATTGAGAAATAATTACACTAGGTAAAAGGAATGTTTGAGCTGAATATTTATGGTTAAACTGCTGAATATGCAAAGCCTTCTTCCATCCACGAAACACTAGTCTGAAAATGATCCTTTTCTTTCCCAAGTGCCTTTTACAATGTCACCACATTCCAAAGTGCTGTGCAAACAATTAAGTACTTCTGTAGAATAATTACAATTTGTAATGTAGGAATTTGGAATTAACAAACAGTAAATTTGATCAGCAGTTCATCCACTAGACTCTGCCACATGTGGTGAGAGTTGTGCTTTCAGGTTTAGGCAGATCAAGTTTTCAATTTATGTGGTCTGTAAAGCATTGTATTCACCTCAGCATTTTCCTCACAAAGTCTTTTAATTCTTTCTCAAATTAACCACTTCTGTCTTGGTTAATTGCAACCCAGAAACTCCCATTAGTCAATAGGGATGTTTGAAATCATCAGAGGTATCCCTAAATTCGAAATTGTTATAAACATGAGTTTTACAGGATTGTTATGTTTTCTGCCTGTGGTTTTTAGGGTGTAATGAGGAAGATAATGTCACCTGTTCCAAAGTCTACTTAACACAAAGCCTGGGTGGTTTGATTGTTAGAGATTAAGGGAGAGCCAGATTGTTGTTCTATGAAGAAGACAGTTGGTGTTTACTTTTAGAGATACAGGCAGCAGCATGTGGACGAACAGCATTGAGACAGATAGTGTCCAAAATTCCAGAAAAATGTTGAAAATATTGGACAGCAAACAGTTAATTGACTTTGAGGAGGGAAGGATTTCTAAGATAACCCTGAAAACTCAGGCATAGATCTGGGGGGGAAGAGAGAGAGACCTCCAAATTTCGATAGTTCTGCTTCAGAATATAGGTGGAAGATCATGCTTGGTTTGAGAAGACTGAATTAATAATTTAAAACAATGCTGGCAGTTTTTATTAGTTTGTTCTTCAGAATCGCTGAGAAAGATGGTTCTGGGGTTACTAGTTACTAGTCTCCGAGATAAAGAACAGAAGTTAACATTTAGTAGCTAATAATTACTTAGGATTGATTTCAGGAGTAATGAATACCTACTTGAAGGGCAATGTAATATTTGATGTGAGAAGCTTTTGTGGCATGTTGGTGGTGTCCTTAGCTCTGGGCCAGGAGGTCTGTTCAAGGCCCAACTAGTCACAGCATCTCTGAACAGATTAATTAGAAAATATCTAACATTTTAGCTGTGAAGTGTTTTTTTTCTCAATTGGATTAAAAATTAGGCATAATACACTTATGGTTTAAAGTAAAAGTCCTAAGAATCCTTTGCCTCAGAGAGCTATTCAGGCTTTTTCATATAGTCAAAGCTGAGATAGACAGATTTTTAATCTGAGGGGGAATCAAGGGTTATGGGGAGAAAGAAGGAAACTGGGGTTGGAAATGATCAGATTGGCTTTGATTTTATTGAATGGTAGAGCAGACTTGACAGTGGAATGGCCTACTTCTGCTCCTATGTCTTGCATTTTTACTGACCAAAGGTAGTGTTTACTTAAGTGAATGTGTAATGTTACAGGAAAAGTCCTAAGATATGAGATCTTGTTGCTTTATCTTGACAGTTATTAATTGGAAATTGAGTGTTTATTAAAAATCTTAATAGTCTTTATGGGGATCTTAAGACGAGCATCATTCTGAATCTGTAGAGTTAACCTGGTGGAACTTGTGGGATTTTTTCAACTCAAGTTTACTGTTTCATAGGTGTACAATTTGCTAATCTGTGTGTAAATTTAAATGAATGCATCACAAGACTTCTATATTTCAGGAAACACTTGTTCTATATTTGTTCACTTTGACCTGTGAATTAAAGACAACTAATTGATGACTAAGATGCTTAATAGGGTTAATTTTGTACCTATGATTACAGATTTGAAATGGGCACTGATTTGACAAATTACAGACAAATTAAAAGCAAAGTACTACAAATACTGAAATTTTTAAAGAAGTGCTGGAGAAATTCTGCAGGTCTGACAGAGAGAAACAGTTCAAATGTTTCAAGTATAATTTATTTCATTCCGAAGAAGAATTATATTGGACTTCAAACGCTAACCTGGTTTCTCTGCCCAGATGCTGCTAGACCTGGTGAGTTTCTCCAGCACTTTGTTATTATTACAGAAAATTGAATTGATTACAGATTTAATAGTTTGAGAAAATAAAAAAAAGACTTTGTTTTACTTTAGCAACGAATGCTTCACTAGTAGATTGTACCAGAATTCTTAAATAGATTATTAAGTTTGATCATACAATCATCCCAAGTGGCCAGCTGCTGTGGTTTATTTTTTTGATTTTCACAATGATCAATCAGGCTCTCTCCTTAAGATCTCAATCTTTCCAATAGTCTCTCACCCTTCCAATAAAGATCTGACATATTTAACATTTTATACCCTTTTGCACAAAATGCTTAGTTTGATATTGACCAAACCATTCAAATAAATTTTTAAAAATACAAACCCATTCTTTAAATCAGGATTTGAATCCATTTTTCTTTTATTTTCTCCAGTATTTTTCCACTGAAGCTCCTTGTAGAATCATAGAATTCCCAGTGTGGAAGCATGCCATTCAGCCCATTATGTCCATACTGACCCTCCAAAGAACATCTCTCACAGACGCAGCCCCTTACCTATTCCTGTAACCCTGCATTTGCCATGGCAAATCCACCAAGCCACTGGACACTATGGGCAATTTAGCATGGCCAGTCCACCTAACCAACAGGGGGTAACAAAAAAAAGGAGGGAGAAGATTAAATATGAGGGTAAGTTAGCCAGTACGATAAAGGAAGACTGTAATAGTTTCTTTAGATAAATAAAGGGCAAAAGAGAGGCAAAAGTGGCTTTATTGGACCGCTGGAAAATGATGCTGGAGAGAATAGTATTGGGGAACAAGGAAATGGCTGATGATCTGAATAATTACTTTGCACCAGTCTTTTTGTTTCTTTTGTAAATATATGTATTAGCATGAAAAACTTTGACTTTACAAAAATATAAAGTTATGAAAATATAATAAATCCCAGTATAATAAAGAAAAATGAAAATTACAAGACAACTACTGCCAACTAACTACTAACCTATCCTATAATACAAAACAAAACCTAACTGTGCAAAACAGCACCAATAAATAAGTAAGTGACTAATAAAACAAAAAAAACCCAAAAGAACACAAAAACACAAAATAGCAATGCTCAGCGCAAAGCTCCCAAACAAGAAAAAGGGAGCATTGTGTATAGATAGCTGTATTAACTCCGCAATCCCCCCTCCAGAGCCCAGGGCTCAGCAAACTTAACCATCCTGGTTAAACAAAAGTCCGAGTTAAGATAGACAAATCTGTATCCAAACAACTCAAAAAGGGCTGTCATGTCTTATAAAAATGGTCTGTGTGTGGTGCACCATGTTTGTAAAACAATCCAAAGGAATGTGCTCCAAAATTAATTTCTGCCATCCCAGCAAGTCCGGTGGGTTCTCAGACACCCAATTCTTCAGAATATTTGTCCGTGCGCAGTAAGTAAGAATATTAAATAGCTTCTTCCCATGCCCGTCTAAAGATAGTTCCTTCTGTAAACCTAAGAGAGATATCGGGTCTACTTTAACTTCTGTCCTCAATACCCTCCCTATCTCTCCCACCGCAGTGCTCCAATAAACACTGCTCCCAGACGTCACATAACTGGTTGATATCCTGCCAGGCCTTGCCACCAGCAGGCGATAGAGGGCATTAACTGAGAGCATGTTTGTGGAACCTAGCAACAACCTCTCTGTATTGGGTTTATAGGGCTCAGTGAGAAGCGTAGTCGTCTTCTGGATGAAATCCCTAACTACAAAAATAAATCTCTGCTGGGCAGCCCATATTTGCGGCTCAACAGCTCAAAAGACATCATAACCTCCTCCTCAAACAAGTCTCCCAAACTGGAAACTTCTCTTGCTGCCCATAGTTTGAATCCTGAGTTCATCATCCCTCGTCGGAACCCCGGCATACCAACTATGGGCGTGAGTGGTGAAGTTTTGGATAAGCAACCCTCACTCTGACGCATCACCATCCATGCCTTGACCATAGTAATAACTATGGGGTTCCGGCAGAGGTCCATAACCGTCCTCATCTTATCCATGAACAACATGTTAATAAGAGGGCACTTTGCCTGGGAGGCCTTGATATCCAGCCATCCAGGTAACCTGGATCGTTACCTGCCCAATCGGAGACGAAGGGGAACAGGAAACTCAATTGACACCTCCTGATGTCTGGAAAATCAACTCCTTGCCATCCATGAGGCAACTGCAATTTAGCAAGTTTGATGAGGGGCCAGACGCCAGACAAAGGAATTAAACCAACCTGTAAGTTTCTGCGGGATTGACCTGGGCAACATTGTAGGAAGCATGCCCATGGGATAAAGCAGACGAGGAAGGACATTCATCTTAATGAGGGCTATTTGGCCCAACCATGAAATTGGAAGAGCCTTCCATCTCTGGAGATCCCACCTGATATTGTTGAACAAGTGACCAAAGTTTGTCCAAAATAACCGATCGGAACTCCACCCGTGACCACTTAAAAGGGAACCTAGGGACACCTTCAATCTCTGGCACTTCCTTGAGGTTCCCCAAAGGCATAGTCTCAGATTTTGCAAAGTTGTTCTTATATTCTGAAAAAGCCCCAAAGGAATTAATACATTGTATCAGATGGTGTACAGAAGTTATCGGATTCAATTAAAAACGGCAGGTCATCATCCGCATACAGTGTAATCTTGTGTACCCTAGACCTGACTTGCGGAGTGGTTATGTGGACGTTCTGACGAATGGCCTCTGCCAGTGGCTCTATCACCAACGTAACAACAACGGTGAAAGGGGGCAACCTTGATGACTATCCTTACCAATCCTAGAGTTCCCAGACTTCACCCGGTTAGTGATGACCATGGCCAGAGGGTGCCAATATAAAACCTCCACCCACCTAGCAAAGTCCCCACCCAACCAAAACCGCTCTCAGACATAAAAGAGATATGGCCAAAGTTTGTGAGAAGATTTGTAGCTTGGGTGCCCGTTGTTGTGGTTCTGTTCGCCGAGCTGGGAATTTGTGTTGCAGACATTTCGTCCCCTGTCTAGGTGACATCCTCGGTGCTTGGGAGCCTCCTGTGAAGCGCTTCTGTGATCTTTCCTCCAGCATTTGTAGTGGTTTGAATCTGTCGCTTCCGGTTGTCAGTTCCAGCTGTCCGTTGCAGTGGTCGGTATATTGGGTCCAGGTCGATGTGCTTATTGATTGAATCTGTGGATGAGTGCCATGCTTCTAGGAATTCCCTGGCTGTTCTCTGTTTGGCTTGTCTTATAATAGTAGTGTTGACCCAGTCGAATTCATGTTGCTTGTCATCTGCGTGTGTGGCTACTAAGGATAGCTGATCGTGTCGTTTCGTGGCTAGTTGGTGTTCATGGATGCAGATCGTTAGCTGTCTTCCTGTTTGTCCTATGTAGTGTTTTGTGCAGTCCTTGCATGGGATTTTGTACACTACATTGGTTTTGCTCATGCTGGGTATCGGTGAGTTGTTGTCTGAGAGTGGCTGTTGGTTTGTGTGCTGTTATGAGTCCTAGTGGTCGCAGTAGTCTGGCTGTCAGTTTGGAAATGCTCTTGATGTATGGTAGTGTGGCTAGTCCTTTGGGTTGCGGCATGTCCTCGTTCCGTTGTCTTTCCCTTAGGCATCTGTTGATAAAATTGCGCGGGTATCTGTTTTTGGCGAATACATTGTACAGGTGTTCTTCTTCCTCTTTTTGCGGTTCTGGTGTACTGCAGTATGTTGTGGCCCTTTTGAATAGTGTCTTGATGCAACTTCTTTTGTGTGTGTTGGGGTGGTTGCTTTCGTAGTTCAGGACTTGGTCTGTGTGTGGCTTTCCTGTAAACCTTTGTGGTGAATTCTCCGTTCGGTGTTCTCTGTACCATCACATCTAGGAATGGAAGTTAGTTGTCCTTTTCTTCCTCTCTCGTGAATCGGATTCCTGTGAGTGTGGCGTTGATGATCCGGTGTGTGCTCTCTATTTCTGTGTTTTTAATGATTACAAAGGTGTCATCCACATATCTGACCCAGAGTTTGGGTTGAATTTGCAGTTAGACTGTTTGTTCTAATCTTTGCATTACCACTTCTGCTATGAGTCCAGAGATGGGTGAGCCCATGGGTGTGCCGTTGATTTGTTCATATATTCGGTTGTTGAATGTGAAGTGTGTTGTGAGGCACAGGTCCAGTAGTTTGAGTATGCCGTCTTTGTTGATAGGTTCAACGTCCTGTTGTCTGTTCTGTATGTCCAGCAGGTTGGCTATTGTTTCTCTGGCTAGGGTTTTGTCGATAGAGGTGAACAGTGCCATTACATCGAATGAGACCATGGTTTCTTCCTTGTCTATGTGTATATTTCTGATGCTATCCAAAAGAATTCCTGTGTTGATTATATAGAGTGTCTGGATCCACTGATCAGGTGTTTCAGTTTCTGCTGTAGTTCTTTAGCCAGTTTGTGTGATGGTGTCCCTGGTAGTGATACTATGGGTCTGAGTGGGATGTCTGGTTTATGTACTTTAGATAGTCCATAGAATCTGGGGGTGTTGTTGCTTTCAGGTTTCATTCTTTCTAGGTCAAACCTGGTTATCTGTCCGTTTTTTTTTTATTCCTCAGTGTGTTGTTTATCCTATTGGTGAGCTGTGGGGTGGGGTCAATCTCCCTCTTTTGATAGGTGTTGGTATCTGCAAGTAGTTGTTGCGCTTTTTGGATGTACTCTGCTTTGTCTAGGATGACCGTCATTCTGCCTTTGTCTGCTGGTAGTATGATTATGTTCTTATCGTTTCTTAGTGATTTTAGTGCTTCCCTCTCCTTGGTGTTGAGGTTATGTGTTTGTCTTTTCCTTGTTATCAGAGGTACAATACTTTGTCTCACTGTTTGTTCTGTCTCTTCTGTCAGTCCATTGTTCCTGAGTCTGCATTCTAATGCTGCGAGGAAGTCTGCTGTCTTGGTGTCCCTGTGGTTGTAGTTGAGTCCCTTGGCCAATATTCTTTATGTGTCTGTGAGCTGTCTGTGGGAGAGGTTTATCACATAACAGCACACAAACCAACAGCTACTCTCAGACAACAACTCACCAGAACGAAGGACCCAATACTCAGCATGAGCAAAACCAATGTACTGTACAAAATCCCATGCAAGGACTATACAAAACACTACATAGGACAAACAGGAAGACAGCTAACGATTTGCAGCCATGAACACCAACTAGCCACGAAACGACACGATCAGCTATCCTTAGTAGCCACACACGCAGATGACAAGCAACATGAATTCGACTGGGACAACACTACTATTATAGGACAAGCCAAACAGAGAACAGCCAGGGAATTCCTAGAGGCATGGCACTCATCCACAGATTCAATCAATAAGCACATTGACCTGGACCCAATATACCGACCACTGCAACGGACAGCTGGAACTGACAACCAGAAGCGGCAGATTCAAACCACTACAAATGCCGGAGGAAAGATCACAGAAGCGCTTCACAGGAGGCTCCCAAGCACTGAGGATGTCACCTAGACCGGGGACAAAATGTCTGCAACACAAATTCCCAGCTCGGCGAACACAACCACAACAGAGATATGGCCATTCCACTCGGTCAAATGCTTTCTCTGCATCCAAGGAAAACGCCAACTCCTGAATCGAATGTTGCTGACATACTTGGACCATATTCAGCAACCTTCTAATATTATTAGAAGACCTATGGCCCCATTATAAAACCTGTCTGGTTCTCTTTAACATTATGGGGCAACACCTTCTCCAATCTCAGTGCCAAGATCTTAGACAGAATCTTGGAATCTGAATTTAATAAAGAGATGGGTTTGTATGACGCACAATCCTCAGGATCCTTCCCCTTCTTGAGAATGACGGAAATATTAGCTTCTCTCAAAGATGATGGTATGCATTCATGCATATAGGAGTGATTGTACATCTCCGACATCCGCCTTGACAGAATCCCTATAAACTCCTTATAAAAATCACCCGGGAGACTATCAGGGCCAGGTGCTTTGCCACTCTGAAGTAGCTTAGCTGCCTCTTGTATTTCCTGTACTGTCAAGGGGGCATTAAGGAGAGAGCCTGTTGCAAGATTACTCCTGGGAGGTCCAGGTTCTTTAAAAAAAGGCTTCCATTTTGGCTCTTCGGTCCTCGCAACCTTCAGACCAATACAATTCAGAGTAAAAACTCTGAAAAGCCTCATTAATCCTTTTGGCATCATATGGAAGGACCCCAACGCTATCTCTAATTGCAGTATTGGATTGGGGAGCACGTTTTTTTGTAGTCAAATACACGAAATACATCTCTGGCCTATACCTATACTCGAATAGCCTTGAATAGTCGAGCTAAAGCAAATTCTTTCTTTGTGGTTTGTGTAAATGTTAACATTCAAGGCAGCTCGGAGGGCCGTGATCCGCTGTAGCTTAGTCACTGAAGGCTGCGCAAAAGCTGTCGCCTCAGCAGCTTTCAACTGCGTCTCAAGTAGACGCTGCTGGTTCCCCTTCTATTTGGCTAGCTAGAAACGACAGGAAATAGCTAATCCCCTAGCAAAGCCCTTAGCAGTCTTCCTTAGCATAGACAGACTTTTAGCCATGCCTGAGTTGATAGTCAAGGACTCATGAAACCCCTTCAAAACATATTCCACAAATTTGGAATCCTTAAGGAGAAAAGGATCTAGACACCACTGCTGGAAACCTACCCCTTCACTCTTGGCCTTAACCTCCAAATATACCACCGCGTGATCAGAGATGGCTATTTTCCCAATTTTACAACCCATAATTTAATCCAGAAGGGTCGAGGGAGCCAGAAAAAGACCAATCCTTGTGTGACATTTATGTGGATTTGAAAAAAAGTGAAGTCCCTGCCGGTAGGGTGAAGACATCTCCAAATATCCACCAGCCCCAACGCCTCGCATAAGTCAACCACCTGCTTGGCCTGCGAAGAAATAATTGGGTGCCCATTAGGCATCCTGTCCACTGTCGGATCCAAAAGGCAATTAAAATCCCCCTCTATAATAGTATGCCATGTTGCAAAGGCACTCAACTTAGAAATGGCATTAACCAAATATTTGAGGGGATGTACCAGAGGAGAATAGACATTTAAAATACTATATTCCTCCCCATGTATCAGGGCCTTAAGTATCACAAGCTGCCCTTACTCATCTTTCACCTGCTCCAATAATGTGAACGGAAGATTTTTCTGGATAAGTACTGCCACTCCTCTACTTTTAGTAGTAAAGGACAAAAAGAATACCCGGTCATAATCCATTCCCCTCCCTCCGTTGTAGCTTCAGGTGTTCTCACCATCAAGACGGGTTTCCCGCAATAGAGCGATATCAACCCTTTCCTCCTTAAGGCGAGAAAGCACTTTTTCCCTTTTTAACAGGTGAATTACTTCCCCTGATGTTCCAGGTGCACCATTTAACAAGACACTTAGCCATATACCCTTTCAGAGATCCTTGAACTGCCAGGAGGGAGAACCCTGCATAAAATGTGCTGAGCACAAGTAAATAAAGACTCAGAAAAAAACTACTCTATCATAACTATGAACAACTATTGCTACCAAAAAACTACAAAGAAAACCAACAATAAAATCTTGAATGGTAGACTCTCTCCCCTGGCCATAAAGGGCACTCGACCTACCCATCCCCTTCTTCACGGCTCCTTCAAGCCCGGACTGTGCCCCGGCCTTAAGCAAAAATAAACTAAACAAGGAGATGATCCTTAAGTCAACAAAAAACGTTGTCCATCCCCAGTTCCATGTCACTCCTACTTGTGACTAAAAGAACAAAAAAGGGAGACAACAGAGAACACCCACAAAATATCCCATGATAAAAGCCAGTTATAAAAATATAATAGAACTCCATATTCCAGGATTCTTTTTTAAATTAGGGAAAGCGGAAGAAAGAAAGGGAAAACATAGGGAAAGAAGGAAAAGGGGATGAACATTAACCGTATTCTTCAGACCAGTTGGTATATTTTAAAGTGTTACAAAGTTTTTAGCTTTATCCGCTGAGTCAAATGTATAAACTGAGTGGCTGAAATGGAGCACTGGATGCCCACTTTTCTCAGCCTCTTTTTAACTTTATCGAAGAGCTTCCTCTTTTCAAATTACAGCTGCTGAGAAATTTTGGAAAAACATGATTTTTGAATTGCAACATTTAAGAGGCATTTGGACGGGTATGTGAATAGGAAGGGTTTGAAGGGATATGGGCCGGGTGCTGGCAGGTGGGACTAGATTGGGTTGGGATATCTGGTCGGCATGGATGTGTTGGACCGAAGGGTCTGTTTCCATGCTGTACATCTCTATGACTCTATGACCCCTTGTGCAGCAGTGCCTGCGGGTATCTTCTCAGTGATCTGGAACTTCTATTAGTTTCTGCTTGTCCTTGTATGTGTGGAAGTGCACTAAGACCAGACGGGGACGCTGTACGAGCACAGACCTGTGCACTGCGATCTGATAGGCCCTTTCAATCTGCAGCTAGCTGGACTTGGCTCAAAGGTCCAGGAACTGCGGCAGCCAGTTTTCAAAGAAGCTGACTGACTGCCCACCTTATTCACCCTCCGGGAGCTTGACAATCTGAAGATTCGTTCTCTAACCTCGATTTTCAAGGCCATCAACCTAGTCTCATAAGGCCGCACCTCCCGTTTCAGTACCTGGATCCGACCGGATGAGGGCTCGATCACTGCTTCCGAAGCTGTGGTTCACCCCTCCTCCTCCTCCATCCACTCCCCAAGGCCCTGGAGCTCCCATTCGTGCTTTTGCAGCATGGACGTGATGCGTTGGATCTGAGCACGGATCTCCTCAATCGCAGCCCCAACCTTCGAGGTAAGTCTCGCCATTGCCACTGCCAATTCCTGTGATCTGTCAGGTCCCCAGGGGTTTGCGAGAAGCTGCTGCTGCAGCCAATGATGTGCCCGGTGGTGCAGGGGAGTGTCCTCCCTGCTGCTGTTTGCTCGCTCCATTTTCCTTTTGGGATCCTTCCCTCTCCCAAATGTTAACAAATATGTGTTCTGTAAGGTTTTAAACCAATACTTCCTCCACATAAGTTGGCCAGGGATGGCGAAAAACACCAATATGCCTTGGTTGTTAGGCAGAGTCGTCCACAGCAGTTCTACAGAATCGCCGCCATCTTGCTGAGTCATCGTGTCGTCTTCACAGTGGAAGACACAAGTAATATCTCAAAAGTTTAACAGAGAGAGGAGGCAGAGCTGAGTATGGTGGCCATCACAAAGGAGGTGCTAGAAAAACTGAATGGTCTAAAGGTGGATAAATCACCTAGACCAGATGGACTACACCCCAGGGTTCTAAGGGAGATAGTCGAAGAGATAGTGGAGGCATTAGTGGTGATCTTTCAGGAATCGCTAGAGTCAGTGAGGGTCCCAGTGAACTGGAAAATTGATAATGTGACACCTCTGTTAAAAAAGGGAGTAAGGCAAAAGACAGAAAATTACAGACCGATTAGCCTAACTCGGTTGTGGTTAAGATTCTGGAATCCACTGTGAAGGATGAGATTTCTGAATACCTGGAAGTGTACGGTAAAATAGGGCAAAGTCAGCATGGTTTCATCAAGAGGAGGTCATGCCTAACAAATCTGCTGGAATTCTTTGAGGAAGTAATGAGCAGGTTAGACCAAGAAGAACCAATGGATTTATCTGTCTGGACTTTGTGAAGGCCTTTGACAAGGTGCCACACAGGAGGCTACTGAGCAAGATAAGGACACATGGTGTTAGAGATAAGGTGTGAGCATAGACAGAAGCCTGACTGTCTGGCAGAAGGCAGAGAGTGGGAATAAAAGGGTCTTTCTCAGGATGGTAGCTGGTGACAAGTGATGTACTGCAAAGCTCAGTTTTGGGACAAGTTCTAGTCCAGGATTCTCTCACAGTAAACTTGCAGATTGAATCAGTAGGCAAATGCAATGAAGGAATTCATTTCGAGAGTAATTCAATATAAAAGCAGGGTTTGTGCTTCTGAGGGTCTATAAGGCTCTGGCCAGGCCACATTTAGAGTATTGTGTGCAGGAAGGATGTACTGACCCCGGAGTGTGTTCAGAGGAGATTCACGAGAATGGTCACAGAAATGTGACACCTTTTTATTTAGGAAGGGAATAAAGCAAAAGACAGAAAATTACAGACCAATTCGCCTAACTCACTCATGGGTAAGCTTAATATATGAGGAATGTTTGAGGATTCTGGGACCAGATGGAGACTCTGGGTCTAGACTCTTGATGGAGTTTAGAAGGATGAGGGGAGATCTAGTTGAAACTTACAGAATACTACTGGACAGAGTGGATGCTGGGAAGATTAGCAGGAGAGACTAGGACCCGAAGGCACAGCCTTAGAGTAAAGGGAAGACCTTTTAGAATGGAAATAAGGAGAAACTTCTTCAGCCAGAGAATGGTAAATCTATGGAATTTATAGCCACAGAAGGCTGTGGAGGTCAAGTCATTGAGTGTATTTAAAACTGAGATAGATAGGTTCTTGATTGTCAAGGGGATCAAAGGTTATGGGGAGAAAGCGGGAGAATGGGATTGAGAAACTTATCAGTCATGATTGAATGGCAGAGAGGACACAATGGGCTGAATGGCCTAACTTCAGCTCCTATGTCTTATGAATATCTTTGGACTGTGGGAGGAAACCCACAAAACACAGGGAGAATGTGCAAACTCCATGCATTCAACCAAGGCTGAAATCGAACCCAGGTCCCTGGTGTTGTGAAGCAGCAGTGCTAACCACTGAGCCACTGTACCACTCAGTTTTCTAGAAAAAGATGTTGATGTTATTGGAACACTATGCTTCACATTTAATCCAAGGTTTAGTCTTCAAAAGCTAACATATTCATAACTCTCAGGTCTGCATTATTTCTGTTGTTTATTTTGATAGCATTGGTTTTCATTTGGCTTTGCAAGTTAAAGTTTTAATAAAACTCATGAAGAATTTCTTCTTGTTTAATTTCCCAAGACATGTTGGTTGAACGTTATGAACAAAATTGTCAAAAGGTTTTTGTCCTACAATGTACATACTGCATTGCACACTCCAGAGACCGAACACTCAATCCCCTTAAGGTTGAGAACCAGAAGGAAACAAGGTAGGCTATTTTAAAAATATTTTCAGGTTTATTAAAGTAAAATAAACACTGCATAAAGTTAAATTATTTTCCGGTAGCAACTATTTTGTATTATCAAATCACTCAAAGTCGATAGATTAACATTTCTGAGTAATATAGATGAGGAGCATTCATTGACTATAACCATTTGTCCTGAAAAGATGGCTAACTGTTTTGCTTTGGAGGGTATTGAGAGTCAACCCATAGTATGAGCATCTGGGCTAATGACAGAAAGATCCCTTCTCTGAATGTTACTTGTGAACGCAATTCAATGTCCGATTTACTGAGGTCAACTTCATAACTGCCATGTCATGTTTTGAACACTTAAGTTCTGGATACCTTGACCATTATAATATTTTGATTTGTATAGTGTATCTAACTGTAATCAGGGGTTAGCCAGTCACTAGTCTCCAAAGTATTCTCCAATCCTTTTTATGATTTGACCTAACACATACTCAAGACTTATTCATAGGCCAGACTCATGCAGGAAAGCAGCAAGAGACTACTGCTGCCCATGAAACTGTACGTAATAGTCTTACCTGGGATATATGGCACAGAAACAGGCAATTTGGCCCAACCAGTCCATGCCATCGTCATGCTCAATTTTTGCCATCCATTTCTCATTATCGAAAATCTATCATAGTAAGCAGTATTCCCTTCTCCTTTATATGCTTTTCTAGTGACCCCTTAAATACTATACTATTCTTTTCAATCGTGGTGGAAAAATCCAAGTTTCATCAGCATTATTTTTGAATTTCTTAGTGACTACCTTGTATTCAATTATGCTCTTCCTGCTAAAGGGAAACATTCCCTTTGTAAAAATGCTATCTAAAACTTGGTGTAATTTAAAAAATTTAAAGAACCTCTGTTAGGTCACCAAAAAGGTGGACAGCACTTATACACATAAGTGGACAGCACAATGATCCAAGTTGAGGGAGTCCTCAAAATACAGAGGCAACAATGGACAAAACATTATAGTATCAAAAAGTAAAGAATGCTATGAAATCAGTGAATACAGGAAAGGTTCCAGGTGTACATGAAGCAACAACAGAACTTCGAAAAGCCTCCATAGAAACAGAATTAGAAGCGATAACAGAAATTACATGAGTTTAGAAAAGGGATCAAGTATGCATACCAAAAAGACAAAGTGATAGTACAATGGAATACATTAGAAAAAGTAGAGTGGAGATTGAAGTAAACAGTGTCATTCTGGAACAAGTGGATAGGTTTGTCTCTTTAGGACAAATAATAACTGAAGATGGCAGTATATGTTGAATTAGAGATCACCAAAGTGATTGCAAGGATGTGTTAACAGGAAAGCTCAAGATATACTGTAACCACTCTTCTATCTGCCTCAGAAACATGGACAATCATATAAAGATTTGTTGAAGAACATGGAGGCCCTTGAAATATGGATGCCAGGATGAACGCTTAAAAATTCCACAGTCAGACCAAAAACAAATGAGATGTCTGAAATTGAAAGAGCAAAGAAAATTTTTAGGAATGACATCCAGACAAGAAAATGTCAGTATTTCAGCTATATATTTAGAACTGAAACAATCTCCTCCAGAAGGCAAAGTGGAGAAGGCAGCAGAAATGATAGATGTCAGAGTGATTGCTGACAAGCTGCAATAGATGAGCGAAGCTAGCACAGAGTAAGTGAGGCATACCATGATAGATCTCCTGACAGGAGTAGTTACAAACAGCAGCAACAGAATTAGGTCACTGCTCACCCTTTTTGTTCAGACAATAGACGCAGCCTGTTAATCCTTTCTCTATATGTAAACTCACCAATTTGTTTCCTTGTTTATCTATTCCACACCTTCTCCAATGCCTCTACACCCTTTTTATCAGAGTGAATTGTTTCTTTATGCAATGAGGAAGGAGAGAGAATAAGAAGTTGCAGAATTAAACAGGAATGGCACCAAACAGAATATCTTCAGCATAAAGTTTAGGAGAATTTAAAGGTTCGAAGCAATTCTTTAAAGAATAGAGTAGTGAAGCATAGTCTTTAGAGACAAATATTTTCTAACAAGTGTGGGAAATGCCTAGCTACATGAATCTTCCTAGCAGGGAAGAAAATACAATATTTGACAACCGTTCTCTTATGTTAGCTGGTCTCACCTGGTTTAGTTTCAAGTATGCTAATATTTGACTCAGTATCAAGGATAGAATCACTAGTGTGGAAGCAGGTTATTCAACTTATTGAGTCTATTGACCCTCTGAAGAGCACTCCACTCTATCCTCATAACCCTGAATTTCACTGCTAGACCATCTAGCCTGCACATCCCTGGACACTATGGGCAATTAGCATAGCCAATCCACCTAACCTGCACATTGTTGGACTGGAACGGAACTGAAGTATCTGAAACCCATGCAGATACTGGGAGAATGTACAAACTCCACACAAACAGTCACCTGAGGCTGGAATTGAATCCAGGTTCCTACATTGTGAGGCAGCAGTGCTAGCCACTGTGCCACCCTTGGTTAGCAATAAGATAAAGGACAGGAAAATCAGGCACAGCATCCTTTTCTAATCACAATCCAGCAGTCTGCACTGAAACTGCAAGTGAATACAGAGGAACCTCAATTATCCGAAGGACACAAGTGGGGAATATTTTGTTTGGTTAATTGAATTCCAGATAATTGAATGCTGGATAACATAGTTTAGCAAAGCATTGGGACATTGCAATCTTGCCGGATAATTAGATATTCGGATAATCGAATGCCGAATAATAGAGGTTCCTCTGTATAGGGTCATGCTTAATAAGGATATTTTCAGTGAAATAGTCGTCTGCACTCTTAAGAGACCCAGGAACATTTGTACTGGGAGCTTGCCAAATTTGTTCATCAAGGCAATGACTTCTGAATAAGCAATGCTTAGCTCCACACTCATACATGGGGTTCATTTCTTATTGATCTTCAGGCTGCCACAGTTCAGCTCTTGAGCTGTTAGATGATTTGGGGCAGTTTGGATCCCTGTCTATGTTAGATTCAAGTTGGCAATTCAACCCTTCTATGTAATTGTCTTCTCCAATTCCCAATTGTACAGATGCACTATCTCCTTTTCTGTTCCCCAATTCCACATCAGACATGGATGTTGAGATTTCTGCTGATATTGGTTCCATATCGAAACAAGATAAAGGATTTCCTGAGGCGCTAATTCCCATTTCTGTCATAATTGCTCCTGGTTCAGCAGCTGACTGCTTGGCCCTCTCTTTCCATCCTTCAGTTGCAAGCTGCTCAACCTTTCGGATGTCTGCCAGTAGCTCCTGATTTTCCTCTTTCCATATTCTGAACTTTTCCGCTGTTAAATTTGGATCCTGCAGGATCTTATTAATGGCTTGTAAATCTACCATCTTTGCCTGAAAGTATCCAAACAATAAAGGTTAGTGATTGCAATAACAAATTTCAAATATCACAATGCAGACAAACCACACAATGGTATTATTCTAATCACATGCCTTCAGTGTGCTCTGCAGTGTTCTCAGATAATGTGCTTTCTCATTGATGATGGGATTCTTGTTTCGTCTGATGAATGACCAATGATAATCTTTTCGAAAGGGCTGCTCCTTACCGATCAGTGACACACCTTCCCGCTGCAAGGCTCTTATTAATGTCTCCAGTTCATCATTTGAACTTTGACCAGGTTCTAAAAACAGATGGACAGAAACATCAGTAAACTCCCATAGCAAACACTGAAAAATCTTCTGTTTCCTAACAGTTGTATCGACTGGAAAGACAAGGTCCTTGAAATGCTTGGGGGCTTTTATTTAAAATAAACCACTTTATCAAAATTGATCCCTATGAATAGACTACCATATTCCTGGAAAACCCAAATATGTTATTAACATGAGATCAATAACTGCCTTGAATGAATTCAAAATGAGCAAAATTCCAATAAGTTGATCAGTCACTATTAGAAGAAACTGAACTTTAATCATGTGGAATATTTTTTAGGTGTGAACTACAAAATTGGAAGTGGCAGAAATTAGTGATCTTGGGGAGACAGACATCTATTGGTAAATTCAATGCAAAGCTTCCACTGAAGCTGCTCTGGAATTGGTCCACACTCAACAAGCAGTAGTCCTGTCAAAATTGTCCTTGTCCTGGTAAATAGATTGTTCCCACATCCCCCAATGTGCTAATATTGGGGTCCACTTCAATAGGTGGTGACCATTTACATGAACCTCACCTAAGCTTATTTTCCATCTGTACATGTAAACAATGAATGCTAGGAAATGATTTTACAATACTCAGACAGCAATAACAGCTCAATGCAATCCTCTCTTTGAGCAGGTCATAGGAAAAGGAAGGGGCTGTGGATAGATATTGGTGTTGGTGGGGGCATAAGGTGGTTCCAGGGACAATAAACAGGAAACAAAAAACGATCAATTTTGCTTGGGTTCTGGCTCCGTTTAGTTCAAAAAGAGTGGAATCAAGTGGTGGTCGTCCCACTGTTGGATGATGGGAGTGGATGTTTCTCTTTAGTTACTCATGGGAGTTGAGCTTTGCTGTTAAGGTCAGCATTTATTATCCATCCTGAATTGCCCATGAAAGAAATGATTAAATGCTTTCAATATTGTCTGTGAGGGTACTCCCATAGTTGTTTCAGGTATTTGATCCAGCAACAATAAAGGAACAGCAATATATTTCCTAGGAAGGGCAGTTATTTAACTTGCAGGGGAACTTTGAGATGATATTCCAATCTACCTGTTAACCTTGTCCTTCTAAGTGGTAGTGTGTTTGGGAGTTGCTGTTAAAAAGATTTAACAGGTTTCTGTAGCCACATTGTGCTGGCGTTGGGAGGATTGAGTCTTTAAAGTGGTGAATTTGATGCCTCAAATGTACCGGCAGTGTTGAGCTTCAGAAATTGTTAAGAGTTCCATTTATTCGGGCAAGTGTATAGTATTCCATCACATTCCTGACTTATACTTTTGTAGGTGGCGTTGAGGTTTTGGGGAAACAGGAGATGAGTCATTTATTGCAGAATACTAAGCATCCAAACTGCTTTTTAGGTCATAGTATTTATATAGCTGGTTACTATATTGCTGGCAATAATGACCCCTAAGATATTGATAGTAAAGGTTTCATTGTTGATAATGTAACTTAATAACAGAGGAAGTTGTTAGACTCTCTTTTTGAGATGGTCACTGCCTTACACTTGAGTGGGGCAAATGGTACTTAACAGTTATCAGCTCAAACATGGATGATGGCCAAGTTTGCTGCACATGTGTACAAACTGCTTCATTAGCCAGGGAATTATGAACACAACTGTACCACTTTGTAACTGTTAGTGAACATCCCAATTTCTGATGTTATTATGGAAAAAAGCTCATTGGGTAAGTTTATGAAGATCACTGTTTACACAACACTGGAACTATCTTTCTTTGTGTTCGGTATGACTCTAAATAGTGAAGTGGTTTCTCTCAGATTTATATCAACTTCAATTTTACTGATTCCTTGTTTTCAAATTCGGTCAAATACTGCCAAAATGTTAAGGGAAGTCACTTGAGCCTCTACAATCCAGGTCTTTTTTCCATATCTGGAGGAAGATTGTAATGAGTTCTGGAGCTGAGTCTGCCTCATTGAATCCAAAGGAAGCTCTTGTGAGCATACTACTTGTGCATAAGTGCCACTTAACAATGTTGTTGATGACTCCTTCCATCACTTTGCTGAGGTTTATGAGGAAGCTGATGGGATGGTAGATGACTAAATTGGACTTGTCTTACATTTCTGGATAGGACACATTTGGAAACTTTGCCAGATAGATCCCCCTGTTGTAGCTGTTTTCAAAGTTGAACCAGAAGCTCATATCATCATTTGTGTTAAGGGTTAGAAGACAGAAACAGTGGCACTGACCCTGAGGTACAGAGGCAAGGAATGAGATAGAATGCAAGGGAGGAATTGATTGATGAGGAATGGAAAATGTTTAATTTGTCAGTGAAAAAATCCATGCAATATTAGAGTATGGAAAGTGGATGAGGGCAAGTAGACTCTTCTAGAGATTATCTTGAAAGACACATTCTATCAGCAGCTTTGAGAATTTGTCCAATTGTTCCTACCTGGAAAAGGCTTTCTCTCCTTACTGGGGCTGGATGGCGCACTAAGACGGCCAGTGTCTCCACTGCATCCAACTTGTCCATAGTTACCTGATGAATGTCTGAATCGTTCTATAGGTGAAAGATCATTGCTCTTCTACAAACAAATGGAGGCATGATTCGTTGTGACAATTATTAGCTACTGATTTGACTAAATACTCATGAAAGAATGTTATTGTTGATGAATTAAGCATTTTCAAATCTCTAACAACTAATTCCTTCCATCTATCCTCTGCTTCCCTTCTTCCTTTTTTCTACTCCTTCCCTCTGTTATCCCTTTGTAAAGGCAGGTTAAGCAGCAAATCATGACCATCACCAAATATTCCCTATGTATGAACATCAGGTAATGCTAAACATTAGGTCTGTTTTTGAATATTCTATCAATACTCTCAATATATTGTCATACATGGAGATTGATTACAAGACCAAGGTCTCGGGGAGGAATTGGTACCTACAGAACACTACCCTGATAGGGAATAACAACTTTCAGAACATTCAAGAGAATAATGGGAGTGGGGGAAAAGAGAAGAGGGCAGAGACTACGATGTATTGACTAGTCAGATCAGAAAGAGACTGGATTTCATCCAGCGGACAGTGCATTGCATTGATATTACCTAAGTCAGATATTACCTAATCCCTGCAAGCCACAGACCCACAGCATCTTTTACACCAGCTGGTATCAACTCTAGTATTCTTGATCCTGTCCTTCTTTCAGCTCACATTGAAGTGTTGAATGTTTTCTTTGCCTATTTTCTAACCACTTCAACTCTGAGTGTACTTACAAGGTAGGATTTGGATCGAGGAGTGCCAGATATTTCTGGAGAATCATCACATTCTTCAGTCTCTGTCTCACTCCAGCAGTCTGTAGCAAAACAGGTAATCAGGTTTAACAAAAGCAAAATCAAACACAAGGTCATTTTTAAAATACAAGCTTGGGAGTGCAATGGAGCTACACTCAACATAGATGGTATTACATCTCCCTCCTTTGGCAGCAATATGTATTACAACAAAGAAGATACATTTCATCTCCAGTCCCCGTGAGAACATTAACCCTGATCTAACCTTATCTAAGATAAAGCAAAGATTGATTCTATCATTTCTAGTGGACCTCCAGTGGCTCAGTATATTCAATAAGGAGCTGGCCAAACAGACTAGGAAATTCTCAGCAAATTCTGAATTAAAGATTCTTGCTAGAGAAGTGATTAGCAAAAGGTAAGATTCTAAATCCAATCAACTCCCAAAGTTCACACTGTTGGCTCACAGATAGTGGTCACTTGGGTGTGATACTGGAGAAAGTATCCATAGCATATGGAATCTATACTTCAGTGAAAGTCAGTAACATCAGCAAAAGGTTGGGTATTGTGGGTGGGAAGGGTAGAGAACAATTTATCTGTGGGTCTGCACTGATCTGTATTGCCAAATTGTATAAATAAACATGCCTGGAAAAGATAGTTAGTTAGTTTTAGGGTTGGTTAATGGGTAGCAATCGGATTTCTGAATTATAAAGTCATGGGTTTAAGCTCCACTCCTGGGACTTGAGCACTTTATGTATGTTGACACTACAGTGAACTCGATAAGAACCTGGGAACCTGTCCATGTTTCAGTATCAAGCAGAGCAAAGTATCAATTCAAAGTTTATTTATTTATCTTATTTATTGTTATTGCACAATTTGAATGTCTATCATTGAACACACAGTATTGAATGCACTATCTTATCAAATATAAATTCAAAGAGGTTTCCTTTTCCAGTGGATAGTGGCTTCTGAAATGAACCAATATCTCTGAATCATTAAAGAATTGTGCAACAATTGCTGGGCCCCAGTTCCTGCTACATTCAATACACACATTTTATTTATTCAGAGCTGGGGTAGGAACTCTCTGGAAATTTTTCTGCCTAGAGCTTCTTACCTTCCTCTTTGTTTTCAGAGGATTTTTCAGTTTTGTACTTTTGAATGGCACTGATGAGACTGTTAATCCACCTGTATATAAAGAACAGAGTTAGGGGTAAAGGCACCACCCTCTGATCTGAGCAGACAAAACAGAGCAAGGGATGTGGTTATTGCTGAACTATGGTGTGTTAGCACTAACATGAGATATTGTTTCGTAGAGTACAGGGCTGCAAGAAGCCATCTCCAGCCACACATCAAGGGCAAAAACTCTAGGCAAGTTTATTATATTACAGGAGATAGGATGAGTATTTCCCACTCTGTATGTTCAATTTAGTCTTCTTTTAGTACATGACATACAATGTTAAGAGTTTACAATAATACCACTTTAGCTATATCAAGAGCACTACTTACTTCCTCATTTCATCCACATTGTCTGCTGAAAAGACAAAGGACTTGAACTTTTGGTGACAAAGCTGGAATACACTGTAGAAAGAGATGAAGACAGTTTGACTAAAAATTAAAACAGACAGGATGATCTCCTGCCATAATCATACCAACTCTCTATGACTCTGCAAGCTCCACAATCATATTGCGTTCATTCCCCTCTTGACTTATTGAATTTTGAAGAGTGTGTAGAGAAGATTGATCAGAATTAGAATGAGAAATTGTGAAGAGATTAGAATCAGAACAGGGATGGTTAAAAGTATAAATAGATTTCAGTGCAGCAAAAAGGAAGCATTAGTAACCAGAGAGAAAAGCAAATTTAAGATAAATGGAAACATTTCAGAAAGGAATATAGATTTTGTTTTTTTCAAGGAGTTATGATAATCTGGATAAATGCTTAAAAAGGAGAAATTTTCAGGGCGAAGGAGAGAAATCAGAAGAATGGGAGTAAATCGTTATCTCTTTCGAAGTGCCAGCAGTAGCAAGGTAGATTAAATGGTTGTTTTCCAATGTTGCAGAGCCACTGTATGTGGATCAGTAATAGAGATCGTAGCTGATTATTCTTTTCTGTATCTACCCCAGTGATATTGAAATCAGTCTGCTGGTTGAGATGAGCACAGGCTAGGTATCTGCTCTGCATGACTTAGTGCCACATTGGGAGTCATTGATCTATCAGTTATAAGAATACTTTCTGCACTTCTGAGGAGGAAAATCGGGCAGGAACTAAATTCTGGAATCCAAGAAGATTCAGGCCAATCCAAACTTCCCCATATTTCAGCATCTTTATGACATTGAATGCTATTGTCTAGATTTTGAAAGAAACTTCTAAACTATCAGTCAATGATTTCATACAAATCATGGAGAGAAGCACCCCCTATCAGTTTTCAAAGATCTCTGACACGATGGTATCAGCAGTCATTGACATTATAGCTACTTTGGTGAAGAATGTACACAGCCCCTCCCCAATTCTAGATAATTCTGTTACCCTTGTCACTTCTCCTTAGTTACCTGTCAACTGTAGTCAAGACAATTATCATACAGTGTATTAGCCAAATTCGTACCAATGTATGGGGAGCATTATTCCTCTGACCACTGGATCACACCTCCTTACAACTTACATTCACTCATGTGCACAACATAAAAAGGGGAGAGGGTTTCAGACACTTACAATTTTCTCTTGTGCTCTCCAGCTGCCTCCACAGAGTATGAAATCAATTTGATTAATCCCTCGGCTTTCTCATCCTATCAGGAACCACAAACAAGTTATTCGGAAACATGCATTAATTTACTTGAATTTGTTTCACCCCTTTCTTTTCAATCTTACAATTCAGCCCATCGATCTTCCTCTGATCCTTTTAAACAAGCAACATCTAATTTTTTTTTTACTGCCAGAACAAAAAACACCACACCAAACCAATGAAAACATTTCCCCCTCTCCATCCCATCCCAGCAAAACATGGACTCTGATCTCAGTGTAAAAAGAAAGAAATCACTCATCCTCTATACCAACTAATTGAGAGTGGACTTCATTAGAATTCCAGTCTCAATTATAGCTGGTCAGTGAAGAAAGGAATAGAACCAGGAAGACATCAGGGAACTCAATTCCTAATGGAATGGGAATGAGTAGCACTATTTACTGACATACAAACCGCACCAGGGTATGAAACAACTCCTGTAATGTGTGGCCAATAACTACAGTGATCTCAAAATGCCAGTCAAATGTTAGTGAATGGATGCTGGGAGTTCGGGAGTGAGAGTTGTGGGAATACTCAACGGACACTGGCCATACTAATCACTGAAATTTACAACAGAGAATGCTAAAAGTGATCATCACTTTATTCATTTTTCACATTCATGGATTAGTGCTTGTTGAATCTATTTCTTAATTTGATCTTGAATTGCTCCATCCCAAACAATGCTGAAGAAAAGAAATTTAGGAGAGCAGCCTCATCTGCAGCATAAACATGATTTCATCCAGAGCTCCCCTCAGCCCACAGATACAGGTTTTACAAAATATTCACAGGATGTGGGCATTGCTGGCTTGTCCATTGTTTATTACTATCCCTTATTCTTTTTGTGGGGGTGTTGCTGAGCTGCCTTCCTGAATCACACCCTGTAGTGCTGTTAAGGAGGGAGTTACAGGAATCTGACCCAGCAACAGTGAAGGAACAGCAATATTGTTCTATGTCACATGGTGTGTGGTTTTGAGAGCAACTTGCGATTGTGATGGCGATTGTGTTCCTATGCATCTCTTACCCTTTTTATATGGTCAAGGTTGCGCGTTTGGAAGGTTGGGCTTCATGGGTTAAATTATGAGGAGTGATTACACAAATTAGGCCCATTTTCTCTGGAACTTAGAAAGTAAAGAGGTGATCTGATTGAAGTTTTAACTGGAAAAGACAAGGTTGATAAAGGTAAACTATTTCCACTGGTTCAGGATACTAGAATTAGGGAGCATACTTTGAAAATTAGGGCTGGACCATTCAGGAGGAATGTTGGGAAACACTTCTACACAAAGAGTGGTAAATGTTTGGAACTCTCTTCGACAATTGAGAGTGAATGGCAGGATCAGTTTAAATCTGAGCAATAATTTTTTGTTAAAGCAAAAGGTATTAAGGAATATAGGCTAAAGGCAGGTATATGGAGTTAGGCCACAAATCAGCCATGAATGTTGAATGTGGAACAGGCATGAGGGGCTGAATGGCCGTCTTCTGTTCCTATGTCCCTGAGGGGGTTACTGCAGTGCACCTTGTAAATTGTTTATGAGTGGTGAAAGGAGCATATGTGGAAGTGGTGCCAAGCAAGTGGGCTGCTTTGTCCTGGATGGTGTTGAGCTTCTTGAATGTTAGAGCTGCATCTATCCAAGCTAGTGGAGAATATTCTTTTACACTCTTGACTTGTACCATGTAAATTGTGAACAAGCTTTGGGGAGCCAAGAAGTAAGTTATTCACTGCAGAATTTCAAGCCTCTGACCTGCTCTTATGATCACAGTAGGTGTCTGGTTAATCCAGTTCGGTTTCTGGTTATTAGTAAACCCTAGGATGTTGACAGTGGAGATTAAGTGATGGTAATGCCATTGAATATCAAAGGGTGATGGTTGGCTTCACTCTCTTCTCAAAGACATAAGCTTGCACTTGTTTGGTGTGAATGTTACTTGCCACTTCTCAACTCAAGCCTGGATGTTATCCAGAACCAAAGTTCAGTTAACTCTCAGTTGCCTGAACAGCTGGTTTTCAAAGCAGAGCTGCAGAAACAGCCTGCACCATCTGAGGTTACCATGAAGATCAGCCTCTTCCCTTACCTGAGAGTGACCCTCAGGTTAAATCACCAATAGTTATCTCTCTGATGAGACAGCAGCCCTATTGTCCTTTGAGACTATGCTGACTGTACCTTATCTAAGGTTTAGAACATAGGAACAGAGGCTGTTTCTGTGACTGAAGAATCAGAATGATGCTGAACATTACGCAATTATCAGCAGACATTCCCACTTCAACCTCATGATGGAAGGAAGATCATCAATGGAGTAGATAAAAATAGTAGAGCCTCAGATACTGCCCTCAGAAACTCCTTTAGTGATGTTGAGAAGGTGATGACTGACCTCCCACAACCATCTTCCTTTTTGCTAAGAATGTCTCCAAGTAACAGAGACTTTCCCCGATGTTGACATTAATTCCAGTTTTGCGAGGACTCTTCACTAACCTACCCAGATATATGCAGCCTTGAGGTCAACAACAGCCACTCATCTCACTATGGAGTTCAATGTTGGACCAAGCCTGTAATGAGGTCAGGAACTAAGTGGCCATATCAGAACCCAAACTGTGCATGAGGGAGCAGGCAGTTGCTGAACAAAATCAGTGCTGATCCAGTGTGTCCAGTGACTCTTCTTCAGAACTGAGGGGACACTGGACCTGAAACAGATGTTGGCAGACCTGCTGAGTTTTTCCAGCGATTTCTGATTTTATTAGCAATTGGCTAAGTTTACTTTGTCCCTTTTTGCCTGGACAAACCTGAACAATTTTCTACCTTGCTGGCAAATGCCATGTTGTAGCTGTACTGGAACAGCTTGGCTTGGGGTGTGGCTTGTTCTAGAGCACAAATCTTCACTACTATTACTGGAATTTTGGTAGGACTCTTAGCCTTTGCAGTACCAATGTGTCTTCAACTGTCTCTTGAGATCATGAGAAGCGAATCAAACTAGTTGAAGACAGATATCTATGATTTTGGAGACTTCAGGAGGAAACTAAGATGAATCATCCAATTGGCACTTCTGGCTAAAGATAGATGCAAATGCAACAGTTTCACCTTTGCACTCATGAGCTGGCTCCTCCGCCATTATCGAGGATGGAGATAGTTATGAAGCCTCTCCTTCTGTTAATTATTTAACTTTTCCATCACCATTCGCAACTGGATTTGGTAGGACTGCAAAATTTGGTAGGACTGATCTGTTGGTTGTAGAATCATTTTACCTAATCTATTGTATACTAATACCATTTGTTTAGCATGCAAGTAGCCTTGTGTTGCTTCACCAGGCTGTCACCTAACTTTTAGATATGGCTGGTGTTGATCCTGGCATGCTTGCTTGCACTCTTCTTTGAACCAGGGTTAATGGCTATGATAGAATGGGGATTATGCTGGACCATGACTGTACAGGTGGTGGTTACATACAATTTTGATGTTGATGGCCACATTGTACCTCACGAATGTCCAATTGTTCACAATCACTGGTATTGTAGTTGTTATCAAGTTGTAGACGTATAGTGTACTTTTAAGGAAGCTGAAATTTCTGGCTGGTACAAAGATTTTAAAATGTAACAGTAGGTGAAACAAATAGCTGGAGTATGTTGCCATGATACAAAAACAAATTCAAATTCAGCCATCAGTTTAAATTATGACCCAGATACCAAAATCCAATAAAATTTGACTTTAGGATTTTGACAACATCAAATCAATGAAACGATCCGATGATTTGGGGTATAAAATTGGACATTTTGAACAGTTAAGTAATCTAATCTAATCTAGTTGGAGAGAGAACTGCCAAGAAAACCAATAAGTATAGACTGCCAGCTAAATAGCTCTCTGAAAGGTACCTGTTCATATAAAAGACCTATGAAGCAGAATACTAAAGAAAAAACTACAGAGGAAAATATACAAAGGAAAATCAACAGAGCTGCCTGGTTTTGAAATGTGATTGTTTTTCTTATAAATCTTTAATCGGGATTTTTTTAAAAATCAGACCAGAATTGCAGAGTGGGGAGGTAAAAACAGGTTTAAGAAAAATAAGTTGTAAATAGTTGTTAAGAAATAAAATTGTTCATTTTTACTTTAAATAGTGACCTCGGGGATAGTTCTTTGCCTCTTGAAATTTAACAGATTACAGCGCGAGGTGAGCTTCTCCGTGTGTCGGGTTTAAATTAGCAGACAGCTTTATCTTGTATTGTAAGATAGTTTAAAACACCAGCTCAGAAAGGTCACTGCAGTGATTTAGTAAGAAACTAAATTAAATAGACATACTTTTTGAACTGAGCCTAACATCCCAACTAAAATGGCTGGGGAAGACAATTACTTGATATTATTATTTGCCACAGTCAGCTCTTTTTGGATCCTATAAGAATGGTCCCTGGCACAAGGTAGATGTTTCATAGCTTGGGTAGGGGAACAGAACAGGGAAAGAATGGGGCAGAGGAGGTCTGAGATTTGTTTCTGGAGGAGCAGTTTAAAAACGTACCTAACTGGGCCTTCCTCAGCCCTAGGAACTAGTAACTGTTAGTGTAATCAGGCCTCAGGCTAAAATCGCAGAGCAGCACTGAATGACATGATGCATAATATCAGTCCCTTCTGGCTTTGCGTAAGCATCCTTAACACCTGGACTAATTTTGGAATTTCTTCACCAGTCTGAGCTGGAGCCTGCATTCCTTCCCTAACAGCATTGTGGGTCTACCTACAGCACATGGACTGTGTTCAAGAAGGCAGCTTACTATCATCCTCTCTAAGGGCAACTAGAGATGGGCAATAAATACAGGACAGCCAGCAACATCCACATTCCCAAGAATGATTTTAAAAAAGATGAGGCTTTCAGGCAGCTTTTCACACCTTCCCCAATAGGTACCTGCCCTTCCACACTCACATTCTCACTGTTGTACCAGTATAGATTGGGTCCCTTCAGCACAAACCAGCAGCGTTTCCATTTTTGTGACATGAATCTAAATTGTTCTTTCTTCTTCCAGAGCCAGCCATAACACTCGCCCATACCGAGGTCCCTGCATGATATCCGTCTACGACTAAGAGCAGTTGCTACTCCTGTCACAGAGAAACGTACAAATCAAAGAATATACTCAGGAGTAACACAATGGAATTTGTCTCCTTAAGGACTGTGGAATGGTCATTCCTATCACAACTGTAATGGACAAACAGACTGGCAAGAACAAGATGAGGTAGGTTCTTCCCTTGTGTTTGTTCTCCCATTGCCAGCTGCAAGCCCCATCTAGCAGCAGTATTCTTAAACATTTGACGAGTAGTAGTGCTGTATATCCTCTTTTGCTGATGAACATTGACGTTCTTCCCCAGAGTTCCTGTGCTGTAGCTGTACTTGCTGCTTCTTCTAAGTGGTGTCCAACATGAAGAAATACTGATTTATCAATTGTGGGAGGATAAAGGTTGATATCAGCATTATTTTCCTTGCCAAAATTTGATTAGAATAAGAATGAGACATCGTGGGATCTAAAGTCAGTGTTGAAGATTTCCAGGGCTATTATGAGGTACAGGCCACAGCATAGAGATGGACCAGATTGGGTGATAGTCATCTTTAGTAATCAAATCAAAGTTAGGTCCTGGCTCTTGATTGGTCTGTGGGCTACCTCTCCTACTTTGGCGATTCCAAAATGTTAGTAATGAGAACTTTGCATGGTCAACTGGATGTGAAATTTCTTTGTGGTATCCAAATCCAGTGCCTAGATTATGGCTGTTTCGGCCATTCCATTTTATGATTCTTTTTAAATGACTTAACATTGCTTAGTGGCTTGTTCGGCCTGACCAGAGGGCAAGTGAGAGTCAGACAAACATTAGAGGCCTACAGTGGCTGCCTGTCTGCATGTAGTCACAAATAGGCCAGACTATGTAAGGGCAGCAGGTTTCATTTCCCAGATACTGTTAGTCAATCTGCTGAGCTTTTAAAATAAACTAGTGGCTTCACAGTAACCATTAATATTATCTTTGTATTAATTTTATTGAATATTTAATTTTTCAAAAACTGATTCAAATTCACTAACTGCATTAGTCAAAGCATCTGGATTAGTAGTAAGTTCTCCATTATTCCACCAGCTAAACCTTGTCCAAAATTCTGCTTCATTATTTTCTACTTAGCCTTCAAGTTCCATCCCCACTGAACAACAATAGAGCCCTGGTGAGTGTGTGTTGCTGGAAAAGCACAGCAGGTCAGGCAGCATCCAAGGAACAGGAAAATCAACGTTTCAGCCCTGAGCCCTTCATCCACTAACGTATTAAATCTTAAGTTTTAATCATCAAATCCCTCCATAGTTCCACCTTACCCTACTTGAACTGCCCCCAAATATCATATATTCAACAGTCCACAATACCAGAAGGAAAAATACACATATCCATTATAATTTGGTGAAAGTGAAGACTGCAGATGCTGGAGAGTCGGAGCCAAAAATGTGGCACTGGAAAACCTTGAGACCCCTCAACCACATGGCATCAACATCGATTTCACTAGTTTCCAAATCTCCCCTCCACCCCCACCCCCCCACCCCCCCCCCCCCCCCCCCCAGCCCTCATCCCAGATCCAAACCTCCAACCCGGCACCATCCTCTTGATGTCTCCTACCTGTCCACTTTCCTTCCCACATATCTGCTCCACCCTACCCATCAATCTATCACAATTAGCCCCCACCTGCACCCACCTATGGCCTTCCCAGCTACCTTCCTCCAGCCCCACCGCCACCAATCTATTTACCCCTCAGACCCCTTCCCGCTCCACTTTCCTGATGAAGAGCTTATGTCTGAAACACCAACTCTGCTGCTCCTCGGATGCTGCTGGACTTGCTGTGCTTTTCCACTGCCACACGTTTTGACTCAGTATAATTTGATGCCTGACAGACAGAGATTGGGGCTACAGATGCTCTGTCTGGAGTGGGATTAAAAGTATGGGCGATAAAGACAGTAGGATTTTCGCTCACCTTTTTTCTTTCGTCTGTTCCGTAACTGCCCCTGAAAAAGGCACAAGCATAGTTAATACTTGAAAACAGTAACACTAGCTATGGTTAGAAGACTTGGGCAAATAAGAAATAACCCACAATGCCCTGCACTGGCTCTCCAATACTCTCAAATATCCAAGATATTCACAGTTCTGATCTATCTTAGTCTCAAATGTACAGACTGGGGAAGTGGTTCCTTCACAAGGCTATTAACACAGTCAGAAGCTGCTCAGTTAGTCACAAGGCATGGTGTTTCAAGAAGGTATTTCAGCAGACTTGCATGTCCTTGCTTTCCTCGCCACCCTGTTTAAATTTTCTTGCTCCTCTCTTAAAAACAATAACTGTGATTTGTTAACCTGTCATTTCCACAGTTGCAGTATCACTCATATTCATCTTTGGGAGTCCATGTTAATGTTAGTGACTCTTGGAAAGAACGAGTCACTAGTTTATTTACATTACTGATGTTGACTGAATCAGCTGCTCATGGGTCTGGAGTTTTACAATGGGAACAGGTTTCTCTGCTCCAAATGTCTTGATAATTAATGCCTTCTGATATTGCTTAATAAGTCTGAAACATGACAGAGGGCAATAGAATTAGGCCTTTCAGAGACTACCTTGAGAAAATATTGAATGGGGCGGGGGGGAAATCAGGAATCAGATCTTCACTGTGACCCCAGCAATTTAGAACCAAGGCCCTTTTGCATGCAAAGCGAATGTGATAACCACTACTGGATTACACTTTGCATGAGCACTTGGGAGAAGGCACAGCCCAAGTGAGTGAGACTTACTGGAAATTCAGCCCACCATGGGAAATCAGGACATAGAAAAGTTTTTTTAATGCTGAAAACAACAAATGCTGGAGGTCACAGCGGCACAGACAGAGAGAGCAAGCTAATGTTTGAAGTCTAGATGACTCTTCATCAGAGCTTTTTTTTGTTGTTCGTAGTTTGAAAGGTCCTTTTTAAGGGTTTACAGTTTGTAAGGCTTTATTCTTCAGCTTCAACTGAGCAGAAAAGGGAATGCCAGTTTAACAGCTGCAGCTTCAGGGGTCCGCTGATTGGAAAAACAAATCAAAACAACGATAACACTGGAAAATTGTGTGTTCTTGGTCTGAAATTTTAGAAAAGAATGTGTCTTCTTTTGGAGGAAGGGATTAACTGGAAATAGCGAAATAATAAAGGAGCATAATGAAGCCAAGTGAGGTAGAAAGTAAGTTAACAATATTTTACACAGCTGAAAATGTGTTACTGGAAAAGCGCAGCAGGTCAGGCAGCATCCAAAGAGCAGGAGAATCGACGTTTCAGGCATGAGCCCTTCTTCAATATTTTTACACAACCATTTTCTAAGACCAGAAGGACTTGTGCTTAAAAGAAGTTAAAGGAGCAGAATTCTGATATATATCTGTAGTATATTCCTCTTATATGATTTGCCATAACAGGAAGCTTCAAATGTCCATGGTGAACACGTGTGAAAGAAGTGTGTCTAGCTGCAGCTCTTGACAAACCACATTTCAGAGCTGGAGCTGCAGGTAACTCACTGTGGAGCATCCACAATGCTGAGTGAGTCATGGATTACACAGTGAAAGGTCATGCAGCAGGTGTAGATTAAACAGGCAGAAAGAGCATATGTGACCACTGGGCAGAATAGAGGAAGGAAGGTAGTGCAGGAGTCCCTTGTGGCCATCCCCCTTTCCAACAGAGACATCATTTTGGACACTGTTGGGGAGATTATTGTGCAGGAAAAAGCAGTGGGAACCAAATTCATGGCACCATGGGTGAGTCTGCTGCATAGGAAGGGAGGAAAAGGAATGACTAGGTTCGAGTGGTGGGAGATTCAAGGGACGTACAGCACTGAATTAAGAGAGAAAGGGAATCTTATAGTAGATACAGAGGGTTCAAAAAGTATAAGCTTTAGAGGAGTATAGAACGTATAAAAGGGAGATTAGGAGAGATTAAACTAGATTGGCTGGGAGTGGGATCCTCAACAGCAGCAAGGCAAGTGGAAAGCTCAAAGGAGATAGAGTAATCAGAAATAGTAAGTTGAAGAGACAGGTCAGGCTGGAACAGAACAAGGAGCAAGAAATACCTGTTGGATTAAATTGCATTTATTTCAATGCAAGAGGGCTGACAGGTAAGGCTGATGAACACAGGGTGTGGACAGGTATGTGGGACTGGGATATTATAGCCATTACAGAAACATGGCTAAGGGAGGACAGAACCGGCAGCTTAATGTGCCAGGGTACAGGTGCTATAGTGGGACAGAGATAGTAGGAGGGGAGGGGTAGTTGTATTTTTGATTAAGGTGAGCATCACAACAGAGATCAAAGATGAAATAACTGCAGGATCATCCAGAGAGGCTTTGTGGGTGGAGCTAAGAAATAAGAAGGGGATTGTAACGTTATTGGGGTTGTACTATGGGCCCCCAAATAGTCAATGGGAATTAGAGGAAAAAATATGCAGGAAGACTGTGAAGACTAGCAGGAGCAATGGGGTTGTAATAGTATGGGATTTTAATTTTCCTAACATGGTGAATTTCATGGTGAATGTTATGGGCTTAGAGGGGTGGAATTTGTTATGTGCATTCAGGAAAGTTTCTTCAAGCAGTATATAAAGGGTCCCATTTGGGAAGGGGTAAAACTCGACCTTCTCTTGGGAAATGGGGCAGGACAGGTCTTCGAGGTGACAGTGGGGGAAGCACTTTGGGGCCAGTGACTATAGTTCTATTGATTTTAAAATAGTTATAGAGAGGGACAAAACTGTTCCACAGGTTCCAATTCTAAATTGGGGAAGGCAAATTTTGATGGAATTAGACACAAACTTGCAGGGGTTGAGTGGAGTGTTTGTTTGCAGGCAAAGGGACCTCTGGTAAGTGGGAGGCCTCTAAAAGTGAAATAGCTAGAGTTCAAGGTCTAAATGTTCCTGTGAGAGTAAAGGGCAAGGTTGGCAGGAATAGGGAATCCTGGATGACAAGAGATATTGAGGCTTTGACCAGAAAAAAGGAGGTGTGGCTCAGGTACAGGCAGCTGGGATCAAGGGGGTATTCCTTGGATGTATACAGGGAATATAAGAGTTTACTGAAGAAGGAAATCAGAAGGGTGGAATGAGAAGGGGCATGAGATAACCTTGGCTGAGAACATTAGGGTGAATCCAAAGAGGCACTTTAAGTATATCAAAGGAAAAGGAATGACTAGAGGGAGAGGATTGGGCCCCAAAAGGACCAAAGTGGACATGTATATGTAGAACCACAGGAGATGGGCAAGGTTCTCAATGAATATGTTGCCTCTGTGTTGACCATGAAGAAAGACATGAAGACTTTGGAACTAGGGGAAGCTAGTTGTGATATCTTGGGGACAGTCCATATCACAGTAGAGGAGGTGTTAGATGTATTAGAATGTATGAAGGTGGATAAATCTCCCGGACCTGACCGGATATATCGAAGAACACTGCAAGAAGCTAGAGAAGAAATTGTGGGTGCCCTTTCTGATATTTCTGCATCATTATTAGCTATGGGTAAGGTCCTGGTCGACTGGAGGTTAGCAAACGTTGTGTCATTATTCAAGAAGCGCTGCAAAGAAAAGCCTGGGAACTTTGACCAGTACGCTGAACACCTGTAAGTTGCCTGAGAAGATTTTGAGAGAGAAGATATACATGCATTTGAAAAGACAGGGTTTGATTAAGAGTAGTCAGCATGGCTTTGTGAATGGGAGGTTATGGCTCACAATTTTGTTAGAGTTTATTAATGAAGTGACCAGAAAGGTTGAAAAGGGCAGTGCGGTAGACGTAGTCTATATGGATTTCTGTAAGGTCTTTGATATGGTTTCATATAGTAGGCTGCTCTGGAACATTAGATCGCATGGAAAATTGGATACAAAACTGGCTTGATGGTAGGAAGCAGAGGGTAATAGTGGAAGGATGCTTGTCAGACTGGAGGCCTGTGGGTAGTGGAGCGCCTCAGGGGTCAGTGCTGGGCCTATTGATGTTTGTTACCCATAATCAATCATTTGGATGAGAATGTACAAGGCATGATTAGTAAGTTTGCTGATGACAGTAAAATAGGCAGTATCATGGACAGCGAGGAAATCGCTGTCAGAAATTGTAGTAGGAACCTGATCAGCTGGGGAAGTGGGCTGAGAAATGGCAAATGAAGTTTAACATAGACAAGTATGAGGTCCTGCATTTTGGAAAATCAAATCAAGGAAGGAATTTCATGGTGAATGTTATGGCCTTAAGGAGTGTAGTGAAACAGAAGGATCTTGGAGTTCAGATTCACAGTTCTGTGAAAGTGGAGTCACAGGTAGGCAGAGCAGTGAAGAAGGCTTTTGGCACACTGGCCTTCATTAGTTAGGGCACCGATTATAGAAGTTGGGAAGTTATGTTGCAGTTATACAGGATGTTGGTGAGGCCACCCTTGGAGTATTGTGTTCAGTTTAAGTCAACTTGTTATAGGAAGGGTGTTATTAAACATGAAAGAGTGCAGAAGAAATTTATAAGGATGTTGACTGAACCCAATGGTCAGTGTTATGGGGAGAGGTTGGATAAGCTAGAACTTTTTTCTTAAGAGCAAGGAGACTGAAGGAGGACTTTATGTAGGTGTACAAGATCATGAGAGGCATGGAAAGAGTGAATGCACTCAGTCTTTTTCCCAGGGTTGGGGAATTGACGACTAGAAGGTGTCAGTTTAAGGTAAGAGGGGAAAGAATAAAAGGGAATCTGAGGGGCAATATTTTGCACAGAGGGTGATAAGTATATAGAATGAGCAGACAGTGGAAGTGGTTGAGGTTGTATATTCACAACATCTAAAAGGCATTTGGACAAATACATGGATAGGAAAAGATTAGAAGGATATAGGCCAAGTGCAAGGAAATGGATTTAGCACAGATGGACATTCTGGTCAGCATGGACCAGTTTGGGCCTAAGGGCCTGTCTCCGTGCTATAGGACTCTATGACTCTTTGACAGCTAAAATGAGATATGAAAGAATACTGGAAGATTTTTTTAAAAAGAAAATCCTAAATTGTTTACAGGTACATTAAGCATAAAGGGATAATGAGTTGGAGAATCAAGGACTGGAGGGCATCAATTTAAGGTTACAGGGAAAAGACAAAAAGAGAACCTGAGAGGCAATGTTTTTACACAGAGGGTGGTATGCATATGGAATGAGCTGCCAGCAGAAGTGGTTGAGGTGAGTATATTAACAACATTTAAAAGGTATTTGAACAAACACATGGATATGAAAGGATTAGAAGGATATGGGCCAAGTGCAGGGAAATGAGGTTAGCGTGGATGGACATTTTGGTCAGCATGGACCAGTTTGGGCCACAGGGCCTGTCTCCATGCTGTAGGACTTTATGAGTGAAAGAAAAGGATTCATTAAGGACCACGTCAATAATTCATGCAGCCGGAGGATGTAGGTAGGGCTCTAAATAAAGACTTCTGAGTTGGTGTTCACTAGTGAAAGGGATGGTTTAGATATATAGAGAGAAGGTCTGCGATACAATTAATAAGATTAGCATTGACAAAGAGGGGTTCTGAGTGGTCTAGCAAGCTTAAAAGTAGATAAGTATCCATGGCCAGATGAAATATATCCCAGGTATAGAGTGAGGCAAGGAAGCAACTGCTTGGAAAAATTTCCAATTCATTGCTGGCTACAGGAGTGACTCTGGAGGACTGTAAGACAGCCAGTGTGGTACTGTTATTCAAGAAGGGAGCAAGGGATAAACCAAGAAGCTACAGGCCAATCAGTTTAACCTCCGTGGTAGGGAAACTATCAGAAACAATTCTGAGGTACAGAACTAATCTCCACTTGAGAGAGAGCATTTAATTAAGAGCAGAGTCTAGATAACAGTGGTGCTGGAAAAGCACAGCACATCAGGCAGCATCCGAGGAGCAGGAAAATCGACATTTCGGGCAAAAGCCCTTCATGAGGAATAGAGGCAGGGTGCCTGCAGAGTGGAGAGATAAATGAGAGGGGGGTGGGGGTGGGGAGAAAGTAGCATAGAGTACAATAGGTGAATGGGGGTGGGAATGGAGGTGATAGGTCAGAGAAGAGGGTGGGGGAAGTTAAGAGCAGTCAGCATGGTTTTGTTAAGGAGTCATATCTGATCATCTGGATTGAATTTTTCAAAGAGGTGACCAGGATGTATAGATGCATTTAATGCTTTTAATGTAGCCTACTTGGACTGTAGCAAGGCTTTTGATAAGGTCCTGCATGGGAAACTGATTGTAAAGGCAAGAGCCCATGGGATCCAAGGAAATTTGGCAAAGTGGATTCTCGGTTGGCTGAGTGGCAGAAAGCAGAGATTGATGGTTGAGGGATGTTTTTCTGACTGAATTTCTGTGTCCAGTGGGGTCATAAAGGGTGTAATGTTGGGGTCCTTGCTGTTTGTGGTTTATATAAATTATGTAGGTTTGAATGATGGAAGGTTCATCACTCAGTTTGTACTCGATACAAAAATTCATGGGGTGGTAAATAGTAAGGAATACAGCCTTAGATTAAAAGAGGACATACAGTCATCCAACATGTAAACAGACCCTTCAGTCACCGGTCCATGCCAACCATAATCCCAAAGTAAACTAGTCCCATTTGCCTGCACTTGCCCCACATCCTTCCAAACAGGGGATACAGATGAGCTCATCAAATGGACTGATCAGTGGCATATTGAATTCAATCAGATAAATGTGAGGTAATGCAGTTGGACGGGACAAACAAAGCAAGGGAACACTATATGCATGAACAGTAACATCCTGGGAAGCACTGAGGATCAGAGAGACCTTGGTGTGCATGTATACCGGTCCCTTAAGGTATCTGGAGAGATGGATAAAATGGTTAAGGAGACATATTATATAATTACCTTTATTAGTCAAGATATAGAGTTTATGAATAGAGAGGTTTAGCTGGACCTGTATCAAATTTTGGTTAAGCTACAGCTAAAGTGCTGTGTGAAGTTCTATAATTTACATTATAGGAGAGATTATAATAGCATTGGAGATGGTGCAGAGGAGATTTACCAGGATGTTGCCTGGTTGGAGAGTTTCAGTTTTGAAGAGAGATTGGACAAACTGGGGTTGTTTTCCTTCAAGCAGAGGAGATTGACAAGGGACATGATTAAAATGTTTAAGATTATGAGGGGCATAGATAGGGCAGACAGGTAGAAATGTTTCCCATTCACTGAGGGATCACTGATCAGAAATTTAGAGGAAGGGACAGGAGGTTTAGAGATGTGAGGAAGAGAAAATTTCTCACTCAGAACATGGTGGGAATCTGGAACTTACTGCTGGTAAGGATGGTAGAGGCAGAAACTTTCATTGAGAAGTATTTACTGTAGATGTGCACTTGTGATACCAAAGCATACAAGCGTATGGCCAAGTGCTAGAAAGAGGTTTGGAAAAGTTAGGTGGCTGTTTTTGACTGGCGTGGATGTGCTTAGCTAAAGGGTCTTTTTGTGCTGTCAATCTCTGATTCTATGCATCAAGACAGTGAGAAGCAGTTAAACCACAGATTTTAAGGTTATTTCACTTCTTTAACAAGTACAGTGTATAGACAGGAAGAAGTCTAGATGGAAAAGCACAAGTAGCAAAGATCCTGGGTTGTGATTGGGACGATTGGCACCAATTCTCTGAACCTTAACACTGTCACTACCTTTACTTAACTTCAAACCTGAGAGTTCAACAACTTTCCACAAGCTACCGGAGTGCTTGGCACCTGCCTCATACCACAGAACTGGCAACTACCCAGAAACCTTGGACTGGACATCTGGTGACTGACCCTAGGTTTTTAAATCAAGAAACCTTGCCCTTACATACTTCAGATTCAACATTTCATCATTAACTCCCTTTGGTTTGATATAATTTTACTTCTAATCTCTTTAATCAACATCATTCAATTACCTTGCATTTTGTGAAAGTACAGATTCCTACTACTGATTTCTCCAGGGTAAGTGGAGGAATGCGAACATCACAAACAAAATAGCACCAGTGCAATGTTAAAATTAGTTCAAATAGCTTTTAACAGTAAATTAGCAGGACTTGGTACACATTTTACTTGGTATGTGTGCATGAGAACTTGCAACTGAATGGGTAGCAATACTGAATCTATTACTCAATATCCTGTTTGAATTACACAGTCCCAGGCTTCTTATTTCCTTAGTTTTGTTTCCTGTGTTTCACAATCCGTATCCTTCTTTAAAAACATACTGTCCCCTGCATTACAAATTTTAATTAAATGGTTTGTTTATCTATCCATTTCTGTACTTTTTCAAATTTAAATATACAAAAGGTGGCACCTTGAGTTTGCTGACCAAGCAGAATTAACACTGCTGAAAATTTCCACCAACTTGAGTACTTTAGGTTGATGCTTTAATTCTGCGTGCACTAAGTCTGCTGATCACTGTCTTCTAATGCCGCTTTCTGCCTCAAGATGTCAGAACTTTACTTGCATGTGATCTGAAGAAGTTATTCTCCACAATCTGCAGATGATGCTGAGTTTCACATAGCTCTCAAGCTCTAACAGCTCACAAGTTACCTAGTTTGTGTGAGAGAACTACAAATTACTCATGGTTTTGCACACTGGGAAGCTACAGGTGTTTTCCAAACTATACTGACCTGTGGAGCATGGTAATAATGGTAAAGCTCTGTGCAAAAGAAATACAGCTTTGTAGCATTCTCCAGGAACAGAAACAAACCTTTACGCTGTATCTAATCAGTGTTGCATCTGCCCTAGGAATCATTTTTGGGACACTGTAGAAGGAACTTCTGTTTATATCTAATCAAACAACAATATAGAAGAGAGTTTCATTTTGTATCTAACAATGAGACAATATAGAAGGAATGTTGTCTGTGTCAAACCAATGCTATTAATTTAAACTAATCTAACCAACCTTATTGTATTCAATCCCAGGTCTTCGGTAACAATTCCTACATTCCCTTGAGATTGCAGAGTAAGCCACCTTTTTGAATGGCTGCAGTGTGCTGACAGTGTGGAGTTACAATTTTTTAACCCAGCAATGGTGAAAAAATAGCAAGATATTCACTATCCTGCCTTAGCTATATAACTTGGAGAAGCATTTGGAGATGGTATTAATTTGTAAGGAATAGGAGTACAAATGGACTTAAGGATCCTTGAACTTGTTCTGCTTTTCAATTAAAGTCATGGGACATTTTTGCCTTCAAAGTCCCTTTTCTTCTTGTTCACTTGTCCTTCTAGGTGGTGAAAGTCAGTTTTAGAAGGTGCTTCAGAGCCACGATAAGTTGGCTCTGAACAAGGCACCACATTCTGCCAGAGGTGGAGGTGTTTAGGAGGCATGTTTGTATGGCAATCAAGAAACCCATTTGTCCTTGGTCACACAAAGCACCATGAGTAATGGTACAGCTACATATATTGAGGCAAGTGGAGATTAGCTCCTGGAATATGCCTTTTAAATAGTAAAAAGGCTTCGGGGAATCAGGAACTGATTCATCTGCTGCAGAATACCCAGATTCTGACTTGTAGATAGTATGTGCGTGCCTGGTTGAGTTATTTCTGGTCAATATTGTCTTCCAGGATTTTGGTAGTGAAGGATTCAAATTATTATAATCATGTCACTTCACTTCCAGAGTCTCAGTTAGATTCTCATTTGTTGGAGATTATCATACTCTGATACTGGTGAATGCTATTTGCTGCTTTTCCATACAAGCCTGGATGTGATTCAGGCTTTGTTACTTCTACATATGGGCTGTTTAGTTATCAGAGAAACTCCAAATGGAACAGCACCCTGCAAATCAGTGAACATCTTCTGACTTGGGAGTATTTGATATTAAAACCATCTTATGTTAAAGTTGATTTTTTTTCACTATTTTCTGCAAGATTACTTCTGCTTATACTGACAGACTGACTTAAATGCTTCCTTAAACAAAAAGTGCACAAATTTCTGGTAAATAATGGCTTTGCATAATTCATCATCCTCACCGCTCTCTCATCATTTGCTGGTCTTGGTCTTCCCTCACCGTCAGAATCATATTTCATTCTATCTTCAATGTTTTGATGCTGAATTATTCTTGGAGATTGTGGAGTTAATGTTCCATCACTTACAAGCTCTTCTCCATCACATGAGGTCACAGTGCCCCCTTCAGACATCAGACTTGCTACCTGCATGTGCTCACCTGTAAAATCAAAAAAAGCACAACCTTAACACATACCAGGATAGCAACTCAGTTACTGAACACATAATAGTAGGCAGCCAATAATACACTGCATTGCTAGAGTAAACATTGGTTAGACCCCATCTAGATTGTTATCTCCAATTTAGAACACCATATTTAAGAAAGGATGTCAATTCTTGGGTGGTGAAACAACATTTCAGTCATGCATAAGCACTTGTTGATATATAAAAAAGGATGTTAAGGCCTTGAAGATGTCACATAAGAGAGCTACCAGAATCGCGCCAGGACTAAGGGGATTCATTTTTGCAAAGGGATGATGGAAGCTAGGATTGGTTGTCTTATAGGTCAGAACTTTATGGTAGGTTATAGGATACAGCAAGAGCCTCATAGCATCTTTTCCTGGGAAGGCCTGCTGCATTATGTGCTGTTCAGGAATGTGTTCACACAAAAACTAGGAGAAATTAGGCCATTCTGCCATTCAGTGGGATCATGGCTAATACGTTTGTGCTTTGAATACCACATTCCAGGCTACCTCGACAACCTTACATTGATTCTCTTGTCTAAAAAGAATCTATCTCTGCGTTAAAAATTGTCAACCAGCCCTTCTATAAAAAACCCTTTTCCAGCATATTTTTAAAACAATTGCGTGAAAGATAATTAGTTTAAGGAAAATATCAGAAGCTATCACTGGCCATTTGTAAAAGGCTATTTTAAATTTCTGGAAAAATAGGAACACATTGTCTATTTAATTAATTTACCAAAGATTAGGATAGTTCTCACAAGTTAGGTAGTAACTTCTAAATTTCAGCACCTACTGCAAAATGACTTGGCAGAAGAGATCACTCATCCTCAGTCAAATACATTTGATTTTCATTCATTGATCAAAGTGAATGATCCACCCTGGATAGTGTTGAGCTTTTTAAAAAAAATGTGTTGCAGCTGCACAAATCCAGATGTTTAGTATCCATCACATTCCTATTTTGAGCCTAGTTGATAGTTTTCCTCTTTTATTTCAAGGAGCACAGAAACTAGGTCTAGATCATTTGTCCCTTTGACCCTGCTCCACCATTCAATATGATCATGATTGATCTTCTACTTCATTGCTATAATTCCTGCTTTCTCTCCATATTCTTTAATGCCTTTAAAATCTAAAATAAAACTATCGTTATTGGGTATGTTTCAGTCTAAAATGGTTCACCCCATATCCGAAGACTGTGTACTCTGGTTCTAAACTCCCCAACCAGGGAAAACATTCTTCCTGCATCTTGTTAGAATTTATATAATGTTTTCAGTCAGATCACCTTCTCAACTCTGAATATAGGCCCAGTCAAATCAATCTCTCATTCTACAACAGTCTTGTTGTTCTCATTGTCAGTCTAGTGAAGCTCTGCTGCACTATGTCTATGGCAGGTTTATCCTTTATTAGGGAGACCAAACTACAGGCAAAACTCCCCAGGTGTGGTCTCTCCATGGCTCTGTATAACTATAGTGAGATGTCCCTACCTATGAACTCAAATCTTCTTATAGCATTACACAGCACAGAACAGACCCTTTGGTCCAACTCATCCATGTCGACAGATATCCTAAACTGATCTAGTACATTTGCCAAAATTTGTTCCACATCTCTCTAAACCCTTCTTATTCATGTACCCATGCCTTTTAAATGTCATAATTGTACTAGCCCCCATCACTTCCTCTGGTAGCTCGTTATATACATGCACCACCCTCTGTGTGGAAAAATTGCCCATCAGGTCCCTTTTCAATATTTCCCCTCTCACCTTAAATCTATGCCCTCTAGTTTTGGATTTCCCTACCCTGGGAGAAAGACCTTGGCTATTCACCCTTTCCATGCCCCTCATGGGTTTATAAACCTATATATATATAACCACTCCTCAGGCTCCAAGGCTCCCAGGATAAAAGCCTCCGACTATTCAGCCTCTCCTCATAGCTCAACCCTCCAGTCCTTTCTGTATTATTTCACTGAAGTCTATAACTTCATATTTAGCCATGTTGGCCACTCACTCAACTTGTCTCAATCACCCTGAAGCCTCCTTGTATCATCCTCATAACTTTGATCCTTCTCTAGTTTTATATTAACAGCAAACTTGTCAATGTTGCATTTGGTTCCCTCACCCAGACAATTTATATATAATCGTGAATAGCTGAGGCTCCAAGTATTGATCCTAATGGTACTCACTTATCATTGTCTGCCACTTGGAAAAAGGCCCATTTATTCCCACTCTGCTTTCTGTTGGTCAACTAATTCTAGATCCATGCCCATTTATTACATCCGATTCTATGTGCCTTAATTTTGCCCACTGACCTCTTACGAAGGATCTTCTGAAGATCTAAATATAACGCATTCACTGAATCTCCCTTATCGATTCTACTTGTCACATCCTCAAAAAACTCCAGTAAAGTTGTTGAGCATGATTTGCCTTTCATAACTTTACACTAGTTTTGTCTAATCCTGTTGATGCACTCCAAATGTTTTACCGTCACATCTTTTATAATAGACTCTAACATTTTCCCCATTACTGGTGTTAGGCTAATTGGACTATATTTCTGTTTTTCTCTCTCCCTGCTTTTTTTAAAATAATGGCATTACATTTGCTATCCTCCAATTTGTAAGAACTGTTTCAGAATCTATAGAATTTTTGAAGATGGCCACCACTGCGTCCAACATTTCCAGGGCAACTTCCTTTAGTACTTTGGGATGTAGACTATCAGGCCCTATGGTTTGTCACCCTTTAACCCCAGTAATTTCCCAGTATCATTCTCTTCCTAGTACTGTACCAATATCCTTCAATTTCATCATCTCCCTGGATTCTTAGTTTCTTAACATTTTTGGGAGGTTATTTTTACTCTCTTTTGTGAAGACAGACCCAATTCTTTGCTATTTCTTTATTCTTCATTATAATTTTCCCTACTTTCCTATAAAGGGATCTTCATTTATCTTTACTAATCTTTTTCTCTTCACATATTTATAGATTTTATGGTCAGATTTTGTGTCCTTGCAATTTTACTCTTTATTTCCTCCTTTTGATCAAACTTTTTGTCCTCTTTTGCTGAATTCTAAAATATTCACAATCCCCAAGTTTGCTGCTTTATTTTTGGCAACTTTGTGTATCTTCTTTTTGGATCTAATACTATCCCTAGTTTATTTTACAAGTTATGGTTAAGCCACATTTCCTCTTATTTTTGCACTAGACAGGCATGAATAATTGTGATTTATGAATTACAAATAATTTCAAGAATTTCAAATAGTGAACCCTTTACAAATTGTCAATGACTGCTTCTAATATTCCTGATGCAGGGCTTATGCTCAAAATATTGACTCTCCTGCTCCTCGGATGCTGCCTGACCTGCTGTGCTTTTCCAGCACCACGCTTTTTGACTGACTCTCCAGTATCTGCAACCCTCACTTTCTCCTGCTTCTAATACTAACCTTGCTTGCAGGATTACTCCATTCATTTTCTCACTGAAAACCTTTTAGATGTGCTGGAAAAGATTTACGGGGATATCCCCAATTTTGAACTGTCAAACTCAAAAAAGTAAGAACCATCATCTATAAACAGAATCAGGCATTTTGCACTGCTTCTATTTTAACGGTACCTCTGAATCTTCTAACTACTGAAACTTTCAGTGTTGCCTTGGGAATCGCTTACTACAGAAGTTCAAGTGCAAGACTACCGAACTAGCGAACTTTCCTTTTTAATTAATTTGTGGGCATGGGTATCTCTGGCTGGTCAGAATTTATTGCTTGCCCCTAGTTGCCGTTGAAAAGGTGGTGGTGGGCCGCCTTCTTGAACCTCTGCAGTCCATGTCTGTAAATGGGCCTGCAATGCCCTTTGGGAAGGAATTTCAGGATTTTAACACAGTGACAATGAAGGAACTGTGATTTATTTCCAAATCAGAATGGCGAGTGGCTTGGAAGGGAAGTTGCAGATGGTGGTCTTCTCATTTAATTGTTGCCCTTGTCCTTCTAGATGCAAGTGATTGTTGGTTTGGAAGATGCTGTTTAAGGATCTTTGGTGAATTTCTGCAATGCATCTTGTAGACATTATACACTGCTGCTAGTGAGTTTTGGTGGTGGAAGGTGTGGATGCTTGTGGATGTGGTGGCAATCAAGAGGGCTGCTTTGTACTGGATGGTGTCAACTTTCTTAATGTTGTTGGAGCTGCATCCATCCAGGCAAATGGGGAATATTCCATCACACTTGTGATTTGTGCCTTTGAGAAGTTGGACACACTTTGGGAGTCAGAAGGTGAGTTACTTGCTGCAGATTTCCTAGCCCCTGACTAACTTTGTAGCCATTGTGTTTATGTGGAGAGTCCAGTTGAATTTATGGTCAGTGGTAACCCCCAGATGTTGATGTTGGGGGAATTTAATGTTGGTGACATCATTGAATGTCAAAGGGCTGTGTTTAGATTGTCTTTTATTGGAGATGGTCTTTGTTTGGCACTTGTGTGATGTGAATGTTACTTGACACTTCTCAGCCCAAACCTGGATTTTATCCTGATCTTGTTGCATTTGAAAATGGAGTACTTTAGCATTTGAGGAGTCATGAATGCATAATGTTCATGACCAATCATTGGTGAAAGTGTCCACTTCTGACCTTGTGGTGAGGGGAACATCATTGATGAAGCAAGCTCAAGATGGTTGGGCCTAGGTCATGACCCCTGAGGAATTCCTCCTGAGATGACTGATCCAACAAGCACAATGATCTTCCTATGTACCAGGCGTAAATCCAAAAAGCAAAAAGAGTTTGACCTTGATACCCACTGATTCCAGTTTTGCTACCGCTCCTTGGTTGAATGTAGCTTTGATGTTAAGGGCATCACTGTCACCTCACCTCTGGAATTTCATTTGCATCTGGACAGTTTAAACAAGACAGTTGCCATAACAAATCAAAACAAAACTGGAGTAGTGTTTCTGCTTTGGGAACAACTAAGAAATTGTGGTCAAACTGCTCTCAAAATTGCACTGGTAAGGTTACAATTCAAGTTTTTGTTTCAAATCATTTGTATAACCATGAACTTACTGAATGGTAACCTAATGCAGTAATATTAGTACAACTTAATTCAGGTTTATCAAAAATAAACATTTTTAAGAAGCAAGTTACCTTTCTCACGCAAAACCATGTTTTTTCCATACCTATAGTCACAGGACTATATTATTATAACCAGCTAACATTAGCCATCACGTGTGCAGTAATTCAGTACCTAATATAAATCATGCTGGTCAGCAAAACAGAATGGAGTATGTCCAATCAGCTGGTCACTGGAAACATTTGAAAACTGCCTCCCACAGACAGAGAGAAGGAGAAGGGTGAGAGCTTGAGAGAGAGAAGGGCAAGAGAGAAAGGGAAGGGCTGGAGCTTGAGACAGAAAGAGAAGGGTGAGAGCTCGGGAGTGAAAGAGTTAATGAGTGCGGCATGCACGCAATGTATTCCTCCTTACCCTCAGTGTTAGACTGTTGTACTGGTTGCACTTGATCACTTTCTCCATCAGACTCAGACCCAATTTCAGAGTAGGATTCAGATGGCAATGGCTTATCGTTGTCTTCACAGCTTGCACTAGTTTCAAAGGTGTTGCAGTCAGGTTGTGCACCCTGTTGGATTCCTACCCTCTCTCTCCGTGAGAACCTGAATTTTTAAAAAGTGAAAGTCTTTGGAATTTATGATTTTAATTTGGCAGATTCGTGTGTACACTGTTCTCCACAGTTTGTTTTTTAAGTATCAAGAAACATATCAAAAAGTCTAACCAGAGATAAAGGGGCATGACTGACTTCAGGTGATCATGGGGTCATACTCACCATGAAAACAGTGATAGCAGGGCCAAAATACATAATCCAATACATGTAACCAAACAATGAAACAAAGCACTAAAAACAAAACCTGAGGAAATTGAAAAGCCTCCAACACGGGAGGTGATGGCATAGGGGTCTTGTCGCTGGACAATAATGATCCAGATAATGTTCTGGGTACTTGGGTTCAAATCCTGCCACAACAGATGAAGGAATTTGAATTCAATAAAAGAAAACCTGGAAGTAAGAGTCTAATGATGACCATGAATCAATGGTTAGAAAATCCCATCTGGTTTACTAACAACCTTTTCTGGCCTACAGACCCACAGCAATGTGGTTGATTCTTAACTGCCCTCTGGGTAATTAGGGATGGATATTAAATCCTGCCTAGTCAGCGATGCCCTCATTCCCAGGAATTAATTTTTTTTAAAACTGTATTATTTATTGAACTGGAAGGATGTCCTTCACCTGGGCATTTTACTTATTACTCATTCATGGGACTTGGGCATCACTAGCTGTGGCAGTGTTTATTGCCCATCCCTTGTTGCCCTTGAGTGGGTGGTGGTGTGCTGCCTTTTTGAATTGCTGCAGTTCATTTGATGTAGGTAAACCCCACAATGCCGTAGGGAGGAAGTTTCATGATTTTGAAACAGTGACAATGAAGGAAAAACAATATTTTTCCAAACAAGGGGAGGGACTAGCTTGGAGGGGTGCTTGCAGCTGGTGTGTTTCCAGGTGTCTGCTATCATTACCTTTCTTGTGATAGTGGTTGAGAGTTTGGCAGATGCTGTCTGAGGAGCCTGGGTAGATTTCTGCAGATCATCTCCAGATAGTAGACCCTCTTGCTACTGAGCTTATTGATGGAAGGAATTAATGTTTTTGGATGTGTTGCCAATCAAACAGCTGGATGTTGTCAAACTTGTTGAGTATTGTTGGAGCACCACTCACAAGTGGGAAATAATCCACCACATCCTGACTTGTGCCTTACAAATAGTGTATAGGTTTTGGAGAGTCAGCAGGATTCCTAGTCTCTGATTTGCTCAGGTAGCCACATTATGAATATGGTAGTTCAGTTCACTTTCTGGTCAATGAAAACCCTCAGGATATTGATTATAGGGGATTCAACAATGATAATGCATTTTAATTAATATTAAGGGACATTAATATCCCAGAATTAATGACTTGGTTAAGATTCATTACCACATTGTGTCTTTCAACAAAATGTGAGTAACAATGTCACTTTACATCTTACCCAATGGTAACTCAAATGCTTTAGCAGCTAGATCATGAACGAGGTACATATCTGCAGTACTATTCTCCACATGTGCACAAAGCTGATTTCAACTGTTACTGTATAGAGTTGGAAGTTGAAGTCTTATCCCTGCCTCCACAGCTTAAGGTAACTATTTAAGTGGGAACATTTTTGCTTGCTGTATCAAAGCTATGCTCCACAAGAGCATTCCTTTGCCTTAATTTACTGAGCAGCAAGCAGAAGGATCAGCAAAAACTCCCCTGCTTAATATCTTGCAACAGAATAGGTTGTGATCTGGTTTCATCCAGTTGTGAAACATATAAAGAGTTATACAAATATTTTGTGTCCTATCTTCTCCCACTTCTCCTTGAGGTACTAACTCATTGCAAGTGTATTCCCTCTAACATCTCTCACAAGTATTTCATCTCTCCATCTTGACAAAGAAGATTGCTGGATTAGTCAATTCAAGGAGCATCACAAATCATTGAGATTGCATTGTCATCCAGTTCCAAGCACATGCTCTAGGGATGTCACTGAATTGCCTCAGAAGCATGAATCCTGGTTGATTTTTGTATCTAAGCAAACCATTAACTGCTGACCATAAATCAGGACCGACTTTGAAATAAACCTGGGGCATTCATTGTCAGTGTGGTTTAGTTGATAAACTTGACAAGCATTGTGTATTGAGGATTCATTACTTTTATCCATAACATAAATCATGGGACTCACTGACTGCGTAACCAAGCAACAGTTGGTTTAGTCAAGGAACTTTATAGCGCAGTTGGTTAGATGGTTACATTCTAAGTCAAATTAATGTCAACAACATCAGGTTCAATTCCTTGTTAGGTTGGAACAGACACAGGGTCTGCCTCTACACCCTGCCCATAGTAGAAAATCACAGCACTTTGTTGTAGCTTGGCAAATAATTTCCAAGGACCTGTAACAAAGGGAGAGAACGCAAGAATTCCACATTCAATACATAATCATGTAAACATAACATGAACATAGAACAGTACAGCACAGTAAAGGCCCTTCAGCCCTTGATGTTGTGCCAACCTTTTATCCTACTGTAAGATCAGACTAACCCACATACTCTTCATTTTACTGTCTTCCATGCACCTATTCAAGAATCGCTTTAATGTCCCTAATGTACCTGACTCTACTATCACTGCTGGCAGTGCATCCCATGCACCCATGACGCTGTGTAAAGAACTGACCTCTAACATCTCCCCTAAACCTTAATCACCTTAAAATTATGCCCCCTCGTGATAATCATTTCTGCCCTGGGAAAATGTCTCTGATTATCCACTCTATCTATGCCTCTCAACATCTTGTACATGATTAATCAAGTCACCTCTCATCCTTCTTTTCCAAAGAGAAAAGCCCTAGGTCTCTTAATTTTTCTTCATAAAACATGTCCTCCAGTCCAGATAGCATCCCAGTAAATCTCCTCTACACCCTCTTTAAAGCTTCCACATTCTTTCTAGAATGAGGCAACCAAAATTGAATACAATATTCCAAGTGTGGTCTAACCAGGGCTCTATAAAGCTGCAGCATCACCTCATGGCTCTTAAACTCAATCCCTTTGCTAATGAAAGCCAACACACCATAAGCCTCCTTAACAACCCTATCAACTTGGGTGGCAACTTTGAGGGATCTATGGAGGTGGACCCCAAGCTCCCTCTATTCCTCCCCACTGCCAAGAATCCTGCCTTTAACCCTGTATTCTGCATTTAAGTTTGACCTTCCAAAATGAATTACTTTACACTTTTCCAGGTTGAACTCCATCTGCCACTTATCAGTCCAGTTCTGCATCCTGTCAATGCCCTGGTGCAATCGACAACAGCCCTCCACACTACCCGCTACTCTACCAACCTTTGTATCATCAGCGAAGTTACTAACCCACTCTTCCACTTCCTCACCCAAGTCATTTATAAAAATCAGAATGAGCTGAGGTCCAGAACAGATCCCTGCAGAACATCATTGGTCACCGAGCTCCAGGCTGAATACTTTCCATCTACTACTACCTTCTGTCTTCTATGGGCCAGCCAATTCTGCATCCAGATGGCCAGATTCCCTGTCTTCTTACTTTCTGAATGATCCCACCATGGGCAACCTTATCAAATGCCTTGCCAAAATCCATGCACACCACATCCACTGCCCTACCTTCATCAATGTGTTTTGTCACATCCTCAAAGAATTCAATAAGGCTTGGGAGGCATGACATGCCCCTCACAAAGCCATGCTGACTATCTCTAATCAGATTATGGTTTTCCAAGTAATCATAAATCCTATCTCTCAGAATCCTCCCTAATAATTTGACCAACACAGATGTAAGACTGACTGGTCTGAAATTCCCAGGATTATCCCTATTCCCTTTCTTAAACAAGGGAATAATATTTGCCACCCTCCAAACATCTGGCAGTATTCCAGTGGACAATGAGGATACAAAGATCATTGCCACAGGCGCAGCAATCTCTTCCCTCACTTCCTGTAGTAACCTAGAGTATATCCCGTCTGGCTCCGGGGATTTATCAATCCTTATGTTTTTCAAAATTTTCAGCACATCCTCCTTCATAATATCAACATTTTCAAGCATATCAACCTGTTCCACGCTGTCCTCACAAACATCAAGGTCCCTCTCAGTAGTGAATACTGAAGAAAAGTATTCATTAAGGACCTCCCTTACCTCCTCTAACTCTAGGCACAAGTTCCCTTCACTATCCCTGATCAGCCCCACCCTCACTCTGGCCATCCTCTTGTTCCTCACATAAGTGTAGAATGCCTTGGGGGGGGTTTCCTTAATCCTACCACTAAAGCTTTTTCATGTCCCCTTCTAGCTCTCCTAAGTCAATTCTCCAATTCCTTCCTGGCTACCTTGTAACCATCTAGAGCCCTGTCTGATCCTTGCCTCCTCAACCTTAAGTAAGCTTCCTTCTTCCTCTTGACTAGATGTTCCACATCACTTGTCACTCAAGGTTCCTTCACCCTACCATCTATTCCTTGCTTTTTTCAAACTATCATGGGAAAGCAAATCAGTTCAAATTTGGGCTATGACCCATCATTTTTGTCTGTGGTGTAGATGAGTAATAAAGGGTATTCATTCAAATAGACCATGAAACTAGAGAGGTCAAGATCAGACTTGTACATAGGAATTGCTGGAAAGTAGCCATATTGGACTTTAGATATAGTTTATCTTATCTAGGGCTCATAATTCTGCTAAAGCGTTTAGGGAAATGCTCATTACTATCGATCAGACCAAAAGCTATTTAAGTGGGAATTTCACTTTACTCTTTTAGAGTTAACTAATTCGGAATGTACAGACTTTCACTTAACTTTACTCTTTCAGAGTTAACTAGTTATGAATATAAGGATCATTACTGTTCATTAATCCAGCCTAAATTGAAAGGTAATACTAGTAAAGACAAAATTAATTAAATGTGTCAATGAATTCAATACTGAGCTGAGAAACATGAACAAGCCTGGGCCACAAACCAGCCTAGTCATCTCACAGCTGTATTATGCACACATTTATAAGAGGGAGAAAGTGACGACTGTAGGTGCTGGAGATCAGAGTCGAGAGTGTGGTGCTGGAAAAGCAGAGCAGTTCAGGCAGCATCCGAGCTGGAGAATCGACGTTTTGGGCATCATGAATTCCTGATCACTGGCTTATGCCAGAAACGTTGATTCTCCTGCTCCTTGGATGCTGCCTGACCTTTTGTGCTTTTCCAGCACCGAACTCTTGACATTTTTATAAGCACCAAGTTTCGAACAACTGTCCTGGAGAAGAAAGGAATTAAATTGGAACTAACTGGGCAGATCTCTCCGACAGCACACTTGCGTCTGGCGATGCTCCTGCTTCTTCTGATGTGCTTCTCTGCACCCAGGAGAAAAAGAACAGATATTAGTATACAATAAGAGTATTTCAACTAAGTTCAATCTCATACCCAGTATTCAAACATACTCCCAAGAGGCACATGAGCATGAAAAAAATCTAGGATAGTAATTTTGACTTTTGATGATGTATAAAATGAGTAACAACAGAAATCAACAGGTCTGGAGATCAGGAAAAGGTTATAATGGATTGCTGTGTTGCATTGCATGTTTTGCACTACCTTCCAAAGTCAACATTACCCCAAAGTATGGGGTACCATTTTTCTAAGTCTCTAACATTCCAACACTCCCAGTCTCGCTTCAGCTGCCTTTCTCATATCCCCAAACTCTGTGCCTCAGCTTCCTGGTCAGCTGGATTCACACAGACAATTCTCATTCTGTGTAAAGGAGTTCCTTCAGATATCAGATTTAAATATCTCATTTGTTTACTATCTTCACTGTCTGTGCAATGCAGTATACAGACCCCAGGACTTCCTCAGTATAGAACTTTTCTTTCAAAATATTTCCAATTAAGATGCACAGTGTTCGAGGTAGTATGTTATCATGGATAAATGATTGGCTAAATCTTAGAGTTGGGATAAGGGATGCTATGATCCTATGGTAAGGGAAGCACGTTCAGAATGGCAAACTAGTAGAATCCCACCAGGATTAGTATTGGGACCACAATTATTTGTAACATATGTTAATGATTTGGTTGAGGAAAGTTAGTGCACTACAGCAGATGACTTAAAAATAAGTGGGAAGCAAATAGTTAGACAGAAAAATGGTGCTGAGGATTGTCAGATCAGCCATGGAATGATGGAGCAGACTCAATGGATTGAATGGCCTATTTCTGCTCCTACACTTCATGGTATCCACTCTTACCTACTGATCCCTTACTGTATCATGTGTCAACCTGCACTCATTCTATTTCACTGATGAAAGGACATATCAATACAATTTTTCTTCATCTACCCATCTTATGATGGGTTGTTTGCATTAACCATTAATATACCAATTAAGTAGGGAGTCGAAGGATCTTCGGTTTCTCCTCCCAGCTGACACTTCCATGTTGTTTGGCACTCTCACCAGAACTAGTTGAGCTGAGTCTGGGATCGGGGACACCAGGCAACTTGAAAAGAATCCTCTTTACCAAACATTGACAGGAATTGTTACTTGCTGGTACAAGTTCTTTTTATTTCAAAAATATACTTTATTCATAAAAAAAATCTACACATATATATGTACAGTAGCACATCAAGGAAATAAACATTGGATTTTGACTATCCAAACAAAACAAAGGCATCTCCTACTTGAACAAGTCTATATTTACATGCATTTGAGGCACCAGGAGGTTCCGATAATTGAACAGACCTCAAAGTCATTAGCTACTGTGTTACCTCCTCAAATAATTCAAAGTCGATTGCTTAGGCAAAACTTTCCCTTTCAAAATTCCATACAAGCTATTCATTATTACATTTCTCATTTGTAACTTTTCTTTGGTTCTCTGCTATAAGTAAGGATTCTTGATGTTGTCGTGACAGACTGTAATTCCCTCAACATGTTTTGTTTTCCTGTTTTAATTATAAAAATTACATTTAAACATCCACCAGTCCTATAACATGACACCTTCATCATCAATTTATCAAATACAACCGTAATATCTTGGTTAACTCTTCCCTGGAATCTTTCAAAATACAAGGATACAGTACATTCTATTTTTTTGGGGGGGGGGGGGGGCAAGGGTTCAGTTAGCTGAGTTGGCTGGATGGCTGGTTTGTGATGCAGAGTCACATCAACAATATGGCTTCATTTCCTGGCTGAATTTACCTTGAAGGAATCAATCTCTCCTCTTGCCTGTTGTGTGGTGATCTTCCAGTTTCTCGAATGAGAAAGCAGCCTATGGTCTGGTAAGACAATGGTGAACTTAACACCCTTTTCTCTTTGCGATTTTAAATGCACTAATCTCGTTAGTTACCTCATCATGCAATGTCATGTCTACATGTCCCATCTCCCTTCTAAAAACCAAAGCAAAATAATTAAGGTTTTATCATCTCTTTGTCATTACTGTTTTATTATCTTCTCCCTGTAAATACTTAGTGGTTCAATTCTCATTAGACTTCTGTTTTTATTGATATGCCTGCCAAAAGTTTTAAATAATTTGATCATTTAGTTTCATAGGTCCTCTTTGCATTCATAAATTGTCTTCTTGATCTTTGTCCTAATCTCTTTGTATTCTCATTTATCAGTAGAAATTTGGTAAGAGATTGTCCTCACCTGTGTTGTTAGGTGGGGTTGCCGCAGCTGAACATCGTCAGAGAAACTGAAAGATGGTGATATATCAAGGGGCACCTTTTTCATAATGAGGACTACTTGATTTGGATTCTCCCGCAGTTTGGCAACCAGGTTATGCAATGTCCACCCAACCTATTGGTGGAGAAAAAAAAAGCAAGAAGGAAGAGTCCCCAAGTGGGAAATCCATCATTGCAGAGGTTGTTGGAACAATATTTCTCTTTGGATTCAGTTAACAAATAAATTAAGAGGCTTTAAGATGAAAAAAGGGTTCCAGCAGCTCTCTGTGTCATCACTGAGTAATAGGCCCATACATTGAAGGTTTGCAGAATCATAGAATCCCTACAGTGTGAAAGCAGGCCATTCAGCCCAATGAGTCCACATCGACCCTCCAAACACCATCCACCCAGACCCTATCCCTATAAACTTGCATTTCAAATACCGAATCCACCTAACCTCCACATCCCCGGACACTATGGACAATTTACCATGGTCAATCCACCAGATCTGCACATCTTTGGACTATGGGAGGAAACCGGAGCACCCAGAGGAAACCCATGCAGACACACGGAGGATGTGCAAACCCCACACAGTCACCTGAGGGTGGAATCAAATCCAGGTCCATGACACCGTGAGGCAGCAGTGCTAACTACTGAGTCACCATGTCACCCCAAGCACTTTGAATTCTATGTCTTAGTCAGGTGGTTTTGGTAAGGAAGGAAGGTAAAGAGATTTAGGTGTCCAGGAGATCCTAAATGTTAGCATGCAGGGTTCTGGAATGACAGCAGTCAAGGCTATGTTCAAAAAAACACAGCAGGTGGCTGGGAACAGTTCCCCTGTCTTCTCTATCGTGTGCATTATAGCTGAAGGGAGTGAGAATTAGTGATGATGCCTTAGAGAAAATATAATAATATTGGTTTGTATTAATGAAACCTGGACTGTAAGGATTACATGACAAGGTAAGATGACATTTCTTACAATTAATCTATCTTTAAGAGACATGCTCATAATATCAACACTGCACCATGTGACCAATATGTATAAAGATCTCATGCCCCCATCTTGCCTCTGATCACTTGAAGAATGAAGCTAGAATATGGATACATGATTACCAGATCAGGCTGAATTTGTCAAACTTCTAAAGTGTTACATTGAAATTTGAAATTTTAGTCTTATAAACTGTTGATCTGTTTGTGTAATTATTGAATTGACAAAATATGCTTATAGTCAAGAGTGTGGTGCTGGAAAAGCACAGCAGGTCAGGCAGCATCCGAGGAGCAGGAAAATTGACGTTTCGGGCAAAAGCCCTTCATCAGGAATGAGGCTGGGAGCCACTGGGGTGGAGAGATATATTGGGGGTAAGGTATCTGAAAGTGCAATAGGTGGATGGAGATGGGGGTAAAGGTGATAGGTTGGAGGGGAGGTTGGTGGAGATAGATGGAAAGGAAGATTGACAGATGGGACAGGTCATGACAGATGGGACAGGTCATGACGATAGTGCTGAGCTGGAAGGTTGGAATTGGGGTAAGGTAGGGGGGAGGGGAAATGAGGAAACTGGTGAAATTCACATTGATGCCCTGGGGTTGGAGGGTCCCGAGGCAGAAGATGAGGCGTTCTTCCTTCAGGTGTCGGTTGGTAAGGGAGTGGCAATGGAGAAGGCCCAGGACCTGCATGTCCTCAGCAGAGTGGTAGGGGGAGTTGAAGTGTTTGGCCACGGGGCAGGTGTCCCGGAGATGTTCTCTGAAGCACTCTGCAAGTAGGCGTCCAGTCTCCCCAATGTAGAGGAGATCGCATCGGGAGCAGCAGATATAGTAAATGACATATATGTAAGTGCAAGTGAAACTTTGATGGATGTGGAAGGCTCCTTTGGGGTTGTGGGTGCAGGTTTTGCAATTCCTGCGGTAGGGGAAGGTGCCAGGAGGGGAGGATGGGTTGTTAGGGGGCGTGGACCTGATGAGGTAGTCACAGAGGGAATGGTCTTTATGAAAAGCAGATAGGGGTGGGGAGGGAAATATATCTCTGGTGGTGAGGCCTGTTTGTATGTGGCGGAAATGACGGAGGATAATGCAATGTATACGGAGGTTGGTGGGGTTGAAGGTGAAGACCGGGGGGTTCCTTGTTGCGGATGGAGAGGCGGGGTTCGAAGGCGGATGTGTGGGACGTGGATGAGATGTGCTGGAAGGCTTCATCAACCAAGTGGGAGGGAAAATTGCAGTCTTTAAAGAAGGAGGCCATCTGGTGTGTCCTGTGGTGGAATTGGTCCTCCTGAAGCAGATCCAGTGGATGCAGAGGATTTGGGAATAAGGGATAGCATTTTTGCAGGAGGCAGGGTTGGAGGTGATCTAATCCAGGTAGCTGTGGGAGTTGGTGGGTTTGTAGAAGATGTCTGTGTTGAGTCGGTCACCATTGATGAAGATGGAGAGGTCCAGGAAGGGGGGAGAGGTGTCACAGATAGTCCAGGTGAATTTAAGGTTGGGGTGGAATTTGTTGGTGAAGTTGATAAACTGTTCAATCTCCTTGTGGGGGCACAAGGTGGCACCGAGGCAGTCATCAACGTAGCAGGAGGAAAAGGTGGGGAATGGTGCCAGCGTAACTGCAGGAGATGGACTGTCCCACGTAGCCGACAAAGGGACAGGCATAGCTGGGGCCCATGCGGGTGTCCGTGGCTGCCCCTTTCGTCTGGAGGAAGTGGGAAGATTCGAAGGAGAAATTGTTGAAGGTGAGGACCAGTTCAGCCAAATGAATAAGAGTGTCAGTGGAAGGGGACTGGTGGGGGCATTCAGAAAGGAAGAAATCGAGGGTTTGGAGGCCCTGGTCATAGCAAATGGAGATGTTTGAGGTCTGGATGTCCATGGTAAAGATGAAGCATTGGGGGCCAGGGAAACAGAAGTCTTGGAGGAGGTGGAGAGTGTGAGTGGTGTCCCAAATGTATGTGGGGAGTTCCTGGACCAGGGGAGATAGGACAGTATCGAGGTATGTGGAGATGAATTCGGTGGGGCAGGAGCAGGCTGAGACAATGGGTTGGCTGGGGTAGTCAGACTTGTGAATCTTGGGAAGGAGGTAGAATCAGGCAGTGCGGGGTTCCCAAACTATGAAGTTGGAAGCTGTGGGTGGGAGATTCCCTGAGGTGATGAGGTTCTGTACGATCTGGGAGATGATAGATGGGGGGTGTGGGGTCATGGTCAAGGGGGCAGTAGTAGGAGGTGTCTTCGAGTTGGCACCTGGGTTCAGCAATACAGAGGTCAGTGCACCAAACTACCACTGCTCCCCCTTTGTCTGCTGGTTTGATGGTGGAGTTGAGGTTAGAGCAGAGGAAATGGACGGGTGCGCGTTGTGAGGGTGAGAGGTTGGAGTGGGGGAGGGAGGTAGACTGGTTGAGGTGGTCAATGTCTGGGTGGTAGTGGAACTAAAGAGGACAAGGGCGGGTCTCACACCGGCATAGGGTGTCCTGGTGGATGGGGTGTGTTGGAGGCGGGCGAAGAGGTCCTCTGAAGGTGGGCAGGAGTATTGATTGAAAAAGTAAGCTCAGAGGTGGAGGCAGCGGAAGAAGTATTCGATGTCACAATGCGTTGATGTGTGAACAGAGTGGACTAAGTTTTTATCTTTGGAAAAATGAAATGTGTTATGCTTCGTAATCAAGATACCTTTGCGTGACTTGCCCAACACATCATCACTGTATGTGACATGAGGGTATAAAGGTCTCATCATCCATCTTACCTGGGATCACTTGAGTGTCTGAGGAATGCAATATTTGTACATAATTGTTAGTAGTAATGTATATCTGTTGGATTATTCAATGCCACAATATCCACACCCAACTCCTCATGTTGTGGGAGATATTACCACATCAGCTAAAGTACCTTTAAGAAGCAAACTGACAACATTAAGCGATATGAAAAAAGGAGATATGTGGACTTAGTTTGCAGACTAGGTATACTTTCACTGAAGGGTGAAAATTACTTGAGAACTTTGAGAAGCCTTTTTCGCTGGAGCTTTACAATCACTGTCATTTGAAATGAAAATAAAGAATAAAGAAAGACAGAAGAAAACAAATTGAGGAGAGGATCACTACCCATACTATAACAAATAAGAATTGTTATTTGAGATTATACCAAACATTCCAACTTGAATCTGTTTTTCTCACCTCTCCTTAGGATGCTCTTCATTTGTTTTCATTATTTAACCTTCTTTTATAATCAACCCATTCAGAGATGTTATTACAAATCTCTGGAGCAGTTGGGACTCGAACCTAGGACTCTCATAAGGACACTACCACTGAGTCAAAGGAGGTCCATAGGATGTAATTCTTGTTAGCATTAGGATTGTATACACAACTAAATAATTACTGTTTGGATGATCACCCTCAAACATTGCACTTTAGCCTCCGAGTTAAGACCAAGTTAAAGGCATTGAGGGATAAAAGCACAGGAAATAAGAGTTAAGATACAGATAAGCCACAATTGTACTGAACAGCAAAACAGACTCAAGGGATAGATGGAACATTCCAAATATTCTGATGAGAGCTGGAATCATGCAACCAAGCTCAATCTACCTATTCAATATCTGCATATGCTAACTTCCCAGACACAGTCATGGTGAAGAATTGGAGAAAGAACTCTGACTCCTGATCCAGGAAGCCTGAATTCTTTGGTGTTTATCATATAGAAAATACTGACAATATGGAAGCTGTCAAAAATAGATTAATTTCCATACATCATCAACTGAACTTGGATCAACATCCAGTGTTTAAAGGAAGGGGGTTTATTGTAAACATTTGGAGTCAACAAATTCAGAAAATCAAAATTAAAAATTCATAAGTAAAAGTAAAAGGGATCATTAGAAAGGTGAAGGGAGAGAAAAAAACAAGGGTGTTCAATATCTAGAGAATATTTAAGGGTATTTATAGCGCACAAGAAAAAGGAAGTTAGAAAGAAGGTCACTTTTATACTTAAAAGGGAGGTCACAACAGGGAAACTCTAAGAAGTGAACTGGAGGAAAATAATCAGAAAGCAGTTTTTAAATTAAAAAGGTTGATGGGACTCAAGTTAAAATAGTCAGTAGATGTAGATGGTAGCCCAGTAAACAGAGGGTACTGGTCAGGGGAGAAAGGGAGGTGCACTAACTAAAATTATCCAAACCTCTTTAGAATTGGGAATTATGACAAACAACTGGAGCGTGGAAAAGATTACATACTGTAAATATACCAATAGGAACATTAATTCCTTTTTAACGCTATAAAGATAAAGTGAATGGATACCAAAGAGAGTGGTAGGTGCCTGGAACACGTTGCCAGCAGAGTAGTAGAGACAGGCACTGTAGATTCATTTAAGATGCATCTGGGCAGATGCATCAGTAGGTGGGGAGCAGAGGGATATAGATGCTTAGGAATGGGGTCACAGGTTTAGACAGTGGATTTGGATCGGCTCAGGCTTGGAGGGCCAAAGACTCTGTTCCTGAGCTGTAAATTTTCTTTGTTCTTTCTTTGGATACAGGAGTAGATAAGGGTTAGCTCCAGTTAAAGAGTTAGAACTTACACAAGTTACATGTACTGACTTGTAGCACACTTAAATCATCTAATGCAAATTTGTGATACCTAATACTTACTACAACCATATCATTCACTTGGACGACCTCATCTCCTGGTCGAATTTTCTGAGAGCGATAAGCTGGAGACTAAATGAAAGGAAGTAAAGTCGATTTCATAAAAACATTCACTCAGTCATCTGCTATCCAACCAGGGTTACACATTCATATATTAAGACTGTTTAATTTTCTGTATTTTTAAAATGTGGAGCGAAATGAGAAAAAAACTCTTTGTAAACAAAGAATTGCTACATGTTTTGAAAGCAAATCAGCCAAGACTCGTTACAAGCATTGCTTACAAAAGTGCTTGTTCAAGCAGTGATTGAAGTACAGTGTATAGATAAGCTGGAGCCAAAGAGTTATGTAAACTGGAGCTTTGGTTGGCAACAAACAGCTGATTAGTCTATAGACTAGTAACCAGTTATTAATGATAAAGGCCTTCTGCCAGCCAAAAACTGTGTAATTGATGAACAAGATAGTGAGAAGCCTTTAGATTTCTGTCATATCAGAAGCTCTCTGTTTTCTGCACTAAAAGCTGTTAATGAAAGCCTGAAAAAAATGGTGTTATTGTATGCTGTGACTTTTAATTAATAAGTCAGAGAGCTTTTATAAATGTGAACTGGTCCCTGTGTCTCCTGCAAACCAGTGAAAGTCTCTTGAGAAGGAAGACTGGGATGTAGTATTCTTGTCAGCATAAAGAATCAAAATGGGAAAGGTAGTCCCACAATGGCTAACAAATTAGGCATGGTATTAGACTCAAAAAAAGGGGCAAACAAATTGGCCAAAAATTTTAAAAAGCAGCGGGCCTGAGGATTGGGAACAATTTTGATTTCAGCAAAGGCGGTCAATGGGATATATTAAGAAGAGGAAAATGGAGTATGGGAAAATAAGCTTGGGGAACATACACACTGATTGTAAGAGCATCTATAGGTATGGAAAGAGAAAAATATTAGTGAAGACATGTGTGGGTCCTTTACAGTCAGAAACACAGGAAGTAATAATGAGAAACAAACAGATGGCAGACTTGCCAGGGTAGGAGCTACTGGTTGAGGTTGAATAGGCTGGGGCTATTTTCTCTGGAGCATCCGAGGCTGAGGGGTGACCAAATCGAGGTTTATAAAATCATGAGGAGCATGGATAGGGTAAATAGGCAAGGTCTTTTCCCCAGCGTGGGGGTGTCCAAAACTAGAGGCATTGGCTTAAGGTGAGAGGGAAAAGATGTAAAAAGGACCTAAAGGGCAACGTTTTCATACAGAGGATGGTGCATGTATGGAATAAACTGCCAGAGGAAGTGATAGAGGCTGGTACAATTACATTTAAAAAGGTATCTGGATGGGTATGTGAATATGAAGTGTTTAGAAGGATATGGTCCAAATGCTGGGATTAGATTTATTTTGGATATCTGGTCAGCATGGATGAGTTGGAGTGAAGGGTCTGTTTTTGTGCTGTATATCTCTGACTCTAAGTGGTGGGCAGTAATTAATGAGTACCACAGAGATCACGATTGAACCTTAGCTACTCATAATATATATAAATGATTTTGATAAGGGACCTAAGTATTTGCAGATTAGCACAACACCAGGTGGGAGGGGGAACGGTGATGAGGATGCAAGACGCTTCAGTGTGATTTGGACAAGATGAATTAGAGGCAAACACATGGCAGATTAAGAATAATGTGGATAATTGTGTGGTTATCCTCTTTAGTAGTCAAAACAAAATCAGTAAAGCAGATTATCTGAATGGTCATAGCCTGAGAAAATGGGAGCTGGACATCCTTGTACACACGTCACTGAAACTAAACATGTAGCTGCAGGTGTAAAGAAAGCAAATATATCTTCATAGCAAGAGGTTTCAAATTCAGGGGCAGGGATGGCTTGCTGTGATTGTACAGGGTCTTAGTAAGACTATACCTAGAGAATTGTGTGGTCTCCTGCCTGTGGAGGGAGTGTAACAAAGGCTTACCAGACTGATTCCTGGGATGGACGGACTGATGTATGAAGAAGACAAAATATGTTAGGACTATGTTCACTGGAATTTAGAAGAATGAGGGGTGATTTCATAGAACCTGGAAAATTCTAACAAAACAAGGTAAACTCAGAAAAGATGTTACTTCTGAACAAGATGTCCATAAACAGGGAAATGGGGTAGGTCATTTCGAACTGAAATATGAAGAAATGTCTTCATCCAGAGTGTGGTGATCCTGTGGAACTTTCTGCCACTGAAAATGGTTGAGGTCAAAAATTAAATGTTTTCAAGGAGTTATGTACTGTTCTTAGAGCTAAAGGGATTGAAGGGTTTGGGGAGAAAGCAGGGAACAGGGTACTAAGTTGGATGAAAACCCATAATCATATTGAATGGTGGTGCAGGCTTAAAGGGCCAAATGGCCTACTCCTGTTCTAATTCTTTATGTTTCATAAAAATCCCAGCAACCCTGTGAACAGAACCTCTAAACTGTTTTCCTGGTGTTTCTCTCGATTCACGACACCCGCTTGCCCTACCCTTTCAGGTTTTGGTCCATACTTTCTGTCGGTCAGGTCTGAAAGAACAGGTGGACTCAGCATTCTCATAATGTATTTGCTTCTCTTTACCTTTGAAGACACACTGGAGGTGAAAGTTCTATCCAGCTGCTCTCCCATTAGACAGAGACAGACATGATGAGGATCGATCAGCAAGGTCGAGAAGATGAGCCAGTGTGGGAATTGAACCCATGCTGCAGGCATCATTCAGCATCGCAAACTAACCATCTAGCCAACTATTTTATATACTGCACATGGATACATTTGTACCAGGATATCACAATTAAATTCTGCAGGGTGACATGAAAACCAGCAGGAAGTTGTAAATTATTTCTTTGAAGTGCGAAAAAGACTTACATAAACTCTGAATGAATATCTAAAATAATTGTCAGAAAATCTAGGCAATACTGGCAAGGTGTAACCCTGTATAGATGATGAAGGGTTTTCTCTTTGAGCTGCAGCAGTTGTGTTATGTGTTAATAGTGTTTGCACAATGAGATAAGATTGAGAATGTTTAAAAACAGTGACTCATCTTTAAGTCACGAAAGTGTCTGACTTGGAGCAAATCTTAGTGAAGATGGTGCCAAGTCAGGGTAAGTTGATCACTCATACGAGACTACAAATAAAAATCACAAAGCCGAAAAGAGACAAAAAATGGAAGTGAAATTCAGAGATGCACACTCATGTACAGAACAACAAGCGTACATCGGGAGAGAAACATACAAACAGGTTAGTAGAAGATCAGGGAAACTACACAAGGTAATGAACAGCTCTGCCAGAATCACCTATATTACAAGAATAATTTACAATGGAAATGGACAAAGTGTCTCTGACAGATACACAGAGGCCTTAACTAATATTCACACAAGTACAAGTTGATAGAAACAAATAAGCAGGTTAACAGAAATCGGCAGAGAGCAGGTGCAAGATTAATAGACACAAACAGGGATACATAGAAACAGAACAGGAATTATGTACACACGTACAGTGTGAGCTAAATAAATATCACTTACATTTACTGTGGTTCCTGTGATAAAATGCAGCCCATTATTCGACTTGATTTCAATTCCCTGAACAATGTAAAGGGACAGTCCTTAATCCAGGAATAGGTAAGGAAAAACAGAAAATGACTAATAGCTTGAGAACTGCGTTCGCCATAACTGGAGACATGAACTTGCACTAGTCGCATGCAATGTACTAAAATACTTCTGACATTTAATATCTTGGCCATCTATAATATTCCCAGATCAATGTACACGTCAGCACTAGACACAGCTGTTACAACCCTCAATCAAACAAGTTGCAGAACAACCCACAGTTTGATTTAGAAATTAATATTAGATTTTCATTTACAGGTCTGAGATAGTTTGAGTGGAGTGTCCTGATTTCATGATGTATGTCTCATAAATTCAGCTACTATAAATTAGATTATTCACAACCTAGAGACACAGTCATTTAGCACACAAACAGACCCTTTTGTCCAACTCGTCCAGGCTGACCAAATTTCACAAACTGAACTAGCCACATTTCCTGCATTTGGCACACATCTTTCTAACATCAGGGTGAATATCTGAAATTTTAAAGATGTGCAGCCTGAAGATGTAAATTTTGGATAGGAAACCTTTTGAAACGGGATCATATCCAACATTCCTGTAATTTGTTCCTGCCTCCATTTGGATTTCCAACATCTATGCGTGGCAGTCTTCTAGAACTGCAAGTTGTTATGAAGTTGAAGGCAGTTGGATTTAGAGTTGAATTTGGATTTGGATAGATTTGGACAGGTTTAGACAGATCCAGTATGAGATTTGAACAGATTTGGAGTATGAAAGATCCCAGGAGATTTAAACACTTGTCGATTAATGTCCTAGATCTTTAAATAAAAACGTAGGTGAAAAAATGTGTTTAATTTTGGTTACTTATGGTTAGTTAAATTAAAAATGAGGGAAATGGCTGTTAACATTGAAGAGGTTCTGGGGTTTGAAGATGCTTGCCAAATTTGCCAAGAGAGTTTAGAAAGACAAAAGAAGATCATACTTTTAGAATTAGCACATAGATTAGAATTGCATTTAACCAGGGATAAAAGGAAAGCTGAAAATATAATGTTGTTGGTCAGGCACTTAGGTGTATCAGAGAAACAGACAAATGCAGTAGAATTGGAAAAACCTAAATTAGAATTGAGGCAAATGGAATTACAAAATAAAGAAAGGGAAAGAAGAGCCATGTTAGAGGAAAGTGAAAGGGAGAGAAAGTTCTTAGCTGAACAAAAAGAAAAGGAGTGAGAGGAGAAAGAGAGAGAGGAAAAAGAAAGGAAAGCAAGTTCTTAGCTGAAGAGAGAGAGAAGAAAGAGAAAGTGAATTGGAAAGAGAATTTGAACTTCAGAAGTTATGAATTAGTCAGGAAAGTCAAGTTAGCAGATGAAGAGAGAAAGTAGTGATGTATACAAGTATGTTAAATCATTGCCACATTTTGATGAGAAAGATGTCAAAGCTTTCTTTATTTCATTTGAAAAACTGGCTAGGCAGATGGAGTGACCAGAGAATTTGTGGGAAATGCTAGTTCAGGCTAACCTGATAGGCGGGGCTAGTGAAGTATTTGCAGAGCTGTCAAATGAGGGGGGTCAAGAGATTATGCAGGTATCAAAAAGGTGACTTTGGGTACTTATGAATTGTATAGACAGCGAATTGTATAAAAAGCGTATAGACAACGGTTCAGAAACATAAAGAAGGAATCAGATCAGACTTATGTTGAGTTTGAAAGAATTAAACACAGTCATTTTGATAGATGGGCATGGGCCTTAAAAATAGATAAGACCTATGAGGCTGTAAAAGAGATTATTCTGCTGGAAGAGTTTAAAAACTCACTTCCAGGGATGATAAGAATTCAATTGGATGAACAGAAAGTTCAAGAAGTGGGAAGAGCAGCAGAGATGGTAGATGAGTATGCACTGGTGCAAAATCTAGCTTCCAGCAGGAATTTCGTCCTATAAGAGATAGAAATTGGGAGAAGGAGAGATCCTTCATTATAAAACAAGGAGTAGATCACACTGGTAATAGTTTACCACAGGTGAAAAAGAAAACCCAAGAGGGTGGAAAGGAGACAAAAGGCCTCAGGTATTTTTATGGTAATGCAGCGCGACACATAAAAATACAGTGTTGATGGTTTAAGAAGGGCACTGAGGGGATTCAAGATGGCAGCGATCCAGTAGGTCCAAGTCTGCTAAGCTCTGCCCAGGACCCAACCAAAATGGGTCACCTACCTTTGAAAATTGAGGTCATTAGTAGAAAATCCAGTTGCTGGGCCTTCCTAAGCAGGAGGAAGAAGGCCAGCGTGTTAAGTCTCTGGAGCAATGGCTCCCACAACTGCTGAAGCTGGAGTCTGAGGTAAGACTGGGTGCAGGTTGAGCGGGCCCACCAGGTTGCAGTGCGCAGGCCTGGTTCGAACCAGTGACCCTGCCTGGTCCTAGTCTGACTCCGGCACTACAGAGACAAACAAATGTTGCTGGAGGCCTCCAGAACACTTGGGAAGGATACCCAGTCTATGATGTACAAGGGATCAAGAATAATGCTCTTTCAGGACTTCTCCCCATCATGACTCGCAAGAGGAAGGTGTTTGATGAGGTCAAGAAGCATCTGAGGGATTTGAATATTCAGTGCTCCAGGAGATATCCGACAACACTGTGCTTCAGCCACAGAGGGTCTGTGTTTACCTTTAGATCACCGGAAAAGGCAAAAGAATTTTTGGATGCTCTAACATAGATTGATTGGCCTGAATTATATGGATAATTATTCTATTTTACCTCTCTTTCCTCCACTTCCCCTTCTTTCTTTCTTTTTTTTCCGATTTTTATTTGTTATCTGCTTGGTTCACCTGGTTGTTGGGGGGTGATTTTGATTTTTCCTTTAATATATGTCGGGATTATAATTTTATATATTTTACCTCCTGTTGCTACTTTGCCAAGAATGCCTAGGGTGGTAGTATGGAAGGGGTGGGTCGGGTACCCACCTTTAACTTCCTTGTATTAAGACATTGGTATTTGTTTATTTTGCTTTGTGATGTCTGGGTGAGGGCATGGCTCCAACTGGAAGGAGTCATGGTGGGATTATTGGATGGTAGGAGTGCCCCCTGTGGACAAGGGGGAACGGCTCCTTTTAGTTATGTTTATGTTGTTATTTCCTCAGAATAGTTTTTAGTAGTTCTGATTTATTAGTTTTAAAGGTTGTATTTTAAATTTATGTGAATTGTTTACAGTCTTTACTCAATGCTCTATGAGTGGGGTTCTTCCTCCTGGGGGGGTCTCGGACTTTCCTGGATAATCATGGCTAGTTATTCCTCCTCTAGCTTATCTCTCCACGCTTCAGGCTCACTGCCTTTATTCCTGATGAAGGGCTTTTGCCCAAAACATCGATTTCGCTGCTCATTGGATGCTGCCTGAACTGCTGTGCTCTTCCAGCACCACTAATCCAGTATTTGCTTTCCAGCATCTGCAGTCATTGTTTTTACCATGGCTAGTTATTTGTCTAAACGGTGCACCTGGAATGTTAAAGGGAGTCACTCACTAATTAAAAGGAAAAAGATACTGTCAAGTCTTAAAGAAGAGAAGGTCGATGTAGCCCTATTACAGGAAACACACCTCACTGACAAGGACCATTTGAAGCTGCAACAGGGAGGATTTGGCCAGCTGTTCTTTTCATCTTTTAACTCGAAAAGTAGAGGAGTGGCCACTCTCACCCGGAAGAATCTCCCATTTCAAGTGTTAAGCCAAATAAAGAATGAGTCCGGGTGGTTTATAATACTTAAAGCTCTAATATATGGAGAGGAATACAGGATCCTGAATGTACATTGCCCTCCAGCACATCCTTTTAAATTCATAACATATGCGCTCTCCAGATTGATGGCTCTTGGGGCGCATCACACAATTATATGGGGAGATTTCAACCGTATCACTGACCCCGAGGTGGACAGGATCCCTAGGGGCTCTGTAGGTATATTTATGCAATCTAGGCAGTTGGTGGACTTAAATAGGGAGTGAGGACTGGTAGATGTGTGGAGGATAGTGGTTTTCCCTTTTATTCTAACCCACATAAGTGCCATATCAGAATTCATATGTTTTTTGTCCTGTCCTGCAAAATAAGGAATATAGTAGTTTCTGACCAAGCGGCAGTGTATATGGAGATCAAGTCTGGTGGTGATGAGATGTACTCCCGGCACTGGCGTATGGACCCTTTTCTACTGAAAGATAAAAAGTTTATGGAATACCTTTTGCAGGAAATTAAAGCTTTCTAGGATATTAACTTAGGTATGAACAGCAACCCATTGGTGGTGTGGAAGACTGCCAAGACCAATGCGCGAGGCTTGATTATCTTGTATTCTGTGACACAGAAATGACAGAGGGGAGAACAACAACGTCTGCTCAAGGCTCACTTGAAGGCAGCTGAGTCCGTGTATGTTAATAGGCTGTCGATAACCAAATTACAGCAGATTACAGTCCTCAGAGCTACTTTGAAGGCTGCACTTACTCAAACAGCAAAGAGGGAGATATTATTTGCGAAGCAGAGACTATTTGAGTTGGACGATAAGCCGGGCAGGTATCTAGCGTACCTTGCCAGAAAGAAGCAGGCTCCCCAACATCTATTAGAGAGAGTGCTGGCACTTTGACTTGTGATCCTAAAAAGATCAATGCAGCATTTAGAAAGTTCTATTTTGAGCTGTATCAGTCGGAGGGCTGTGAGGATAGAATGAGCAAGATGGAGTCCTTTTTTAAGAACTTGGACCTCTTGGGTGTAACATCGGAGCAGGTGTCCTTTTTGAGAGTCCCTTTGACAACTCAGGAAGTGCAGGAGGCAGTGAGGCTGCTCCAGAGCGGTAAAGCGCCCGGGCCAGATGGATTCCAAACGGAGGTTTATAAGGAGTTTACAGATGAACTGGCCGGACCACTTATAGACGTGTACAGCTACTTATTCAGTCAGGGTAGTCTCCCGCCCTCTTTGAGGGGAGCAAATATCTGTCTCATTCTCAGAAAAGGGAATGCCTCAGAAGACTGTACTTCATACAGTCCTATATCCTTACTGAATGTGGACTTTAAAATCCTGTCAAAAATGCTGGCATTAAGACTGGAGAGGGTATTGCTATTTATCATAAAAGAGGACAAGACAGGGTTTACTAAGGGTCGCAGGTCCACTAATAATATCAGAAGAGTACTAAACATTGTGCAAATATGCCAGCAAAAAGCGATACTGGGCTTGGTAATTTCCCTAGACGCAGAGAAAGCATTCGATCGGGTGGAATAGCCGTACCTCTTTTATATCATGGAACGGTTTGGCCTTGGAGAGGTTTTTACCAAATGGGTGGCAGTACTATACAGTGACCCAAAAGCAGTGGTGCTTACTAATGGCATAAGATCAAATAGTTTTAGCGTTAGCAGAGGTTGTCATCAAGAGTGCCCTCTTTTGCCATGATTATTCACAGTAGTGATTGAACCACTGGCGGAAGCCATTCGGACAGATCTCAGTATAATGGCCCCGGAGGTAGAATCAGGCATAAAATTACTCTTTATGCGGACGATGTCCTTCTTTTCTTAACTGATCCAGTGACATCTGTGCCCCGCTTAATACAAGTGGTTAATTTATTTTATGTGTTTTCAGGGTACAAAATTAATTTCATGAAATCAGAAGCCATGCCGGTGGGAGGTCTTACCAAAATATCCAACTTTGGAGGTGGAACCTGCTTCCCCTTTCAGTGGTCACAGGGAGGTTTTCAGCACTTAGGCACTTTTATTATCCCGGCTTTTGATCAGTTATATAAAGCTAACTATGTGCAGTTGTTTGAGAAAATAAGACAGGTCCTTTGGCGCTGGGAAGATCTTCCGATATCCTGATTAGGAAGAATATGTCAAGATGAATGTTCTCCCTCGAATATTATACCCCATGAGAATGCTCCCTTTGATATTGCCGAGGCAAGTGCTGTGTGGGAGGTTTTTTTTGTGTTTTTTTCCAGACTTTAGGAAGTACCAGCTGAGCTCCTTGCTATCATATGTGGCTGATTGGGCCTCTTGATATTTACATATCAAGGCTTCACAGGCAAAATGCCCCCTCATCAACCTGCTATTTATGGGACAAGGTGAGAACTGTCATGGATCATTGTAAAAGCCCAAATGTCCTAAACACAGTCAAAGCTTGGAGGATGATGCGACAGGGTGAGGGTACTCGACAAAAAAACCTCCCCCTTCACTCCGATAGTGGGAATATTGGGATTTCAGCCAGGCTTGATAGACGCTGGTTTTAAACTTTGGGAGTCCAGAGGAATCTCCTGCTTGGGAGATCTATTTGATGGGGAGGTCGTGATGTCGTTTGAACAGTTGTGTCAGAAGTTCAGGTTACCTAGCAAGGACCTCTTTTAAGTATGAGAGATCATACAAAAAAAGACCGCAATGATGATTAATCTTTATAAATCAGAAATGGAGAGGAGAGTGCTCCAGTCAGTGGGCGCCCCCTCGCTCAGTACTCTCTATCACTTGCTAGGTAATAATATATCAAAGGACATGGAATGACTATATTAAACTTGGACTCAAGAATTAGGGGTGGAAGTCTCCTCAGAGACGTGGGAGGATAACTGAGAAAATGCTAGGAAGATCTCTATTTGTAATAGGACTCAGGCTATTCAATTGAAGGTACTTCATAGGGGCCCCACGTGGCACCAGAATGGCTTGCAAAGTTTAAGATAGGAGCATCTCCAATATGCCCTAAGTACAAAATAGAAGTCGATACTCTCACTCATTATTTGTGGACATGACATAACATCCATAGGTACTGGGACAATGTAGCAAACGCTTTTGGCAAAGGTCTTGGGAACTGAGATTGGGTTGGATCTGGTGTCTCTCCTTTTGGGTTTTCCAAATCTTCCCTCTCTAGAGGTACATAGGAAGAAATTGTTTACTATCCTCTCTTTTTGTGCGAGGAAAAACATTTTAGTGAGCTGGGTATCGGAAGGTTCCCCAGGACTCTCGAACTGGCATAGGATAGTTATGGAACACATTCCTCTGGACTTCATTAAGAATATGGTGCACCAAAAAACGCAATTGTTTTATAGAACATGGCAGCCCTTCTTGAGTTATATCGATGTAGATGTATCGGCCATATTATCTAGGGCCTTTGTTTAGCCATGAGGATGCTGTCTGTTGGTTCGGGGGCCCCTGGGAGGAAGAATCCCCTATAAATACGGGTCTACTCAATATTGCCCCCATTGATGGGGAGCTGCGATGAGACTGAGTTGAGTGTTATAACTTTATTGAATGTAAATTAAGCTATCTTGTGTAATCCTATTTTCAATATTTATTTATTTATTGTTTTTTGTTAGTTATTTACCGTACTTTTTTTTACATATAGAGATTTCTTTTCTTATATCCTCTTTTGTGTTTTGGTAGTTTATAGATTAGTAGTTTGTTTTCTTTATGTATATTGTTGTTGCTATTATATTGTAAAGCGGTTACCCTAGTTTGTATTAGCTCTGTAGTTTTGTAAAAAAATCCTAAAATTTTTTTTTCTAAAAGAAAAGAAGAGCACTGGGAAGAAATGTTTTCACTGCTGAAGGTGGGACACACAAAATCACAGTGCTGATGTTGAAGAAAGACACTGTGGGAAAAGATGTAGTGAAAGAGACTAAGCTAGTGGAATTAATGAAAGTAGTAAAAGAAACCCCAAGAAAAGTTGAGGAGCTTCAGGGGGACTGCATGGTCCAGGCAGGGGCTGGCTACTGAGTTAGTGCCTGATCTGTATAAAGACTTCACCTCTGTGGGTAAAGCTTATTCAGGAAGAACAGGGGGAGAAGGGAAAGAAGGTACAATTTTGAGAGATACAGGAGCTAATCAGTCTCTAATAATAAGAGATGATCATATTTGCACTCTTTCTGACATGTTACCTGAGAGAGTGATAATTTGTGGAATAGATGGACGGAAATCTAGCGTTCCCCTGTGTAAGATCAAGTTGGAGAGTAAAATCAAGACTGAGGAAGTAATAGTGGGAGTGATTGACATTGTCAGTTCCAGGAATACGGTTTGTTCTTGGGAACGATTTGGCAGAATCCATGTTGGGAGTGATACCCCTTGTGGAGAAGCCAAAGGAAGACCAGGGAACTGAGAAGTTAAAAGAAAAATACCCTGGAATTTTCCCAGACTATGTAGTAACAACATCCCACTGTTATAAGTCACTGCAAGAAACAAAAATTAAAGAGAAAGATGAAGGAGTTGAGGTTCAGTTGCGGACACCCTGTTTGATCTAATGGTGCAGGAAAAAACTGAACAGGTGGAGGGTCAGACAGAAATCTTTAGTCCTAAAAGGCTAATGAACAAGACATTAAAGGATATACACACACACTCAGAAAAGGAATCAGAATGTATTCCTGAGGATTATTACCTTAAATATAGAAACATAAGACAAAAATGGAGGCCATGGCGGATTAATGCAGAAGGGAAATTGGTGGAAATGCACCAGATTGTTTTGCCATTTAGTATACAGACAGGAAGTATAAAGGGTAGCACATGAATTATCAGTAGGGGGTCATCTGGGTGTGAGGAAGACTCAGGCTAAGGTATAAAATCACTTGTATTGGCTTGGACTGCATAAGGATGTGGTTACATTTTGCTGTACATGTCATACATGCCAAATGGTATGTAAGCCACAGGCAGTAATAAAACAATCCCCCTTCTTGCCAATTCCCGCATTCGAAGAACTTCTCATGTGGGTTATGATTGATTGTGTAGGTCCCCTCCCGAATGCTAAAAGTGGGAAATAGTACTTGCTAACCTGAACAGATGTGTCTACCAGATTTCCAGAAGCAATTCTGTTAAGGAGTATAAAGATAAAAGTGGTGCTGGAGGAGTTGGTAGCTTTCTTTACCCAGTATGGGCTACCCAGAGACCAAGGGTTTGATTTTACTGCTAGGCTGTTTGAGGAAGTCATGGATAGCTCAGGTATATAGCACTTTAAACCATCCTGAATCCCAGGGAGCTTTGGAAAGGTGGCATCAGACCCTGAAGACCATGTTATGGGCATACTGTCAGAATTACCCGAACAATTGGAATAAAGATATCCCATTCATATTGTTTACCATTAGAGATGCCCCAAATGAATCTACTCAGCTAATTCCCTTTGAGTTAATATTCGGACATGAAGTGAGAGGGCCTTTGAAATTAATTAAAGAAAAATTGGTAGGACTGAAGTCGAGATCTCACAAGTGGATTATGTATCTAAGGTGAGGAAGAGGTTAAATCAGATAGGTGAGTTAGCTAAACAGCACCTGAAGAGGGCACAGCATAGAAAGAAGCAGGTGGCAAATAAAAACTCTAAAATTCATACATTTTCCCATGGGGACGATGGTTTAGTATTGTTACCAGTGGTAGGATATCCCTTCTAAGCCAGGTTTAACAGTCCCTATCAAATTGAAAAGTTGTTGAGTCAGGCAAACTATCTGGTAAAGATGCCAGATAGAAAGAAACTGTATCGGGTATGTCATGTGAATAGGTTGAAACCTTACTATAATAGAGTCAGGGAACTGGAGAAATAGTTGTTAGTTACTGCAGAGTGAGGAATCAAATCCAGGTGCCATGGAGTTTGATGTGCCACAAAATACTTTAAAGGATGAGGAGGTCCTTGAGGAGTGAAATTGGTTAATGAGCTATCTATCTCAGGAGCAAAGAACCAAGTTAAAAGGTTTGTTGCAGCAGAATGAGGACATATGCAGGAATAAAATGGGGAGGATTAATACTATTGTGCATGAGGTGAATCTAGGGAATGCTGTTCCAATAAAACACCACCCCTACAGGCTTAATCATCTCAAAGCCACATAAGTCCAGAAGGAAGTGGATGCGATGCTCGGCGAAGATATCATCGAACCGAGTGAGTGGAGTTTGCCAAACATGTTAGTTCCCAAACCTGACGGGACTCTATGATTTTGTGTGGACTATTAGAAGGTAAACGCTGTAACAAAATTGGACTCCTATCCAATACCAAGATTGGAAGACTGCATGAAGAAAGTGGACTTACTGTGTGATTATTGGCAGGTATCTTTATTAGAGAAAGCAAAAGAAGTTTCTGTGTTTGTAACCTCAAATGGGCTATATCAATTCAAAGTGATGCCCTTTGGAATGAAGAATGCACAAGCCTCATTCTAAAGACTCAGGGTCAGAGTTGTGGCTGGTTTAACAAACTGTGGAGTTTAACTGGATGATGTAGTGATCCTTAGTGTGTCATGGAAAGATCACATTGTACAGTTGGCAGAGCTTTTTAACGAATACAAGCAGAACGCTGGTTAGGCCACTTTTGGAATATTTCATGCAATTCTGGTCTTCTTCCTATTGGATGTTGTGAAACTTGAAAGGGTTCAGGAAAGATCTAGAAGGATGTTGCCTGGGTTGGAGGATTTGAGCTATAGCGAGAGGCTGACTAGGCTGGGACTGTTTTCCCTGGAGCGACAGAGGCTGAGAGGGGACTTTATAGAAGTTTATAAAATTATGAGGGGCATGGATAGGGCAAATAGACAAAATCATTTCCCTGGGGTGGGGGAGTCTGGAAGTAGAGGGTATAGGTTTAGAGTGAGAGGGGAAAGATATAAAAGGGACCTTAAGGGGCAACTTTTTCACGCAAGGGGTGGTGCATGTGCAGAATTAGCTGCCTGAGGATGTGGTGGAAGCTGGTACAATTGCATTATTTAAAAGGCATCTAGATGGGTATATGAATAGAAAATGTTTAGAGAGATATGGGCCAGGAGCTGGCAAATGGGACTAGATGTTGTTAGGATATCTGGTTGGCATGGGCGAGTGGGACCGAAGGGTCTGTGTCTGTGCTATACATCTGTATGACTCAAAGCAAAACTGGTAATAAAATTAAAGGAAACAGAATTTGAGAAGGCAGAGGTGACATTCTTGGGACATAACATCAGTCAAGGAATGCGAAGATGAAGACCGTCAAGGAATTTCCATAACCATCCTTGAAGAAAGAGGTGCTTTGATTCTTGTGACTGAGCAAAATCTACAGAAATTTGTTGCAAACCTCGGCAGAGTGGTGACATTGCCAACAGATTTACTAAAGAGGAACACAAAATTTTGGTGGATGCATTTGAGAATTTAAAAGCAGTATTAGCCACTGTACCAGTTTTACCTACCCGAAATTTTTTGAAACCCTTCAAAGTTGCAATCGATCAAAGTTTGTGGGAAGATTTGTAGCTCGGGTGCTTGTTGTTGTGGTTCTGTTTGCCGAGCTGGGAATTTGTGTTGCAAACGTTTCGTCCCCTGTCTAGGTGACATCCTCAGTGCTTGGGAGCCTCCTGTGAAGCGCTTCTGTGATCTTTCCTCTGGCATTTATAGTGGCCTGTCTCTGCCGCTTCCAGTTGTCAGTTCCAGCTGTCCGCTGTAGTGGCCGGTATATTGGGTCCAGGTCGATGTGTTTGTTGATAGAATCTGTGGATGAGTGCCATGCCTCTAGGAATTCCCTGTCTGTTCTCTGTTTGGCTTGCCCTATAATAGTAGTGTTGTCCCACATGCAGATGACAAGCAACATGAATTCGAATGAGACAACACTACCATTATAGGGCAAGCCAAACAGAGAACAGCCAGGGAATTCCTCGAGGCATGGCACTGATCCACAGATTCTATCAACAAACACATTGACCTGGACCCAATATACCGGCCACTACAGCGGACAGCTGGAACTGACAACCGGAAGTGGCAGAGACAGGCCACTATAAATGCCGGAGGAAACATCAGAAGCGCTTCACAGGAGGCTCCCAAGCACTGAGGATGTCACCTAGACAGGGGACGAAACGTTTGCAACACAAATTCCCAGCTCGGTGAACAGTTGCAATCGATGCTAGTGATATAGGAGTTGGAGTTGTACAGCTACAGTAAGTTGATGATGGAATTAAATGGCCAATTGGCTGCTTTTCAAAGAAACTCAACACTCACCAGAGAAAATACTCTGCCATTGAAAAAGAATTATTGAGTTTGGTACTGGCCTTACAACACTTTAATGTTTTTTGACAAACAATGTTTCGAAGATGGTTGTGTACATGGATCACAATCCTCTTACATTCTTGGAAAGATTTAAAGCCAAAACATGAGACTATTTTGTTGGAGTCTTATGTTACAGACTTTTAATTTACAAATCGTACATATTGCGGGTCGTAAAAATGTGATAGCAGATGCATTATCGTGGATTTAAAGAAAGTGTAGATGAGATTGGACAGATTCCAATGTTATATATGTGTGCAGAAATTAATGTGAAAAGTATAACTTGATTAATGCCCTTTGTATTTCACCATAATGGGATTAAGAATTAGAAAAAAAAAGAAGCCAAGTTTTCATTACGATGATTCATTTTTTCCTTAAGGGGGGAGGTGTTATGAAGTTGAAGGCATGTACTGTATTGTTAAAGAGAGAGTGAATGCTGTTCTGAACTAAGAAATTACAAGCACCTGTGTATATCACTAGATGGTAGTCCCAAAGTGTACTGGAAAATTGAAAATGTATGACATTTGGCTGTGAAATGGATACCTGAGTTTTGGTTACTGTTTTGACCATAATTTGAATTTAACCAGTTGAAATTATGCCCCAGGATACTAAAACCCAATAGAGTTCAAATTTATTGTTTTGCAAACACCGAACCAATGAAGCGATTTGATGTTGGGGATTTAAAAATGTGGACATTTTGAAAATTGGAGCGACAACTGCCATCAAGGCAGAAACACCTGGAGATCTAACATTTTGCTTTCCAAGAAATTAGGAAACACTCACTATCAAAGGTACCTTTTCATATGAAACATAATCTCAGTAAAAAGAAAGACAATGACCCAACTGAGATCTTCAGCTGGAAGACAACAGACACAGAAGATGACAGTAGCTGTGTGGTTTTGAAATTAAGTTGATGTAATTTTAATAAGTGTCTTCTTGGAACAGCCTGTTGTTAAGAGAAAGGGGGCTAAGAGTTGTGAATAGTTGTTGTTTAATGTTCACTTTTAGAGTTAAAAAAATTGAGGTTATTTTCTTTAAATAGTGGAATTTGGGAGTTCTCTGTCATTCATATTTCAACAGATTACAAGACGAAGTGATCTTTTCTGGGTGAACACACCAACATGCCAGTTGTGGTGCGTAAAACCTCCAAGAGGAAATATTGATTACATCACTATTTACTTAAAATCAATAATTGACAAATCAACTGATGAACCAAGAGTCAAAGATCAGGTAACCACCAGGGTTGAAAGGAAGGGAAGGGACGAGGACAGAAATCAGTAAGTAGTGTTTGTTTGATACCCAGCTTGGGTTGTAGAGGCCTGGAGACTGTAGGCAGACGGAGGGGAGTCAGGAATTCTTGAGTTATGAGCTCCTGGCAATGCAATGACAGAGCCACGTCAATATTGAGAAAACAAAGAAAAGGGAAAGTACAGATATGCACACAATTAGAACATTCAGATGTACATATAGGAACATGGGAAAGAGACAGAGGGGGAGATACACATGTATAAATAAAGGCTAATTATGGTTCAGAAAAACAAAATAAAACACGTCATTCAATCATGGATTGAAAGCTAAAATTGCCACAATGTAACTGCCAGAAACCACTCTCCAATGTATCCACAAGTGTTTGTAGAGCTTTCTCCAAACATTCAACAGTTTGATTACATTTCAACCAACTTGAGAAATTATGGTAGAAAAGTCTACTGAATTGGGTGTGCTCATAGAAGAGCTAGTGGCAGAATGTTGCTAGTCTTTTGGAGGAATGAGAGAAAATTCCTCAACTCTAAATGCATGTACTTTGTTCACGCAAAAACAATACATAAACACACATTTGTAACACTATGTGCTCTAGTGAAGGAAAATACAATTACATGTGTGCCTCAGTGAATCAGATTTAATATTATATAAATAGGCCTACAAGAAACCACTTCTTTCGCTGAAACCTCTGCTCAAGGGCTGACTCAGAATTGGCTTGGATCACATAAACAAGGCACGGAATTATTCTGGCTGATAGTACAGTTTATTGAAGTAGCAGTACTCGGGGCTATAACTTTTGTTTTAAAATTCACTTTGTTGAGTTAAAGGACTTCATGGAAAGCCAGAAAAAAACAACAAAGCAAGGACTATTTTTTGGAGCAGAGGCTGGCTTTGAAGTAACTGGAGTAGAATATAATTTAACACTTACTTGAACCAGAGCAGAATGACAAGGTCATGGTTAATGTCTTAAATAGAAGAATCTTTCCCTAGCAATGCAGCACTCCAATACTACTGCAGTCGAGAGTCAGCCTAGGGCATATGCTCAAATTCTCAACTGGTGCTGAATCTATGCCTTTACTTCAAAGGGAATGCACCACTAAGAGCCAAGCTGGGTGATAACACTCAACGTGTTTAAATAACACACAAACTGCATTTTTAACACATATACATTTGTGAGGATTGGAATGCAAACATGTGAGAAATGTTGTCAGACATTCAAAAGATGTTCTGAACACTCTAGGTTAAGGAGCTAAAAACTAAGTCCACAGCTATTAATCTCTCCAAAACCCCCACGACACCGTGGTGTACTCACCAGACTCTGCCCTGGTGAGGTGGTGAGTAGATGGATAGTTTCCAGGCAAGCACATTGGTTCACCAACACCTCGGGGCTACCCATCACCATGTTTTCACAGAAACTGGAGAGTTCCCTGCACTGAGAGACAGATATCATTGAGTCCAAACATAACTAACCACACATCCTTATTCCCTGCATCATGTACAACATGGAATTTTGCAACATTACAGTGTTTTAAAAGGCACAACATCATAGTTAGTTTCCAACATTAAATTGTGTGACATACACTCAGGCCAAAGTGGTGGATTCTTGCAACCTGTGTTTTTGGGAAGGTGACAGGCAAAAGCAAATATTTCCCCAGAGGCAAGACTCCCAATTACTTTTGCATACCTAGCAAGGACCAAATTTGAGTGGGACGGGATATTAGTTAGTACCTCCCCCAGGTCCAGCCCTGTATGTACTGGAGGGAAATCTTGCTAAGTTGCAAAGTTATCTGTTCAATGGGACAAATTCCATTGCTCCATAAAAATGATCTATCTTATGAAATAAAGGTACAGATTGTGATCATTTGCAGCTTAATGTCAGAGTGAATAGCTAGTTTTGGGCGATATTAATTACTAGGCACTAGCAAGATTTTTCTTTCCATTGGTTTCAGGTAGTTTCTAGAAAGCTTACTAAAATATAGTTTCATACTGCAAAGGAATTTAAAAAGAATACTTGCATAAAGTCACAAATATTAGCATATTACTCCGATAAAAGATCTAAATGATAAATGAGATTGTTTTTCCCTTAGCCAATTGTTGGAATCTAGAACATTTTATCTGAAAAGGTGATATAAATTGGTACCTTAAATAAATGTTATATGGAAATATTTGAAGATGCAGAACGTATAGGCTTATGGATGAAAAGAGATGTGGGACCAACTGCAACTGTGTTTCCTAGTCAGAAGTCACATGACACCAGGTTATAGTTTATTTACTTGAAATCACAAGTTTTTGCTTCACCTGACAAAAGAGTAGTGCTTCAAAAGTTTGTGATTTCAAATAAATCTGTTGGACTATAACTTGGTGTCATGTGACTTCTATCTTTGTCCATTCCAATCCAACACTGGCACTTCCAGATCGTGTTTTTCGAAAAAGCCAGCAGAGAGATGTTGGGTTGAATGGCCAACTTCTGTGCAAGTTTATATGATTCTATGATAACTATTATAATCAGAGGTTAAAAAACACAAGGAACTGCATATTATAAAATCAGAAAATGGTGGAAGTAAACTTACTTTCTGAAATAAAAATGTCAGGTAGTATTCCAGGTGTACAGCTGGTTGGAGCTGCTTACAATGTATGAGATATGAAAATTACCCACTTTGCTGAATTTCCTGAATGTAACTCATTTACAGTTACAAAGCTGTTTGACCATAAATTGTTCAGTTCTGTTTTGATTAAAGTGTCATCCATCCTCTACAACCTTTGGATTATAATCAGTTCCAAAAAAGGGTTATTGACTTGAAATGTTTATTCCTTTGTTTATACATATTGCCAAACCTGCTGAGTGTAAATTTATGTAAATTGTTTAATTGTATGCAGTTGGCGAATATAATTTGGTATTCCACTTGAACCCCTACAGCGGATCTTGTGGTGCAGTGTTAGTGTTGCTGCCTCTGAGCAAGGACCCCCAGGTTCAAATCTCTCCTGCTCCAAGATGTGTAATAACATCTCTGTACGAACAGATAGATTGACTCCAGCCTTATCTTTCACCATCTGGCTTTCTTTTACATAACACCGGATCTGCTTTTTGGTAATAAGTATTAACATGTACCAGAAACAACTATCTCTCCTAAATTCTTGTATCAGCAATCAATTGCTTCAAAGTCAAAATCTCTTAAAAATTTATGTATAAGCAAAAATGTGATAATGCTCAATATTGAACATGATTATGTCAAATTCAGTAGTTAGATCCCTGGCATTTAGATAACATTATTCACAAACTCAAGACTTCCTTTGCGAAATGTTTCAGACAAAAGGTGCAATTTTGAAGAAGTGTTGCTGAGAAAACATATTTTGTTAAAGGCGCTCATCTTACATTCATCACAATTTGAAAGCAATATCAATATGAATGTGATTGCACTGAAGATTCACCAGGATGTTACATGGAATAGAGCATTTCAGCAAAGAAGAGAGACTGAATAAGATCGGGTTTCCTGTGGAGCAGAGAAGGGTGAGGAACAACATGAGAGGGGCAAATAAGATTATGAGAGGCATGGACAAGGTGAATAGAAAACAACTGTTCTGCTTAGTTGAAAGGTCAACAATAAGGAGGCATCACTTTAAAGTGAAAGGAAGGCAGTTTAGGGGAAATATAAGGAAAAGCTTTTTCACGCAGAAGATGGTAGGTGTTTGAAATACACTGCCTGGGATGGTAGTTGAGGCAGAAAACCTCACAACTTTTACAAAATATTTGGATGGGCACTTGAAGTGTTATAACATTCAAGACCATGGGCCTAGTTTGAGAGAGTGGGACAAGTGTAAATAGTATGTTTATCATGCCACAGATATGATGAGCCAAAGGGTCTCTTTTTTACTGTATGATTCTATGAATGTAAATGGAAAATGACATTTATTCCAAATGAAAGAAAAGTACTGACTGGCTGGCTAGTGGATTCTAATTGATAAAGGAAAACTGCATGACTTAAAATTTAAATAAAGCTTGACAATTAACTGTCAGTCATCATTAACTGGCGTATTCTCCATTGCAAAAGCTCTACTGATCAGAATCAATTTGCAGATCAATCAGCACTCTCCTGTCACATAGTATAAATGTTAGTTTACCTTTATATTGGTATTTCTTGGAAATGGTCCTGATTAGTGCAAGATAAAAAGTTTTGCCAAGATATGCCTTTTTCAGCAACGCTTAAGTTCTGCATGATGAAAAGATTAACTTTGCTATTATGTTGCAAGAAACTTAACAATCAATTTGTACACAACTAAGCTGTCACAGACAACAATGCAATGATAATCAGATAACCTGTCACAGTGACATTGGCCAAAAAAAAGTAGCCAGGACAATGGGGAGAACTTTTCCATTCTTCCTTGAATAAAGCCATAGAATGTTTTTCTGTTCACCAAAGGGGAAAATGAGGCCTTGGTTAATGTGTCACCTGAAAGGCAGCATACCTCTGACCGGAGCATTCCCTCAGGAATGCAGTACAGTACCAACCTCTATTATGAGCAAGAAATATCACAATTAACATTCATTTTATAACACAGATTTGGGATACAGGTGTTTACTCAGAAGATGAATTATGAGGTAACAGAAAAGCAATATTGATTTATACTTACAATGCTCAATATCCGATTTTCTTTCTCTGTCTGGCTGCATTCCTAAACAAAAAAAGATGTCAAATCTAAGGGTTGGAAAAGGATCACCATTATTTAGCCAGGCAAACCACACTGCAGGTCTCAGTACCAGCTTAGTGGCAGAGCGTGCTGACACTGATATGAGGTTCTAGAATGCACTGTAAAGGCGTTAATTGGTAATATTGAGTTCTGTGGGCTCATTTCCATGCATGGAGGAATGCTATTCCAAATATATCTTCTATTAAAGTTCACATAAATTCTCTCCGATTCCTCCCAATGTGTGTCAAAGTAGCGTATTTCAAATGTGGAGGGAGCATAGTGTTACAATGATTCCAATTGCCTTAGAGTAAGTGAGAGGGATACTGCTGCTGATCCTCTGACTGGAATGTGCATTTTTTTGGCTTTCTAGCCTCAGCTGGGATACTTTCCACAGTTACACAATCACTTATGCATGAAAAATGGACACCTGTGTGAGCAACAGATGACAATGTTCATAACTTGTGAAGCAGTATCGCAGCATCAATCAAGATTAGGGTACAAAGAGAAAACTGGGAATGAAACAAGGGGAAAGGAGAGACCATGATGCATAAATGCAAAGAAACCTCAGTGCATGTTCCCAAATGTACACATGCATACAGGCTCATGCACACATGTCTTTGCTGTCTCCCTTTGAATAATTCCCTTCTACATTTGCATTGACAGGTTCCTCACTCCAGCAGGTGACCCAACTTGAGGAAGGCGTCGTGCTGGCTGTTATTTCCTGCAGTTAATTCCACAGAAATTCATCCACCCTGCACTCCCAGTGAGGAGAGGCATTTCTACATCTCAGCTTTGTCTGCACATAAACTGCATCACAAGCTTGTTAGTATGACACTATGGCTGCTCTTCTGTGAATTTCACAATCTTTTAACTGCAATCAAATTAATTTACAACCATGAACCAAGGCAAGTAGATCTTTCATAGAACAGACCTATCAAGACCACCCAGAGGCAGTCCTATCACTGTTCTTATTTAATGCTTTTGGGCAGCACAGTGGCTCAGTGGTTAGCACTGCTGCCTCACAGTGTCAGGGACCTTGGTTCAATTCTAGCCTTGGGTGACGGTCTGCGTGGAGTTTGTACATTCTTCCCCCTGAATGTGTGGGTTTCCTCCAGGTGAAATCGCCATGCTAAATTGCCCATAGTGACAGGTGCATGAGTATGGGAATGGATTTGGGTGGGTTACCCTTTGGAAGGTTGGTGTGGACTTGTTGGGCCGAAGGGCCTGTTTCTGCCTGTTTCTGCATTGAAGGGAATATAATCTAAAACTTACTGTAAATCTTTCCTCATCCTGACCTCTGTATTTATCGGGTGCCAGCATGCAGACTCAGTCTTACATTGCCCTTTTAACATAATCTATTACTTTACAAAACAGAGAGAGAACTAAATATGGAAGGAATGCAAGAAATAGGAGGAGCAGGCCATAAGACCACCTGGATCAGCCCCTCAATTCAATGAAACTCGTGACTGATTTTATACTTCAAACACAGTTTCCAAAACTATTTAAACATCTCTTCATTCTTTTCATGTTTTAAAATAAAAGTTTAATTTTGAACATGGGAAAATAACAACATAAAGCATTTAAAAGGAAATCTCAGTAGGCCAAAGACACTGCTTTGGAAGTGGATTGCAAGGTAGGAAATAGAAGAGACCAAAATTGAAAGAACACACAGTGTTGTCTGGTATTTAAAACTAATTTCTCCTCCTTGCTAAGAGTAACTAAACTTTTAAAGCACTGTACTGTTTTTGGGTGTGAAAGGGGAAGAATGAACAAAACATATATTTATAGGAACCATGATTGAGTAATAAATTAGCTTCATCACATCACATTCTGGGCCAAAGTCTGACAGCCATCATCCACTAGTACCAGCCTCAGAAAATAACATGGGCACTTGGGCAGTTGCCACAATAGACCTGAGCTCCAGGAAAAGCTAGCACCTTCAGAAGAGGAGAGGAGAAATGCAACCAAGGTCCCTGACACTGTGAGGCAGCAGTGCTAACCACTGAGTTACTGTGCCGCCCAAAAGCATTAAATAAGAACAGTGATAGGACTGCCTCTGGGTGGTCTTGATAGGTCTGTTCTATGAAAGATCTACTTGCCTTGGTTCATGGCTGTAAATTAATTGAATTGCAGTTAAAAGATTGTGAAATTTTTGATACCTGCTCACATCAGCATTCAAAACATTTCACACCCAGATGTAATCAAGGGGAAACCTAAATAAGTATGAGGGACAAGTGAGGAAGAAGATATTTTGACAGTGAGGATCATGGGGAACATAAATATTAACATGCACATGTACGCTGAATGGCCTGTTTTTGTGCTTCAAATTCTATTTAAGTTATGAATTACACTGCTCTTGGTATATTTGACAAACCTTGTGAATAGTTTCTGCCAGCTCCACACATAACCTGATGATCTCTTTCTTCATGGCAGAGTAATTAATTATGCATATAAAAGGGTACCTAGTTTGGCAGAAGAGAAGCAAGGTTATAAAATTTTAAGGCCACAGATTCTCGAAAACTGATGAGCAAAAGCCCACTCAGACTCATTCAATTTTACTTTCAATCCCCATAGCATCCACATAATGAACATTTTATCACAGCACCTAACTTCCCTCAAGCGTACTCTAATCATGAGATCAGCTTAGTTCAATTGGCTGGTTTGTTGGTTCACAAAGCAGTATGATAGCAACAGTGTGGGTTCAATTCCCATCACTGGTTTGAGGTTACCATGAAGGACTTTTCTTCTCAATCTCTTCCCTTGCCTGAGGTTTGGTGGCCCTCAGGTTATATCACCACTAGTTGCTTCTGTCTCGTAAGACAGCAGCCCCTATGGTCTCGTAAGACTATGGCAACACAACTCTAATCACATTGCTTTTTTCTTTACTCACCTGCACCACCTCCCATCTCACCCAATGTATTAAAGTTTCTAAACTTCTACCTCATTCACAAATCCCTTCATGGTTTTGATCCAACCTAGTTCTGGATATTTCTCCAGTTTTACCACCTCTCCTCAGCATCCCTTCCTTTCACTGCAACCTGAAGATGGAGCCTTCGCCCCTTGCCCCTACTGTCTGGGAGTTTTTCCTCCACAACCTCTTTACTGCTATTTCCATCTTAGAAATACTCTGAAAAAAAAACAGTTCTCTAAACATTTTTTGGGCCATCCCTACTAATCCATCCTTAAATATTAGCATTCACTCTATTTTCTCATTAAAACATCTTTACAATGTTGAAGGCACCTAGTATAAATGTAAGTTCTTAATGTCATCACAGTGTTGACTCTTTGTTGCACAATGGATGCTGTTAAAATCCAAATTACTGAGCTAACCATTTTATCTCAATGTAAAACTTTTAATGACTGACCATGAATGAGATTAAAGAGGAAGGCTGGTCATTTCCTGATAGATTATGCTAATCAATAGGACTCATTTAAACTGTTAACTTGCTCAATTACCTGTTCAGCCAGGAAAAGATGGCTTTGGTGGTTTGAAGAAGATCTATGACAGAGGTGAGGAGGTCTCCAGAAGGTTTCTGTGGGCCTGGGCTGACCTTCCTCCGACTGACAATGAAGGACTGAAGGGTTCCAGAGACAGCTCTCAACTTCTCCATCAAAATCTTTAAATTCTCCGTCTCTAAATCATAGGTCTGAAGCAAAGATAATATCATTTAGGAAGGAACACATTCTTGATACCCAGGAACACAAGGCCATATTCAGACCAAGTACTAATTCACATCATCAAAATCCATGAACAAACCACATAGTATAGTACACTTATTGGTGCTGCAAATCCTTGATCAGATTGTAATGCACTGGAAGGATCACCATCGAAATCCCAAATCATATTAACTGAACTGCAATATGAGAAACATTGGCACTGGGCAACCTGTAACAGCAATTAAGTAATCATTTAGTGCTCAACTTCATTTGAGATTTTATATCCAGTATTCTTTTGGTTCCTTGAGGTAGCACATATGGAATTGTGAAGATTAAATGAAAAAGAACCAATCTAATCCAATCCAACAGATTTTAGTTCCATTTTATTACTAATAATTGGAATTAATCTTGTTAAAATTCACAAAACTATTATCTGTGATGGAATAAGAAACTGTTGAGAAGTTGTAGCAACTTTCTCATTTCCTGGCTGAGTACATAAACTAGTGACTATCTGTTTAAAGTAGGGGCTGGTGGACTAACCTATAACACTGTCCAGACCCTCTCCACTCTGTTGTTGTCAGCAGTTAGTTTCTATTCTTTATAGTTGTTTTGAAGCAAGAATCCTTCTCATCACAGCAAAGCAAAATAGTCATTCCAAATCTCTTGAAATAGAATTGATAGTTTAAGCACCAGCCAAAAATTGAAGGTTTATTTATGTTTTGAAAGTATCCTGGAAGAGGGAAAAACAAACTTTTAGGGAAAGAAAAAGCATAGCTTTACAATCGGTAGATCTTGTTTGATAAATGTAAGAACTTCCTGGAGAACATACTGTAGTTAGTTGACAAGATCATTCAGTAGATTTCAGACCCCAGGTTTTTACAAGGGTTTTCAAATGGTGCATTACATTAGAAAACAGAAAGGCATTTCATGAGGGGAGCTATGAAATAACTTGTCGGGTTAGGTGATGCAAAGGGAGCAGCAGGAACTTTGTAGCATTAAACACAACCAGTGAAATAACCGAGCTGTGACATATGACAAGATAATTTTTTCTGTTTAAAAGGGAGAGAGAGAAATGTGTGCAAGAAAGGACTGAAGAAATTACTATTGAACAGTATTCAGAGTTATTAAGTTTACAAAGATATAAAAGTAGATGGACTAATGCTATTCCACTGTTGATAACTGTTACTCTGCCATTATGACAAAGTAGCTGAGTACAATATATCGGTGTTTGATTCGAGGACTAATATTGTGTTTGGTGTTAATTAATTTTTGATGACAAGAAACAAATGAAGAAATCAAGAATAAAACTATTGTCAATATTAACATGAGACAAGACAAAAGTAATTTGGCAGATTACAGGAACTGGTTCAAAATTAGAGTCTGTTGGAACAAAGGCAGGGCAAGTATTTTTAAAGGTGCATTACATCAAATGAGAATACATACCACATCCTGAAACAAATTAGGTCATCTAACAATTAAAACACTCCTGATTCTTTATATGAATAATCACTTATACATGGTTCTCTTGTGCATTTAGGTAAACTTTTTGAAAAGGAAGAGATTAGCACAATATATCTGTTGCAGTATAAACAGATATTCCAGGGTAGCACAGTCAGAAATGATTGCAGGTGAGGTGTCAGGTTATCATTCTCAGGGCTAAATCTAAACAACTGAGGGATTCAGTAACTGACTAACACAAGCATGTAACAGTCATGATGTAAAGTAGAGTCCCCAGAACCGAATTAATGAAGACAGTCCATAGCTTCCTATGAGAAGTCATATAACACTGAAGTCGATACTCTTTCCTTACCAGTGCACACAGTAGCTCCACTGCTTCCAGAATCAGCTCCTGGTGTCCTATCCGTTTCACACCAAGCTCTTCCAGATCTTGCTGTGATAGTCGCAGGAGTTGCTCTCCATTCACCTGCCATTGATCAAATGGATATTTCTGCACACTGTTATCCAAGCCTGGGGAACAGACCAATGGTCAAAACATAGATCAGGGAACATTAATAACTCACGGCCTGATTTTGCAGATCAGAAATGTTTAGAGAAATGCATTTGTACACCACCTCGAACACTGCGACTGGTCATGGTAATGTGATCTCTGATGGAGCTGCTTTCTATTTAGTGGCTCGAGGGAAAAAAAATCATTAAAACCAGCCCAAGAAAGATGAAGCAGGCAATCAGCAATCCTGAGTGCAACGGACAAGTGACAGCCTGTCATCTTACTGAGCGAAATAGACACACACAGACAGGCAAGTTTAGTTTTGCATGTCCAGAATGAGGTAATTATATGCAATTGCCACTATCATCTACCCTCATTGTATTCAACTGTTCACTTTCCCCAGTCCCAAAGTGTATGACCTTCATTCATTGCTCTCAGATCTCAACAATCACCCTCACTTCCCTGTAGCAACATGCAACAGCCTGCCCTCATCCACCCTTCTCAGGTGTGAGACACAAGAACATAAGGAGCAGCAGAAGGTGGTGTGGCCCTTCAGCCAGTTCTTCCATTCAATAAATTCATAACTGCTCTGATCTTAGTCTCAAGTCTATTTTCTTAATCCATTCAACATTGCCATCTATTCCCTGATAATTCCAAAATGTATCCATCTCAGCTCTGAATATATTAAATGATTTTGTTTCCAAAGGTCAGGTAGAGAATTACAAACAGTTGCGATCCTCAGAAAAATTCCTTCACATCTCAATCTTAAAATGTCAATTCCTTATTCTCAGACTGACTCCAGTTATAAAATACAACAAAAAAACTTGCACAAATAAAAAGTGCCTTTACTGTAAATATACAAGCTATTTTGTTCATAAATGGCCTAATGTCCAGCATACTCGTTTCTGTGCAACCCAAATGGGCATTGTTGAAGTTCCAACCTTCAACCAGTGAAACCATTTGACCAGACTTGATGGTTGTTCAGTTTTTGTCAGGAATGTGTGGTAGATCCACTCTCATATTTTGTGGTGCTTTGAACTGCTCTCCAAATCATTAATGATGACTTACAGATCCTTAATATCCAAATTTCAAACCCACAGACAATAGTTATCTATTGATTAACTAGTGACCAATCAAATCACGTGGGTGTTTAATGACTCTGTTTTGGAGACTCCAGCCATGCGATTAAACTGAACAGCTATGAATTTGTGGAGAATAGTCTCCTTACGACCATGGTGTTCTAAGATCATATAACCATGCAATATAAATTCAGAAGCCCAAACTACTCAGACAGACTCTGTGTTCCAATGTCTGCAATAAGCAGCATTGGACAAGCCAGGCTGATTCACCAGCATGTGAAAAACTAGTTCTGTGCTAGGCATCTAGAGACTTCCCAATTAGCTCGAGGCAATTCTAATTGGATGAGTAGTGAGATGCTAATCATATTTCTCTGCTAGTTAGCTACACAATTTTGATTGGTCAAAGTCTTATGATATGTTGGAGACAGGAATATTGGACAACTTTTCTGGTCTTCTTTAGCTAGAGAAAATGTAGTTTTTTAATCATGCATTTCATTAGGAATGACTTCAGTTTATGCATTTCATTAGGAATGACTTCAGTTTACCATCTCATCAATTGACACCTTTGAAAATGCAAACTGAAATAAACAAGTATGCTGTAATGACCATTACAGAGATATGTTTGCAGGATGACCTTGATTGGAACCTGAATATTGGAGGGTGGATGCCATTTGGGAAGTCAGGAAGTCAGAAAAAGGTGGAGAGATGCTTCTGTTGATTAAAGATGCGATTAGCACAACAGAGAAGGAAGACCCAAGTCCAGGAAACTAAGGTGTACAATGTTTGTTTAGCGGTTAGGAAAGAACTGAAGTCATTAGTAGCAGTGACAGGCTACCTAACAGGATCACACAGGATAAAGCTATCAAAAAATAAATAACTGGAGTTTGCAGAGTGGCACAGCAATTATCATGGGCTATTTTAATCTAAACATGTAAAATCATTGGAAAGAACTACTCAGATGATAAATTCTTAGAATGTTAGAATGGCACATTCTGGCACCAAGCAGAGCAAGACAAGCTAGATCTGATATTAAATATTTAAATAGGATTAAAGACCATGTCAAAGCATTCCTAGGTAGCAGTGATCTTAAGTGATTTTAGATTCCATTTGAAGGAGAAGATTATGTCTAAAAATAATGCTTTAAACTTCACTAAGAGCAATTATGATCGTATGGAAGCAAAAGTGGATTGGCAATTTAGGTTAAACAATAGGTCAGAGACAGAGTAACAGATATTCAAGGGCATATTTCAGGATACACAGAATAGATAACATTCAAGCAAGAATTGAAAATTCCAAGGGGTGAACCCACTATCGATGATCTGCTAAAAATGTTAAAGATAGTATTATTCTTAAAGAAAAAGGACATCATTGTCCAAAGACAATGGCAGGTTAGAAAGTTGAAAGGAATGAAAAAAGAACAAAAATACAAAAGAAAAAGCAGGGAAAGAACAAAAGATGAATTAAAGAGACAAAAATTAGAGCACAAAGGAAAATCTAGTTAACAAATGTAGGGACAGAGAATAAGAGTTAACAGTGAGCATCAAGTCCCAAGGAAAATGAGTCCAAGGAATTAATAATGAAAACAGAAATGGCGTATGAATTGAACCATTTCTTATTTGCATTGGTCTTCACTATAGATGGTTTAAGCAATATTTCAAAAAGAGGAACGGGAAGGGATAGAGAAAGTCTAGAAAATTACAAGCACAGGAAAGTAGTACTTAGCAAATTGTTGGAACTGTGATTTGACAAGTCCTTGGGTGCTGATGGATTTAAAAGAAGTGGCTAGTGTGATGACTAATACACTGATTTTAATGTTAGAGTGAAAATTTGCTAATGTAAATCCTTTATTTAAAAACAAAGGGAGAGAGTCACAAAGTGGGAAATGAAAGGCCAGTTGGCTTAACATCAATCAGAGGGAAAATTTTAGAAGCTATTATTAACAGGGCAGTTTGGTAAATTCAGGATAAATTGGGCAGAGTTGACATGGCTTTGTGAAAGGGAAATCACATTTATTGGAGTTCTTTGAGGAAGTGATGTACTTACAGATAAAGAAAAAAACAGTGGATGTAGTGTACTTAAATATTCATAAGGCATTTCATAAATCTGTAGAAAATAAGGACCATGATATAGCGATTAACGTACTGGCATGGTTAGGAGACTGGCCAGTTAACAAGGAGTAGCAGGCCTAAATGGGTCAATTTCTGATTGGTGACACATAATGAGCGGTATGTTACAAGATAGCTGGTGCCACAGTCTCAAACTTTTGCAATTTGTATAAATTGTACAAATGATTAGTTTAAAGGGACCGAAATTATGATTGCCAAGTTTGCTGACCCACAAAGTTAAATAAAATAATGAAGAGGCCACAAGGATATTACAAAAGAATATTGAAGATGTCTTAGTGACAGGGTTTACTCACATTTGGAAAAGAATGGACTTATCACAGATAGTCAGCATGGCTTTATGTAGAGGAGGTCTTATCTCACCAACTTGATTGAGTTTCTTGTGAAATCCCAAATTACTATACAGATTACCTGCCTAAATTATATACTCATAACTGTCTCAGAAGTGAGTTCTATTCAATCAAGCAAAGCTGACAAACAAGAACATTTACAGGTTTCCAGGAGGTTCTTAAACTGCAGGCATTTCTAAAATCAAACTGAAAAACAAGGAACCAACATAGACTGTTTCTGGGAGAGCAAACCAGTTCTAAGACAAATTAGACAAGTTCCAGTTATTCTAGTGTTAAGTCCAGGAATTGACATTGACCCTGATGTTTCACAATAGACTCATGTATTTCAAATGTAATGTGAGTCATTACTAATTAATATGAAGAAACTTTACTCTCTATCATGATTGAGTCCATCTTCTGTTGTTGATTTTCTGTGGATAGCTTTCCCTCCTCGGTATCAGAAACCAAGGTGGGTACCAATAAGAGTAACTGGTGGCAGTGAATCTAGCATCTCTGATAGTTCTGGAGAAAATGACCACAACGGTGAACAGTGGTGCAGATTTCTATGCTCAGGTTTACAAAAGCCATCAACAAAGGAGGTGGAAAGAATTTCACTTTGAAAACTGAGTGTACTTTAGCAGCTCAAATGCACACAAGCCAGTCAACTTCAATATGCAGAGCAACCAGTAGTTGAAGTGGCAACACTGATATCAGTACTAAGCCTACCTGTAGAAGCTTAAAGTAATTAGAAATCATTAAAAAAATACTGTGAACGCCACACAGGGGCTCACCAAAGCTACAATCTGAGTCTTACAATTAGGGTATAGTGCTCAATGGTAGAAACTGAAGTAAGTCAGTTCCCTTAAAGAAAGTGTGGAAATTAATTCTTTGCTGTGCAACTGAAATACTCTTTAATATGTGATTATGGCACAATACCATTTTTTTAAAAAACTTGAAATTGTATGTCACCAAAAAGCAGCAGAACAGACACAAAACATTTTATTTTTCAAAAAGTGTGAACACCATTCAGAAGGGGAAAATTTCAAAAAAGTACTTTCATTCTTCTATCCAGGAGAAAACAAAAAACAGTATTTCTTCATTTTATAGTTCAGACCATCTAGGGGATAGCAATGATTGCAACATTTAAAAGGCATCTGGATGGGTATATGAATAGGAAGGGTTTGGAGAGATATGGGCCGGATGCTGGCAGGTCGGACTAGATTGGGTTGGGATTTCTGGTTGGCATGGATGAGTTGGACTGAAGGGTCTGTTTCCATGCTGTACATCTCAGTGGCTCTATGACAGTGTGGTAAAATTACAAATACAGTTTCAGGGAAAGCAGCTCAGGTCACAATTTGGTTTCTTCAACTTAAACAAATGTAATTATTGATCTATGAAGAGAGAATTGTCTAAAGCAGGTTAGGACAATGGACCAAGGAGGAAGTCAGTGATGATCAGTCACAAACATTTATTCCAGTCAATAAAAAAAGGAGTCAATGAGACACCCACGATTAAAAAAAAAAGTGGTCAAGAAGAATATCCAATCAAATTCTAAGGCACACAAATAAAAAAAAGAGAGGTCAGAGGATTGAGGACTTTTTAAAAAAATGAATAATGGATGACTAAAAACCAAATATTCGGGGATAAGTAAAACTGAAAGAAGAGCTAATGATGAAAATCTGAAACAAACACATAAATTTTTGGAAAATCTCAGCAGATCTGGTAGCACCTGTGGAGAGAAACAGAGTTAACATTTCAGTTCCTTCGTTAGAACTGGTGAGAAAATAATTTTATATTTCTTGCCAACTTAGTTTCATAATCAAACAGCAAGAGCTTCAATGAAGAGCAAGAATGGCTCAGGTAAATGTGGGACCCTTGGAAGGAGCAACTGGGAAATTAATAATGGGGAGGAGAGAAAATTTAAACCATTATTTCGCATGAATCTTCATCTATCGATAACAGATAGGCAAGGTGCTAATAGGAGAGAAGAATTTTTTCAACAGCTTCTGACCTATTTGATGAACTAATGGGATTATAAGCAGACACTGCCAGCATCTGATGACTTGCATCCAAAGGTTTTAAAGGAAGTGGCTGCAAAGATAATGGAGGCATTAGTCAAAAAATTCCTGAACTCATTGAATTCCAAGAGGGTTCTTGCAGATTGGAGGACTGCCAATGTGATGATCCTGTTCAAGAAGGACAGGAGACTGAAAGCAGGAATCCATAAATCAATTGGTCTAACTTCTGTCATTAGGAAAATGCTACAGTCGATTAGGAAGAAAGAGCAGGACTTCTACAAACTTTTAATGCAATCAAACAGAGTCAATGAGAATGTGTTGTACTCAAGCAGCAGATTTTTAAGATAATCAAGTTGCCAGCTGTTGATAAAGTCAGAGATTTGCAGGAAAATGGGGTAGTGGGAAATCTATTTATGTGAGTCAATTGTATAAAGAATTTAATAACCAGAAAGAAACTTCCGGGGAGATGTTGCATAAGTACTTAAAATGGTTAATTGACATCAAGAGGCAAGCTGTGCCCATCCAAGATATAAAATGGCTGTTCCAATTCTAAGGAGTTCCAAGACTGGTATGCTGGTGTTTCAATACCAGTTGTTCTAGTTGGATGTAGGTTTGCACGCTGAGCTGGAAGGTTCATTTTCAGATGTTTCGTCACCATACTAGTTAACATTTTCAGTGAGCCTCCAGATGAAGCACTGCTGGTGTGTTCTGCTTCTTATTTATATATTTGGGTTTTTTGGGCTAGTTATGTCATTTCCTATGATGATGCCATTTCCTATGGTGATGTCATTTCCTGTTCTTTTTCTCAGGGGTGTTAAAGAGGTCCAAGTCAATGTGTTTGTTGATAGAGTTCCGGTTGGAATGCCATGCTTCTAGGAATTCTCATGCGTGTCTCTATTTGACTTGTCCTAGGTGTGTTTGAAGTGGTGTCCTTCCTTATCTGTATGTAAGGATACTAGTGAGAGAGGGTCATGTCGTTTTGTGGCTAGTTTTCTGCCTGTTTGTCCAATGCAGTGTTTGTTACAGTTCTTGCACGGTATTTTGCAAATGGTATTAGTTTTGCTAGTTGTCTGTATAGGGTCTTTCAAGTTCCTAGAAGCATGGCATTCTAACCAGAGCTCTATCAATAAATCCATTGACTTGGACCCCATTTACCACCTCCTGAGAAAAAGAACAGGTATGACATCCCCATAGGAAATGACATCAACCCAAAGAACCCCAGACATATAAATAGAAAGCAGGAATCATCAGCAATGCTTCATCTGGTGGCTCACTGAAGTTGTTACCTAGCATGGTAACAAAACGTCTGAAAATGAACCTTCCAGCTCAGCAAGCAAACCTTCATCCAGAACCTCAACCTGAGTTACAAATTTTCTCAAAACTCACTAGTTGTTCTAGTGTTTAGTCCATTTGGATAACAATAATGTGTACTTAGTGTCCAATGCCTCATAAGAGAACATGTTTTTCAGACCTTAAAACTGGGTTATATTTTATATTGTAAACTATGACTGCTTATCAAGACTGAACTTATCTCCTGTCAAATACTTCATATGGACATGCTTCACACATGATATTAGCAACTAAGCTGAATATCAATTAGGATTGGTGGCAGTGAATTTACTCATGCCATCTTAAATAATTCCAGAGAAAATTACAACACTGCATTGTAACACAATTTTCCTCTTCCTTCATACCCAGCGTTTACAGGGATTTGTTGGTATGGTTTGTTGTCCCCTTGCTCATCGCTGACAAAATGAATTTTTTTATCTAGTTCTCAGTGTCTCTCTCCTCAATGTGGCTTTTAAAAAAGGCACTAACCCAGTTCTAAGATGTGTCCAAAATACTATACTTTAAATTGTAACAACTGCTCAGAGAAGAGACCTGAATTTCCAAAAAGCTACACAGCATAATCCTGGGCGTGTTCCAGGATAGATTGCAGCAGGTGGAAAACTGACCATCTAGTATCTGAATCATAGCCACCAACATCTCAAGCATGTATAGAGATGTTAAACCATATATTTTAATTGTAGTGAAGTAGGCTATTAATAGTTAGTGGTATCAGGAATGCAGAATAGTTTTACCTCATTAACAGTCTTTCATCTTGGTGTGATGTAGCAAGGTACATACATTTGAGTATTATGTGCACTCAAGAGTCATCCAGCACAGAAACTGATCCTTCAGCCCAACTCGTCCATGCCGACAAGGTCTCCTAAACTTAACAAGTCCCATTTGCCTGCTTTTGGCCCATATCCAAAGATGTGCAGGTCAGGTGAATTGGCCATGCTAAATTGCCCGTAGTATTAGGTAAGGGGTAAATGTAGGGGTATGGGTGGGTTGCGCTCCGGCGGGTCGGTGTGGACTTGTTGGGCCGAAGGGCCTGTTTCCACACTGTAATGTAATCTAATCTAATCCCTCTAAACCTTTCCTACCCATACTGTCCTCTGGCAGCTTGTTCTATGTATGTACCACGTTCTGTCAAAGAGTTGACCCTTAGGTCTTCTTTAAACCTTTCTCCTCTCACCTTAAACTTAAGCCCTCTAGTTTTGGATGCCCATAATCCGAGGAAAAGACCTAGGCTATTCAACTTCTGTATGCCTCTCATGATTTTAAGCCTCCTACACTCCAGACAGGAAAGTCCCAGCCTCTCCTTATTGCCCTTCAGTCTCGGTAATATTTTGTAAGTCTTTTTTGCACCATTTCCAGTGTAGTAACATCCTTCCTATGCAGGATGACTGGAATTATACACAGTACTCCAAATGTGGCCTTACCAATGTCTTGACCAGCCCAAACATGACATTGTAATTCCTGTACTTAGCACCCTGACCGATGAAGGTAAGTGTGCCAAACGCCTTCTTCACCGCCCTGTCTACCTGTGATGCCACTTGAAATTTAGAAAACATCAGGAGAGTAGAACATGACTGTCAACTAAAATATCTGGGTGTTAAATGCTCATGATTTGCTTTACAATAATGAGAAGAATAAACATTTTTGCCCAGTGGTTTTCCATTGAGCTGTGGTCATCATTAAAAAGAACTGCAGTTTGAATTCTTATGTCAAGTTTATATTAACACAACTCTGCACATTATATACACTACAGGCTTAAGAAAGTGATTCAAATAATTAGTGGTTTTTAATGACCAAAAAAGTCATTTTAAAATTTATTGGTTTATAGATCAAAAATCCTGCAAGTCCCAGTAGCTCTTACATGGAACAAAAGATAAACTGTTCCATTTGAAACACAGATTGAGATCTCAGAAGAATCAGTTGCAAATAGAAGGGATGGAAGAAAGCATAAAGGACAGGTGATAAAATAATCTATATCTAAATATTTTAGTTGGCTCAGCCATACTAATGGCAAAGAAAGGAAAACATCATGTCTTAGAAACAAAGGTTTTAGTTTAGAGCTTGCAGTTATTGTCTGTTTGCTGTTTTTCCTCTCAAGAGTGAGGTGAAAAGATTTCTATTATAAATATTTGTGCCCTGTTTTCTCAACTGTTAAATTGCTAGCATTCTAGGGGAGGACAAAGAAAATGCTTCAAAAGACATTAAAATTCTCTGTAGAAACTGGTATCTTATTGTTGACTGAGAGCTTGCCAGTTTTTCAAAGTGCACAACTTTTTCATCAAGCTGTATAATGCTTTGAATCCAAATGCCTTAATAATAAAGTAGAGTGAAGTCAGAGAAAAAGAAGCAAATGCTGCTAATGGACCCTATTGTTTTGTGGGACATCATGCCCCCAGTGCCCAGCAACTATGTGGGTTTAGAAGCAGTCTGTTGAGTCACAGTAAGACAATTGGCAAAATATCACGAACTTGAGCACACATCATCTTCAAATTGATGGTGAAATGGCAACACTAAGTTACATCTTTTGTTAAATGTATTCAAATTAATAATTTTGAAATTAAGTTAGGATCTAGATATGTGGAATGTGACAAATCCTTTGAAGGCATAGAATAAGTCTAACAACTAAAGGTTTCTATCTTGGGCAAATTCTTGAACGTTAAACCAATAAGAAACACTAGATGATATAAGAATTTGGGGGTCCTCTAGTTGAGTGACCGAAAAGTTAAAGAGCTCATTAATAACAGATAGAAAAAAAAGCAATAACATTCAAAATGTCTGCTTCTTCATCATGGACTGTATTATAGAAACGTTAGCTTGATTTCTATCACTATTTGTTTTGTTGTACGAGCTGCTCCATGTGTTTGAGGGGACAGGTAGCGCAGTTATACTAAACTGGTTTTAACTTGGGATTTCTGAGAGCTAGGTATCCATAAATTAAATCTGTTTTCCTTTCCCTTGTAAGGGCATCAGTCTGGGGGCTGATTCTAAGATATGTATCTTATCAGTACCAGAAGCTGGGTTTCTCCCCTTTGCCAACTAGACCTTTGTCTGGAGATTACTGAAATGCCATTACTGATAGTAAAAAGAGCTAAAATCAGTCACTCAAGTCACTTCTGTGGCTCTTCAAAACACTTAGTGATGGGAAATCATGGCAATCCTAAGCAATGTCTGGCTCAGAGAGTCTTTTCAAAAGGCACTGTTAGAATACACTGTATTTTCCTATAGTAATTTAACAGTTTGCTGTACAGTATTTTGACTCATTATCTGCTTCAACAAAACATTTTAAATTGTAAATAGATCTGGTATGTGGTCTGACTTGCACAAATCAACCCAGCACAGTCGATGTTTACTACATTCTACATGGCTTCCTGAAAGCCCAGTGTAGAGGAAAGTGAAAAAGAAATGGTTTGAGTCGTTAAGGGATTCATTCTATTTGTGGAAATACTTACAAGCCGTTTACATAAGAACAAAGCATTGGAAAAATCCCAAATCATAACAGAAATTTAATTTGCATAGTTTAACCAACATTATATCTTCAGCTGAGAGGTGATTGCATTGTTTAATGTGCCACTGGCAGAAATTTTCAGACATGATGGATGAGAAGTCAGTGGGAATATTTCATACCAGAATGTTCCCCAACTGCTCTCTGCACCTTCCCCCACCCCCACCAACAACCTGAACATATGAACAGTAATGTTCTCAGATAATTATTATCTTACAGGATCCTTGGAGGTGACATATTCCAGGACCCACAGGAGGATAGAGTTCATAACTACTTGCAGGAGGAAGAAACTATTTGGCCCAACAAGCTTATCCTTTTGTGACAGATCTCTTCAATCCCTTCTCTCTCCAGAAACACATACAGTTGTCTGCTGAACTCAGTTACACGGTCCCAACAATTTATCATACTGTTAAAACAATTTTGTGTGAAAAGGTCTCACTGAATCTTCATCAGTGACTAATGTGCCAGGATTAATTTGGTTCACTTATATTTTGAATTAATTTATTCATGCAGGGTACATCAAAGTCACTGACAATGCTACTATTTATTGATTATAACTGCGCATCTCAAAGAAAAGGTGCTGAACCATCTTCTTGAAATGCTAGTAATTGTGGTGAGATCTGTGTGGTGCAAGTATACCTATAGTGCTGTTGGATGGGGAGGTATGAATACAACAGCAATGGAAGTGCTACATATAGTTCCAAAAAGGAATGATGTGCCAGCTGGAGGTGGTGGTCTTCTTAGGCGTCTCCTATCCTTGTCCTTTGAGGCAGAATTTGTAAGTTTTAGAGGTACTGTTAAAAGATGCCTAAATGAGTTGCAGTAGTGCATCTTTTAGATGGTACATACTGCTGCCACAGTGAATTGGTGGTGGGGAAGTATATGTTTTAAGGTGATGCATTGGGATGCTTTGCCCTAGATATTGTCAAGCTTCTAAAGTGTTCTTGAACCTACACCCATCCAGGTAAATGCAGCCTATTATAAACACTCCTGACTTGTACCTTGCAAATGGTGGGCAGCCTTTGTGGAGTCTGGAAATCAGTTACATACTGTAGAATTTCCAGATTCTCGATTGGTCGTGCTATATAGTATTTATATAATCCAGTCCAGTTTCTAGTCAATGGTGAGCTCAACTACCCAGGACTTTGAGGGTTAGGGATATGACAATGCGACAAGGAAAGCTGATCAGGTTCTCTCTTGTTGGAGATAGTCATTAATGCCACTTGTGTGGTGCAAGTGGTATCTGCAACATAAAAGTGCTCAAGTTTGGACCTAGTTCAAATCTTGCTGTTTTCAGGCACAGGTTGCTTCATTATCAGAGGAGCTGTGAATAAAAGCAAACTTTGCACAATTAACAAAATTTCCACTTCTAATCATATAATGGAGGGAAGGCCTTTGATGAAATGAGATTATATAAAATACATACAAGGTTGAGGCTAAGACACTGTTGCAGACGTTGTCCTAGGTAATGTCCTGGAGATAAGGTGCTTAGTCTCCAACAGTCGCATCTTCCTTCATGCTAGATACAACTCCAGTCAAATGAGATATTTCTCCAAATGATTCTCATCAACTTCAATTTAATTAGGACTCCTTGTTGCAACACTTGATCAAATGCTGTTTTGTCATCTTACCCAATCTCCAGAATTTACAACTCTTTAGTCCATGCTTGGACCAAGGATTTAATGGGGTCTGGAACACAGTGGATCTGGCAGAATCAAAAATAGTGCTTCTACAGACAGGTTGTTGGTACCACTTAATGGTACTATTGATGATACCTTTGATCTGCTTGCTAAGAACTGAGAATAAGCTGTTTATGATTTGTCCTGCTTTTTTTGCATAGGATATACTGGGATTATTTCCCATATTGATGAATAAATGCTAGTGTTAGACTGAGTCACTGAGGTTAAGTTCATTTTGCATGTTGTTCTGCAAGTTCTTGTTTGAACCACTTCAAAAATCTTTTTTTTCCCATATAAAGTGCTCAGCTTCCGTTCCTGACATCTGGACTTGTTGATGTTACACCTTCTCAAGGTCACTCCACACCACTATACCTTTCAAGGTCCATATTCTCTTATGATTTGGTGACTAAATATGTACACGACACTCCAAGTGGGACCTCATCAATGCCCTGCATGGAAATTTGATTCACATTTGGTCTTCTGGTAATTTCAACTACAAGTGAAATGTCTATTTGCAATTGATTTGCCCACAAACTCATAGATCTTGAACATCAGCATAAAGTTCACTGCTCTGGACTATCAATAAAGTGGACCACAATCAACTGCAGCACAAAACTGACAGAAGCACTTTATTGCAAACCATTCCAGTTCGCTTTTGTTGTGCACAACCTAGTAATGACTTATTTGACTCTCTTGGCTTAGTTCTGAAGAATGGTCACTGAACCAGAAACATTAACTCTGATTTCTTTCCACAGATGCTGCCAGACCTTTTACATTTTTCCAGCAATTTCTGTTTTTGTTTCTGATTTCAAGCATCACAGTTCTTTTAGTTTTTTTTTGTTCAGAATTTGAAATTGTATGGATGTTTAGGAAATAACCTATCATACACATAAATTGGTCCCTTAGTTTTATAGAGGCAAAAGTTTGAAATACTGTAATGTCAGGATTGTATTCAACAGCATTGAATAGGGAATATCCAGTTGGACTAAAAACAAAGTTGTTGTTTGGCCCTCATTGTTTGACCATCAAAGTGGCTGTTGCTGAGACAATTCAACATTCCAGAGCATGGAAAAATTAATCCTTCATCTCAAAAGTATCATTTGGGGACAACAGAATCTGGTTTTTTGCTTTACACAAATAAACCTTAACATGAAACGATAAAGTTTTCTTATGGCTTTTGGGGGCTGTGCATTGGTCTAATAGTATCATCACTAGGCTATTAACCCAGAGACACTCTGATAATCTACCTTTGAATCCTGCTGAGGCAGATGGCGGAATTTGAACTCAATAAAGACTCTAGAAGAAAAGGGTCTGATGGTGACCATGAAACCACTGTCAATTCACTGTTGGTTCACTAATTACTTTAGGGAAGAAAATCTGTCATTCTCCCCTGCTCTGGCCTACATATGACTCCAGAACCACAACAATGTGGATGACTTAACTGCCCTCTAGACAATTACAAATCTGCAACAAAGGCTGGCCTAGCCAAAGATGCCCAAATCCCAGGAGTGAATTTAAAAAATGCAATTACTCCAGACAAAGTTAAAATTTATTGTTACATCCACTTTTTAGCTGGACTAGCAGCATGCATAGATTTTAAGTCAACCTCTACTGACCATGATAGAACCTCTTCTCCATAGTCATGTAACATAATTCCAACTCCAGCATTTAATTGGACGGATGTACCTGGATTTCTCTTGAGTGTACTTCAATTTCTTGACTCTGTCATTATATTTAAAAAAACTACTGATGGCATAATACTGCCAACAAACAATACCCTATTCCCAAAGAGAAAGTGAGGACTGCAGATCTTAGAGATCAGAGTCTAAAAGTGTGGCGCTGGAAAAGCACAGCCGGTCAGGGAGCATCCGAGCAGCAGGATAGTGGATGTTTCCAGCACTAGGAATTCATTCCATCAGGAATTAAGAGCTTATGCTCGAAACGTTGACTCTCCTGCTCCTCCGATGCTGCCTGGCCGGCTGTGTTTTTCCAGCGCCACGTTTTTTCACTCATATCCTATTTCCTGTCTAGAAAGCATCTTACTTCCAACCCAGCAATGCCATGAGAGACCGTGTTCCAGGACCTGATCACCTTTCCTCCAATCCATGCCTTAGCTTGGAATCCACATCGCCTTCTGACGTAGACAACAGTCTTCACTTTCTGACCCATAACTGGACACATCCCATCAATGCATTGTTTCTACATTGATGCTCCTGCAAAATACCGAGGGATAGTTCGCAAATAAAAGTAATAAATAAATAGAAACACTGCCTTTTGAGTGTCCATGAATGTCAAATCGTGTCTTGCTGTCAGTGCTGTGACTGAGAAAACAGACTCTTGTTAAACCGAAACCTTTGATTCGTCATTCAAACCTCGGGTGAATGTGAAACAAAAGCCTGGTCTGGGACGGGAATCCAGTGTCGTAGGTTTGAAGACGTGCAGAACGAATCGTACTTTCACTAGTGCAAAGGGGAGCCTCTTTTGCCCAATTTACCTCAAAGTTCAGTGGGAAGAAGCACATACGTCAGTAACAAAATCAGAAATTATTGGAAACAAAAACACAGCCGGTCTTGGCAGCATCTGTGGAGAGAAAGGGGAGTTCACGTTTCAGGTCCAGTGACCCTTCTTCAGAACAAGTTAGTAAATCAGTCCTGTTCAAGGTGAACAAACCATCGAGGAGCGAAGGGTCGCTTCTTATTGTGTTGGTAAAAACAACCGTAGATTTGACTATAAACAACAGGCAGGTTACAGATCGGGGGAGATTTGTGTTGCACAATCTAGCGATTGTCAACAGATTCTTTTTTTTCACTGTTTCTGGTGGAATGCCGACCTAGACACAAAGATCAAGGCAGGACACAACTTGTTGGGCTCCTTGAAGAAGAAATACCTGGTGACGCTGCCTTTCCCCTTTCGGGATCTCTCACCTTGTAACCACAGCGAGACCTTCCGTGGGCTCCAGGTGTTGATCGGCTCCATCCCCAACTCAATCCCAACCAAACGCAGCGACCAAAACACACGCTGAGTTGGCGATTCCAAATCGCCCAAACCTCTCCTGAGATTTTCACCAAAACTTCAGCCGCTTCCGCCCAGCTCCGTCACTCGCAGGTAGGCGGCGGCGGAGGCTGATTGGTCGCTACACCTGTCAATCATTGACCGGAAAAAAAGGTGCAGCTTGAAGAGGTAAGACAAGAGTGGGAGAGGTCAGGGCACCTGGGAGGGATGTTGGTGCTCGGTTAGACTCCCAATCAGGAGAATCAATGGCACCATAAATCAAAGTATTCCTCCTGAGAAAACTAAAATACCCGAACGCAAATCCAACTCCAAAAAGAGTGAAAAGATTGCACCAACAATGACGAAAATAAGCGACCTGCTTCATTTGCCAACGCAATGGAATGATAGTTGTGTTAATGTTCCCGGAAACTTAAATCCAGAGGAGGGGGGAAGGAGGGAGAGCGGGGAAGAAGGAAGAAGGAAGAAGGGAGAGAGAGGGGGGAGAGGGGGGGGGAGGGGGGGAGGGGGGGGAGAGGGGGGGGGGGGAGGGGGGGAGGGGGGGGAGAGGGGGGGGAGGGGGGGGAGAGGGGGGGGAGGGGAGGGGAGGGGGGGGAGAAGGGGGACGGGGAGGGGAGGGGGGGGAGAAGGGGGACGGGGGGGGGAGAAGGGGGACGGGGGGGGGGGAGGGGGGGAGAAGGGGGGAGGTGGAGGGGGGAGGAAGGGGAGGAGGGGGAGAAGGGGGGACGGGGGAGGGGGAGAAGGGGGGACGGGGGAGAAGGGGGGACGGGGGAGGGGGAGAAGGGGGATGGGGGAGAAGGGGGATGGGGGAGAAGGGGGAGGGGGAGAAGGGGGACGGGGAGGGGGGAGCGGGGAGGGGAAGGTGGACGGGGGAGGGGTACGGGGGAGAAGGGGGAGGGAGGACAGGGCAAGGGGGAGGGAGGACAGGGCAGGGGGGAGGGGATAAGGGGAGAAGGGTGGAGGGGAGAAGGGTGGGGTGGGGCGGGGAGAAGGGTGGAGGGGAGAAGGGTGGGGTGGGGCGGGGATAAGGGGGAGGGGATAGGAGGGAAGGGGGGAGAGAGGGGAGGAGGGGGAGAGAGGGTAGGAGGGAAGGGGAGGGGGAGAAGGGAGGGAGGGGCGAGGGAAGGGGGAGAAGGAAGGGAGAGGGGTGGGGGGAGAGGTGGGGGAGGGGAATGAGAGTAAGTGGGAGTGAAAAAGGGGGGTGGGGAAAGATGGGAAGAAATAGAGGAAGGGCGGGAAAGTGTCGCCTGGAGAGATAAAGTGGGGCGAAATAGTGGGGAGAACGAGAAAGGGGGAGACAAAGGGATAGAGAGAAGGGGAGGAAAGGGCCGGGTGCCCCGGATGTAAAGATAACGAAATGTTTGACCACTGTTTTTCAATAATAGGAGAACGTGGCAACATTTGTACAGTATCTAACCGAGTTGCAAGGTGTCTGTGAAATGCTACTGGGTTCAATGACGTGGCCAAGTTTGAATTGTTCATAAGTGATTTATAAGAAGCAATTGCGTCCACAAATGACCGAATTAGGGATGGGCGATGTATACTGTGCCAGACGCTGACATCTCGAAAAAACATTTCTTTTAAAAACTGAATTAGTAGCATGACGAATTGTGAAAAACATCGTATGCAAATTCGAAGAAAGATCTAGGCGGACACGGTTAGTGATGGAGATCCAGCGCGAAGAGGAAAAGGTCACTGAACTCGAAAGGTTAACTCTGATTTCTCTCCACAGACGCTGCCAGACCTGCTGAGCTTTTCCAGCATTTTCTCTTTTGGAGCTTTCCTGGTTTTGTTTCTGATTTCCAGCAGTCGCAGTTTTTATGATACAGGAAAGGTTTGTTTATGAGATTTGTCGGAGAGAATGTTGACCTGGATTATCTGCCAAATGGGAATGTGAAGGGAAGATAAATTTTGGTTCTTAGCTGGATACGTCACCAAAACCACCAGCGCTCCGCTTCCAGGCTGCGATATTAACTGGGTGTCGGAGTGAATAGCAAGGAATTCAATTTAGGAACGTACACAGCCCACTGACAGAAATTATTAACAACAGAAACAGAAATTGCTGGAAAAATAAGTAGGTCTGGCAACATCTGTGGAGACAAAGCAAAGATTTCGGGTTCAGAGCCAAATATTAGGCACAGTCCAATTCATTTCCCATTCTTCACAGATCCTGCGACACGTCCAAGTGACTAATTCACCACAGTAACTGGTTATTGAACAACCGAAGTATTTAAAGAGGGTTCAAGGAGCTGTCATTCTTAACCATTGCTCAATCAAAATCATTTTGGGCCTGGAAGATGTAACAGCCAGGGATGGCAGCAGGGGACAGCTTTTAGATAGGGTCTGAATGCGACAGCGATTTTGATATTAATAAAGTAATGACCCTGGGAGAACACGCTGCTGGAAATAGATCTTTTCTGCTGCGTACTGAGACTCCCAAACACAATTTTGCTAAACTTCCAGCAGGTGCGGCCTGACCTCTGCCCTACCAGTGGGAGCCTGCCACAGGCAGAAGGGGAAACTCTAGCAATGAAGTAAATACAAGAGACAGGAGCAGAGGGAGAGCAAGGAAACACAACACTGGTGGGGAGAAAAAGGAATCAAAAAGTACAAAAACGTTAGGAAAATACAGTTGAGCGGAGAGATTAAGTAGGCAGCAGTTAATTGCTTCCCATGTCCTGCTTTGATTCAATCCCGTCACTTTCTTCCGATCAGTTGTCAATAATTTGATTCGATATGGATTCCCTGCTCCGATCAGTTATTGACTCTCTGTGCAAAGCTATGTCACTATGGTTGGATTTGGTTACCTCCAGTGATGCTTCTGTGTTGACAAATCGCTCTATTTCTGGTAACCTCATCACGGCCAAATGCTAAACTCTTGGATCAATCCCAGTCACAAGCGCCCAGAACTTTCTAACGTGGGTATAAAGAGCCTCCCAGCAGCCCTGGCAGCACAGTCTGGGCACCATTCGCTTCTCTTCCCGCAATCATGAGCTCCAAAAGCACCCCGGCGGTGGGCATCGATCTGGGCACCACCTACTCCTGTGTTGGGGTCTTCCAGCATGGCAAGGTGGAGATTATCGCCAATGACCAGGGGAACCGCACCACCCCCAGTTATGTGGCGTTCACCGACACCGAGAGACTGATCGGAGACGCGGCTAAGAACCAAGTGGCCATGAACCCCCAGAACACCATATTTGACGCCAAGAGACTGATCGGCAGGAGATACGACGATGCTACTGTGCAGACCGACCTTAAACATTGGCCTTTTAAAGTGATCAATGACTCCTCCAGACCCAAAGTTGAGGTTCAGCACAAGGGGGAAACTAAGACTTTCTACGCAGAAGAGATTTCCTCCATGGTGTTAGCCAAGATGAGGGAGATCGCCGAGGCTTACCTGGGAAAGAGCATTTCGAGCGCGGTGATCACGGTCCCCGCTTACTTCAACGATTCCCAGCGCCAAGCGACCAAGGACGCAGGGACTATCAGCGGGCTCAATGTCCTCAGGATTATTAATGAGCCCACTGCCGCCGCCATCGCCTATGGCTTGGACAAGAGGGTGGGTTATTTCTGTTTAGTAATTCATTGGATGTGGGTTTTGCTGGCTGGGCCAGCATTTATTGGGTACCTGTTAGTTGCTCTTGAGAAGGTGGCCTTCTTGAACCACTGCAGTCTATTTGATGCAGGTAGACCCACAATACCCTTAAGGAATGGATGGTCCAAGATTTGGACTCAGCAATGCTGAACTTCAGCCATACATTTCAAAGTCAGAATGGTGTGAGGTTTGGAGGGGAACTTGCAGGTGGTAGTGTTCCCGAGTGTCTCCTTCTAGATGGTAGTGAACATGGGTTTATAGAATCATAGAGTCATAGAGATGTACAGCATGGAAACAGACCCTTTGGTCCAACCTGTCCATGCTGACCAGATATCCCAACCCAATCTAGTCCCACCTGCCAGCATCTGGCCCATATCCCTCCAAACCCTTCCTATTCATATACCCATCCAAATGCCTCTTAAATGTTGCAATTGTACCAGCCTCTACCACATCCTCTGGCAGCTCATTTCATACATGTACCACCCTCTGTGTGAAAACATTCCCTCTTAGAGGTCCCTTTTAAATCTTTCCCCTCCCACCCTAAACCTATGCCTTCTAGTTCTGGACTCCCCCACCCCAGGGAAAAAAACTGTGTCTATTTATCCTATCCATGCCCCTCATGATTTATTAAACTGTTTGTTAAATGTTGTTTAAGAAGTCATGGATAATTTCTGCAGTTCATCTTGTAGATGGTCTATGCTGCTGCTACTGAGCATCAGTGGTGAAGCAGTGAACATTTGCAGATGTGCTACCAATCAAGTTGGCTACTTTGTCCAGTATGGTGTTCAGCTTCGTGTGTTGTTGGGGTTGCACTCATCCAGGCAAGTGGAGAATATTCCATCACACTCCTGACTTTGTGTATTTTGGATGGTAGATAGGCTTTGGGGAAGCCAGCAGCTGAGTGATTCATTGTAAGATTCCTAGACTCTGACCTGCTCTTGCAACCACAACACCTATGCAGCAAATCCAGTTGAGTTGTGGTCAAAGGTCACCTCAAGGATATTGACACTGAGGGATTTCGTTATAGCAATGCCATAGAATGTCAAGGAGCAATTGTTAGATATGCTCTTGTTGGAGATGGTCATTGCCTGGCACTTGTGTGGCACAAATTTTACTTGTCATTTGTCAGCCCAAACCTGATATTGTCCATGTTGTGCTGCATTTGGATATGTACTGCCTCAGAATGTGAGGAATTGTGAATGGTTTTAAACATTGCACAATCATCATCTAACCTCCCCATTTCAGCCTTATGGTGGAGAGAGGATCTTTGATGAAGCAGCTGAAGATGGTTGAGCAAAGGACAGTACACTGGGAAAACTGGGTGTGCAGTGGTAGTGTCCCTCCCTTTGAGCCAGACCTAGGTTCAAGTCCCACCTGCCCCAGAAGTATGTTTTAAGGGTCATAGTCAGAAATATACAGCACAGAAACAGACCTTTCTGTCCAACTCTTCCATGCTGACCAGATATCATAAATTAATCTGGTCCCACCTGCCAGCACTCGGCCCATATCCCTCCAAACCCTTCCTATTCATATACCCATCCAGATGCCTCTTAAATGTTGTAATTGTACCAGCCTCCATCACTTCCTCTGGCAGCGCATTCCATGTACGCACCACCCTCTGTGCCCTTTAGTTGCCATTAAATCTTTCCCCTTTCACCTTAAACGTATGACCTCTAGCTCTGGATTCCCCCATCCCAGGGGCAAGAACTTGTCTACTTACCCTATCCATGACCCTCGTGACTTTATAAACCTCATTAATGTCACCCCTCAGCCTCCGATGTTCCAGGAAAAATAGTCCCAGCTTATTCAGCCTCTCCTTGTAGCTTAAACCTTCTAACCCTGGCAACATCCTTGTAAATTTTTTCTGACCCTTTCAAGTTTCACAATATCCTTCCTATAGGAGGGAGAACAGAAATTCACACAATATTCCAAAAGTGGTCTAACCAATGTTGTGTAAAACTGCAATTTGACCTCTCAACTCCTATACTCAATACCCTGACCAATAAAGGAAAGCATACCAAATGCCTTCTTCACTATCCTATCTACCTGCGACTCCACTTTCAAGGAAAAATGAACCTGCACTGTTGTTCAGCAACAGTCCCCAGGACCTTACCATTAAGTGTATAAGTCCTGCCCTGACTTGCCTTTCCAAAATGCAGCACCTCACATTTACCTAAATTAAATTCCATCTGCCACTTCTCAGCCCAGTGGCCCATCTGATCAAGATCCAATCGTACTCTGAGGTAACCTCCTTCACTGTCCACTACACCTCCAATTTTAGTGTCATCTCCAAACTTAGTAACTATAGTTGGCTGATTTGTAATGCAGTATGACACCAACAGCATGGTTTCAGTTCCTGCATTACCTGAGGTTACCATGAAAGACTCTTCTTCTTAACATTTTCCCTTGCCTGAGGTGTGGTGACCTCAATTTAAATCATTCTAACGAGAGAGCAGCCCTATAAAAGCACACTGACATTAGGTTGGGCATCAGTTGAGGGATGCTTAGATGCATGGTGGGATCCCATATGTGCCTATCCCTGGTCATACTCAGTGACACTATTTAAGGATAATCCCTTTCTCCCTTTCAAAGCAAAAGTGATGAGAATTTTAATTTTCTCAGGAGGCTTAACAGCATTGAAATCACTTCAACAAAAAATAATGGATGTTGGATTATTGAATTAATTCAAGGCAGAGTTACATAGATTATTGATAGATAAAGGGAGTTGTGAGTTCTGTGGTGCTGGAGGCAACCAGATCAACCATGGCTGAAACCTGTTCCTAAATCCTATTGTTCTATGGAAATAGATTGGTTTTGGTAATGTAGGCTTTTATTCTAACTTTCCCTGGTTGATCAGGTTTAATCAAGGCAGTTCTAACAATGATATATAAACAATTATTCTGTATTAAAGCAAGGTACATTCCAAAAATGCTGCAATCGGTATATATCACAAGCTTACTGTACAATGCTTACAATTGCAAGTGACTTGGTTTGCATGCATTCGTATACTTTCCTTTATTGGTCAGAGTATTGAGTACAGGAGTTGGGAGGTCATGTTGTGGCTGTACAGGACATTGGTTAGGCCACTTTTGGAATATTGCATGCAATTCTGGTCTCCTTCCTATCGGAAGGATGTTGTGAAACCTGAAAGGGTTCAGAAAAGATTTACAAGGATGTTGCCAGGATTGGATGATTTGAGCTATAGAGAGGTTGAATAGGCTGGGGCTGTTTTGCCTGGAATGTTGGAGGTTGAGTGATGATCTTATGGAGGCTTATAAAATCATGAGGGGCATGGAAAGGATAAATAGACAAAATCTCTTCCTTGGAATGGGGGAGTCCAGAACTAGATGGTATTGGTTGAGGGTGAGAGGGGAAAGATACAAAAGAGACCTAAGGGGCAATGTTTTCATGCAGAGGGTGGTAAGTGTATGGAATGAGCTGCCAGAGGAAGTGATGGAGGGTGGTACGATTGCAACATTTGGATTAGATTACTCACAGTGTGGAAACATGCCCTTTGGCCCAACAAGTCCACAACGACCCGCCGAAGCACAACCCACCCAGACCCATTCCCCTACATTTACCCCTTCACCTGACACTACGGGCAATTTAGCATGGCCAATTCACCTAATTTGCACATTTTTTTGGATTGTGGGAGGAAACCAGAGCACCCAGAGGAAATCCACGCATACACGGGGAGAAAGTGCAAACTTCACACAGAGAGTTGCCTGATGCAGGAATTGAACCCGGGTCTCTGGCGCTGTGAGGCAGCAGTGCTAACTGCTGGATGGGTGTATGAATAGGAAGGGTTTGGAGGGATATGGGCCGGGTGCTGGCAGGTGGGACTAGATTGGGTCGGCATGGATGAGTTGGACCGAAGGAACTGTTTCCGTGCTGTACATCTCTATGACATGTTTGAGGATCAGGCAAACAGGTGATCAGCCTGCTATCTCAACATCCAGTCATTGGTCAGATGACTCCTACTAGCTATTACTTAGAGGACAATTTCTTATTCTTCTTTTCCATACATACAGACTGTATTTACAATCTTTAACATTCCAATCTTCCACAATTAGAACATAGAACAATACAGCGCAGTACAGGCCCTTTGGCCCTCAATGTCGCGCCGACCTGTGAACTAGTCTCAGCTTGTCCCCCTAGCCCAACCCATCATCATCCATGTGCTTATCCAAGGATTGTTCAAATGTCCCTAATGTGGCTCAGTTGACTATATTGACAGGTAGGGCATTCCATGCCCTTACCACTCTCTGAGTAAAGACCCTGCCTCTGATATCTGTCTTAAATCTATCACCCCTCAATTTGTAGTTATGCCCCCTCGTACAAGCTGGCGTCATCATTCTAGGAAAAAGACTTTCACTGTCTACCGTATATAATCCTTTGATCATCTTGTACATCTCTATCAAATCCCCTCGTAGCCTTCTTCATTCCAATGAGAACAGACCCAAATCTCTGTCTTTCCTCATAAGACCTTCCCTCCAGACCAGGAAATATCCTGGTAAAGCTCCTCTGCACCTTTTCCAATGCTTCCACATCCTTCCCGAAATATGGTGACCAGAACTGTACACGATATTCCAGGTGTGGCCGCACCAGCATTATGTTTGGTTGTAGCATGATATTGCGGCTCCGGAACTCAATCCCTCTACCAATGAAACCTAACACACCATATGCCTTCTTAACAGCACTATCAACCTGGGTGACCATTGAGAAACATCACAAAAGTGTAATATTTTCCAGGGTCCAGTTAATTTTTCACTCTTTAAGACAACTGCCTGTTTTTTTAATTAGAGGCTTATCTCTCAGTTTGAATAAATCCTACCTCCTGTCAGCTTGTTCAGCCTGCTCACAAGCTATTTCCTTGTAGCTTTTATGTCATCCAATAACCTATAATATTTATGCAACATATGATCCACTGTTTTGTTGACAAAAGGTACAACAAACATCTAGTGCATGCGTCTGTTTTAAATGAGAACTTCAGTCAGACAGCATCACCAGTGCAGTCCATCTCATAGTGAGTTACAGCTCTTAATTTAAACACAACCCTTCAGAAAGCATTAAGACATGGCCCAGTGATTTTCTAATGATTAGATCACCATTTGATTGATTTTTCAATAGAGCAACCTTCATATGTTTTTCTCATTTTAGCTAACTCGGCAAAGTTTCGGGTTACTACCCACAATTACAGCGGTGTAGCTCATCTCAAGGTCAAATGCTGTATGTGAAAAGTCTGTTTCAGCCTCAGATGGTTGCCAAGGTGATGGATGAAGTTGGTTGCTATGATACTGAGTTTGTGGCAATATCGGTAAAGATAAAACTGATGGAACAAAAGCAACAATGATATGAAGTTGGTTGAATGATGAAAAGCAGAGAGTAGTGGAGTAGTGATGAATGGTTGTCTTTCAGACTAAAGGATATTCATTTTGGCATCCTAGCAATCAGTGTTAAATAATTGCTTTTCTGTATCTATAATAATGAACTATAGTAGTGTGCAAGCGCAAGTTCAAAATTTATGGATGACATTTGGAAGTGCTATGAAGTGTGGGAAAATAGACACAAGAGATATCCTTCAAGTGAACATAGACAGGCTGGTGGAATGGGTGAACACGTAGTAGGTGAAACTTAGTGCAGAGAAATGTGAAATGATACTTTTGGGAAAAACAACCAAGAAAGACAACATAGAATAAAGTGATAATGACTCCAAGAAAACCTTTCTCGTAGATGGAATGGCAATAGTGAACAAGGATTATAGAATGAGAACGATGGAATAATGTGAGATGGTTGACAAAGGTGAAAATGTGGATAGAATATCGGAAGTTGCACTGATGGAATTATTTGCATCAGAATGAAAATTCAGGAGGTGTACAGAATTAGTTGCAGTAAAAAGATGCAAAAAAACTAAGCCACAATATACAACAACTATAGCACATATAATGCCATAAGCCTGGATCATAAAAATGCATTGACAGTAGATAACATTACAACATGACACTAAGAGCAATAACTGGATAGGCCAAGGAGTGATTTCATTATACCAGCCACATCACCACAGTGACAGCTTTGACAGGGCAAAAGGTGGAAAGTATGGTTGGGTGGAAACATTTCCTTTAAAGGGATGGCAGCCTCCCTCAGTCAGATTTTCATCAGGCTAGGATGTAGAGGGTTCAAGGATGGGTAGGGCATTGTTCACAAGTGAACATATATTCTTGGGTGAGGCGGGGGGGGGGGGGGGGGTCATGCAGAGAGGGAGGTAATAGCTGATCTGTTTGAAGAGTTCACAGGGTCAGCAGCAGGAAGGGCAATTTGAATGGGGAGGAGAATAACAAGATCAGCTTCCAGTTGGTGCGCTGGGTAGAAAACATCTTTAAAAAAATTGTCATTCCATTGAAGCAATTGGAATTCTGCTCATATGCCAACTGTCCTGCACAGCCATTTGGAAGATGCCAAGGCAGGCACAGAGAGAAGCTGTAGACTTGTCTAAGAAGGAATCAATTAGGAGAACGTGAGGACTGCAGATGCTGGAGATCAGACTCAAGAATGGGGTGCTGGAAAAACAGAGTCAGTCAGGCAGTATCCAAGGAGCAGGAGCAATGTTTCGGGCGTAAGCCCTTCATCAGGAATGAGGCTTGCGAGAGAGGGAAGAGGAGACTTTCTTCAAGGTAGGCATCCTTGGACGAGGATTCACAGTAAGTGTGCAATTTGTTACTCCAAATTCTAAGGCTGAAGCCAGGCGCCAATTCGTGGATGCCTCCTCCTACTGCCCGCTCAACCACGATCTCACCTCTCATCACCAACCATTATTTCCCAGACCACCCACAACCTCATCACCTTTGGGGATCTCCCATCCGCAGCCTCCAACCTCATTGTCCAGGAACCCCGCACTGCCCGATTCAACCTCCTATCCAAAATTCGCAAACGTGACTGCCCCGGTCAACCCATTGTCTCAGCCTCTTCCTGCCCCACCAAACATATCTCTGTATTCCTTGACACCATCCTGACCCCTTAGTCCAGGAACTCCCACCTACGTTCGGGACACCACCCACACCCTCCACCTCCACCTCCACCATTACTTTCATTTCCCTATCCCCAATATCTAATCTTCACCATGGACATCCAGTCCCTCTACACATCTATTCACCATCAAAAAGGCCTCAAAGTCCCCCATTTCTTCCTCTCATGCCAACCCAACCAGTACCCTTCCACTGACACTCTTATTTGACTGGCTGAACTGCAGACTTGTCTAAGAGGGAATCAGCTAGGAGAAAGTGAGGACTGCAGATGCTGGAGATCAGGGTCGAAGAGAGTGGTGCTGGAAAAACACAGCCAGTCAGGCCTCACCTGCAACAATTTCTCCTTCCAATCCTCCTTTTTCCTCCAGACCAAAGGATAGCAATGGACACTTGCATGGGCCCCAGCTATGCCTGCCTCTTCATGGAATGGCAATAGTGAACAAGGATTATAAAATGAGAACAATGGAATAATGTGAGATGGTTGACAAAGGTGAAAATGTGGATAGAATATCGGAAGTTGCACTGATGGAATTATTTGCATCAGAATGAAAATTCAGGAGGTGTACAGAATTAGTTGCAGTAAAAAGATGCAAAAAAACTAAGCCACAATATACAACAACTATAGCACATATAATGCCATAAGCCTGGATCATAAAAATGCATTGACAGTAGATAACATTACAACATGACACTAAGAGCAGTAACTGGATAGGCCAAGGAGTGATTTCATTATACCAGCCACACCACCACAGTGACAGCTTTGACAGGGCAAAAGGTGGAAAGTATGGTTGGGTGGAAACATTTCCTTTCATTGGGTACATGGAACTGGTTTCCACCCCCAATCCAAAAATGTGCAGATTAGGTGAATTGGCTATGCCAAATTGCGCATGGTGTTCCAGGGTGTGTAGGTTAGGTGCATTAGTCAGGAGTAAATGTAGAGTAATGGGTTTGGTTGGGAGGGTTGGTGTGGACTTGTTGGGCCATATGGCCTGTTTCCACACTGTAGGGATTCTAAGATTCTGCAGCTACACTGGCACCAGTCCCCACCTTTTCCTCTACATCATCAATGACTGTATCGGTGCTACCTCGTGCTCCCACAAGGAGGTTTAACAGTTCATTAACTTCACAAACACCTTCCACCCTGACCTCAAGTATACCTGGACCACGTCAGACACCTCCCTCCCCTTCCTGACCTCTCCATCTCCATTTCCGGTGACCAACTCAACACTGGCTCCTCAGATGCTGCCTGACTTGCTGTGCTTTTTCAGCACCACACTCTTCAACTAAGAGGGAATCAAGCCTAGGCGCTGCCAGAAAAGTTGAAGAAAACTGCAAGGCTGGGTTTGGAAGAGCAGACTGCTTCAGAAAAGAGAAATGAAAAGAGGCACAACAACAGGGTTGAGGGGGTGGGGGAATGATGTTCCAGGAGGGCTAAACAGAAAAAGTGAACAAAAAGTGTAAATGGAAATAATGGACTCAGCTCTGGAGTGGGAAGTCAAATGCATACAAAAACTGAAAACTTAAGCAGCAATTATTGGAATACATAATCTAAGTGAGAAATAAATAGGAATAACGCAATAGAGTCTAGATTAACATCATAGGTTTTGTCGTGGGATAATGTTGATGAAGGTAGAGTGAAGTTGTCATTAAATATGGATTTGTTATTGTCCAAGTTCAGAGATAATCAGAGATGAGTTGTTTCCAGGAGTTGAGGGTAGAATATCAAAAGTTGCACTGATGAAAATTCAGGAGATGTACAGAATTAGTTGCAGTAGGAAGGTGGAAAAACTAAGCCACAATGTACAACGACAGTAGCACGTTATGCCATAAGCCTAGGTCACAAAATACAATGACAGTGAAAAAATTTACAACTTGACACTAAGCAAACATACAAGAGTAGATTACATTACAAAATGAAGTAGGTTACAATGTACAGTGACAAGAAATTTCATTAAACCATACAAACAGACTATCAATTAACTGGAGATTAGGTTGCATTACAGAATGAAAGTACAAAGTTAAAAAACACACACCAGGTTATAGCCCAACAGGTTTATTTGGAAGCACTAGTTTTTGGAGTGCTGCTCTTTCACCAGGTTGTTGTGGAGTATAACATCTTAGGACACAGAATTTATAGCAAAAGTTTACAGTGTGATATAACTGAAATTATGTACAGGTATTGAAAAAAACCTGCATTGTTTATTAAGTCTCATCTTTTAGAATGGGCTTGTTGGTTTCAGTTCTTTCATATGTAAATTCCAGAACTTTCTTAAAGTTACATTCTCAAGTGACCTTTAACAATAGGTGCCACGTTGGCCCAGATAATGCACCGAAGGTGGGAGGTGCCCTGTCTGTGCCCCAACGTTCAGACTGATTCTAATGTAAAAAAAGGGGCTTACAGAATCTTACATAGATTTAAGCAGTTTTGAGCAAAATAAAATATAGTTCTGCAAGTACAAATTCACCCCACAAACTTATATGTGTTTGTGTGAGTGTAAAGGGGTAGAATTCTTCGAGAGGGCGCTTGTGGGAGTGTATGTATGAACGTATGGGAGTGTATGAGAGAGAGCTTGTGTAGAAGCGAGGGTCTGGGTGAGCGTTTGGGTCTGTAGGAGCGTGCGCGCAGTGCAGTGAGGTCACCTGTAGAGTGATATGAACCCAAGGTTCCGGTTGAGGCCATCTCCATGAGTACCGAACTTGGTCCAAATCAGAATGAAAGTAGGCTGTATTATTATGGTAAATTATATTTACCTTGAGATAAATCTTAATTTTGCTTCTAATTTTATTTGGTTGAAAGAACTTTACACATAACATAGTTAAACAAAAGATAACTGTTATGTTCCTAAAATAAGACGTGTGAAAGAAAAAAAGAATCACTTTTTGTAAAAAGCCCGTAACAAGGAGTGGTTGCTTTCCTGACCTGTAGTTTCAATCTTAAAAACATTTTTGCGTACTTTGAAGCTAACGGCCCAAACATCATCTTACAAATTCAAAGATTCACTAAATATTAGAAAATCACTACTATTTCAACTGAAGTCCTGCTCCGGCTTTTCGCTTTCCTCGATTCTCACTTGCCCTATGCACAACTTTCACAACTCCCACCTTCTCTCACACTCAGAAACCTCTCCTACTCACTGAGCGCTCAGACCACCACTTCCCTTTTTCTGTCTGGCCAGTTCGCTCCTCCCCTTTCGCAGCTCACCTGAACCCTTGTGGGAGAGGTAATGAATAGGGCTGGCTTAAAAACTGCCCAGGAAAACAGTCGGGAGCAGAAGACGTGATAAACCGTGAGATAGAAGAAAGCAACGAAATAGCAGTTTACTTTCTTTTAATTGAAACAAAACCTGAGCCTGCTCAGGAGCCCTGCTGGACCGGAAATGGCTGTAGCAAGATTAAAGCAATGTCCTTGATTTACTAAACACCAACCCAAAAAAAAGTCATTAGAATATGCTCTAACTAGGAGACAGTTGTGCTAAGTTTTAAATAAATTAAAAAATAACTCCTTCCAACCCCCGTTTAATTTCGCTCCCTCCCTCAGTTCTATGTAAGAGCACTGCTGGATGTGTAAAATAAAACCTGCTCCTTCCAACCCCATTTTGATTTCGCATTCTCTCCCTCACATTTGATGGTCTATATTACCATTAACGGTTTTTGCCCGTAAATTGATCAGTTAGAGAACGCGGGTAATTTGCCAGTGGTAGTTGATTAACACAAAGGGTGATTTGGTGATGCGAAACAAAACGTTCAGTTGTGTAAATGCACCTCTGGATATAGAAAAGAAATGCTGGATAATAGATAATAAGGGAAAAGTCTCAGCCAATAATTGTACGATATTCCATTGCCTACTAATTACTATTATTTGCAATTAAGAATTACAATGAATATTTTCCAGTGTGATTAAAATAAATTCAAAACATTCCCAACATCTATTATGTATCAGACAAACCTGCTGAATGTATTAAATTGATTTAACTCTGGTTTCGTAGGACATGGTGAAACATTTTGTTTCTTCTCCTCACCATGTCCCAATCTATTACCTTATTTAATCACTGAAAGTGCAATACTTGTCCATTTATATCCTTACCATCCAAGGCTCCAGACACACCTCCCAGGTGAAACATTTTATTCAATCTAGTAGACTAATTCACTAATAATGCAGTTTCCACTAAACTGGGGAGACAAAACACAGATTGGGTGATTGTGGAACGCCTGCATTCTGCCCATTTAAAAAAAACTGAGCTTACAGTTGTTTTGACATTTCAACACACCACTGTGTTCCTATGCCAACTTTCTGTCTCAGACCTGCAGCAGTACTCCAGCAAAGCTCAATGCGTTTAGATACCTTACATCATTCAGGATTCAAAATCAAGTTTAACAATTTCAGAACATGAATCTTCTCCATTACCCACCCCTAACTCCTGTCATGAAAGGGTTGCTTTCAGCAAAACCAACTGATTTACAACTACTCACAATCCCCATTATCACCTACCTAACTTCTTCCCCATCAACAATCCTTTTGTCTGCCTACCCTTTCTTGCTCACTCTGTGTTCATCTCCGCCCATCTGCTAGCACCTTTTCCTCCCAACTGTCCCATTGCTAGCGTAAATACCATCTTTTGCTGGGGGCTTCTAGTTGTGAAGAAAGGTCATTAGACTTGAAATATTAAAATTTTTTTCCCCACAGATACTGCCACACCCACCGAGTTTCTTTTTTCTATTGGAAATTAAATACAGTCTGAAACTGTCCTTCAGGATACATCTCAAACCTATTTTCTTTACAGCAGTGAGAGTTAAAATATATTCACCGTTAGAATCCCATTGTATCGTCCCCTTAATCCTTTAATTTATTTAACAGCCCTCACATTGTTAATGTTCCTTCAAATAGGGCTTGACTTTTCCCTGATCAACCAGAATGACTGCACCTTCCATCACAACCACTGGTGTGGATTGTACCCTGAAGATTGTTTTGTTTGTTGTTTAGGTAGGAGTGGAGTGTAATGTCCTCATCTTCGATTTGGGTGGTGGAACCTTTGATGTGTCAATTCTTACAATAGAGGATGGTGTCTTCGAGGTCAAATCCACAGCTGGAGACACACACCTCGGTGGTGAGGATTTTGATAACCGTATGGTGAACCACTTTGTTGAAGAGTTTAAGCGCAAATACAAGAAGGATATCAGTGGGAACAAGCGAGCTGTGCGTCGCCTTCATACTGCCTGTGAAAGGGCAAAACGAACTCTGTCCTCCAGCTCGCAGGCTAGCCTGGAGATTGACTCCCTGTTTGAAGGTATAGACTTCTATACTTCCATCACCCGGGCACGGTTTGAGGAGCTGAATTCCGATCTCTTCCGAGGAACCTTGGAGCCCGTGGAAAAAGCTCTAAGAGATGCCAAAATGGACAAGAGCCAGATTCACGAGATTGTACTTGTGGGGGGATCTACTAGAATTCCAAAGATACAGAAACTTTTGCAGGACCTATTTAGTGGGAAGGAGTTGAATAAAAGCATCAATCCTGATGAGGCAGTAGCTTATGGGGCAGCTGTACAAGCAGCCATTCTGAGTGGAGATGTCTCAGAAACAGTGCAGGACTTGCTCCTTCTGGATGTTACACCCCTATCATTGGGTATTGAGACAGCTGGGGGAGTGATGACAACCCTCATCAAGAGAAACACAACTATTCCCACAAAGCAGACCCAAATCTTCACCACATACTCAGACAACCAACCTGGTGTCCTGGTCCAAGTGTTTGAGGGTGAGCGAGCCATGACCAAAGACAACAACCTGCTAGGCAAGTTTGAGTTGATAGGAATCCCACCTGCACCCCGAGGTGTCCCTCAGATAGAGGTCACCTTTGACATTGATGCCAATGGAATATTGAATGTTTCTGCTGTGGACAAAAGTACTGGTAAGGAGAATAAGATCACCATCACAAATGACAAAGGGCGTCTGAGCAAAGAGGATATTGATCGCATGGTGAACGAGGCAGAACATTACAAAGCAGATGATGAAGCACAACGACTGCGGATAACTGCCAAGAACACCCTCGAATCTTACGCATACAATGTGAAATCCACAGTGGAATATGATAACATAAAGGTAGGAATCAATACTGTGATATCAAATAGGCAGATGGATTATGGGAAAAAAATCTAGTGTGTCATTAATGTAGCTATCAATATATAAAGAGTGTTATAATGTGCTGTTCAAAATATGCATTTTAACTGACTGCAAATCACTAGTGTTTCCATAAATTCTCAAGGGTTGTAGATTTTTGGAAATAAAAAAACTAATACATTTAACACAAGTGAATCTGTCTGCTTGAGCAAGCAGGAGTGTAAAGCACTTAACTATGCACAGTTTATCACATCATGGAAAAGTGTTGTATAAATCACAGTAGGGAGTCGAAGAGCAGAAAACCAAGCCAAGGCATCTGAGGATTAATGATCTGATTCTGTACATAGCATTTGAATTCTGACAGATTTGAGATGATTAAACAAAAGGATTTCCCAAGGGACTTGTGACAGTACCATTGAATGTGTAAAGTGCTTAATTAGATCATTTCCACCATGCTGTTTTGGAACAAATACATAAACAAACAATGTAAGTGTTGTCTCCTGAGTAAATTGAAAATGTTTTATGGAATTATTTCAGATACAATAGTGCTGACCAACAGTCCTCCATGTCTCCTTTTCTTGGCTAGTTTTTGTTCTTTCTTCTCTAGTACATACATGATTCTTGCTCAGATACAGTTCCACGGGGGCAAAGTGACTTACATAATGTGCTGAAATGGTCACTATTTTCATATAGTCACCATTTTCAGCAGGGTTTGTAAACATGGGGTGATCAAACATAATAAGTACTCAATAAACAAAGACACACTCATACCACCACACATGCATGTATGCATACTCACAAATACATTTATATGTACTTACACTAATGCATTCACATGCTTACATGCACAATTATATGCACATGCTCACATTCACAATTTACCATATACACTCCGAGACAACCAAAAGTGTACATGCTTATGTCCACACAACCATCTGCTTCCAGACTTCAAAAGAATATGCACATGCAGGTACATACATATATAGATAGACAAAGAACAGGAAGGATGCACACATGGGTTTGAATGCCACCAAGGCAGAGAATGGAATTTAAATTCAGTAAAACTCTGCAGTTAAGGGTCTAATGATGACCATGAAATTATTGTTGATTGTTGGAAAAACCTATTTGGTTCACTAATATCCTTCAGGGAAGGAAACTACCATCTTTACCTGGACTGGCCTACATCTGACTCCAGACCCACAGCAATGTGGTAGAATCTTGACTGCCCTCTGGGCAATTCAGGATGGGTAATAAATAATGTCATAGCCAGTGATGTCTATATATTAGATTATTTATAATATATTATATATTACTTACAGTGTGGAAACAGGCCCTTCGGCCCATCAAGTCCATACCATCCCGCTGAAGCGCATCCACCCAGACCCATTTCCCTACATTTACCCCTGCACCTAATACTACAGGCAATTTAGCATGGCCAATTCACCTAACCTGCACATTTTTGGACTGTGGGAGGAAACCAGAGCACACGGAGGAAACCCACGTAGACACTGGGAGAATGTGCAAACTCCACACAGTCAGTCGCCTGAGGCGGGAATTGAATGCAGGTCTCTGGTGCTGTGAGGCAGCAGTGCTAGCCACTGTGCCACCCACCTGTGCCACTGTGCCGCCCACACTGTGGGTGGTACAGTGGCACAGGTAGGCTATATGCCGTGAATGAATAAGAAAAAAATGAGTGACACTAAACGGAGAGATGTGGAGGTGAGAGAATACATTTCACTTGCATTTCCAACACTTTTAATAATTGAATATAGCTTGATATCAAGTCTTCCCTTTTGCAACTTGGAAGCTATTTTATTATTTATTTTCTTTTCTTGAATATTCAAATTCTGATCACATTGCTGCTTCAATTTGGACCCTTCATTATAGCCTCTTTGTAATGAAAAAATAACAAGTATGCTTTTTTGATTACTACTTCACATAAGAAATAACAATGAGAATAGTAGTTGACTCCAAGAAAGAAGTGTACTGGTGAATTGGGCAGACAAGTGGCATTTAAAATTAACACTGAAAGGTGTGAGATTATTTATTGTGGTAAGAAAAATAAACAGAAGGAATACAACTAAACACTACAACACTGAAGGGGATGCATAAACAGAAAGAACTTCGGATATATGTCCACAAATCTTTGAAGATGGCAGACAAGTTAAAAAAGACATGCATATTCCTTGGTTTTATAGAGGCATGGAAGTTCAGCTCAACCTTTATTCAACACTGGCTAGGTCCCAGCTGGAATTTTGTCATTTCTGTTGGACACCATATTTCAAGGATAACTAGACATCAGAGAGATTATAGACAAAATTTACTAGGATTATACAAGGGTTGAAAGATTTCGGTTACATGGAAAAATTAAAAGATTACAGAAACCAAATCTTTTCCATAAATAAGGTTAAGAAAGACTTGATAGAAGAGTTCCAAACAAGAAAAAATTTGATACAGTCAACACCAGTGGCGGTAGTGGTGTTGGGGTGGGGGTTGGGGCAGGGGCAGGGATGGGGGTGGGAAGGGAGGGAGCAGGGAGGTGGTCAGTCATCAGAGGTTTCAGTTTTAGAGTCACAGACCCAGTAATGATATGAAGAAAACCTGGACATCAATAATTCAATAAAAATGCTCTTGCAGCTATGTGACGTAAACCTCAGTATCTATGAAAATGATTTAACTCCACTCTATTGCCTGCTTAATGGACTGAGATTCATATCTTAATTTGATCTTTTCAGGGTAAACTGAGTGAAGATGACAAACAGAAAGTTTTGAACAAGATAAAGGAGACCCTCGATTGGCTAGATCGAAACCAAATGGCTGAAAAAGAAGAGTTTGAGTTTCATCAGAAGGAGCTGGAGAAGGTGTGTAATCCTGTTATGGCTCAGCTGTACCAGAGTGGTGCTGCCCCTGGTCCAGGGGGATTTCCTCCAGGAGAAGCAAGCAGCCCAGGATCTGCTGGACCAACTATAGAGGAAGTGGACTAAAGATAACAGAAAAATATATGAAACAACAATTATTCTCCACCAGCGATAATATACTAAAATAACATTTGTTTTCTTCAGACACATGGTTATTCTCTTAAGTTCAGGTTTATTCTTTAACTATTAAATTAGCCATAATGTAAACAGAAGACAGCGTATGATCCAAACTAGAACATGGTAGGTTACAGTTAGGCACAGACCATCAGACTCAATGCTCAAAAATAATTCTTCGACAATATATGTTTTGATATAAATAATTGTATTTTTCACCACTACACCAAGCTGGAAATTAACTGCTTGTTCGTGTCAATAAGATATTTTAGCAACAGGTGATTCAAACAGGATGCATAACAGTCGAATATGATTCTGAAAAATATGAACATTAAAGTGCATGATTGATGTATCATACTTTGGTTTGAATTGGCTTCTGTTCCATTTACAATGTAGCACCATGATCAGTGACGACTTTGTATGATTTGGCTTGGTTGCCTATTTTTAGAAACCTTTGCTCAAATTGAAGTGTCTGCATTTGTTTTTCTAAATTGCACTCTGTTTAGTGTGCAGTTTTAGTAGTTATCTACCAGCTTGCTTTTCATGCATCTCTTTCATTATCCTCTGTCTTCAAAAAAGTGTCTCCTGGATCTTGAGCATAAGTTGTGCTGGGGAGGAGGAACCTTTCTGATTGGTGTTGTGCAAATATATAACAATGCAATTTGAAAATCTTGCCTTGTTGCTCAGCACTTAGATGATCGTTTTGGTAGCAGGAACCTTATGTTCTGCAAATCATCTAAGTGTGAATTGTAAGATGACAATGTGGTCACTCTCAACTTAATATACATACCTTTAAATGGCTCCCAGTAAATTGTAGTCTATTGTCAGACACCACCCATTCTGGGATATTATGCATCGATTAAGTCTTTGAACAATAGAAAATGTGGAGATGTAATCTGTCACAAGGATGTAATCTTCCCACATATAGATTTGTTGCTACATCATGTCAATATAAAAGGTTGGTACATTTGGCATGCCTCAAATGTGTTCATGAGTTGTTGAATATCCTGATTCATCCCTGGCCAGTATGCAGATTTACATTGCTAGCCATCTTGTGTGGTCTATACTCCATATGTCCTTGGTGCAACACAGACATTACATTCTGACATAATGCTATTGGTATTTGTTTGCCTTGAAGATGATTTATCTCTGTTTGACTAAAATAAACAAGTCTTTTTGGGTACTTCTTTAATACTGTCGGGTATTAATGAATAGTATTATTCTTTATCCTGAATAATAGTCTTTTGCAACTCTTGCAGTTGCTTATCTTCAGCAGCTGCTGATTGCAACTCTCACAATGATTCTTGCAAAAAAGTGTAACAGATCAACATTGAGAATGGTTTCAATTTCAATTGAATCAATTACATCCTTTGTGGACTGTAGTGCCACAGTGGGTGTGGTTTCTATATCATAATTTGTGGCTACACCAATCTTTGTGCATACTAGTAGTCTTGCCACTGGCAGATCACTGGCAATATCTAGCAGGTAGAAGGTTTTCAGAAGCCAAGATGATCTTGCTATTGGCACTGTACTGTGAGTAAGCTAATGCATGGAATTGGTGATTCATTATACAGCAGATGATTTCTTGAAGATTGCATCATGGCATGCCATTTATTAGATACATGTATTTTAGGATGCATAATGGTATTCCGTTGACTCTAGTTATAGAGTCATGGAATCATAGAGATGCATAGCAGGGAAACCCTTCGGTCCAACTTGTCCATGCCGAGTAGATATCCCAACCCAATCTCATCCCACGAGCCAACATCCGGCCCATATCCCTCTAAACACTTCCTATTCATATACCCATCCAGATGCCTTTTAAATTAATGCAATTGTACTAGCCTCCACCACTTCTTCTGGCAGCTCATTCCATATACGTACCACTGTCTCACGAAAAAGTTGCCCCTTAGATCTCTTTTATATCTTTCCCCTCACCCTAAACCTATGCCCTCTAGTTCTGGACTGCCCTACCCCAAGGAAGAGACTTTGTCTATTTAACCTATCTATGCCCCTCATGATTTTATAAACCTCTATAAGGTCTCCCCTCAGCCTCCTACACTCCAGGGAAAACAGCCGCAGCGTATTCAACCAGTTCCTGTGTTGATTTTAGTTTTTAGGTGTGCCTGTTCATTGCTGTAAATGTATATGATTGCCTTATACTGTTGATAGATGGGACTAGATTGGGTTGGGATATCTGGTCCCCATGGATGAGTTGGACCGAAGGGTCTGGTTCTGTGCTGTACATCTCAATGATGTGTGAGATTAACAGTATGTAAAGCTTGATCATCTTGCAAAATTTGCCTTTTGCTTTGTTTACTCTGAACCTCATGGAATGTATTCACATCTGTGCCTCTTTTCTTTTACCTTGCCATCTTTGCAGTCTTGTATTGTCTTGTTGGTCACCTCTGTTTTGTTCTGGGCTGTCACTTTGCTTTTGAAACCAGATTTCTCAGATAAGTGACAAATGCCCCTTGCTGAGATAGGCTTTACAGATAAGAAGATCACAGTTTAGGTGTGCAACAAACCTTGTCTACTACAGATCTTGATTTTTTTGGGTGTACGTTGCTGACCATAGCAATAGTGTTAACTGCACACAGAGCATCTAACTATTGTTGGCCTTGCTATGATGTCTCCATACTTGCATCTGTCCTCAAATAATATGTCAGTTATGTGGCTGTGTTTTTGCCCAGAAGATCTTTCCTGAATTACTAATTCACTGAGCCTCTTTGAGAATTCTGCTTTGAAAAAGTCACATTCATGCATTTGCTGCAGCACTTGCTAATAAACTGGTCAATAGGCTCTTGGGGTTGACTGTGTATGACATAAATTGGAACTTGTCGATCCTGAAGTTAATCTTCCCTTGGGGTGTTTTGCATGATTTACATTAATTCTGTGAAACTCTACCTTGCCAAGGGCATGCAAGATCTTTGGATTTGTCAGGATCATCTGTCACATGATCATTTAAAAAAATTAATTCAATAAAGATTTCATTGGATGCCCACTGTATAATTATGTTTGTCTTCCATTTTTCATGGAAGGTCATTACTTAGTTTTAAAAATAGGGTGTATTGTTTCTGCAGTTCTTTTTATTTGTTTTGCTTTTCTTTTCTTTTTTCCCTCTTTTGCTTCTGTTTCCCATTGTTTCTTATTGTTGTTGCTTCTTTCCTGGTCTTGGGTCCCTTTAAGAATGTTGAGCTAAGAACTACAGCTATTTGAAGAAGCAAAATTGTGAAATGAACTGTCTTGTGTCAAATTAACCTTTGCACACAGGTAAGCCTTCTTGATGTAGAAAATAATTTTTCTTTAATTCTGAATTTTCTTTCAGGAAAGTTCTGTAGCTATGCTGACAGGAGTTTTGCCATTTAAAAAATCAGAAGTGCATATACTTGTTTTTTTTTAAAGAAAAGAAACTGTGTCTTTTATCTTGAAAGACCTTAGAGTTAATTTCTTTCAGAATAAAATATATTTTCTGGATGGTCAATGCATAGTTACAGATGTGTATTCACAGGAGTCGATTTCAAACTGTTGTGATTGATCTTTAATTTGGTTTTCAAGTATCTCTCATTGAGACTGTTGACTCTTTTGTAGAAAGCCAATGCTGCTAACCATGAAGTGCAGTTTGCTTGAGCAGGTTTCCTTACTTGATGAGGAAATGCTTACAAGAAACTGGACCTGGTAGTGTGACAATGAAACATCCTTCAGATTTTCTTTTAAAGCATTCTAACATATACATATGTTATATTAATAAGTACCTCATGTGTCTGGAGTAACATTAGGCTTGGTTACAACCAGTAGTATATGTCTATTAGTGTTTCATGTTTCAATTGACCAGGGTTAAGATGGGAGTCTGTAGTCTTTATATGCACAGATCACATGCAATGATGATCTATAAGCATGACTGTTTAAAAATCTATAAACTCTCAGATGTAACACAATAGGACAAAATAACACAAAGAAAAGACACAGTGGTCAGTGGTTAGCACTGCTGCCTCACAGAGCCAGGAACCTGGGTTCGATTCCAGCCTCGGATAACTGTCTGTGTGGAATTTGCACATTCTCCCCGTATCTGCATGGGTTTCCTCTGGGTGCTCCAGCTTCCTCCCAGAGTCAAAAGATGTGCAGGTTAGATGAATTGGCCATGCTAAATTGCCCATAGTATTCAGGGATGTGTAGATTAGGTACATTAGTCAGGGAAATGTAAAGTAATAGGGTAGGGGATCGGTCTGGGTGGGATACTCTTCAGAGGGTCAGTGTGGACTTGTTGGGCCAAATGGCCTGTTTCCACACTGTAGGGATTCTTCTTCTATTATGAAAGGATATACAGAGGTTCCAAATCAGGCCTGCATATTGAACTAGATCAGTTTACAGATTGAAGAAACTCTTGGATCTCTTGTTCAAGACTATTTTGTACATGGGAAATCATGTCTCACTAACCTGATTAACTTTTTTGAAGAAGCAATGAACAGGATTGATGAGGCAGAGCAGTGAATGTGATCTATATGGACTTCAGTAAAGTGTTCAACAAGATTCCTCATGGTAGATTGGTTAGCAAGGTTAGATCACATGAAATACAGGGAGAAATAGCTATTTGGATACAGAACTGGCTCAAAGGTAGAAGACAGAGGGTGGTGGTGGTGGAGGCTTTTTAGACTGGAGGCCTGTGACCAGCAGTGTGCCACGAGGATTGGTACTAGGTCCACTACTTTTTGTCATTTTTATAAATGATATGGATGCGAACATAGCAGATATGGTTAACAAGTTTGCAGATGACACTAAAAGTGGAGGTGTAGTGGACAGCAAAGAAGTTTACCTCAGAATACAAGGGGATCTTGATCAAATGGGCCAATGGACTGAGGAGAGACAGATGGAGTTTAATTTAGATAAATGTGAGATGCTGAATTTTGGATAGACAAATCAGGGCAGGACGTATACCTTTAATGGTAAAGTCCTGGGATTGTTGCTGAACAAAGAGACCTTGGAATGCAGGTTCATAGCTCCTTGAAAGTGGAGTCGCAGGTAGATAGGATAGTGAAGAAGGCATTTGGTATGCTTGCCTTTATTGGTCATAACATTGAGTATCGGAGTTGGGAGGTCGTGTTGTAGCTGTTAAGGACATTGGTTTGGTGACTTTTGGAGTATTGTGTGCAATGTTGGTCTCTTTCCTAACAGAAGGATATTGTGAAACTTGAAAAGGTTCAGAAAAGATTTTAAAGGATGTTGCCAGGCTTGGAGGGTTTTAGCTATAGGGGAGAAAATATGCTGGCACTATTTTCTCTGGAGCATCAAAGGCTGAGGGGTGAGCTTATAGAGGTTTATAAAATCAGGAGGGGCACAGATAGGGTATGGAGGTCCAAAACTAGAGGGCACAGGTTTAAAGTGATAGGCGAAAAATATAAAAGGGAACCTAAATGACATTTTCACTCAGAGGTAGGTACTTGTATAGAACAAACCGCCAGAGGAAGTGGTAGAGGATGGTACAATTACAATATTCATAAGGCATCTGGATGGATATATGAATCGGAAGGGTTTAGAGGGATATGGGCCCAATGCTGGCAAATAGAACTAAATATATGGTTGGCATGGATGAGTTGGACTGAAAGGTCTGTTTCCATGATGACTATAATTGTTTTTAAGTTGTTGATTGAGGAATAAACACTGACCAGGGCACTGGGGAGAATTCCAGTTCTTCTTTGAAATTGTGGATGTAGGTTTGCTCGCTGAGCTGGGAGGTTCATTTCCAGACATTTCGTTACCCTACTAGGTAACCTCTTCAGTGGGCCTCAGGCGAAGCAATGTACATGATTCTTCTTTCTACTTAGATGTTTGGGTTTCTTTGGGTTGGTGATGTCATTTCCTGTGGTGATGTAATTTCCTGTTCGTTTTCTCAGGGGGTGATAGATGGGGTCTAACTCAATGTGTTTGTTGATAGAGTTCAGGTTGGAATGCCATACTTATAGGAATTCTCTTGCATGTCTCTGTTTTGCTTGTCCTAAGATGGATGTGTTGTCCCAGTCGAAGTGGTGTCCTTCCTTATCTGTACGTAAGGTTACTAGTGAGAAAGGGTCATGTCGTTTTGTGGCTAGTTGGTGTTCATGTATCCTGGTGGCTAGTTTTCTGCCTGTTTGTCCAATGCAGTTTTTGTTACTGTTCTTGCATGGTTGCAGTCTTTTATCTTCATCTATGCAGATGGATACAGCCTTGGTTTATTGTTTCACTCTGAATACTTCTGACAATGCAAACATCCCTTGTTATTGCACTGAAATGTGTTCTGGATTATATACTGAATTGCAGGATTGGTATTTGATCATGTGACCTTTTGATTCATGGCCATGAGTGATCTCAAAATCAATAAAATTTGTGAAACAATGAGGTCAAGCATTTATAGCTTTATAAACCTATACTTAAGAAATGATATTTACTACTAAACCTGATAGTTGGAATTTAAATGTGTTGCAGTGTTTAGTTCAGTATTCAGATTAACTAAACCACTACAAACCTAAATGCTCATGTTTTACTTTGTTTTTGAATTACTTGTTGCTTGTCAAAATGTCCATAGCAACACAGCATCACAGATCTGATTGCATCCTGTTTAGGAGGCGAGTTTTAACATTTTAAACAGCATGGTAACTAAGTTCAGTTATGTAAGTGGCACGATTCAGGTTTATCTTGATTCCTTAAGGGCAGGCAATGCCTCAGGCCTGTGCAGCCAGTGTGGTGCTCATTATGCATATGAACACGTGAACCATTACATTTCCTGTCTGTTCCTGAACATGTGGAAATATTGCTATCTGGACATCAGATGGCCCAACAGGCTGATGTGACACATCAAAACCCCTCTTATTTTCTTACTTAAAGCACCTGTGTCTACTTTTTCTAAAGATATTATAATCTTGGAATTATTGTCTCACACTTCCTTAATGAACTGACATGTGAATCATCCTTTACTCCATTCTGCTTGGAATCCATTCAGGTCCATGAATCACTGTGCTGATTTCAAACCTATCCTTCCCTCCAGATACAGTAGTGTCTGAAGTATAGCTGCAAACATCAGATCAAATGGTAGACCGGTTTCTTTCTTTCGGGCTCCTTGAGCTGCTATGGCTGTGAGGATGGCAGTAAGAATCACAGAGTACAGCGTGGAAGCAGACCATTCTGCCTATCGAGTCTACACTGACCCTCAGAAGACCACCCCACCCAGACCCACGCCCCTACTCTATCCCTGTAACCTTGCATTTCCCATGGCTAATCCACTTAACCTACACACCTTTAGACTGTCGGAGGAAACCAGAGCACCTGGTGGAAACACACGCACAGGTATGGGGAGTATGCACAAACTACACAGTCATCTGATGGTGGAATAAAACGTGGTCTCTGGTGCTGTGAGGCAGCAGTGCTAACCACTGAGCCACCATGAATACAAGCAAAGGGCAAGAAGCATTTCTTTTCAGAGTGTCATCAGCCCAGTGACAGATTATATCAGCATGCATGAAATATGGAATCTGACAGACACACAAAAAGGGAAAAAGCTCCTGAGTGAGAATAATTCATGCTACATTGAGGATAGGTGGGATTAGCAAATCTTTTGAGTTACTATGGGATTTGCTTGCATTTCAGAAATGAGTAGAATTTCAATATTGTCTCCCTAAATTGACTTCAGATATTTTTGCCACTTTACCAGAAAATTGCACAAATGCAGGACATAGCCACCATCCCTATGTTTAAAAGCCTGTCCAATTCTGAACAGACAGGCTTTGATGGGAGAAATGGTCTTTTCCCATCATTCTTTTCTATTTGCAGGCCTGTAAATTACATAAATTTGGCTTATCGTACTTGAAGCTAATGGATAATGGGTGAACAGTGTAAAATTGAAATTGACTTCAGTAAAGTTTTCAATGGTAAGAAAATTGGCTGCTGTGGAAATGACAAGTACAGGTTCACTCAGGTTATCTCTTGCATGCAGGTGTTTCAACCATAACCATGTCCATCTGGGAAGATAGTTGCAGTAATGAGAAGCTAATTGCTGCCCCAAGGAGGAGAACAGGAAAGAGGAGAAAAGATTTTTTAAAATACATGACATATCAATCTACAACATACTATAGATTTTTAAACATTCCTTGCGAGGAGTACACTCTGTTTTCACATGCATGAAACTTCCACTCAAGTCCTCACACTGCACATTAAGTTCCTGCAATTTGTGTGAAGATGGTGTTATTATTTAAAGAGCACAATTGTGCTGCATTTTTAAAGGCTTATATAAGCTACATGTGGCTTCTTTTCTTGAACTCACATCTTATCGTACCAATTACTCTTTATGCCAAAGATTTTTTTCCTCCAAAGTCCATTGGATAACCTAATTAAAACAGAATGCTGGAGATACTCAGATAAAATGAGGTTTGAAAAGTACAAAGGCAGATTAGAGTTTCAGGGCAATTCCCTTCACCATAATGTTGATGAATTCTTGAAACATTAACCTCTCTTTTCAGATGCTGAAGAACAAAGTATGCATTTTCAGAATTTTCTACTTCTGATCTCTCAATTCCAGAATTTGCAGTTTTTCTTTTTACATCTGGTATAGGACATTTTACTTCGACAATTTTAAGGAAAAAGAGATCTTTAATTTTGAAATCTGTCACAGTATTTTTACTTGTGTAAATTACCAAAAAATTAATTTTAAATAAAGATCAATGAAAATTTGCAACTGCACTTAACTACCAAAATGAAAAAGGTTCCTTGATCCCAAAATTTCAAAGATTAGAACTCTCATTGACATACTCTTTGTTTGGCTTGCTCAACACTGCACAAGAAGTACACTTGCCATATGAAATATGAGGAGCAATAAATCATTATATTAAGAGAGAGTGAAATCCTAAAGAAGGTATAATTAGTATAGATTCTGGTAGGTTTATTACTATTCTCCAGGAAAGTGCATGACAAAGGATGGAGAATCAATGTTAAATCAGAACAAAAGCTAGAATGAAATGAGAAATTGCATTATACCATCAATACTAAAGTTCTACAGACCATGTGCAATCTGCTGTATTGAGGATTTTATAAAATGCCTGATAAATCTTTTATATTTGTCTTTAGTGAGCATGCTGTCTTGTATTAAAAATGTTTTTATTTAATGGTGTCATGTGAAAATGAGCTTGTAATGCAGAACATAGGATACTTTCTTTGTTCTTGTTTTCTTTCTTTCCCCTTTCTTTCCCATTATTACATTTCCTTTACCACGCTGTTCTTCTTCTTGTTCATCAGATCCTCTTCCTTTTGACCTTTAGCTCATCCTTTTCCTTCCTCTCAGTTCCCTGCCCCATCCTTTCCTCCCTCTTAGTCAGGAAACAATTGTACATTTGTTTAGATCTGAAAACATTGCAACCATAAATAACTGTCCTGTGCTGCCTCCGCCACTTCCCACTCCGCCAAGGACATGCAAGTCCTGGGCCTCCTCCATCATCAAACTCTAACCACCCGACTTTGGAAGGAGAATGCCTCATCTCCTGCTTTGGGACCCTCCAACCACACAGGATCAATGTGAATTTCACCAGTTTCCTCATTTTATCTTCCCCAACCTTATCCAGATCCAACCTTTCAACTTGTCACTGCCCTCTTGAACTGTCCTATCTGTCCATCTTTCTTCCCACCTATTTGCTCCATCTTCCTCTCCGACCAATCACCATCACCCGACCTTCATCTACTTATCGCATTGTCAGCAATCTTCTCTCAATAGGCAGTAGACAATAGGTGCAGGAGTAGACTATTTGGCCCTTCGAGCCAGCACCACCATTCATTATGATCATGGCTGATCATCCACAATCAGTATCCTGTTCTTGCCTTATCCCTATAACCCTTGATTCCAATTTCTTTAAAGAACTCTATCCATCTCTTTCTTGAAAGTATCCACAGGCTTGGCCTCCACTGCCTTCTAGGCCAGAGCATTCCATATATCCACCACTCTCTGGGTGAAGATGTTTCTCCTCAATTCTGTTCTAAATGGACTACCCCTTATTTTTAAAACTGTGTCCTTTGGTTCTGGACTCACCCATCAGCAGAAACATGCTTCCTGCTTCCAGAGTGTTGAATCCTTTAATAATCTTATTCATCTCAGTCACATCCACTCTCATCCTTCTAAACTCAAGTGTATACAAGCCCAGTTGCTCCAATCTTTCAACATATGATAGTCCCGCCATTTTGGGAATTGACCTTGTGAACCTACGCTGTACCCCCTCAATAGCCAGAATGGCCTACCTCAAATTTGGAGACCAGAACTGCACACAATACTCCAGGTGTGGTCTCACAGCTGCAGAAGAATCTCTTTGCTCCTATACTCAATTCCTCTTGTTATGAAGGCCAGCATGCTATTAGCTTTCTTCACTGCCTGCTGTTCCTGCATGCTTGCTTCCATTGACTGATGTACAAGAACACCTAGATCTCATTGTACTTCCCCTTTACTTAACCTGACTCCATTTAGATAGTAATCTGCCTACCTGTTCTTGCCACTAAAGTGGATAACCACACATTTATCCACATTAAACTGCATCTGCCATGCATCTGTCCATTCACCTAGCTTGTCCAAGTCACCCTGTATTCTCATAACATCCTCCTCACATTTCACCCTGCCATCCAGCTTTGTGTTATCTCCAAATTTGCTAATATTACTTTTAATGCTTTCAATTAAAGCATTAATGTATATTGTAAACAGCTGCGGTCCCAGCTCCGCACCTTGTGGTACCCCACTGGTCACCACCTGCCATTCCGAAAGGGACCCGTTTATCACTACTGTTTGCTTCCTGTCAGCCAGCCAATTTTCAATCCAAGGCAGTATTTTGCCCCTAATACCATGTACCCTAAAATTGCTCACTAATCTCCTATGTGGGACTTTATCAAAGGCTTTCTGACAGTCCAGGTACACTGCATCCACTGGCTCTCCCTTGTCTATCTTCATAGTTACATCCTCAAAAAATGCCAGCAGATTAGTCAAGCACGATTTCCCCTTCGTAAATTCATGCTGACTCTGACCTATCCTGTTACTGTTGTAATTTCATCTTTTATAATTGACTCCAGCATCTTTCTCACCACTGACATCAGACTAACTGGTCTATATTCCCTGTTTTCTCTCTCCCTCCTTTCTTGAAAATTGAGACAACATTAGCCACCCTCCAATCTGCAGGAACTGATTCTGAATCTATAGAACATTGGAAAATGATCACCAATGTGTCCATGATTTCTTGATCCACCTCCTTAAATACCCTGGGATGCAGACCATCAGGTCCCGGGGACGTATCAGCCTCCCCAGACCTACCTCCCCCTCCCATTTATCTCTCAGCCCTCTTGGGCCACTCCTTCATTTCTGATGAAGAGCTTTTGCTCAAAATGTCGACTGTCCTGTTCCTTGGATGCTGCCTGTCCAGGTGTGCTTTTCCAACATCACATTCGTTGACTCTGATCTCCAGCATCTTTAGTCCTCACGTTCTCCCAGTTAACAATACATAACTGTCAGCATAGCTATCTTAATAAACAATTAGCCAATTAGCACAATTGACTAATAAGACCATAAGACATAGGAGTGGAAGTAAGGCCATTTGGCCCATCGAGTCCATTCCATCATTCAATCATGGCTGATGGCCATTTCCACTCCACTCCTTGTGACATCAAGAATTTATCAATCTAAATGGAGACAAAGCAGCTTAATTTAATTGACCATTTTATAAACTTTAACTACAAAACCTGTATTATTCAATAAAATAAATAAAAATTGAGTGTAAATAAGCAAACCATTTAGAAAAATCCCATGTTCCAACATTTCACAAACCAGTAGTTTACGGAATGTCTTAATAACAGGACTCCATCAAATAACTTGATCAATTCAGGATCAGAAGGAACTTTACAGACAAGTAAGAAGCAAGTGGAAGATTCAATTGCAAAAGAGTCTGTAGAATTCACAGTGGAATCATGGATGGAAGCAGAATGCCTGCATTAAATTGGTTTGATTCTCTTGTTGCCCCACTGCTGGGGGTGAAATTTGAAATATGCAATTTGAATGGATAAAATGAAATGAAGTCTGATTCATGCATGATGGGAGTTGGAGCAGAGCAACATGATGAATGTCCTCTGCCCTCTTCATTGAACCATGTTTGATCCCCTGGCTTGATTGTCATGGTAGTGTAAGACATGCTGGACCATGACGTGGCAGATTGTGTTTGACTACGTAGCTACTGTTGTTCATAACCCCAAAGGTGTTGTGGATACCCAAGCTACTGAGTTAGTAGATCTTTTAAAATCTATCCTATTTAGCATCACAGTAGTAGCACTTAACAGAATGGAGGGCAACCTTGATATACAGATGAGACCTTGTTTCCACAAGGACTGTGTGGTGATCACTCCAATCGATATTGTCATAAATAGATGCATCTGCACCAGGCAGATTAGTGAGAATGAGGCCAAGTGGTTTTTTACACTTGTTGGGTCCCTTAAGGTCTGTGCAGATCTAGTCTAGCAGCTATGTCATTTAGGATTGACCAGTTGAATCAGTAATACAGAGTCGTTTTTAATGATGGACATTGAATTGCTCAATCCAGAGTATATTTTGTGCCCTTGCCTCCGTCAGTGCTTCCTCAAAGTGGAAGAATACTAAATAATCAGATCAATTGCGAAGGTACATGATAATCAGCAGGAAGTTTCCTTGCCCATGTTTAACCTATTGCCATGAGACTCCATCCCATCTGAGATCAATGTTAAAGTCACCCAGGGTAACTCTCTACTGACTGTATACCACTGTACCGTCACCTATGCTGGATCTGTCCTACCAGTGGGAATGGACTACTCACAGTTGGTGATCGTGTATTTGGGACATTATAAGGTACAATGCTATGAGTAAGTTAGGTTGTTGCTTGGCTGGTTTGTGAGAAAGCTCTTTCTATTTTGGGACACGTGCCTCCAGATGTTGGTAAAGAAAGTCTTACAGGGCTGACGGGGCTGAGATTGCCATTATTATTTCTGGTGCCTTAGTCAATGCCAGGTGGTCTGTCTGCTTTCGCTCTTTCTGAGTATTTTTAGCAAACTGATACAACTGAGAGGCTTGCTAGACATTTTTAGCACACAGGTAACAGTGAACCACATTGCTGTGGGTCTGGAGTCACATGCGACCAGACCAGGGTGGGACAGCAAATTTCCTTCCCGATAGGACATTAGTGTACCATATGGGTATTTACAACAATTGATGATAGACTCATGGTAACCATAATTGAACCTAGCTTTCAGTTCAAGATTAAGTTCATTGAATTTAAATTCCACCAGCTATTGTAGGTTTTGAATTATATCCTCCAGAGATTTTATCTGAGCCTTTGGCTTAGTTGTCTACTATTATATTACCACTATATCACCATCTGCTGATATTGTAAATGGTATTATTATGCACAGGTTTCACATACTTGGATTGAGTTCCTGTCTCCTTTTCTCACACAATGTTTTTATCCAATTACCCATTTAAGGATTGCACAGAAAGGAATTTTGTCTGTCAGATGTTTAAAGACATCAGCAACAAGAATTTCTATAATTCTAAAATATAGTTGTCCTGTTGGGAAGGACACTTACACCATCACCCATCCATCCATACACAAAACTTAAGAACCATAAATAATGATAACAGAGGGCCAGAAGTTACAAAAAGTACATCTTATTTTGATCAACTTGATCCTTACTTATCCTTCTGTTCCTTCTCTATCTAGAAATACAATAAAATGTCTCGATGTATTTATACTCATACATTGAAGACCTTTTCTGGTAGCTAATTTCAGAAGTTGAGTACATTTACTTCTAATTTTATAATTCTTAATTAATGCCCTATTGTTTGGTACTCTCCAGAAAAACTTCTAGGTCTCAATCAAATGCAATGTTGTTTAATGTTGACTGGGGATAAGGCTTGACTAGGTCAACCATAAGAAATCTAAGTCACCTTGTTTGTCCTTAAATGCTGGCAATGTAAGGGGCGGAGCCTAACCAGGTCAACAAACGTGATCAAACAAGGCAGCCACAGTGGCTAACGGCAGCAAACATGCCTGGAGCAGGCATGACTCAAAAGGTGGTGCAACTGAAAAGAGTCTGCTGATTAGCTTATGTAGAAAAGAACAGGAAGCTATGGCATTTAAACAGCATGGTTTTGGGGATAGTGAAAGGATCACGGAGAATGGAGACAGGAAACTGACATGCAAAGGAGAGAAACACACTGATAGAGGCAAAGGGGACAAAAAAGCAGGGAATTGTATATTTAGAGTTCAGAACATAATCAAGGAGTTGGGTCTGCTGGGGAGGGATAAAGCAGGTACATTGAATAAGGGATGGTGTAAAGCTAAGGCTGGTGTGTGGATTGGATGGGAAACAGATTGGGAAGAGAAGGAATATCAAAGGAGAGAATTAAAGTGCCAAGGGGGTTATGGGGCAAACTGAAGGAGGACAAAGAGGATGCCAGAGGAATAGAGAATTTGTAGTACAAGTGAGAGCGCCCAAAATCTGTCTGCATGTGTTTTTGCACACCAGCCAACTATCAAACACAGAAACTGAAAAATAATATTGTGCAAGCACTCAGTTAAGAGTTTAGCACTGAAGAGAATAGCTCACTGCAGATTAAAGGTGAATAAGCCCCTGACATGATTCATTATGATTCATTCAACTCTGAAAAGATGGGCACCCAAGGCTCACCAGCAGTGGTGATGGTGATTAGGATGTCGTGATTATTCCACATGTAGCTGAGCAGGAGCATTCACAGGCCCTTGTATCTGAAACCTAAGAATGAAACCATTATGCAGGCTGTAGGGTTGTATCACATGTGATAATGAATGCTACTTGCCACATGCATGGAAAAGCAATGTATCAGTCAGGAATATAGAGATTTTGCACAGGGAGAATGAAGAAGGATCATTAGTCGTACAGATATACCTCACCTGGTGATGAGGTTGTAGGATAGATTATGGTGGAGGCAGCAGTGATATGCTGAGCACCAACAGTACCACAAGCACAAGGCTCAGGGGACTGCAGAGGATGTAGGACCATTTGGCGCAGCCATTTTGGTGCCAGCGATTTGGCGCGGCTTGTTTGGTGCAGCCCATCTCGTAAGAAGATTTAGTGAGAGAAATAATGTTGGGTATTTACGAGGGATTGCCCATAATTTTGAATAAATGTCATATTTTAGATTTTTTGTAACTAACTTATTTCTTTTAATTTTTTCACTTTAACATTTTTACTAAAGAGAATAAACATTATTTCTATTTTTATTGCTTTCATTAATGCTTTTAACTAAGCCTGAAAAAGAATAAATATGAGCTGCGCGAAATAGTTCTGCACCTAAATGAGTCTGCGGCAAAATGGGATGCGCCAAACAGGCCATGCCAAATCGCTTGTGCCAAAATGGCTGCGCCGAATGGTCCCACTCCGAATTGCAGCTGTGCAGGAGCAACCCTGGTCTTCAGTGCAATTGTACAGTGTACTAACAGACAGTGTACCAAAGATGTTGTGTTACCTGCAGCTGACTGAAAGGCAGTTCTGGAGATGTCTTTGCAATAACTAGGGAATCCATCACCTACATTTGCACCTCTTGCAGACAGATCTGCAGCTGTGACTTGGGAAATAGCACAATGCCTGGCATATGGATAATCACAGTGACTGTGAATCCCCTACCATCGATTCCTTTTGAACCTCTAGTAGCCTCTCCTAAATGGCATCACATCAATGTGAGTGCACAAATGCCCTTTACAGGAAAGTTATACAGTTTGTCCAGTCCATTAAGGATCCAGAGAGCCAAGGTTTCCAAGCTGTCAGATTTGCAGCCACCACTGGGTTTCCTCAGGTATGAGGGTCCACTGACTGCATGCATGTGGCACTCATACTCCATGGAGCTCCAGGGCACCGTCCAGCCAGATTTCTGAACAGGAAAAGATGTCACTCTCTCTATGTCCCCATGAAACAACTCATGTAAGTGGGGGACTACTATCCATGGAGCTATCACAGCACTTACATCTTGCAAAACTCCCAGGTTCCTCAAATTATTCACTCTCCTGCATCAGTTCCATGGCTTGCTTGTGGGTAGTAAAGGGTACCCAAGATAATCACAATATGCAACTTTCAGATTGAAGCCAAACAGTACTATAATGTTGCCCACCCATTCAGTAGGGCTGTCATTGAACTGACAATTGGTCTTCTGAAGATATGCTTTTGTGGCCCGAGGAAGAGCTCACCTGTACTCACCAAATCGAATCTCCAGAATACTGAGCTCAATGTCAGGGTGTGTTTTGACACAGAGACTGATCACCGAACCCAAATTTGCCTTTCTGCCTCTGTATTCGCAACACAGTAAAATTAAAAACCTTCAAATGCCCTCAAAATTGACCTCAATGGTTCCTATCCAGATTATTGAATCTCAGACTTCGCAAATAATCAAGTCTAAAACCAGTTTGTAGCTGAAACAAAGACTTAGCAATTTATTAACAACATAATAGCCTTAATAGAGCAAAATTAAACAACAAAGCAATTCATTCCAAAGAAGGGTCACCAGACACAAAATGTTAGCTCTGCTTTCTCTCCACAGATGCTGCCAAATTTACTGAGTTTCTCCAGCAATTTCTGTTTTTGTTTCAGACTTCCAGCATCCACAGTTCTTTGTTTTATTTTAATTGGTCTATACTATAAACCAAAAAACCTTTTGATTTCAGCCCCATTCACACAAAAGACAGATAGACCAACACATGCTACCTGGATTACACCTCTTCCCACCCTATCTCTTGCAAAAATGCCATCCCGTATTCCCAATTTCTCCGCCTTCGCTGTATCTGCTCCCAGGAGGACCAGATCCACCATAGAACACACCAGATGGCCTCCTTCTTTAGAGACCGCAATTTCCCTTCCCACGTGGTTAAAGATGCCCTCCAACGCATCTCGTCCACATCCCGTACCTCCGCCCTCAGACCCCACCCCTCCAACCGTAACAAGGACAGAACGCCCCTGGTGCTCACCTTCCACCCTACAAACCTTCGCATAAACCAAATCATCCGCCGACATTTCCGCCACCTCCAAAAAGACCCCATCACCAGGGATATATTTCCCTCCCCACCCCTTTCCGTCTTCCGCAAAGACCGTTCCCTCCGTGACTACCTGGTCAGGTCCACACCCCCCTACGACCCACCCTCCCATTCTGGCACTTTCCCCTGCCACCGCAGGAACTGTAAAACCTGTGCCCACACCTCCTCCCTCACCTCTTTCCAAGGCCCTAAAGGAGCCTTCCACATCCATCAAAGTTTCACCTGCACATCCACTAATATCATTTATTGTATCCGTTGCTCCCGATGTGGTCTCCTCTACATTGGGGAGACTGGGCGCCTCCTAGCAGAGCGCTTTAGGGAACATCTCCGGGACACCCGCACCAATCAACCAAACCGCCCCGTGGCCCAACATTTCAACTCCCCCTCCCACTCTGTCGAGGACATGGAGGTCCTGGGCCTCCTTCACCGCCGCTCCCTCACCACCAGACGCCTGGAGGAAGAACGCCTCATCTTCCGCCTCAGAACACTTCAACCCCAGGGCATCAATGTGGACTTCAACAGCTTCCTCATTTCCCCTTCCCCCACCTCATCCTAGTTTCAAACTTCCAGCTCAGTAACTGTCCCCTTGACTTCCCTGGACTTGTCCTACCTGCCTATGTTCTTTTCTACCTATCCACTCCACCCTCTCCTCCTTGACCTATCACCTTCATCTCCTCCCCCACTCACCCATTGTACTCTATGCTACTCTCTCCCCACCCCCACCCTCCTCTAGCTTATCTCTCCACGCTTCAGGCTCACTGCCTTTATTCCTGATAAAGGGCTTTTGCCCGAAACATCGATTTCGCTGCTCGTTGGATGCTGCCTGAACTGTGCTTTTCCAGCACCACTAATCCAGTATTTGGTTTTCAGCATCTGCACTCATTGTTTTTACCAACACAGCTAAGAGATAAGTAAAAGAAAATAACAAAACTGACTAAGTTACTTAAATGTTTTTCACGATGTGTTGGTCCATAGACATAGCTGATAGTTTCTTGGTTGAGTTTCTGAACTTGTTGATCAGGGTCACCTGTATTGTTCATTTAAATAAAGGCAGTGATACTTATAGCTCAGTTTTCTATTCTCTCAGCTTCAAAGAATAGTTCATGGGAGGTTAGACAGGGAGCTTTCAAATCATGTTGTAGCATCAATAGCCAGACTCTTTTCTCCAGAAAACACAGTTTAAAATCCAAGTCAAAATCTGACCACTCCTTGACAAATCATTCAGTCGTTTCCTCTGCAATATCCCAGCCAGCATGGGGAAACAATAGCCTAGTGGTATTATTGCTAGACCATTAATCCAGAAACTTAGCTAATGTTCTGGGGGCCTGGTTTCAAATTCCACTATGGAAAACAGTAGAATTTGAATTCAATAAAGAATCTGGAATTAAGAGTCCAATGATGACCATGAGAGCATTGTCAGAAAAACCCATCTTGTTCACTAACATCCTTTGAGGAAGGAAACCTGTTATCCTTCCTTGGTCTGGCCTACATGTGACTCCAGAACTATAAGTTTGACACTTAACTGCCCTGTGGCCAATTAGGAGTGGGAAATAAATATTGGTCTCACCAAAGATACCCACATCCTGTGAGTAAATAAAATAATCCAACATCTGTCATTTGCTCGAGCATAAAGTCTTTCCAGACACGCTGGAACCAATTCTCAGATATGAGCCTCATTAATAGCTAACTTCTGCTATCTGTTTAATCATAATGGCTTTTCCCTCGCATTGAAGCTTCCCAAGAACTTTGATCAGGAACCAACTAGCAAGTTGGTTAACTTCTAGGCCTGGTCTCATAAAAAATAAAAAGACTGGTTTGTTTTCCTTTTAACATTAACAGTTACTCACAGTCAAAAGTCATCTTCAGCTCAAGGTTCCCAGTTCACAGCTCCAAACAAAAATTATTAAAAGAATAAAATAAAAATAATGGAAAATCAGCCAGGATTCTTTGAGATGAGAACATCAAAGAGTGGGTGGACTATACATGTGTTTCCTCAGACAAGGAATAAGGCAAGTCTGACAGAGATACTGGACAAACTAACACTGATGCTGAGGATGTTGAAAAAACCAGAATAGTACTAAGATGTCACAGATAGGCCCAAGGGAACCTGATAGTGAATAGATTTGATAGGGAATGACTGTATTAATGTATGTGCAATCAGAACCATGAGCCAATTAAAATATAGATGTGTTTCTACCCTCAAGGGAATGCTTTCTTTATACTTTTGAAACATAAAGATATTTTGTTTGCCATTAATTGCAAATTAACTTGTTTCCTTGTCACAGATTCTTGGCCAGAGTTATAGCATGGAATTTTGCAGCATTACAGTGTTGTGCTAATATGACTCAAACCTCACTTTGCAAGAGACTCCCAGAACATAAGAACTAGCAGCAGGAGTAGGTAATTCAGTCTCCTGAATTGATCTCATCTCGGCTGCAAATCCACTTTCTTGCCTACTTTCCATAACCCTTTAACCAGTTACGAATTAAAAATCTATCTCCTCCTTAAATTATGTAGTGTCCTGGCATCCACCACAACCTAGGGTAAGGAATTCTACATATTTATATTCCATTTATTTCCACACGCTTTGACTCAAGGGAAAATGGTATGTTTAAACAGGTAGCCGATATTTGATTCCTGAAGAAGGGCTCATGCCCGAAATGTCGATTCTCCTGCTCCTTGGATGCTGCCTGACCTGCTCCGCTTTTCCAGCAACACATTTTCAGCCAATATTTGGCCATTAATTAGGTGTACCTGAGGATTGGTGCTAGCAAGGTGAGGGAACAAAAACTGGAGAGACTGGAGTTTTTGAACTGGAACTTAAAAACAAATGAATAACACCAGCTCTAAGACACAGGGGTATGCTTGTTTACTGTGAAGAACAGGAAGGAAATAAAGCCAATCTGGAAGTGAAAGCCAACTTTATTAATAACCATCCACAGCAGTCAGAGGTGGTGACTAGGAATTCACACAGTTCTCTTCCCAGCAAGGAATTCAAGTCCCAATGCTGTCCTGACAGAGGGTATTTATACCCTGCTCTTAACAAGGTACCATACAACCATTTGAGATATCTGTATTTCTCCTTTTGTGGCCTCTTGTTTATCCTTGATTTTAATTACTCCATCATTGATGGCTGTGCCTTTTGTCCAAATTAGGTAGTTTTTAGCCTATGGCAGCAAGCTTTGAAATCCCCTTTCGAGACCTTTCTGTCTTGCTTCACCTTTTAACACATTTTTAAAATCCTTCTTCATTCATTTAGCTTTTGGTCATCTGTCCTCAAATATTTTTCAGTATCAAAGTTTATTTTCTAACACTTCTGTGATTAGCTTTGGAGGAATTCATTAGAGGTGCTAAATAAGTCCAAGTCAGTTTTGTTTAATCAATTGAAAGTGCAATAAGAGAAATGTTGAATATACACAAAAAGCTTTCATACGTTCATCGAGTAAGATAACACCCTAAGTCAATGTTACTGAGTAGAAAACATTCAGCCAGCAATCTTCGTTGTAACTGCAAACAATCATATTGCTTAATTTGACTGTTTAAAGGCCAATTATTACTATGGTAACAGGCTTCAAAAATCATGCTAAGATCAATGAAAATATTACAATATTAAATCATGAGTGCCTGCTCCTTTAGCATGGCTGTTGGCTACAGCAAGTGCTCAATTCAATTTCACAATATAGAGGCACTTCATATAATGAGATGTCTTAGTGCAGCACAGTAGCTATTCACCTTCAAAGGAATGTCATTTCATGGAGGAAGGGCCATTATTTTGTTTTTTTTAAAAACATACTTGGCTGAAATCAAGTTGAATACATTTTCGTTAATCTAATCTCTGTGCTAACATTAATCCATCTATTTTAAAAGTCACCTATTAATAAATATCTTTAATTAACAAAGATATTAAAGTGCACTGAGTGAGTGGAACTGAAACCTTATCAATTTTGTGTTAGTAAACACTTATCTTGTTTCCTTTTACGTTGATTTTAGTTTTCTCTATGTTTTAATGATCTTGTTGATTCATATTGTTTTTGAAACAAAAATTGCCAAACCAAAGTAGCTGACGGGGTGAGAAAATCAACATATGTTCTGCCTTGCTATTTCATTCATGAAGACTTTCTTATGTTCCACTAGTCTGTTTTCCCCCTAGCTCAAAGTCACCTTATTCATATTACTGAAAAAGTAAACCTTTATTAGTTTTTCTTTTGCTTTCAATTCAGCCCCACTCATTCACCCAGAACTATGTGCCCCGGCCCAAATGCATACAGAGCTTTGTGTTTATATAATGGCATAACATCTTTCAGAAACAAAAGCAAAAATGGATTTTCTGAGAAAATGGCATAAACAAAACTCTGTATATAATTAAGGAATCATCAGATAGTATAGTGGAGCTTGTAGGGCTACTCCAAATAGATAGTCAAATTGGATTCTCATCAGTAATTATCCTGGAACCTGAGCTGGGAGACAATAGTAAAGGACAAGGATAGAAAATAAAGACAGCAAAATAGAAAGCAAAAGTTGAAAGTAGAGAAATCAAGAGCTAGCAGCAATTAGAGCCATTGTCCAAAAAAATGTAGATATGTTAAAAAGAAAAATTTAAAGGTGCTCTAACTGAATGCACAGAGCATTTGTAATAAGGTAAATGAATTAACATTAAAACCAGTTGTAAATGAGTATAATGTGATTGTGATGATAGAGACATAGATGTAGGGTGACCAAGGTTGGAGATTTCATTTTGAGACACAACAGGCAAAACGGAAATGTAGGTTGGGCAGGATTTTTCATAAAAAATGAAGGCGGGGTGAGAAAAGAGTTACAGTCTTAGGAGACACGGTAGGCCACTTAGGACTGAGCTAAAGAGAAATTTCTTCATTCAAAGGGTAGTAAACCTGTGGAATCCTTGACAACAGAAGACTGTGGAAGCCAAGCCATTTAATATATTTAAGAAAGAAATGAATGGATTTCTAGATGCTAAAGATGTCAAGCGGAATAGGGAGAGTGCGGGGTAATGGCATTGAGGCAGGATCAGCCATGATTATGTTGAACAGTGAATTAGAATTAAAATTAGCATTTATTTATTGTCATATGCATTTTTACAATAAAAATATAATGAGAAGTGTTCTAAGTCGCCCTATCCTTGATGGATTGAATGGGCAATTCCTGCTCCTATTTTTTGTTTTTATCTCCAATAATGCAGAATTCTCTTAGTATGGCGGTGGAGTATTAATATGGACTATATGTTGAAGACCCAGAATGTGAATTTGACATATCTGGGGACATGAGGAGACATGGCACCAAAGGATCCAAACTGATTTTCTATGTGGCTGCCGAAGACTGAGTTGCAAATCAACAAGTGTTGCTATTCCTGGATTGTGGGTGGGTGTGGTAGTGGGATGGTGGCAGCAGATGAATAGGACTGACAGAATTATTCTTTAAAAGGGCTGTCCAGATTCAATGAGCTGAATGGCCTCCTTATGAGCTGTTCTATTATTCTATGTAGTGTTACATCTCCATCTGCACCAATGACCCAAATAAAAACTTAAAAAAAAACTCATCAGTAACTAAAGTTTGCATGCTGTAATATCAAACTCCAGTGCTAAGGTGACTTTTTGATAGTCAGAACAACTTGGTATTTAATTATAGTGTAAAATGAAAACCTTCAGATAAAACAAAATATAATTTGTTTCCTGGTCAGTCGAGTGGTTATGGATTAGAGAAAGTTTGCCAGTGACTTGAAAATCGCAAATATAGATAACAGAAAGGAAGCTAGCACAATTATAATAGCAAGACAAGTCAAAAGGCAGTTAAAAATGTATGTGCAGTTCTTGGTTTTATACAAAAAGACTTCAAATATAAAAACAGCTAAGAAGCTATACCTTTACAAATCACTGGTTAGGCTTCAGCTGGTGTATCAAACTCACTGCTAGACACATCATTAACAAAAGGATTTTAAGCATTGCAGAAAATGTAAAGTAGATTCAGTAGCACAACAGTGGTTATGAGGGTCTTCAGTTATGTGGAATATTAGAGAAACAGAATTATTTTCTTTAAAGGAAAGAAGAAGAGATTTAAAAGAGATTTATGAGATTTTTCAATGAGGTAAAGAGAAACTGTTTGCACTAACAAGGATCTCAGATGCCAAAATATACAAGTTTAAGAAAAAGAACCAGAGGGAAGATGAAGACAGTTTTTTTAAACTGATTATCTGGACAGCATTCTCTCTGAGGGTGATGGGAAGTGATTGAATAGTAACTTTATGAACAGAATAGCACATGTATTTGAAAAGGGGGGAAAAACTGTGGGGAAAGAGCAGAATGGGATTATTTGAATAGCACTTTCAAATAGCTGGTATTGGGCTGAACGGTCTCCTTCAGTGTTGTGTCAATTAATGACGGCTGGATGTAATGGAGATAACGGTTTCATCCACCAGCTGGAGATTCAGTGAAAGCGGTTTGAATTAACTGCTGAGGCAGTGGACTTTTTCCAGGATTACGGACCCTCTTAAGAGCCTTTGGACATAGGACATCTCCAGAATTTCACAGAATAATAGAACCCTTACAGTGCGGAAAGAGGCAATTCAGACTTTTCAAAGAGCATCCCAACCACATCCAGCTCCCCCATCCTATCCTCATAACCCCATAATTACTGTGAATAGTCCAACTAATCTGAACATACCTGGAGAGCATGGGGTAATTTAGCTTGGCCAATTCACTGAACCTGCACATCGTTGGTGTGTGGGAGGAAACAGAAGCACTTGGAGGAAACCCATGCAGGACATGGGATGAATGTATAAACGCAAATGGATTTGGTTGTCATGTTTCTTGCAATGCTAGCATTTTAGTTGCCCACTTGAAAGCCTCGATCAGTGGCAGGCCGAGAAGGCCAAGTCACAGGCATTTCCGCTGTGGACTTAAATGGGGTGGAGGCAGAGAGTGATCCCACTCACCTGATTAAATGCACCTGCAAACAAAACTTCCCACTGCCAAGTGCATTAAATTCCACCCTAAATGTTCATGAGACATCAGTTTGGATTAGTTATTGTGGGTTTCAATAGGAGCACAATAATATAACTTAAGTGGAAGTTCTGTGCTGTGTCCCTAGAATTAAGGAATTTAGGAAGATAATGCTGTATGGTGTTGAATAAACACTATTGAGAAGAGGTCAGAGAAAAATTGGAGCCATCTTTTTTGAATTGCTATGAAGTACATTGATTAATGCCCTGGTCTGAATTAGAAAATTGTAGTTTCAGAACAAATCAATTGTTGTGTTAAATAGAAATTATACCTCTGCTTGCAGAATGTATTCAATCAGCTGGTGTCACGAGTAATTTGGTGATAGCACCCCCCAATACAGAGCTATTTTAGATCTCTTCCTAGCAATAAAAATAGAGATCCTTCCTGTAACAGGATGACATGCAAAAATATCCCTCACCATTCCTCCAAGGCTGTCTTCCGTATCATGGGCACAAGCTGGAAACATGTACTGCTAGTCAGATAATGTTGGATGCTAACATTTGATTTTATTACGAGTGAGAAAAGGGGTTAATATTTTCAAACAAATCAAAATTGAATACAACAAAAGAATAGCACTTCTCTGAATAGATAATTTTGTTTTAAAAGAAAATGTCATTGCAGACTTGTCAATAATGGAAGGTCAATGAGGTCTCAGTTTTCGGAACACAGAACAAAACAGTCCTATATATTTAAAGTGAGATTGAAGCAGATGTCAAACCTTGTTCACTTGTTCAATGGATAAAATTTACTTTTTTTCAAATTGCAAATTATGCTTCTTTATACTAAAAATTTTCAAGTTTTAAGCTTGATGCTTGAAACATACATAAATTGAAAAAGGACTGTGTGTTTAATTGTGTGCTGTTGTATAATAAATCAAAGTTCAGCTAATCTCTACTTTAGTATCTCATATTTTGTGTTGTGAATTGCTCTCCATAAGATATGGCTGGGCTTCACACTTTACAGATAGTTTGGGGGGGGGGGGGGGGAAGTTTTCCTAAAATCCACTAAATTTACTATCACATACCAATTCTGTTGGCTTTTTAACCTGAATGGGAGGAGGGTAGCCTAAACATACCATGTGGAAGGGAGAAAGTGAGGACTGCAGATGTTGGAGATCGGAGTCAAAAAGTGTGGCGCTGGAAAAGCACAGCAGGTCAGGCAGCATCCAAGGAGCAGGAGAATTGATGAAGGACATAAGCCCTTCAATGCTTCTGGACGGCCCAGCTAATTTGGTTGTACATGCTGATGTTGGGTGAGTGCTGTGAATCTATTGGAAAAAGTGAGACTGCAGATGCTGGAGACCAGAGTTGAAAAATGCGGTGCTGGAAAAACACAGCAGGCCAGGCAACATCCGAGGAGCAGGAGAATCCGCGTTTTGGGCATAAGCCCTTCTTCAGGAATGAGGCTGGTGTGGCAAGCGGGCTTAGATAAAGGGTAGGGGGGAGGGAATTTGGGGAGGGGTCCTGGGAATATGATAGGTGGAAGGAGGTGAGGGTGAGGGCGTTAGGCCAGAGAGGGGGTGGGGGCGGAGAGGTCGGGAAGAAGATTGCAGGTCAAGAGGGCAGTGCTGAATCCGGGGGTTGGGACTGAGATAAGGTGGGGGGAGGGGAAATGAGGAAGCTGGAGAAACCTACATTCATCCCGTGTGGTTGGTGGGTTCCAAGGTGGAAGATGAGGTGCTCTTCCTCCAGGCGTCGTGTGGTCAGGGTCTGGGTGATGGAGGAGGCCAAGGACCTGCATGTCCTTGGCGGAGTGGGAGGGGGAGTTAAAGTGTTCAGCCAGAGGGCAGTTGGGTTGGTTGGTGCGGGTATCCCAGAGGTGTTCCCTGAAACGTTCCGTAAATAGGCAGCCTATCTCCCCAATGTAGTGGAGACCACATCGGGTGCAACAGATACAGTAAATGATGTGTGTGAGGTGCAGGTGAATTTGCGATGGATATGGAAGGATCCATTGGGGCCTTAGAGGGAGGTGAGGGGGGAGGTGTGGGCACAGGTTTTGCACTTCTTGCGGTTGCAGGGGAAGTTGCCGGGAGTGGAGGTTGGGTTGGTGGGGGTGTGTGGAACTGGTGAGGGAGTGGTCTCTCCGGAACGCTGATAGGGGTGGGGAGGGAAAAATATCCCTGGTGGTGGGGTCTGTTTGGAGGTGGCGGAAATGACAGAGGATGATATGATGTATCTGGAGGTTGGTGGGGTGGAAGGTGAGGACCAGTGGGGTTCTGTCCTGGTGGCGATTGGAGGGGCGGGGTTCAAGGGCGGAGGTGCGGGAAGTGGAGGGGATGCAGTGGAGAGCACAGTCGACCATGTTGGAGGGGAAATTGCGTCTTTGAAGAAGGAGGCCATTTGGGTTGTTCGGTAGTGGAATTGGTCCTTCTGGGAGCAGATGTGGTGAAGGCGAAGGAATTGGGAATATGGGATGGCGTTTTTACAGGGGGCAGGGTGGGAGGAGACGTAATCTAGGTAGCTGTGGGAGTCGGTTGGTTTGTAGTAAATGTCTGTGTTGACTCGGTCGCCCGAGATAGAAATGGAGAGGTCTAGGAAGGGGACGGAGGAGTCTGAGATGGTCCAGGTAAATTTGAGGTCGGGGTGGAAGGTGTTAGTAAAGTGGATGAACTGTTCAACCTCCTCATGGGAGCACGAGGTAGCGCCAGTACAATCATCGATGTAGCAGAGGAAAAGGTGGGGGGTGGTGCCAGTGTAGCTACGGAAGATGGACTGTTCCACATATCTGACAAAGAAGCATGCATAGCTGGGGCCCATGGCTACTCCTTTGGATTGGAGGAAGTGGGAGGATTGGAAGAAGTTGTTAAGATTGAGGACTAGTTCAGTCAGTCGGAGGAGGGTGTCAATGGAAGGGTACTGGTTGGGTTGGCGGGAGAGGAAGAAGCGGAGGGCTGGAAGCCTTCGTGATGGGGGATGGAAGTGTATAGGGACTGGATGTCCATCGTGAAGATAAGGCGTTGAGGACCGGGGAAGTGAAAATCATGGAGGTGGTGGAGGGCGTGGGTGGTGTCCCGAACGTAGGTGGGGAGTTCTTGGACTAAGGGGGACAGGACAGTGTCGAGGTATGCAGAGATGAATTCGGTGGGGCAGGAACAGGCTGAGACAATGGGTCGGCCGGGGCAGTCGGGGTTTGTGGATTTTGGGCAGGAGTTGGAAATGGGCAGTGCGGGATTGTGGGACTATGAGGTTGGAGGCAGTGGATGGGAGATCCCCTGAGGTGATGAGGTTATGGACAGTCTGGGAGATGATGGTTTGGTGGTGGGAAGTGGGGTCATGGTCAAGGGGGCAGTAGGAGGAGGTGTCCGCGAGTTGGCGTCTAGCTTCAGCGGTGTAAAGATCGGTGCGCCAAACTACCACTGCACCTCCCTTGTCTGCTGGTTTGATGATCTGCCGGGTTGGAGCGGAGGGAGTGGAGGGCTGTGCATTGTGAGGGTGAGAGGGGTGACAGGTTGAGGCGGTCAATGTCGCGGCGGCAGTTGGATATGAAGAGATCGGGGGGGGGGTAAGAGGTCAGCACAAGGTACCTAGGTGGATGGAGTGTGTTGGAGGTGGGAGAAGGGGCCGTCAGAGGGTGGGCGAGAGTCCTGGTTGAAGAAGTAGGCGCGGAGGTGAAGGCGGCAGAAGAAATGCTCGATGTCTAGCCGCGTGTGAATCTATTGGAGGCAATCCAAAGATCAGTCTGCATTCTTCTAACTCTCACTCCTAGTCTGGAATATAGTTCCCATTCAACACAACAATCGATTTGTTCTGAATCTACAGTTCTTATTCAGAATTAATGAATTAATGTAATTTCATAGATAGATTCACCCCTCATCAAGATCCTGGATCCCAGTCCAAGCAGTGTGCTTGAAGGGCAATTTGGAGATTGTAAACCTATGATAATGCAGCACTGGTGTTCATTGTTATGGACCAGACCAGACCCTCTTAAAATATATTTCTAACTTTTTCTTATTTTAAAGGTAAATGTCAGAAGCAATTTGAATGGTTAAACCATCCAAGTTAAGCAAAATGCAATTTATTCAACACTATAGTTAAAATACAAGTTGCTCTGCTGTAATGCTTGTTTTGTCAGCTCGAATTGGCTATAATGCAACTGATGAATTGTGGATGTTGTTTGGATAATGCAAACTTTCTACTGAACAGGTATAGCAATTTTTTATTAGTGATCTTATACGGCACTATTTTGTATAACGGTTTCCATAACATGATTTTCTATAGCACAGTTGCAGAGCAACACAATTGTCTTGTTACAGCAGAATGACCTGTACAACAAAAAAAAGAAAAATACTTGGAATAACGTAACTGTATTGGCAAAGTTAACAGAATAATAGATACAGCAATTATCATCAAATGACTGTTTCAACAGAGTAACATCTCAGAAACACAACCTTGACAAAAGGCAAACTCAGAAAAGTGACATGCCGGGTTGGACCGAAGGGTTTGTTCCCGATGGTGAACATCTCTATGACTCTTTGACTTTATTTGTCTTGCATGCAATCCAGCAGCCCAGGAAGGGAACCTTTTAGTTTTGGCTGTAATTGAGAGGGGGAAAAACAGCTGCTACTTCTTCAAAGTCCCAGCCACAACAGCTGCTGATAAAATTAAAAAACGAAAATCCGGATTCTGTGAGAGCGTGCTCACACTCATTCAGGCTGCTTCTATTGTTCCAACTTTAAAAAAAACCCCAAGGCCTCACAAGCTGTTTACTACAGACTGTTCAGTTCCTCTCATTCAATCTCTCTCTTAACAGAAATCAGAACAAAATACACCTCTTAAAGCCACAGCATCTTCACATCACAGAAAGGGACTTATCAAAACAACTTTGGGGAGTTGCGACGTGCACTTTGTGGCTCATATGTATTACACAGATGCTGAGCTGTTGGTTGCTGAGTTCAATGGTAGAGATTAACTCTTCTGTAAAATGTCATTTTTTTTGTGTTGTTAAGGCTACACTTATCTAGTTGAATTGCCAATGTTCTGGCACACTTTTGGTTTAAGCTTTGGAAGTGATGATGATTTGAGGGTGATCATCCATTTAAAATACTCAACATTTATTGCACATTTATAGATGGTTTGGTCAAATGAAGCTCAAAGGTCAACTTGATTAAGGCATCATTAATGCTGGAGAACACAAAAAATACTATCAATGACAGTAGCAGTATGTTTTTCAGTCTATCAAACATGCCGTTATTCAATAACACTATAACTGACCTTCGAGCTTCAATTCCACTTTACCATCCACTCCCCAATTCCCTGACAGACGAAAGCTCTGTCTAGTTCAGCCTTAAATATTGTCAATAGAGAATCCATGACCCTGGAGAGCATAGAATTTCTATGATTCATAAAGCTTTGAATGAAGACCCCTCAGTTCAATCCTAAATAACTTTACATGTCCATATTGAAGATTGCAGCAGCATGGAATAGTAGAGGGAAAAAGAAACATTCATTTTCACTGCTGGATATAAATACATTGATTAATATGTTTAATACCACAAGTATGTAGGTATATGTCCATGGTGAGGTGAGTTAGGGAGAGGGTGGGGTAAGAGGAAGGAGCTTTGTGGTTCGCAACTTACAGCCTGGCTTGAAAGAGGTACTCTCTCTCCACATTCCTCTAGTTGTAATATTTTAAATATCTCACATGATATGTAAAGGATTGACTTGAATATTTGTTCCAATAAAAATAATGCAAAATAAATATGGCAGAACAAAGTGATAACCTGGGACAAAAACAGAACCTCCAAAGAAAAAGGCACTAGATGGAGAATGACACAGCCCATAAGACGGTTAAAATAAGAACTGGCATCATTTATATTGTGCCCAAAAATAATTTTTACATTAAGATGGTATGTTGAGAGTTTGTAGCTGCAACAAAATTCTGCTCTGAGACTCAAAATGCGTCAACCACAGTGATCTCTGCATGCTCCCAGTTTTCAATTATTGAAATACAATAATTCAGGTCCGTGATTGCATTGCCTCATACCATACATGGCCGAAGAATGTTGTGTGTTATCAGAGCATGTTACAGAAAGAAATCGCAATTTATTCAGACCGCAAGTTATTAATCACTTCAAATATTGGAGTATTATGAATATCTGTACCATATCTATGATTTTAAGTCCTAAATTTTTCCCATTGATTCACTGTCAGTCCTTTCATCCAACAGAATGTATATTTAGGAAGCAGACCTCTTCAAGAGCTGGTAGCCATGCTGTTTAATGATCCATGACATTACATTGCAAATCTAGCTGTTGAATGATTTTAAAGGGAAGACCATAGCAGTGGTAACCTGGAAAGAATGAAGTTGAAAGTAGCGTTTTTAACCAAATATTTCTTGTGACTTGACAACATAATTGATAACAAATGAAACTTGCTATAACCGATGCTGCCTGATTTTTCTAATTACTTGCCAGCAGAAAATGTTTGGACAAAGTTTAAAAATGTTATAGGATCTAAACTGAACTGATTCAAAAATCTGTGGTCTGTTTAGACTCTGGATGCGATTGCCCATGATTTATATGGCACTACAGTACCATTCACAATTGGATATAAAACCCATTAAAAATAAATAAAGTTGCATTTATAAATGACTGAACTCAAAACTTCATTGCAAATTCTATCATGGTACAATAAGTCCTCTGTTCATCCAGAACTGTGAAGTGAGTTGTCTTAACGTTTCACTAATAGAGTCATAGAGATGTACAGCACGGAAACAGACCCTTCCTGGTCCAACATGTTCATTCGACCAGATGTCCTAAATTAATCTAGTCTCATTTGCTATGCACTTGGCTCATATCCCTCTAAACCCTTCCTATTCATGTACCCATACAGATGCTTTTTAAATGTTGTAATTGTACCAGTCTTCACCACTTCCTCTGGCAGCTCATTCCATATACGTACCATATACCACCCTCTGCATGAAGAAGTTGCCCCATAGGTCCCTTTTAAATCTTTTCCCTCTCACCCTACATCTATCCCCTTTAGTTTTAGACTCCCCCTACCCAGGGAAATAACCTTGTCTATTTACCCTATCCATGGTCCTCCTGTTTTTATTAACCTCTATAATGTCACCCCTCAGCCTCTGATGCTCCAGGGAAAACAGCTTCAGCCTATTCAACCTCTCCCTATAGCTCAAATCCTCCGTTGTCAAACTTTTAACAATATAATTAATCTGAAACGTTCCAAAAGACAAACAGATGTGGATGACTTCTACATGTTCACTTATTGGTGGTTATTTTCAGGCAATAGATTGCATTTCTAGATTTTGCATCCCTTTTAAAATTTGTTTTCAGAATGCAGGCACTGTAAACAAGGCCACATTTATTACTTGTCCCAGTTGCCTACTTAAAGGTAGAGGCAGTTAGTCTTGTTCCTGGACCCCAACAATTCTTGCATTGATGTTGCTGGCATTTCTTTCAGCATGTATACACAAAGTTCTTCTATCTTGATCTCTGTTTGTATGCAGCACATGAATGGACAGGTATTGGACTTCATAAATGCTTCTACTAGATCAATCTCTCAATCTTAATTATATCAAAGTATTTAAGAGAGATGAGATTCGTGACTTTCATTTTCATTTGTAAAACAAAATTTCCAAGAGCTTTAAAATAGGGTCAAAATTGGAGAATAAGAAATAAATCAAAAATTGGAAAAGATCTGAGAAGCATTATCTTATACAGTGGAGAAGTTTTGTTGGCAGATATCAGTATTCACTGTCTGATGAAAAGTAAAAGAAAAAGGACTTGTCTAGGGCTGGCTAACATTTACTAGGCAAGAAAAATGAAATGAAAGGGAAAACTGATTCTTACTGACAATAAGGAAATATCAAACAGAAAGATCAGAAAAAAAGCAAACAGCCTTAGAGGAAAGAATTTTTAAAAATTGTTTAAAGGACAGCAGATATAAAAGAAAAATACAGATTCATAAATATAAACAACGTACCAACCACACGGAATTAAATGACAGACACATTAGACAGTAAGGAAATATGTTAAGAAAGAAGATTCCTGTGCAATTTTATTGGTGTTCTTGAACTCATAGAATCTCAATTTTAATTCACTCAAAACCCATTCAAGCAAGCACAAAATTAAATGCAACGCCTAGGGTTTCCAACAAGTTTGACTGGCCAACTCAAGTTCTTGAACATTGCTAGGGGTTAGCACTTACTTATAAAAGATGTTGCTAAATGATGGAGATTTTTAGCTTCAATGCATGTATCTTTTGGCGTCTGAATATGTAATGTGCAAGATTCTGTCATTTTAAAGCATGCAAACAGTTTCAGCAGTGAGATATTTACTTGGATGCCAGATAAGTGTACACGTATCGGTTTTCCTAATGCAAGCCATTAGTAAATGAAACAGATTTTCATGCCAACATAGAATTCCTTAAGACATTGACAGTAACTGACTGCATGGATTTGAAATATAAGCTCCTCCCCAGAATATGATCTTAGACTGCAAATGGAGAGTTATGTACCACAAACACAACACCACATGTTTGGTCACTTTTTTAGGCTCCTGTCGCAGCATCCTCATTCTGTCATAATTGTTACTTTTCATGTGCTTTAAAGTAGAGCACAATTTTCAAGGCTGGTCTTTGGGAGGAAAACCTCTTGTTTTCGAATCCATTGATATGTTTCAATATAATGAGGCAAGTAATTCAGCTAAAATTAATTTTGATTTTTATTCTGGATAACAGTGAATTACAGGCAGAATCCTGGACTGATGACACTACTGCTTCAAAGCCTAAACATGAATAATACAATAATTTAGAAGTATGTGAGAGAGAATGTTTTGTTTGTAGTTTTATAAATCTGTTTCATTATCTTGCTTTATTAATAAGTGGGTTGGAATATAATTTCTCAGAAATTATGTCAGTGTTTGTGCATGTTGCTTTATGCACAACAAAGTAATAGGGTAATCCTTTTTCTTGAAGATTGATGTTCGCTCAGAGAACAGAAGTAGAGGTTCCTGACCAAACTATTGCAAAATGCAAGGGAGAATCAGGTTTAGTATAAATAGCACAGAATGTAAATGTGAAAGGAAATGAGAAGCAAAGAGATGCTATGAAAATAGATTGGCAGATTATTTTATTCAGTCATGGGTGGTGGGCATCACTGGCTAGCCAGCATTTATTGCCTGTCCCTGGTTACCCTCAAGGTGGTGGGGAGCTGTCTTCTTGAACTGCTGCAGTGTAGATAAATCCACAAATGCCCTCAGGGAGGGAAATCCAGAATTTTGACACAGCATTAGTAAAGGAATATATTTCCAAGTCAGGTGAGTGGCTTGGAGGGGAACTTACAGATGTTTGTGTTTCCATGAATCTGTTGCCCTCATCAACAGATGGGTTTGGAAGGTGCTGTCTTAGGATCTTCGGTGAATTTCTGCAGGGCATTCTAGATCATGCACACTGCTGCTACTGAGCAGTATTATATTTAAAGTAACTGGTAAAAGAACTAGAGGCAAAATGAGGAATTTTTTTTGCAATAAGTGTGGTGCAAAATAACAATGGAAGATTTAAATTCAATAACACCCCACAAAAGGGTATCAGCTAAATACATGATGAAAAAAGTTTGTAGAAATAGGGAAAGGGAACAGCTGAGTGGGATTAACTGGATTGCTCTTTGAAAAAGCTGTCATTGACTCAATGGGGCAAATGGCCTCCTTTCGAGTGTTAAAAATCTATGATTCCATTATTCTGAAATTGCTTAACATTGGAATGCACCTAATTGAGAGAATATTATTTTGAATTTGCATGATTTAACATTGCTTTCTGAACACATTTTTAGAAGATAAATCATTCTATGTTCCTGTCAAATTTAACTAGGGTGTAATGGCTACACCAAGTGTTCTATCAATAAGTGAGTGCAATCTTCACGTATCAATGGAAATAACATCATGCACATAGAATTGAAATGGGCACAATCACATGCCAAGATGTTTTTAATGTTACAGTCTGCCAAAGGGATCCTTGCTTCTGTGCTGCACCATACCAGAATCTCCCCAGATCTCCTCCCAGATGAAACTCTAGCTAATCATGGTGGCAAAGTTAGAACAGAAGCTTGAAATGATACAATTCTGGGGAGGCCAGATTCCTTGAAATGCTCTGTATTTCTTGATTGATTTATTGAATGACCAAGTCTTAAGTTTTACTTGATATAAAAAGCATGCATAGGCATGAAATTCACTAATTTGGCAACTTAGTTGATTATTACATTGAGTTATAGAGTCATAGTTGCATAGAAACGGGTCTTTTGGCTCACCATGTCTGTGCCGACCAAAATCATTAAACTACACCCAAGTCTGTGATGAGTGGCAGAACACAGGATTCGGTATTGGGACTCTTGCTGTTTATTATTTACATTAACAAGTTGGATGTGAATGTAGAAGGTATAATTAGTAAGTGTGCAGATGAGATGATAATTAGTGGTGTTGTTCAAAGTGAGGAGGATGGTCCCAGACTACAGTCTGATATTGATCAGCTTGTAAGCTGGGGCAGAGCAATGGCAGATGAAATGGTATGAAATGGCAGACAATTAATGCCAAGTCCTGAGGGAATACTGAATGACACTTCCTTTTACAAGACAATGAAGTCCTATAAATTATACAACTGCACTCCTTTGTTCTTTCAACTTTCATAACACAGCCAGGATCTAGACTCGGAAATATATAAGGGAAAATAATGGACTTTTTGGCTTGAATAATAGTTTCCATGATCATTAGAAATATAGATTCACTCTGTTGGAGAGAATAAGTAATAATATCTGGTTAAGGTTTGAGAACAGTGAGAAAGATTAGTTGGTGCACAGAAACATTTTGGTTAAATTAAGCAAAGAGCTTTACTGTTAGAGGTAATAGATGGAATTTCCTGGCCCATCTAGAGCTTTTAAAAGGGTGGACAGGCAGGTGGCGAAATGTAATTAGACGATAGCAAAGTTTCAGTTTCCCAATAGCAGGTTAAAGTTTTACTATTAAGTTCTCAGAACCTTTCAGGTGGGTCAGATTTCCCAACGTTAAAGGTTAGAAACCTGTCTTGCATTCATTAATATGTCACGAATACTCAGCAACATCTCAGTCTATTAGAATTATGTTCACAGGTGTCCTTTTGTTTGCAAAAAAAATGGGAAGCATGTATGCTCACAAACTCTATTTTATATTAGGTGAGTACCTGACAGGGTAGACTGCTTACTTCAAACTCTGCTGGGTACAAACGTTTTCAATTTCACTTTTCTTTCATAATTAAGATATTTCTTTGTGGAAATGCTACAGTGTTATGGACGAAGTCTCTTCATGCTGATCAGCTCATGAGAACCCTGAATCATATACAGTCAAGCTTGTGGTTGTTCAACACTTATAGTGGTAGGGGTGAGGGCTGACTAGGCCAATAAGCATTTCAAATGAGGCAGCCCAGTGCCTGATATCAGGTAGGTATCAGGGTAGGCAAGTGGGGCTGAACTCAAAGAGGGCTCAACTCAAAAAGGTCATATTTTGTTGTTATGTAATTGTCTCATGCAAGCTTTTGGTGAAATACTGTCAGGTATGTAATTTCTTCCAGTCGTGATGAAAAGTCAGTAACCTCATAGACCCTTCCACTTTGCAGTCACGTCTTCATTTAGTCTCAAAAAGAAAATTCTGCCGAATGGCTTATAGTGAGAATAAAAGTAGAGTAGGTAGACTCAGTTGACTAGCTAGATGACAGTGGCACATGGTCTGAATAGCTTTCACTTTTGCTATAACTTCTATTATTTGAATGTCCTTTTTTGTGTTGGTGGTAAAAAAGAAGACATATTTAAACAGCTGTTTTGAAACAAAGTACTCTAAAGTGCAGATCCCATAAGAACTGTTAACTCAACAAAATGTCACAAAGTACAACATGAAGCATAAGTAACTGATACAAAAGTGGGAGAATGGTTCAATAGAGAGTTGCATTTATAAAATGATGGCAGAGGAAGTCAAAAATTGAAAGTCCTGCCCCTACACACATAACGTATTTCCATTTTATGGAGGTGGGTCATGTTTCATGCATGCACATATCATGGAGGCAGTTGACCATATAAATCACCAGTTGCCTCCACTCCTGGCTGAGTTTAGTGATCAAAATCATTAGCAGAAGCAGGTCTGAATTTATGAACACATGAATTATGAACAGGAGTAGGTCACTTGATCCCTTGAACCTGCTCCACTAATCAATAAAATGATGGCTGATCTGATTGTGGTCTCAACCCCATAGTCCTAACAACCTCCAATCAATTCTTGACTAACAAGGTTATCTATCCTCACCTTAAAAATATTCAATAACTCTCCTCCACCACATGGGGAAGGGAGAGTTCCAAAGATTCGTGACCCTCTGAGGGAAAAAAAATTCACAACTCACCCTTTATTTTAAACTATGCCTTTGAGTTCTCACCCACAAAGGGGGAGGCGAGAACTTTTCTGCATCCAAAGTAAAAAAAAATTCCAATATCACTTCTCATTCCACTAAATGCTCTGGGATACTGGTCCAGTCTATCTAATCTTTCCTCATAAGATTTCTCTGCCATCACAGTCATTATCAGTCAGGTGAACTTTCTCTGAAATGTATCTGATGCATTAATGTCGCTTTTTTATATAAGGAGGCCAAAACTGTACATAGTGCTGCAGATGTGATCTGACTACTACCCTTACAATTGTGGCAAACATCCCTACTTTAATATTTCATTCCATTTGCATTAAACAACAGTTCACTTGCTTTTCTAATCACTTAAATTATGTATTTTCTATTTCTCCTGCCAAAGTGGAGAAGTTCATATTTTCCCACCTTATATTCCATCAGTCTCTTTTTTTGTTTTCTCAGATAGCTAATCTATATCTCTTTGCAGGCTTTTTATTGTCTCATCACGATTTACTTTCTGACCTATCATTCTACTAACAGCGAATTTAGCAGGTATAAGTTCAGCTCCTTCACCCAAATCATTAATATAATCATAAATAGTAAGTTGCAGCACTCTTCTCTGTGACATTCCATTAATTACAGATTGCCAACCCAAAAGTTAAAAATCACTCAACACGAGGTTATAGTTCAACAGGTCTATTTGGAAGCATTAGCTTTCGGAGCACTGCTCCTTCATCAGGTAATGAAGGAGTTAGCTACCTGATGAAGGAACACAACTGCAAAACACGATAACCTGGTGTTGTGTGATTTTTAACTTTGTCCATCCCAGTCCAACACAGGCTCCTCCACATCAAAGTAGCCCAAAAGTGACATAGTTATGCCTCTTCTTTATTTATTGGTAGATTACCCAATCCTTTTGCTATAGCACCCTGTCAAATGCCTTCTGGAAGTCTAAGTACTGCATATCCTTTCATCAAGATAAATAGTTCCTTCAACAAGTCAATTATATTAGCTAAACATGATATCACTTTCCCAAAATCATGCTGAATTTGCCTGATCAGATTGAGATTTTCTAAGTATCCTGTTATAAGCTCCTTAATGAAAGAATTCTTAGTTTCCCTGGCATTTTCCTCTAAAATTGTGAGGATCTGTTTTACTTTGCTGGGGTGCCCATTTGGAGGGATAAGGTACCAATTTGGATACAGTCCCAAAACACCTGCTGAAGAGGTTAAGTATCTTTTAGAGCTATTAAACGTGCATAAAAATGCATTATCTCTTTAACTTGTTACATTCATTGAAACTGTCAACAGACTATTGAAAGATATTTACAAAAAGACCTATAAACGGTGTAAAAGGAAACTGTCAGAAGTGTCAAGGTATTTAAATGTCCTGCCCTTTAAATATTTTTGAAAGCTGTCAGGTATGTGAAATGGCATAACCGCTTGCTATTTCATTCTAGTTTGCTGAGATAAGCTAAAGGCTGACAATTGCCATGTGACTGATTTTACAACTTTCCACCATCCCACAAAATCTTGTGAATTGTCTTGGATTTCTGGGGTGTCCTTTTGGAGAGGTAAATTACCCGTTTGGATATGGTTCCAGAACACCTTCTGAAGAAGTCATTGTTATCTCATTATCGTGATTTGACTGACAACTCTGAGTGGTTAAAGGCTCTGAAGAATTCCATTGTTTGTTTTTTGAAGGAATGATGCACTTGAATGAAATGTTTGTGCTTGTAAAGTATCGTGTAGTTGAATGAAGTTAAATATAGTGTTTCTTTCATATAAATGAGAGCAATTTTAAAACACAAAGCTGTAAATAGACATGTGATTTCAACTGAATTTAGTTTTGAGGTCCATCTATGGTGGATGCTGGGAGAGTTGGCATTGTAGGTGTAAGGACAAGGGTAGTGGGGTTAGGTTGGCATTGGTAGTATAAGGGCTCATTGGGTGGGTGTGGGTATAGGTTCGCATGAAGGGTATGAGGAGCTGCGTGTGATCTGCAGAGAAGCATAGATTGGTAAGGAGGATATAAAGATCTATGGGGGCGGATGGGAGACTTACTTGCCCATTCAGCCTGCCTCTGCACATATTCTGGGATTATTCCAGCCTGATTCCCAGCCACTCCAGAAGCATCAACTGTTGGTCCCCTTTCTCTGGAGTTGAGCTTGAATCGTCAGGAACTGTCTCAATTGCATTCATGACCTAAGAGTGGAAATCAAGTCTATTGTGAATGTTAGCTCTGATTAGTCAAGGTAGTGCCATAGTGAATGCAGCTAGGGATAGTAGTCCTTCAGGTATTCCTTTAGTTGAAAATGCCCAATGTGTGGACATATTCTGTTTGCAAAGGACTAGGCCTTGCTTATGAATGTATGTAGCTTCCAGCAGGTGTTAAGTGAACCAAACTGCGAGCCCATCTGATAATCTTAAATTATTGAAAGGAATGATGGAGAATAGTTAATATGAACATTTAAAAAACACATGGAGGAACTGCAATATTGCTCTTTCCTGATTGGCACAAATGAAAATGGGAAAGGTGGCCAACTGTGGCTAACATGGGAAATTAAGGACAGTATTAGATCCAAAGAAGGGGGTTATAATTTGGCAAAAGAGCAGCAGATCTGAGGATCAAAAGCAGTTTGGATTTCAGCTAAGTGAGACAAAGGGATTGATTGAAAGGGAGAAAATAGAGTATGAAAGAAATGTTGTGGAGGACATACAAGTTGATTGTAATAGCTTCTTTAAGTGTGTGAAGAGAAAAAGATTAGCGAAGACATATATTGGTTCCTTACTGTCTGAAACAGGGAACGTTATAATGGGGAACAAAGAGAAGACAGACCAATTAAATACATATTTTGGTTCTGTCTTCACAAAGGACTATACAAATAATGTTCCAAAAATGTTGGGGAAGAGGATCTAGTGAGACGGAGGAAATCAAGATTAGTAGGGAAACGGTATTGGGGAAATTGATGGGATTAAAGGCTGAGAAATCTCCAAAATTCAATAGTCTGCATTCCAGAGTACTCAGGAGGTAGCCCTAGAAATAGTGGGTGCATTGGTGGTCGTCTTTTAAGATTTTATAGACTCCAGATCAGTCTCTTTGGTTTGGAGGGTAGCTAAGGTAACCTCACTATTTAAAAATGAGGTAGATAGAAAGCGGAGAGTTATAGACAGGTTACCTTAACATCAGCAGCAGGGGTAATACTTGTGCACATTATAAAAGATTTAATAGGCTGTAGGTTTGCTCGCTGAGCTGGGAGGTTCATTTTCACATGTTTTGTCACCATACTAAGTAACATCTTCATTGAGCCTCCAAATGAAGCACTGGTGGTGTTTCCTGCTTTCTATTTATATGTTTGGGTTTCCCAAGCAAACCCAAACATATAAATAGAAAGCAGGAAAGTCCAGCAGTGCTTTGTTTGGAGGCTCACTGAAGAGGTTACCTAGTACGGTGACGAAATGTCTGAAAATGAACCTTCCAGCTCAGTGAGCAAACCTATTTCCAGACCTTCAACCTGAGCTACAAATCTTCTCAAAGCTTGCTAAGATACAATAGGAGAAAACTTGAAAAACAGTCACAGGATCAGATAGAGCCAGCACGGACTTACAAAAGGAAAATCATGCTTGACAATGTAATTTTGAGGGTGTAACTAGTAGAGTTGAGAAGGGGGAATCAGTGGATGTGGTTTACTTGGACTTTCAGAAGGCTTTTGATATGATCCTACATAAGAGATTGTATTGTGTTGCCATAGTCTTACCAGACCATAGGCTGCTCTCTTATTAGAGAGAGGTGACTGGTGCTGATTTAACCTGAGGGCACCAGTTCTCAGGTGAGGGAAGAGAGGCTGAGGAGAGTCCTTCATGGTAACCTCAAACCGGTGATGGGAATTGAACCCACACTGTTGGTGTCACACTGCTCTGCAAACTAACAATCCAGCCAACTGAGCGAAACCAACTCCCACATAGGAGATTAACATAAAATTAAAGTGCATGTAATTGGGGTAGTGCACGAATTTGATTAGAGAACTGTTGGCAGACAGGAAGCAAAGAGTAGGAATAAACAAGTCTTTTTCCAAGGGGCAGACAATAACTAGTGGGGTACTCATGAGATCAATGTTTGAACCCTAGGTAATCACAATATATATTAATGATTTAGATGAGGGAAATAAATGCAATAGCTCCATTTTCACAAATAACACAAAGCTGGATGATTGGGAGGGTGAAATGAGAGGAGTTTGCAGAAATGCTTCAGTATGATTTGGACAAGTTGAGTGATAAGACAAATGCATGCCAGCTATAATAGTGCATGAATAAAGTGTGAAATTATCCAATTTGGTTGCAAAAAACAGGAAGGCAGATTATAGTTTGAATGGTGATAAATTGGAAAAGATGAGCTTCGATGAGACCTAGGTCTCCTGGTACACCAGTCACTGAAAATAAGTATGCAGATGTAGCAGGTGGTGAAGAAAGCAAATGGTATGTTGGCCTTCAAAGCGAAAGGATTCAACTGCAGGAGCAGGGATGTCTTGCTGCAGTTAAACTGGGCCTTGGTGAGATCACACATGGAGTATTGTGTGATGTTTTTCTCTCCTTATCTCAGAGTCATAGAGATGTACAGATCCTTCAGTCCAACTCGTCCATGCCAACCAGATATCCCAACCCAATCTAGTACCACCTGCCAGCACCTGGCCCATATCCCTCCAAACTTTTCCTATTCATTTACCCATCCAGATGCCTTTTAAATGTTGCAATTGTACTAGCCTCCATCACTTCCTCTGGCAGCTCATTCCATCCATGTACCACCCTCTGCGTGAAAACGTTGCCCCTTAGGTCTCTTTTATATCTTTCCCCTCTCACCCCAAACCTATGCCATCTAGTTCTGACTCCCTGACCCCCAGGGAAGAGATTTTGTCTATTTATCCTATCCATTCCCCTCATGATTTTATAAACTTCTATAAGGTCACCCCTCAGCCTCTAATGCTCCAGGGAAAATAGCCCTAGCCTATTCAACCTCTCCCTACAGCTCAAATCCTCCAACCCTGACAACATCCTTGTATATCTTTTTCTGAACCCTTTCAGGTTTCACAACATCCTTCCAGTAGGAAGGAGATCAGAATTACACGCAATATTCCAAAAGTGGCTTCACCAATGTCCTGTACAGCCGCAACATGATTTCCCAACTCCTGTACTCAATACTCTGACCAATAAAGGAAAGCATACCAAATGCCTTCTTCATTATCCCATCTACCTGTGACTCTACTTTCAAGGAGCTATGGACCTGCACTCCAAGGTCTCTTTGTTCAGCAACACTCCCTGGGACCTTACCATTTGGTGTACAGGTCCTGCTCTGATTTGCTTTCCCAAAATGCAGCACCTCACATTTATCTAAATTAAACTCCATCTGCCACTTCTCAGCACCTTGGCCCATCTCATCAAGATCCCGTTGTAATCTGACGTAACCTTCTTTGCTGTCCTCTACACCTCCAATGTTGGTGTCATCTGCAAACTTACTAACTATACCTCTTATGTTCACATCCAAATCATTTATATAAATGACAAAAAGTAGTGGACCCAGCACCGGTCCTTGTGGCACTCCACTATTCACAGGCCTCCAGTCTGAGGAAGGTTGTTTGGGCTATAAAGAGAGTGCAATGAAGGTTCACCAAACTGATTTCTGGGATGAAAGAACTGACATATGAAGAGAACTGGATTGGTTTGGACGATATTCACTGGAACTTAGAAGAATGAGGGAGTATATAATAGAAACTAATAAAATTCTAACAGGACGAGACAGGATAAATACAGAAAGGGTGTTCCTGATGACTGGAGAGTTCAGGCCATGGGTAACAGTCTAAGCATAGTCAGTCAGTCATTTCGGACTGAGATGAGGGACAATTTCTTCACCAAGGCCTGTGGAATTATCTGTCACAGCAAATGGTTGATGCCAAAACACTGGATATTTTCAAGAAGGAGTTAGATATAGTTCATAGAACCAAAGGAATCAAAATGTATTGGAAGAAAGTGGGAATGTGACACTGATGATCAGCTGTGATCACATTGAATTGCAGAGCAGGCTCAAAGAGCTGAATGGCCCACACACTGCTGTCTTCTGTGTTTCCATGTAGAGCTTCAACTGCCTGCCATTTTTTTTGTAGCAATATTCAAGTTCTGAAGTATCAAGTTACTATTCATATTAAATCTTGCATCAGGGCAGGATCTCCTACTGGATATTGAAAAGTGTCTAGTGGGAGGGACTAGCTGCCTGATATCAAGAGCTTCAGGAGGGGTCATACTTAGAAGCTTAATATGCCCACTTTTTAAAATAGGAACATGGGGAAATCTATGGAGAAGATTGGAATAATTGAAATTGTGATGGAGAGAATATTTGGACAGATCTGGTTTAGCTTCAAAGGGGGTGTTGAGACAGCATACTGTCTGGCTGAGTTTGAGTTTATAGTTGGAATCAATAGCAATGATACAAAATTTGTGATGGGAGGTGAATGTGAAGATGATAAAGATGCTGCCTTCCATCATGCTAATATTTAACACCAGGCAAAATGGTTGCTTATTTCATACTGGATGCTTGTCAAGCAGACTAACAGAGAAATTGGAATGGTTGAGAGAGATTCGAAAGTGAGAGTTGGACAACATCAATATACAAATGAAAGTTGATAAGCCATCATGCAGAATCAAAAGAGAACTACACCACAGTGAGATCCTTCAGGCACTCAAGAGATAATGGTATGGGGCCATAATGAGTAGTCATTGCTGCAGGTGTTTGACTGGGTACAGTCAAATAGGAAGCCAAGTACAAAGTAAATATAACATGCATTTTACCCTTATGATTTTTTTTCTGCTTATTGAAATGAGGGATGAGATGGGGAAAAAGAATAATGTTCAAAATATCAAATGCATTTTCTATTTTCCCTCTTTGTTACAGATAGCAGGTTGTCAAGGTAACGAGGGAACGAGGAAGGGATGAAAGAATGAACCTGAAGAGGTATTTTTCACCTGCAGCAAAATAGCACTTTTGCAATCACAAACAATTAGATTTCTCAAAGGTTTCATTATGTATACCGTACATATGACAGGCTAATGGAGTTGCAATGGACACAAAGTGCAGTCTAATGAATATATAATAAATGAATAAAATTAAACAAAGACAACTGATTTTAATTTGTGACTGTCCTATTTTTCACCTCTTTCACTCCAGACTACTCTTACAACTTCTCCGAAATAAATTATTCCCTAATATAGCAAATTTCTTTTTTCAACCTCTTGAAGTTGCTCATAATTCTTCATAATTTGAAAACTGTTAATGAGGACTTGAACAGATCTTTGCTCATAATCTTTGTGTTACTTTTTAATACAGTGTAGACAACATACATAAAATCCAGTTGCTGCATTTCAGATGTGCACACCAAGGCACAGATATAAATAAACCATTTTCTTAACATTACATACAGGCTAGAGGACATTTAACACAGTTAGTTAATGGTTATTTGTTTAGCATTATTCTTTTATCTTTCAGTGTTGAAATCTCATTGCTTACTGTAACTTTGGAGGGACATTGTAAGGTCACTGGCAGGAAGCCTAGAGGAAAATAGCAGTTACAAAGTGCTAATGGTTTATAGAATTTTTTTTCCTGGTCAGCAGTCTGAAGTAGGCAGACTGGCATGCATTAGAATCATCCAGGTTCAAATTGTAAGCTATCCTTTCTGTTCAAATATCCTGCAGCCTCTTACAATTGGAAAATTATGTAATGATTTTTGATGTAATTTTTAAAATTACAAATATCAATATACAATCTATTATCTATTTCTGTAAAATTAGTACATTAATACCAACAAAAATATATTTTCTGAATTATTTTTGGAATATTTTCTACTGGATATAATGATGGCAATTATAAATAACAGGCATTAATCACATTGTATACAGTATTTCACTTGATCAATATATGGCTATAGCATAGACTACTGAGAGACACAAACAGCTCCCACTGTTTAGTCTATTTTTTAAAATGTCATTAATTGAATGGTGTACTAAGGAAGTAACGTTCAGAGTAAATACATTGAATAGTACAGGCAAGGCACTGAACTTATTTGTTACATTTTTAATGGATTTGTGCGTTCATTGAGGCCAAGGATTGCTGGAGAATGGAACAAATATTTGAAGAGAAGGGGAAATAAACAGGCTAAGTGAACCAAATTTGAAATTAATGGACAAGCTTATACAATCAGAACCATTTTAACTTCAGATTGGCTTAACTCCAAGTGGTAAGTATTCCTGTTTATGCAACAGAGTGGATTCCTTAGCATCAGCAGCAACACAAGAACAACTCTGAGGCAACTGTTCAAAATTTGCAGTAGCTGGGAATATGCACTGTCAGGACAGCATTACTAGTCTTACTGGGTAAATTGGCTTTAGGAACCAGAAACATTTGGTAGCTAGCAGCAATTTCCATTATAGGGAAATGCTCTCTGCCATAGGCTGAAACTTATATATTGATGCAGCAGTTGTACTTCCTGCGGTGCAATGAAGAAATTGCCTCAAGGTGGTTCTCTGTCAGTTGAACTACTGATGAAGTCAGCACCTCCTTCAGCTAGAATGCTGCAGGATACATGCAGCACGAGACTGCAGTGGCATTAGTCACAATGTACGTCAGCTTTTCTTATCGACACACTGCGTGGTCCTTTCTCACCAATACCAGAATGTTAGTAAATTATGATTTTTTTTGTTTCCTCTCTTTCATTGGAAATAACAGGTTTTATTTATAAAGTTTTATTGTCATGTGTATGCAAGTATAGGGATACAGGAGCACAGTGAAAATTTTATGATGTCACCATTCAGGGCACCATCTTAGGTATAAGGTTCCACAGGTACAAAATCTTAGGGAAAAAGTAGAAAAATAAAGCAGTAAATAAGAAATAAAGTTAAAAGTTCCAAATTACAATCCTTTGTTAGCCATGGACATGCAGTCACTCTGTGCTGGGCTTTCCTCACGTGGGCTCAATCTTTCTCCCACACTGGGCTTGATCTCCCTGTGCCTCCACCGCGGACTGCCATCTAACATGTTAAAATATTGAATAGCATGGTCTTATATATCCTTATGTTATGAAAAACCGTAAATAAGGACTCTAAGACTTTTGCTTGCAATCCCTGTGCTACTATTTAATATAGTATACACAGAAATCAAAATCAAATGCTCAATTGAAGCACTATATGCCATGGCATGTAGAAAGAAATAAACTGTTTTCTAAACATTGCATACGTTATCTTATTACTGGAAAAACTAGAATTGATCTCTTACTCCCATTCCTGATATCACCTCCACGTCCATGTTAGGTAATATTGTAAATAGTTATATCTTCAGGTCCTCTATTCTTTAAATCTGCTGTCATTACATGTCGCCTTGAGGCTACCATGAAGGATTCTCCTCTCCATCTCTCCCCTTGCTCAAGGTGTGGTGATCCTCAGGTTAAACCACCAACAGTTGTCTCTGTCAAACGAGAAAGCAGTTCTAAGGTCTGGTAAGACTATGGCGACCTTTTAGCCATAGAGGTATAAAGCATGGAAACAGGCCCTTCAGCCCAACTCATCCATGCAGACCAGGTATCCTAAACTGAATTAGTGTCTTTTTACTTTAAAAGATTAAACCTTGATCCTACTGCCGTCGCAAATGACCATGTCTTTTCCGATCTGTTGTTTCGCTTCAAAATTCTTAAAACGTATTTTGGCCTCAAAAATCTTTTTTAGAACTCTTATGTTTCAATCCCTGCATTAAGGTTTCTGCAATGCAGCAGTACCTAACAGATCTTATCAAAATCATAAATGACGTTCTACATGATTGCAACAAAGGTACGATTTCCCTTCTCATCCTGTTTGCAGCCTTTTACATGATCAATCACACACCATCCTGCTCTAATGTCAACCAGCTGGGGTTGGGGTCTTGTGGCACAGTGACAGTGTCCATACCTTTGATCCTGGAGGCCTGGGTTTGAGACCCATCTGCTCTAGAGGTGTGTAACAACATATTTGCCCAGATTGATTAGAAAATAACTGTTACTGCTTCTACCTGGGTACACTCTTGTCTAACTGTAGCCAGAGAGTCACTAGCAATGACTTCTGCTCAGTTAGCTCTGCCACCCTCCACAACCCTCTGCTTGTCTCCCACTTAACTTGCATCAACGCTGTCATTATCAATGCTGGCATTGTTTTGATGACACCCAGTTCTACCTCATTACCAACTGTCTTGACTTTTCCACTCCAGTTAAATTGCCCATTTATCTACATCAACCCCCTGTACTAGATGAGCAGAAAGGTTCTCCAATCAAACACTGGGTAGACTGAAGCTTTTGTTTTTGGTCCCTGCTCCAACTGTTTCTTAACTACTACTTCTGATTTGCTGGCAACTGTCTGAGAATAAGCCAGCCTGTTTCTAATCTCACTGTCATATTCAATCCTGAGGCATACTTCTAATCTCATATTCATACGATCTCTAAAACTGCTTATCTCTAATTCTGTAACATTACATAAGTTTATCTTAGCTGATCTGTTTCTGAAACCCTTGTTCATATCTACTTACTTCTAGATTCAAGTCTTGCAATGCAGTCCATGCTAAACTCCCACACTTTGCCCTCTATAAACTTGAGTCAATCATTGTTTTATAATACTCCTGTGGACTAATTACATTGGATGCATTATTTGCACAAGTTGTTACTGTTTTTAAAATGGAGCAAGTATAGAAAAATAATACTTCCTTCGGCAGTAAGGCAAGAACCAGAGGTCATAGATTTCAAATAATTGGCCACAAAGCCAGCGAGTAAATAAGAATAATTTTTTTCAGGTTAAAATCTCAACATAGAATTTTTAAAAAATTCCACATTTGGACATAAAGAAGGAGCGATACAAAAAAAACCCTGCAGATACTGCAATCCAAAATAGACAGGCAGGAGGCTGGAAGAACACAGCAAGTCAAGCAGCATCAGGAGGCGAGACCTGAAGAAGGATTACACCTGAAACGTCGCCTTCTCCACCTCCTAATGCTGCCTGGCTTGTTGTGTTCTTCTAGTTTCCTGCCTGTCTACTAAAAAGAAGAGCGAGGCAGTGAATCACAAAAGTGTTACAGCACATGAGGAGACCATTCGGCCCCTCAGATCTGTACTTGCTCTTGAAATGAACATCAGTGCCTACTGCCAATTTTCTGCTTTCCTCCCACACGTCCTGAGCGGATTACCTGAAAATAGTTGCAGAATCCGCACTAATATGACGCGCCCATTGGTGTCCTTCCAAGGTGTAACACTTTGTGGGTGTAACACTGAGGAGGACTCTTCCAACACGCACGGTGTCCATCGACGTTGCCTCACCTTTTTCCAAATTGCCATGAGAACCTCGACCATGCCCCGCCATTTCCCGCCATGCTATTGCGAAACGTATGGACGTCGCCCGGCGTGATGACGCAAGCGCGCGCGGGTGGTGTGTGGCAGGCGCGAGAGAGCTCGAGCTGAGCAGCAGTTAACGATCGGGACCCGCGCAAAGGGAAGGGAAAAGGGGAAGACAGAGTGGAGTCTTGGGGTCACTTCAGCCAGCAGTATAAAGTAATCAGAAACCAGCCACTACTGTGTGCAGGGATCTCTCACTGACCAGGGTAGAGCTCAGCGACAGCGGGCAACTCTCTCCGGAAACATCCAGCCTGACAGGGATTTGCCTCTCGTCCCGTTTCCTCAGTCGGTTGCAGGATGCCTTTGGCACAGTTAGCTGGTCCTTGGCCCAAAGTGGACCTGGTTCACCTAGAGACCGAGGTAAATATTTCAACAAGGCATAACCAGACGAGAGAGGGGGGGATCAACTCTGCCGAGAGGGAAATGTCCATTCATCGGGGAAAGCTATGCTGTTAAATCAGCTCTTGCTGTTTGGGATAAAGTGAACTGACCTGAGAAGCTCAACTGCGAGTGATCTCTGCTTGGGGAAATTCCTCTGAAGTTGAAAGGTCTAAGGTGGGCTTCTCCGATCGCTCACACTTTCCAATCGAGGGCGGTGTAGTGTACTAAAATCATTGTCAAATATAGCAAAATTGCTGTTTGGGGCGCCGTTGAAATTTATCGAAACAGTATCTGCAGAGGATTGAGCCCGCAGGAGAACAATTCAGTTACCTTAGGCATTGCAAATGTTGGTTATATTGCCACATTGTGGTTACAGTTATGACTTTTTTGGGAAAAAAATATTCGTGCTTGGCAGTTGCGTGCTTTGTGTCACCGCGTCGTCTTTGTTCAGTGATTGTGTGTAGTGTCTACCGTCCGACTTTGGATTCTGCTAACTTCAAAAATATTAATTAATGCAATAATGAATATACCTCTTGAAAAGAAAGTCACCTTTATGAACATTTTTTGCCAGGACTGTTTTTATTTGCAAAATAGTGAAATGAATTGTGCCGCATATTGCAACAGCAGCTGGTGATGAAAGTGACTTCAAAAGGACTATGGCCAGAATGACATTCTGAATACTTTATTTAATACATATATGATCTTGCATCGCAGCTACCAAACGGATTCCTCTTCCATAATCTTTCCTTTCTAACCAAAATGATGATTTGCCAAATGCTTTGTGGAGTCAGAAGCCTTTCTAACGTAGATAGAAAACCTGAGATTGGGATAGTGGTGAAAAGTAATTGTAAATACAGTGGGCAGAAAGAGAAGGAGTGCGTCTACAGTGGAGCTGCTAGATAGTGCTCTAGAATAATTTTATTGCATCCCTCTGTAGTTGAGAAGCAGAACTTAGAAGATGAACAATGGGATACTGAAAGAAAGTAGAAAGAAATACACTGAAATTGAAACATTTCCTGAAATAGGAAATTGGATCTGGGGCTGTATTATAAAAGCTTGATGGATAAACTTGATGGATAAAACATTACAGTTCACTTATAAATCAGATTTGCGCAAACTTGTAGTAAAATTAAGGTTTTATGTTTGCTAATCTATTACTTCATTAACATTTTATTAGAAAAAAATCAAGTCTTAAAACTGGCAGAAACATTTGACAATTGAACATGTATATTAAGCAACATGCTACAGAAATTCGTGAAAACAACTGGTTGTTTAAGATACTTTAATGGGAATCAGTGGGAGAGAAAGTCATCTGCAATTCCATTGGAAATCTAATCCATTAAATTCTCTGGAATTTGTTGCAATAAATAGTTCTTGTTTTGGTATTGATTGATCACCTACTATTCTGGATGAGCTCTTGATTCAAGAGTATGAACTATCCAGTTGAAATGTTCAGGTACAAATGAAGATGCATAACTGCAAAACAAGTTCTGCCTGATAAGCCTTCAATTCTCCTCAAAAACACAATTTTTGAATTCAGAGTCCTTGCACTCTACCAACTCAATTCAAGACTGCTGCAGGCCATCATCATCAGCAGAGTTGTACTCGAACACAAGTACAGTCTTATAATTTGGCAAATCCTCCACTCTACCATTACTATTAAGCAAGGGGATCAACCCTGGTTCAATGAAGAGTACATGAGGACATGGAAGGAGCAGTGCCAGATGTACCTAAAAATGAAATGTCAACCTGGTGAAGCTACATAACGGGATTATTTGGAGTCAAAGTGCAAACAATAGAGTTAAGCAATTCCAACCGATGGATCAGATCTAATCTTTGCAATTCTGCCACATCCTGTCGTTAATGGCAGTGGGCAATTAAACACCTCAGTGGAGGGAGCTCCAGAAATATCCCCATCATCTGTGGAGGAGTGTAGCACATCAGTACAAAAGATAAGGCTGAAGCCTCTGCAACAGTCCTTAGTTAAAAGTGATCCATCTCAGCCTCCAGCAATTCAGTTTTATATCAAGAACTGTTGAAGGTATTGTACACTGCATAGGCCCTGACAAATATGCTAGCAATAGTGTTAAAGATATGTGCTGCACCAAGGCAGATGGTTCTCGGACAGCCACAACACTGGTATCTACCTGATAATGTGGAAAATTGCCCAGATCCATCTTGTCCACTCAAAGCCGGACCAATCCAATCAAACTAGTTATGTTCTCACAATTTTTCTGTTGTTTATCAGCAAAGTGATGTAAAAGATCATCAACAGTTTCTTCAAGTTGCACTTCTTTAGCTTTTAGATGCTTAGCTTGGGTTCCGCCAGGGCCACTCAGCTCTTGACTTCACAACAGCCTTGGTTCAACAAGGACAAAATAACTGAATTCCAGATGTGAAGTGAGTGAGTGCCATTGACATCAAGGTTGCATTTGACTAAATGCAGCATCAAGGACCCCCAGTAAAACTGATGTTAGTGTGAATCAGGGAGAATCTCTCCATTGGTTGGAGTCATACCTGAGGCAAAGGAAGATGATAACTTGATGGGCCGAATGGCTTTATTTCCACTCCTATGCCTCATGGTCCTGTAATGTCTTAGGCCAAACTGTCTTCAGCTGCTTCATCAATGACCTCTTTATCATAAGATCAGAAGTGAGAATCTTCTTTGGAGAATGCAGCAGTCCACGTTCAATAGCAGGAAGATCTGGATAAGATCCAGGTTTGAGCTGATAGTGGCAAGTGAAATTCACATTGAACAAATGCCAGGGAATGACTATACCGAGCAAGAGTGAGTTTAACTGTCAGCCCATGGCACTCAATATCATTTAAATCACTTAAACTCCCATGGAGGTTACCATTGTCCCGAAGTTGAATTGAAATATGCAAATAAATACAGTGACTACAAGACCAGGTTAGAAGTTAGGAATCTGCAGTGAGTAACCCACCTCCTGAATCCCCAAAACCAGACAAAAAGCACAAGTCAAGGGTCTGAATGGAATACTGCCAAGTTCTCGAATTAGTTCAGCTCCAGCACTGTAGAAGCTAGACATCATTCAGGACCCAGCAGCCCACTTAAACCACATCCACAAACATTCACCAATGCACCATGAAAGCAGTGTGCCCCATCTAACAGGTACCACTGTAGAAATTCATAAATGTTACATGGACAGAACCCTCCAAACCCATGGCTACAAACATACAGAAGAGCAAGGCAGCAGATACATGGGATAATTACCACCTGCAAGTTCTCCTCCAAGTCACTCTCAATCCTGACTTGGAAGTATATGTTGCTATTCCTTCACTCCTGCAACACTCCCATCCCCAATGTTAGTGTGGATCTACATATAGCAAATTAACTGCAGAAGTTTAAGAAGACCAATGGTTTCTCAATACTAACTCAGGAATGGACAATGCATGTTAGCTGAGCTGGTAATGCCCAAATCCCATAAACAAAAAAAACCAATCTCCTGTCCCTTTCTTAATTCATTGAATGTGTTGTAATTTCCCAAAACTGAAAGTTTCTTCTCCAGAACTCCAAGTTGAATCCACCCAGTAAAGCTTCCACCCCTGACATGGTAACAAAACTGCTCTTATCAAAGGTATCAGTAACATATTATGCAACCTGTTAAAAAAACTATCCTTTATTTTTCTTCTGTGAACTCCCTGCAGCCTTTCACATTGTTCATCACATGATCCTTGAATGTCACTGCACAACCATCGAGTTCAGTGGGACTTCTCACTCTTGGTTCATTCTTACCTATTTAGTTGTATATAGATTATCATTTACAACAGCTTTTCTTTTCACTAATGTGCAGTATCTTTCAATTTCCTCCCATTTGAAATCTATGTTCTGCCCTTTGGGCAATATTGTCCAAAAAATACAAATTAGTTTTATTTGATCATTAACAATATTCAGTTCACTACTATCTCCCTAAATTGTTAGATTGCTTGTCCAGATTCCAGAGCAAGTTGAGCAGGAATGTCCTCCAATTTAACAATGGGAGGACTAAAATCATTGGCTTTGGTCTTTGCCACAAACTCAATTTCCTAATTACTGGTTCCATTCCTCTTTCTGGTAAATATTTGAGATGAACATTTTGTGCACAACTTTGTTATCATAATTGACCACAAGATGAGTTGCCTACAATGCATCCGCACAATACTAATTCAGATTATTTCCACTATTACAAATTTTTTTTTGAATTCATTTGTGGAATTTGGGCACACTGACTGGACCAAAATATATTCCCTATCACTAGCTACCTCTGAGAAATTGGTGTGAGCTGCCTTTGTGAACTGCAGCAATCCATTTGGATTGTTACCACAATGCTGTTAGGGCAGGTGTTCCAAGATTTTGACCTAGCAACACTGAAGGAATGACAATATATTTTGACGTTAGAATGTTGATCTGTTTGATGTTGATTGAGGGATAGATATTAGCCAGAAACACTATAGGTCTTTTACATCCACCCAAACACACAGATGAGGCATTAGAATAATATCTGATCTGAAGGATAGCACATCTGACAATGCAAAAGTCCATTTCTCCTGCACTTGTGTCCATCTTGATTGTTCTATTCAAGTCCTGGCTCACAACCTGGACCTTGTGATTCAGAGGGAAGGAAACTGAAAACATAGTGTTACAGTATAACAGATTCTGCCTTAAGACTAGACATTAAGACACTAATCTGGAACTGGTGTGTTTAGAATGAGAGAGATTTGCAAATGAGGAGAATTTTTAAAATTGAGACTTGGTTTAGCTGTGAGCCATTGCAAGTCATGAAGGGACTTGGATATGACTGGCAGAGCTTGGGTTTAACTTTCTGCAGGTTGAAAGATGGAATGTTGGCTAAGATTGTATGGACATTAAAGTCAAGTCTAGAGATTATAAAGGAATAGATCAGGGTTTGAGCAACAAATGAACTAAAGCAGAATGATGTGCTTGGACGCCAAATGTGAGTTCAAATGTGTCACAAAAATTGTGAACATTATAGTTTAGTTTGTTTCCAGAAGATGGGCTGGAATGGGTGGCTAGGAATTTGAATTTATGGTGGGGACTGAAAGTTTCATTCTTCTTCAATGGTAAAAAGTTGCAGCATGTTGCTATGCAGAGGGACCTGGGTGTTCTTGTACATGAATCACAAGGTTGGTTTGCAGCTACAACAGGCAATTAGGAAGGAAAATGGAATTTTGTCCTTCATTGCTGAAGGGATTGAGTTTAAAAGCAGGGAGGTCATGTTGCAGCTGTATAAGGTTCTGGTGAGGCCACACCTGGAGTTTTGGTCTCCTTACTTGAGAAAGGATGTACTGACGCTGGAAGGGGCACAGAAGAGGTTTACTAGGTTGATTCCAGAGTTGAGGGGGGTTGGCTTATGAGGAGAGACTGAGTAGATTGGGATTATATTCATTGGAATTTAGGATAATGAAGGGGGAATCTTATAGAAACATATAAAATCATAAAGGGAATACAGAAGATAGACATAGACAGGATGTTTCCAACTGACATTTGAAACAAGAGGGCATCGCCTCAAAATTAGGGGGAACAGATTTAGAACTGAATTGAGAAGGAACTTCTTCACCTAGAGGGTTGTAAATCTATGGAATTCCCCACCCAGTGAAGTAGTTGACACTAGTTCAGTCAATGTTTTTAAAAGTCAGATAGATCTTTTTGAACAATGAAGGAATTAACGGTTACGATGAGAGGCCAGGTATGTGGAGCTGAGGCCATGAAAAGATCAGCCATGATCTTATTGAATGACGGAGCAGCTCAAAGGGCCAGATTGCCAACTCCTGCTCCTAGTTATGTTTCTATGTTCTTATTTAGTTGGAGTTTCTGGTATCTTTTGAGACTGATAGCTTTTCAAACAAAGAAATCTCCACAACTCCAACAGGACAAAAACCAATGGGCAAGATTTCATTTTCTTTAAACCTTTAATTTAACAAATCAACTAAAATTAACATAATTGAAACATTATTTATTTAAAATAAAAAATCAAATTTCACTTTAAATAGTCGATACATCAAAAATACAGTTAACATCAACCACTTATATCATATCCTGCACAAATGCAGCCCCTCATTCAATCCTAGTCTTTCCAATTTGATCACTTGAACATAGGAATTTTCACTGCTCCTTCATGATTTTGATTCTTGAGTGATAACTCTATCTAAGGTTCCAGGATAGAATTAAGACCAGTCAGATTTCTACAAACCCCTTTTTATTTGGATTACGACCGTTCTGGTGGCATAGCTTTCCAGAATGCCTTTAAAACTGACCAACTGATACACTAATTCAGTCTGGTCCTCTGAGACAAGTACCCAACTCTTTAGCACGTGTAAATAATTCAATCCACTTTTAGAATTCAACTCCTTTCAGCTCAGTTGCATGTTGCTTCACCAAGTGTGGAGATGGATTTTCTTCTTGTTACCAAACAGAGGATGACATAGAGAACTTTGCTTGCTTCACTTTATACAAATATCTGTGCTCTGAACTGCCCGCTCAAGATCAGTTGCAACAGCTTTCATCTCCATAGAAAGGTCAGCATTAACTCCTCAGATCCACTTTAACTGGGAATCAAATCACTCCTCTTTCTAGAAATATATATTTTCATACTCTCTTCCCTTAGAACATATTTATAATTGACTTGTTCAGAGATCTTATTACATACCTCTGTAGCAGTTGTGACTTGAACCCGGGCCTCCTGACTCAGAGTTTAGGGACATTACCACTGTACCACGAGAGCTCTTTCAATTAGCATATACTTGCAATAATGGGAGAATTCATAAACTGGTGGGAATCTGAGGGATCCTGATGCAATCTTTTCTGACTGGTATCGTTTTCAGTCCTGTAAAGCAAGATGATTTTAAGAAATGTGATGTAAAGGTGTTTGATTTATTTAAATTTTAATATTTATTTTTAAGTTTTGATTTAGGCTAGTAGATGTGGGTCTTAGTTTGGTTGTTTTGAGGGTTAATGATCAACTTGCAAGTTAACCCACTTAATTCTGTTTTTCTCTCCATAGATGCTGCCAGACCTGCTGAGTTTCTCCAACATTTTATATTTTTATTACATATTTCCAGTAATTGTGTTAGTTTACTAAAATGAAACAGAGTGAGCTTTTGATGTATAATGGGATTTTGTTTCATTCATAGATAAATTCATAGATACATTAAGCTTTCAAATTTGGAAGGTCAGAAATTGTATATTTTCTGATTAGAGGAAATACCCATAGTTTTAGAAAAGCTTTGGGTTTCAGTTTGACAGTTTTTCAGAAGTCTTGATTGACGCTGAATGTGTAAAACAATTGCTCTTGAGAAAGGGAAATAGTTTAGAACTATTGAGACATAGGCCACCTTTTTTTATATTCATTTACTGGATGAGGGAGTAGCTGTCTAGGCCAGCATTATTTATTGTCCGTCCAGAAGGCAGTTAGGTGTCTGTGGGTCTGGAGTCACATATAGACTAGATCATGTGAGGATGGTAGTTTCCTTCCATCAAGGACATTATTGAACCAGATGGGTTTTTCTGACAATCAACAATGGTCATCATCAGACCCTTAATTCCAGATTTTTATTTATCCCAATTTTGCACGGTAGAATTTGAATCTGGGTTTCCCAGAACATTCCCTGGGTGTCTGGATTAACAAGGCAGCAATTAAACCACTAGACCATCACCTCGCCTCAACTCAATGTAAACAGTTTAGTTTACAAGTTCGAGAACATATGCTTGGTTAAAATTCTGAAGGGCCGATATAGAGAAAGTCTAAATTCCGTTATGTGAAAACTCAAGGACTAAGCTATTCAATTCTAATTTCCAGTATAAGAGTTTTAAAAATTGAGCAAACCTATGATGCCCTTAGAGAGGTAATTATTTTGCAGAAATTCAAACATTCACTGCTTGAAGTAGTGCAAGTAGTGCAAACTCATGTGGAAGAGTGGAGAGTTAAAATGGCAAGGTTAGCAGCTGAAGTGGCTGATGATTATGAGCTGGTCCATAAAACACAGTTTGGTTTCCAGAATCAATTTCAGTTCATGAGGGATAGAAATTAGGGCAAAGAGAAATCCTCAGTTGGAAAGGGAATGTATATCCCCCACTCAACTACGACCATCAAGCTAAGGGATCAACCCTGATTCAATGGAGAGTGCAGGAGGGCATGCCAGGAGCAGCACCAGGCTTACCTAAAATGAGCTGTGAACCTGGTGAAGCTACCAACCTGGATTACTTGGTTGCCAAACAATATAAGCAGCAAGTGACAGACAGAGCTAAGTTATATGGCAACTCATAGATCAGATCTAAGCTCTGCAGTCCTACCACACCCATTCATAAATGGTAGTGGACAACTAAATAACTCACCGGAGGAAGAGACTCCACAAACATCCTCATCTCAATGGGGATGGAAGAACCCAAAACATCAATGCAAGAGATATGGCTGAAGCATTTACAGTTGAGCGTGTGGTACTGGAAAAACAGAGCAGGTCAGGCAGCATCTGAGGACAGGAGAATCAATGTTTCGGGCATAAGCCCTTAATTGGGAATGAGAGATAAATGGGACGGGGGTGGGCTGGGGGGTACAGTTGCTGAGAATGCTATAGGTAAGTGAAGTTGGGAGGGAAGGTGATAGTTAGGAGAGGAAGGACACCCACTCTACCTTCAGACCCCCGGCACACAAGCCTCATTCCTGATGAAGGACTTATGCCCGAAACATTGATTCTCTTGCTCCTCGGATGCTGCCTGACCTGCTGTGCTTTTCCAGCACCACACTCAACTCTGATCTCAACGTCTGCAGTCCTCACTCTCTCCTCCCTGAAGCATGTACAGCAATCTTACTGTTGTGAGATCTTAGAATTTAGAGGATTACAAAGATAAGGATTAAGGATGGGACTAGCTGGGTATTATTTTTGGGAGCCAGTATAGACCCGATGGGTCAGTGGCCTCCTTCTGTACTGTAAGATTCTATGCTTCTAAGTGCCAGGTGGACGATCAGCTCTCCCTCTTGCAACGGTCCCCAGCATCACAGATGCCAGTCTTCAATCACCATGACTCCCTCCACACAATATCAAGAAATGGTTGGAGGTACTCGATACTGCACATGGCAGCTTACAACATTCCAGCAATTGTACTGAAGACTTGTGCTCCTGAACTTGCAGCTCCCCTAGCCAAACTGTTCCAGTACAATTACAACACTGGTGTCAAACCCCCAACACTTAATCATCAAGAAAGGTGGAAGGTGTTATCAGCAGTGCTGTTAAGCCACACATGCTCAGTAATAGCCTGCTCACTGATGCCCAGTTTGAATTCAGCCATGGCTACTCAGCTTTGACCTCGTTACAGCCTTAGTTCAAATATGTATAAAAATGCTGAATCCCAGAGGTGAAGTCAGAGTGATAACTCAACATCAAGACTGTGTTCAATCAAAAGTGACCCTAGCAAAACTGGCATCAGTGGGAATCAGGGGCAAACTCTCCACTGGTAGAGTCATATTTGGCACAAAGGAAGATGATTGTGGTTGGAGGTCAATCATCTCACCTGCAGGACATCTCAGCATGAGTTCTTTAGGGTAGTGTCCTGGGACTAACCATTTTCAGCTGTTTCATCAGTGTTTTTTCCTCCATCACAAGGTCATAAGGGGGATGTTCATCGATGATTATACATTATTCAGCACCATTCACTCCCCTCAGATACTGAAGTAGTCCATGCTCAAATGCAACAACCCTGGACAATATCCAGGCTTGGGCTCACACAAATGCCAAGTAATGACCATCTCCAATAAGAGAAAACCTAATTACATTCAGTCATATAGCATCACTGAATCCTCTGGTATGAATATCCTTTGGGTTACCATTGACCAGAAACTCAACTGGACTCACCATGTCAAAGCAGGTTAGAGGCGAGGAATAGTCCAGTGAATAGCTTACCTCCTGACTTCCCAAAAAGTCTGCCCACCATCCACAAGGCACAAGTCAATAATGTTTTGGAAGACTCCCCACTTGCCTACATGAATGGAGCTGTAACAACACTCAAGAAGTTTGACACCATCAAGGAAAAATTAGCCCGCTTGATTGGTGCCACATTCACAAGCTTCCATTCTCTCCACGACCAATGCTCTGTAACAACAGTGAGTACTATCTATAAGATGTACTACAGAAAGTCACCAAGATCCTTAGCATCTAATAAACCCATGACCACTTCCATCTAAAAGGGCAACAGCAGCAGATATATGGGAACATCACTACCTGCCAGTTCCCTCCAAGTTACTCACCATCCTGACTTGGAAATATATTGCTATCTTCACTGCCACTGGGTCAAAATCCTGGACTTCCCTTGTTAAGGCCTTTGTGGACGTATCTACAGCACATGGACTGCGGTGGTTCAAGAAGGCACTTCCATCATCATCTCAAGGGCAACTAGGGACTGGCAATAAATACTGGCCAGCCAGTGATATGCAAGTGCCATGAATGAATAAAAGAAGAAAATCATTGATCAAGGGAGCTTTTGACTGAGCATGGCATCAAGCTGTGGCAAAACTGAATCAATGGGAATCTGATGAAATAACCTCTGCTGGTCGGAGTCATAACAAGTACAAAGGCTGCAGGCCATCACTGCAAGAGTTCCTCAGGTTAGAGTCCTAGGCTCAACCATTTTCAGTTACTCCATCAGTGACTTTCTCTCTGATCAGAAGTGGAAACATTCACTGATGATTCCACAATGTTCAGCACCATTTATCATTCCTCCTTAGATAATAAATAAAGCCATGTTCACATACAAGCAATGACATGGAGAATATCCTGACTTGGGCTGATAATGGAGTAACCCAAATGTCAGGCAATGACCATCTCCAACATTAGATAATTGAAACTTTTCTCCTTAACATGAAATGGCAACGTCTTCGCTGAATCTCCTAATTGGGGATTGCCATTGACCAGAAATGGAATGGGAGCAGCCATATAAATTTTGTAATTACAAGTTCAGAATTCAACAATTTTATGATGAGTAACTCTCCTGCTGTCTGCCCAATGCCTGCCCACCATTTTCAGGGCACAAGTCAGGGATATGAGGAAATACTGCCTACATGTCTGAATGATTGCCACTCCAACTGCACTTTTTGGGGTCATAGAATCATATGGCATGGAAAGAAATCCTTCAGTCCAACTGATTCATGCCGACCACCAATGAAAAACGTCCCAGCCTATTCAACCTCCCTTTATAACTCAAACCCTCCAGTCACGGCAACATTTTTGATGTTCATTATCCAGAACAAAACAGCACACTTGATTGGCACTCCATGCACTAATATTCAGTCCCTTCACCATGGGTACACATTGGGAGCAATGTGTACCATCTTCACAATCCACTGCAGCAAATAATCTAGATTCTCCAACAGAACCTTCCAAACCTGTGACCTCAACCACCTAGAATGACAAAGGTAGTTGATGCATGGGATACTACCACCAACAGGTTTTTTCAAGCCACATATCATCCAGACTTGCAACTATATCATCATTACTTCATTTCTGCTGGATAAAAGTTCTGGAGCTCTGTTCCTAACAACACTGTGGCCATACCTACAACCCAAGGACAGCAATAGTGCAAGAAGGCAGTTCAAGACAACTTTCTCAGTGGCAAATAAGGATAGCAATAAATGCTGTCCTAGCCAGCAATTTCTATGTCCCATGAAATAATAGTTTAAGAAAAACCCTTCTGGCTGCTGGGACCCCAGTTCGAGTGGGGTAATGAGGTGAACGAGCCTAAAATGAGCATTGAAGGCTATCAGTACCTGTTTCATCAACATCTCTGCTGACCAAATTTCCCAAGACAAAGGATCTTGTTCCACAGGAAAAAAGGTACTGACCTGAAACAACTGCTGCCTGAAATGGAAACCTGAGACCATTCTGTACCTCTGGAAGTGTGTCTTCTGTAACCTTTGTCAAAGTGCCTTTACTGATACTTCAACCAAAGGGCTTCAGAATTGGCACTAACCACTTGGTGCCACAGACCTACTGCCCTTTACAGAGCCTTGTGATGGTTTTTGTTTTATGGCTCCTGAGATATGCCTCATGATTGTCTAATCTTACCTTGTGGTTCTTCAGATTCTTCTTAAAAAATGAATATGATGTCTCCTTTGCAGCTGCCATGTTCTAATATGTGTTGTTTTGATTAGCTTTTAAGTTTGGGCCTGAATTGTATGTTTCTTTTAAACAGTGATTGTACACATTATGTATATAAAGGTAAGGATGCAGAACTTCGTACTAAGCTGGATATGTCCCAACCTTCTGATAAAGTCCTCTCACATAACTGCTGAGGTTGCCATTCTAATACAGCACAACTCAGACTCAGCTGCATATTTATTGAACTCCATCTCTCCAATACCCATAGTTTTTTGTGAACACTTGATCTGTTGTAGGCTGAAGTAGCCATTCTGGTCATCCTACAGAAAGATTTTTCTTCCAGGTGACGTTGTGTGGGATTTTGGTTGTGAAAACAAGGACATGTGGCTATCTCCTGTTGGTGCTGAATTACCCCTCAGTCCATTTCTTGGGTTTCATTGTGTCGGTTTCCTGAAGCTGGGCTGTGGTTTCTGCCTGTTGTTTCTAATCTTCCAGAGCTGGGATAAGCTGGAGGCTTTACTGATCTCAGGCACTTGGAACTGGTTTTTACTTGATTCTACGTAGCTGTTTTTTTTCCCAGAGCACGATGAGGACTGATTAAAAGGAGTTCTGAAGCTTAGGTGGCCTTTTCATATCTTGGTCTTTGTTTGCATTTTGCCATAGCTTTTTTATCCCATCATTTGCAATCAGACATGTAGCAGATTCTGCTACCTGTTTGGACAGGTATGGTCTTTTGCTATTTGTCTCTACATTTTCAGTTTCTTTTGCATGTCTCTTGCTGTTCCTCTTCCCTACCTCTTGGTTGTTTTGCTACTAGCTCCTCTTCTTCCATTTACTGTATTTGGTCAGGAAGAAGCTTAAAGCTGATTGTTGGTCCATCTCTTCCTTGTGGCCCACCTTGATTTTTGCCACCTATATATAATGGAAGATTCCTTTTGCATAGGCTTTGGAGAGGTGGCCCAATCCACCACACAGCTTGCAGCAGTTAATCTGCCTACAGTTTTTAAAAAATCTTTTGGCCTGTCATATTTACAGTTGCCCTGGAAGATTGCTTTGCAGTTGGCTACCACATGCCAGGTTTGCCACAGGACTTGGGACAGTTCCATGTTCCAGACTTTGGCCACAGGGTATTGACTTCATTGCTGTTTCCAATCACTTCAACATAGCTGACAAGAAATATCAGCACATTCACAATAGGGACATGGGGAATTACACATATTGATGGTCCTAACATGCTTCTAGTGTGATAGCAGTGAAGAGCAGCTCTGCAATGAAGAATCATAAGTAGTGCTTTGGTTTCTTTCTCCTTGAATGCCTGCAAGCTTCACGCAACATTTTTGAATGTAAAATTTAATTAGTTTGCTATGGAAAATCCTTGGAGGTCGATGTCCATACTTTAAATCCGTAGTGCAAAATTAACTTCAGCAAAAGGTTTCAGTCAACTGTGTGCCTTCCTCCATCTTCATTGTCACCCTGACAGTGTCATGCACCCATTGCTTTGGCATCCAGGTGTTGATTCTAGCCATAGCTGAATATTGAGTTTTCATTACACTAACATTAGACCTAAGCCAGCGTAAAGATCAACCAATCACATTCGAGCTTGAAAATCTTGACAGTGTTGGGCCAAAACCAAGATCGTGACTCGGCTTAAGCTAAAAGACTTGCAATTCAGACTAAATAGGTGCCATTTTCAATCTATCCAAAAGAATAATAAGCACAGTGGCTCAGTGGTTAGCACTACTGCCTCAGTACCAGTGACCCGGATTCAGTTCCAGCCTCGGTGACTGTCTGTGTGGAGTTTGCACATTCTCCCCATGTCTGTTTGGGTTTCCTTCAGGTGCTCTGGTTTCCTCCCACAATCCAAAGATGTGCAGGCCAGGTGAATTGGTCATGCTAAATTGCCTGTGGTGTTAGTCAGCGATGAATATAGGGTGGGGGAATGGGTCTGGGTGGGTTACTCTTTGGAGGGTCAATGTGGACTTGCTGGGCTGAAGGACCTGTTTCCATACTGTAGGTAATCTAATCAAATGAATTTATATTTTCTTTATTCAGATTACTGTGAACTCTTGGGATATACCTCATACTCCAGTATAGTCTCAAGGCTTTGTATTTTATTGCCACACAATTTTTACGTAAAAGTTATTGCTAAGATTATTTCAGCTTGCTGAAATCTGGGAGCCATCACAGTTTAAGGGATTTCCAGCGATGGTTTTGGTCTTCCAGATTTGTTTTTAAAACTCTATTTTGTCAGCACTTCTAAATCATGCATCCAGACCAAGAGAAAGTGTGCATGATGTTACCATGTGTGCACCAGTGCAGCTCTGAACTGATGACTGAGAGATGTACCTGTTTTGATGGATACGCAATCTTCTCTTCCTTCCATTTCCTCTCTGGAATGAGTCCACAATAGCTCAGATGAGATCAGAAATTTAGAGAGTTATATTAAACTTGTAGCTAATAGCCATCCACAGCTTTTTATATCTTGATATTCATTTAGATTGTGAAAGATGGCTTCTCTTTGCTGTAAAAGTTGCCTTAAAATAAAAAGGCTGCTTTTAGTTAGCTTTGAAATGAGGTAATATCCTCTACATTGGAAGCTTCTTTAAGCTGCCTTAAATTATGATTTCTTTTTCATTTTGTAAATTTTGAAACTGCTTTCTGTTTTTTCTCATTTTTCTTTACTATTATACTTTACACTTCCCGTACAGCCTAACAAATCAGCTAGCAATATTAAATTTGTTGGTGTGGACTATTTACATTTCATGAATTTCACTACCAAAGTAGCTGCCAATATTTAATTGTTTTGGTATCTGTTTAACATTGAGCACTGAGCTTGAATATTACTGAGATCACCTTTGCAATATGAGTTGATGTCATTTAAAAACATAGAATGTGCCTATGTGAGGAATTTCTCAATGGTTTTTATGGCAGGAGCTGAGGTGATAGAGAACTGTTTCTCATACAGAGAGAAAGGAGAAGTTTCTCAAGGCTTAGTTTATTTATCTGCCACTGTTTGACAGCAATTTCAAAGACTTTGATGAGGTTATATGCATTTTTGTTTCCTGTTGTGCTCTGCAGAAGAAACAAAATATCTTGGTACAAAACTACGAATTATGTAGTGCGTTGCGTTTTTGAGACTGGGGCCCATTTGTCTAATAAAATCTGATAATATATTAAGTTCAGTCTCCTGATGACTAAATCTGCAAGTTGCTTGGCGTCTTGATCAATAACTGTTGCCTTCTTTCTTTCAGGCAGAAGAATAGTAGTATTGCCACAAACTATACTTCTATCCCTTCAAAAGCTCCTTCTTTTTAAGAATCACCATATAAAAGCACAGTATTGTTCATATTTTTGAACATAGGATTTTTACTGTTTATAAGATGTGGTTGTCACTATCAAGGTCAGCATTATTGCCCATGCTATATGAATCAGAAGAATTTGTAGGTGATGATGTTGCCAGGCACCTATGCCCTTGCTCTCTTAGGCAGTAAAGGTTACCAGTTTGGAAGGAGCTGTCAAAGAAGGTTTAGCGAGTCTCACAGCATCCTGAATTGGAACTACATTGCCATTTCTTCACTGTTGCTGAATCAAAATTCTGAAACTCCTTTTGTAATAGCACACCTGCACCACATAGTGATTCAAGAAGGTAGCTTACCCGCATCTTTGAGATGAATTATGGATGGCTAATAATTGCTAACTTTGTCAATGACACCTACATTCCATGTATGCTTTTTGTTTTCAAACAACATTTATAATCTTAACTCAGTGCTTTAACATAATATCTAAATGATTTTAGAGGGAGATGATCAAAGTGAATGGAAGAATTTTGAAAAAAAATTCCAAAGTTTGGGCCCAAAACATTTGGATATTTTGTTGCATGCTTTGCATCCTTACATTTGCCAATTCCTCCTACATTAACATCAGGAACAAGAAGGGTGCAAAGGAACTCTGAGATGAGTTTTGTTACAGATGTTGGAAAAGGCAAGATCATTACAAGATTTACAGATAAGTACAGGAATTTGAAAATTGAGGTATTGGAGGATCGGGAATCAGTGAAACAGGGTGTAATGTGTGTAGTAGAGTTGCGATCGGGATGAACTTAATGCAAGGAAAAAAACCAAAGCATGAATTGGCAGCAGTGGTCATGAGATGGGAATTACAAGTGGGTGTTGGAGGAGACATAGAAATTGATAGTTTAGTGGTTGCTGGCATGTGTGCTTTGAAACTTCAAATGGGCTCAGTCTGAGAAAACTCCCAGGGCAATGGAAGAAGTCCAAGCCTAAGATTTGAGTTTTGATGGGAAAGGAACTCATTGATTTAGTATAGCCAGTGGTTGAGTTGAAGTATGTACCTCATTCAGCATTTGATGTCAGATAACCAATGAGATGGCAGACAAGTGGTAGAGGATTTAAATGATAACAGAGAGCTAAAACTAGGCTTGTGATCAAATTTGTATGAATTATGCAAAAAAGCATCTTCTTAAAAGTCAATGTTTACAGCCTTGTGAAATTGAGATGAATGGTCCCCTACACTTGACAGATCAACCTCCCCTTTTACTTTATGTGAAACAATGTGAAATCAGAACATATTTTCTGTTTAGATTGAAAATCATTCACTTGAATGTAATAATCCAGCATAAAAAAAGATGAATGGTAATTAAAGTGGGAGAATTTAAGAAAACATTTTTTTCATGATCTGTATATACTGAAAACCCCTCTTTCCATGCAGGCAGCATCACATTGAAGTGCCCTTGCTCCATTTTGAATGGAAAACTTATTGTGTGGCTGGTCGAAACATTTTTTTTTACAATCTTTGTTTATTGATACAAAGTTCATACATTATGTTTAGCTAACAATTTATTTTCTGACTTTTTTATTTTGTAGAATGGGCATGGAACTTCAGAAGAAACAACAGATCCTCCAGTGCAGGTACTAATGCGTGGGACATATGCTAGATAGGGAAGGTACAGCAGAATTGCAATTACCATATGTGTCTGAAATGCTGGAAAGTTTTAATATTTAGGATTAAATTTTCTGATGACTACTAATAGAGTTCAATATAAACAACAGTTTATAACTAGTTGTGGTTCTTCTTAGTCAGTTCACTAAATTGATAATTTGTGTTATTTATCTGTTTAATAGAATGATTAGGTGTCCTTCTGTGTGCCAGATTGTCTTATGAAAAGGAATGTGAAGGAAAAATATGTTCTATAAGGTGAACATTGACTGTCAGCACAAGGTCATTGTAGATTGACATATATAAAGGGTTTTTTTAATGCACTAATGCAATGTGAGTGTTGTTGTTTGAGCCAGGATTTAATGCCCATCCTTAGTTACTGTTGAGAAGCCTTTCACATTCTATTCCAAGAATGGGTTATTTGTTCTCTGAGGGAATCAGAGGGAAGTCTCATTCCACTGGAAGCCATCCACTTAATTCTTTCATGGGTTTGTATAAGCAATAATTAGAATCTAGTATTCAAATTTTAAAATGCAGGCTATGATGAAATATTTCCATCTAATTGTTTAAAAAATAGTTTAATTGAATGCATATAACCTAATATTTAAATTAAAGATTCTTTCTAATACTAAAGTCAGGTATATTTGTCCTGTTTAAAGTGTAGTATGGTTTTATTCTTTTCATCCAAATAATTTCTAATACGAAAGCAAAATTAAACAAATCCTGGACTTCTGAAAAAGAAAGGAGATATTACAAAATTTTGTAGAGGAGCATTTCTGCAGGTGTTCAGTGTTTTTGGATCTAAGATTAATGGCAAAAGAACTAATAGTACCATGAAGAAGTTTTGTTTACTCAATTGCGGTTAGGATCTGAAATGTATTACCTGAGTTGGTGGTGAGGCAGGCTCAGTTGTAGATTTTATGAAATAATTCAATAAGCTTCCTGAACATAAAATTGCAAGATTATGAAGAAGGTGCAAAGAGGTGGAACAAGTTTAATTGTTCGTCCAGAACGCAAAAATGGTATCAGTGGACTGAGTGACTGACTGACTGAGTGTTGTAACAATTCTGCAATATAGCCTAACATCGCTTTGTGCTTCTGTGTCAAACTTTGCTTGATGGTTCTCTGAAACCTACAGAGAGGCTTTTCTGTGTTAATGGCGCTACATAAAGGCAAATGGGTGCACATAGGCTAAGTATTTGTTTGTGACTATTTTAGATTTTAAGAATTTTGCAGTTGGTAATCTGATATTTAGAATGTGATTCAGCCTGACCTGCCCTTCTGCTAGAATGGTGCTTTTAGGCTGTGAGAAGCTCCTTTGAATAAGAGTGCACTCATTATGGACTGTGGTGATATCACTGGCATCAATAGCAACTTGAATGTTTCTCATAATTTTGTGCACAGAAAACCAGTGTGGTTATCAGCAGATTTCAAATTTTCAAGGACACTTTCTTACGTCCATTCAAGCTTTTGCCTTTCTTCAATAGATTTGTTAAAGGTGCACTTACAATGCTGATGTTCAGGAAAATGTACGTTAAAATCCACTCATCCCAACATAATGCCCGATTTCATGTTTTGTTCTGAACAGTAAAATCGAGAATACCCTTACTTTCACTTCTCAATGTGCTACATGTCCTTGTCCTATATTGTGGCCCAAATAAGTTACCTTTACTTTGGCAAATCCATGATTTATAATTAAATTGGCTTTTTGTAGCCAATTAAACATTTCAGTTAGGTGGTGTAATTGTTCTTTCAATATTTGGCCATGAGTTACCAAGTTGTTGATGTGAACCATTCAATAACACAGCTCTTCAATGACTTTATTGATGAATGATTGGAATGTTATTGGTGCATTTTTCATTCCAAATGCTATGACTTTGCATTGATAATGGTTACAAAAGCTGATATTTCTTTGGCTCTATTAATCACCAGAACTTGCCATTATCCCCTAGGTTGCATGATTTGATGGAAATTGTGTGTCCAATTCATTCAATGCAACACTGCAAGCTTGGATCAAGACACAAGTTTACTTTTATTATTATATTGATGTTATAATAATCAACATGAATCGTTGTGATTCGTCTGATTTTGGCATCAGCACAGTAGAACAAAGAGGAACAAAGAGAGTAACAAAGGAGAGTACAGCACAAGAACAGGCCCTTCATCCCATAAAGTTTACGTGAAACATGATGCCTTTCTAAACTAAAAATATTTTACCTCATATGGTCTATATTTCTCAATTCGCTATCTAATCAAAAATCTGTCAAGATGCCTCTGAAATGCTGTTGTGTCTGCCTCCATCATTTCCTCTGGCAGTGCACTCCAGGCACTTACCACCCTTCATGTAAAAGACTTGCCTCTTGATTCTACTTTAAATTTACCCCATTTATCTTAAACCCATACTCCCTACTAATGACATTTCTACCTTGGAAGAAAGACTCTGACTATCTATTATGTACCTGCCTATCATAATTTTGTAAACATCTATCAGGTCACCCCTCATTCTTCAATGTTAAAATGAAAACAAATCAAGTTTGTCCAATCCCTCATAGCTAAAACCCTCCAAACCTGGCAACATGTTGGTAAACTATTTCTGTACCCTCTCCAAAACCTCTGCATCTTCTGGTAGTGTGTGACCAGAACTGTACGCAATATTCCAAATGTGGCCAAATTGAAGTTCTATGCAGGTGCAAAATAACATACCAATTTTTATATTCTATGCCCAACTGATGAGGGCGAGCATGCTAAATGCCTTTTTGGCCATCTTATCCACTTATTTTCTTTCTGAAATGTGGAACTCAGGCCTGAAATGTAGTGCCTGATCTATGGTTTATCAATTTTCTTTAAACAATTTAAGTGGTTCTCTTACTTCATAACCAAATGGCTAAATGCTGTGGACCATTGGGAACATTCCTAATGACTAGTAGTAACAAAGGAATTTATCAGAAACAACAATGGAAATTGCTGGAGAAGCTCAGTAGGTCTGGCAACATCTGTGAGGAGAAATCAAAGTTAACGTTTTGAGTCGGTTGACCCTTCCTCAGAACTATGGTAGCTAGGAAAATGTCGATTTATATGCAGAAGATAGGATGGGGGGGAGGGGATAAAGAGTAAACAATAGGTAGAGATAGAGCATAAAGAGAAAGAAGAACAGTTAATGGAGACTGTTAATGGCTAACAATAGATAAAAAAATGTGTAATGACAGACTATGTGTTAACAAGGCCCTGGTATGTGTGGTAGGGGGCTAGGACATGGCGGAGATCAGGCCCTAAAATTATTGAACTTGATATTGAGTCCAGAGGACTGCAGGGGCCCAAGAAAAAAATTAGGTGGTGTTCTTCCAGCTTGTGCTGAGCTTCGCTAGAACACTGCAGCAAACCTGAGACAGAGATATTGTCCAGGGAACAGGGTGTTGTGTTAAAGTAGCAGGCAACCAGAAGCTCAGGGTCTTTTCAGCGAACAGAATATAGATGTTATGTAAAGCGGTTACCCAGTCTCCACTCTGTTTCCCAATGTAGAGGAGACCACATTGTGAGCAGCAAATACAGTGGACTAGTTGCTGAGAAGTGCAGGTGAAGTGCTGCATCATCGGGGAGGTATGTTTGGGCCCTTGATACTGAGGAGGGAGGAGGTAAGTAGGTAGGTGTTATACAGTCTGCGGTTGTAGGGAAGGTGCCATGGGATGTGTTGGGAGTGAAGGAAGGGTGGACCAGAGTGCTCCAGAAGGAATAGTCTCTGTGGAAGGCAGACAAGGGAGGGAAAGTGGTGGTCTGGTGGTGGCATCTTGCTGGAGATGGTAGTAATAGCGGCTGATGATCTTCTGGATGTGGATGCTGGTGGAATGGTAGGTAAGGTCAAAGGGAACCCTATCGCTGTTGCAGGATGGAAGAGAGGCATTGAGGATGGAAGTGCAGGAGATGGGTCCGACCTGGTTGACGGCCGTATCGACTGCAGTGCTGGGGAATCCTTGATTGATGAAGAAGGTAGCCATTTCAGAGAATCCCTTATCGAAGTTGGCCTCATTGGAACATATGCAACAGAGATAGAGGAACTGGGAGAATGGAATGGAGTCTTCACAGGAAACAGGTTGCAAGGATGTATAGTTCAGGTAGCTGTGGGAGTGGGTGTGTCTATAGTGGATATTGGTGACCAGTCTATCCACAGAAATGGGAACAGATGTCGAGGAAGAGAAGGGAGGAGTCAGAGACAGACCAAATGAAAGTGAGGGCAGGACGGAAATTGGAAGTAAATTTGCTGAACTTTTCTAATTCCAGTCAAGACGGGAAGCAGCACCGATGATATCATTGACATATCAGAGAAAGAGTTGTCATTGGGGCTAGAATAGGACTGGAACAAGGAATGTTCCACGTACTTCATGAAGAGACAGGCATACTTGGGGTCCATGCGAGTACTCCTGATGACCCCATTGACCTGAAGAAAATGAGAGGAGTTAAACGAGGAGTTGTTAAGGGTGAGGATGAGCTCGGCTTGGCTGGGGAGAGTGGTGGTGGTGGTGGTGGTGGTGGTGCGGTGGAGGGGGGGGGGGATAGTTCATGCTTTGTGTGTTTGAAATCGTATTTCACTAACTTGATTGAGTTTTTTGAAGAGGTGACAAAGAAGATTGACGAAAGCAGAGCAGTGGATGTTGTCGACATAGACTTCAACAAAGCATTTAACAGATCCTGCATGGTAGATTGGTTAGTAAGGTTAGATCACATGGGATCCAGGGGTAGCTAGCCACTTGAATACAAAATTGGTTTGATGGTAGGAGACAGAGGATGGTGGGTGGAGGGTTGCATTTTGGATGAGAGAACTGTGACCAGTGGTGTGTAAGAAGGATTGATGCTGGGTCCACTGCCTTTCATGCAATTTGGTAAGGCAAACCAGGGCATGACTTATACAGTTAATGCTAGGGTTCTGCAGGAGTGTTGCTGAACAAAGAGACTGAGGGCTACAGGTACATACAGGTTCTTGAAAGTGGAATTGCAGGTGGACAGAATGGTGAGGAAGGTATTTGGCATGCTTGCCTTCATTGGCCAGAACATTGAGTTTAGGAGTTGGAATGTAATATTATGGCTATGTAGGACATTGGTGAAGCCACTTTTAGAATATGCATAAAATTCTGGTCGTCCTTCTGTAGAAAAGATGTTAGGTTTGAGAGGGCGCAAAAAAGATTTACAAGGATGTCACTGGGACTGGACGGTTTGACCTGTTTAGAGAAGCTGAAGCGTTTTTTCCTGGAGTGTTGGTGGCTGAGGGGTGGCCTTATAGAAATGTATAAAATCATGAGAGGCACACACAAGGTGAATAGTCAAGTCTTTTTCCTAGGTGAGGAAATCTAAAATTAGGGGGCATAGGTTTAAAGTGAGAGGGGAAAAATTTAAAAAGGACCTGAAGGGTAACTTTTTCATGTAGAGTGGCATGTATGGAATGGGCTGACAGAGGAAGTGATGGAGGCAGATACAATTACAGCATTTAATTGATGGAGGTATCTGGATGGGTATATGAATAGGACAAATTTAGAGGAATATGGGCCAAATGGGTCTGTTTCCATGCTGTACATCTCTATGACTGACCGTATAAAAATACAAATAATAAACAAAAATAAAGCTCTTATGTTTGTATGCCGTTATGTTGAACATGGACATGCAATTTTAAGAAAATGAGGCACATTTCATTTAACTATCCAATCTAATCTTGAAGTTTCTGTTGTAATCACTAATGCCAGAATTGAATTCCACAGTCTTGAATTCTTTGTAATTCTACCTCCTCTCTATTTGAATTGTTTTAAATTTAATCTTGTACCTATGGTTCCTAATTTTGTATCTCACAACAATTGGACACTTTGAGTTTGTTTCTATTTATTCTATTCTATTTTTGTGCAATATTTAAACACTTCCATAATGTTGTGAATTTTGTTTTGATAAATGGAGAAAAGAAATTAAAACAAGTTGATTTTAATCAGAAACCTGTATTTTGGAAATGCTTTAAAATACTCAAAAAGAGAACAATTTATTTGCAATGCGGAGCATAATTTTATGTAGATTAATGTGGATACCATTATGATGCAGCAATATTCCTCAAATTGCAATGAAATTAATCTACTTGTGGTGATAATAATGTTGATGAGAGTAGTGAAGGAACTAATGAATGCAGGGATAGGACATAGGAAGATTTTCCCTGCTACCTACTTATTCCTTGTTTTGACATGAACATTTCTAATAATATTGTTGCTTATTTTTGAACTTATGCATTTTTCTTAATCACTTTTCCTTTTTGATCCTTAGTTGAAGATGTTCCTCCCCTTTTACACACAGTAAAGACACTCATTAGGAAGTTTTTATTAAATATGTTACCCCTTTTTTAGTAGCTTTAAATTCCAGGAACTAAGCAAGACCTCATCTTTATTTCCAGTTGCTATTTCTGTTGCTTTTTTAAGCAACATTACATCGAGATTTTACTGTAATTTTGTTTCTACATGTTCACTGTACCAAGAACTAATTATCTCTATGTAACAATGTGATACAGAGTCATTCTAAAAGCTTCATCTCTTCTGCTGTACTTGTCTATACATAGTTCTTCTCAAGGCTTTGGAATCTGTCACACTTTGGGAATTTGGAATACATTGAGGCTTCATGCAAGTGAATTTCATCAAATTGTTACAACTTGTTTTGCACTTAAAAACATTCCAGAAAATATATAATAATGGGTGTGTCTGAGAAAATGTTGTAAAATTCCATTTAAACATCATGCCTTATACCTTATTCTCTTAGAGAAAAGTTCAAAATAAGATATTCTCAAATCCTTCAGATACAGAAACTACTGAAATTTTGATTAGCCTCCTTTAGTGCTGTAATAATTCCTTGATCTATTAGCCCATTGTGTCTGCACTGGCTCTTCAAGTGAGCATTATGACTTATGCCATTTTCCTGCCTTTTCCTCATACCTTTGCACATACAGTAGTTTCTATTTAAGTAATTATCCACTGCCCTCTTGAATGCCTTATTTGAACCTGCCTTCACCACACTTCCAGGCAGTGCATTCCAGACATGAACCAGTTGTTCTGAGAAAAAGCTTTTTCTCACCTTGCATTTGCGTTTTTAGCAAATTATTTTAAATCTTTCGTAGCAAGTCATGGAGTGGAACAGCAATTGGGGATGGATAGCAAATGCATGTCTTGCCAGCAACATCTGCAACACATAAATCCCATTAAATAAATTTCTATGTCCATAGTAAAATGTTAATCCCAACAGCATGAGTTCTTATTTTGCAGAGTACACTTTGTTAAATGCCTTCTGTACATTTCCTGCTTACCTTTCTACATTGCTTGTCAAAGAATTCCAACAATTTAGTCAAACATGATTTCCCTTTCATTAACTTTCTTGTTAATAGATTCTACTATTTTCTTACGTCAGACTAAGCAACTAAGGAATAAGAAATTCAGTTATGATGATAGATTAGAGAAGTTCAAAATGTTCTTCTTAGAGAAAAGAAGACAAAGAGGATATCTGATAGAAGTTTTCAAAATCTGGATAGAGCAAATAAGGAGAAACTGTTCCTGCTCATAAAAGGAACAAATACAAGGGGGCAGCCATTTCAGAAAGCAGTTAAGAGTCACCACTTTGCTATGGGTCTGAAGTCTTGTGTAGGCCAGACCAGGTAAGGATGGCAGATTTCCTTCTCTAAAAGATATTAGTGAACCAAGAATTTTTTACAGCATAAATTTAGGCTAATTCCAGATTTATTGATTAAATTGAAATTCTGCTGACATGGTGGAATATGTTTCATGACTTCAGAACACCAACCTGGGTTTCTGCATTACTACTCGGGCAACATTATCATTACATCACCACTTCCCCTGGCATTTAGGATAAGGTAGAATTGGTCATATACAGATTGTAATGCAGCTAGTGAAATGCCACAGGCATCAATGTTGGGTCCTAAATCATTTGCAAATTATATCAATGAGTTAGGGTCATAAACTCATAGAAATGTGCAGCATGGAAGCAGACCCTTCAGTCCAACTCGTCCATGCCAACCAGATATTCTTCAGTTAATCTAGTTCCATTTGCCAACACTTGGCCTATATCCCTCTATACCCTTCCTATTCATATACCCATCCAGATGACTGTTAAATTTTGTAATTCTACCAGTCTCCATCACTTTCTCTGGCAGCTCATTCCATATCTGCATTACCCTCTGTGTGAAAATGTTGCCCCTTTGGTCCTGTTTAAATCTTTCCCCTTTCACCCTAAACCTATGCCCTCCAGTTCCGGACTTGCCCACCCCAGCGAAAAGATCTTGATTATTTACCCTATCCATGCCCCTCATGATTTTAAACCTTCTGTAAGGTCACCTCTCAGCCTCTGATATGCCAGGGAAAACAGCCCTAGCCTATTCAACCTCTTCATATAGCTCAAACCTTTCCACCCGGGAAACATCATTGTAAATCTTTTCTGAACCCTTTCAAGTTTCACAACATCCCTCCTATAGGAGGGAGACCAGAATTGCAAACAGCAATTCTGGAAAAGTGGCCTAACCAATGACCTGTCCAGCTACACCATAACCTCCCAACTCCTTTTCTCAATGCTGTGACCAACAAAGAAAAGCATACCAAATGCCTTTTTTACTATCCTATCTATCTTTGACACCACTTCCAAGGAACTATGAATCTGCACTCCAAGCTCTCTTTGTTCAGCAACACTCCCCAGGACCTTACCATTAAGTGTATAAGTCCTGCCCTGATTTGCATTAGAGACAAAAAAAACTGCAGATGCTGGAATCCAAAGTAGACAGGCAAGAGGGTGGAAGAACACGGCAGGCCAGGCAGCATCAGAAGGTGGAGAAGTTGATTGTTCAGGTATAACCCTTCTTCAGGACTCCTGAAACGCTGACTTCTCCACATCCTGATGCTGCCTGGTCTGCTGTATTCTTCCAGCCTCCTGCCTGTCTGATTTGCATTTGACCTGAGAGAACAGGATGTGGTAGGTTCAGAGGGGGGTTAGGCTGGATTAGGTAAGAAGGGCATTGTGGCTCAGAGGGTGGTACAATGGTTTAGTGGTTAGCACTGCTGTCTCACAGCACTAGGGACCCAGGTTCGATTCCAGCCTCGGGCGAGTGTCTGTGTGGCGTTTGCACATTCTCCCCGTGCCTGTGTGGGTTTTCTCAGGGTGCTTCAGTTTCCTCCCACAATCCAAAGATGTGCAGGTTAAGTGAATTGGCCATGCTAAGTTGCTCACTGTGTTCAGGGATGTTTAGGTTAGGTGCATTAGTCAGGGTAAATGTAAAAGTAATAGGGTAGGATAATGGGTATGGGTGGGTTACTCTTTGCAGAGTCAATGTGGACTTGTTGGTCCAAATCCACACTGTAGGGATTCCACAATTCTATGATTAAGATGGCTGATGTCCATTCAGCAGTTCTCGATGAAGAAGTCAAGTGCAGGTAAAGGACCAGAGGGAGAGGTCCAGGCGGAGTAGGTGTATTGGAGATAGGTGAAAGGGTTTGTGGAGCAAGCAGAGGACTGCTGCCCAAACAAGTGGGCACACAGGTAAAATTGATGAGTTCAACAAAATGCTATTCTCAAAACGTATTGAGGTGGAGAGTAAGATGATAAAAGTAAGTCCTTTGCTGAGCACAGAATATTCAGCAACTGAGAGGGTATAGTAAATGCATGACAAGATCTGAGGTGAGAAGAAGAGATCAAGTAGGATGGAAGGGGAAGGGGAAGGGGGTAAAGAATCCAGAGATCCTTTAGGACCTGGGAGTTTGCGTTTCTTAATACCTGAAAAAGTTCCTTACTAAAGCTGAATGCGACACAGAATGAAATGGAACTGGGGAGCGGGACAGCTTTGAAATAATATGAGGCGGTGCTCATAATGATAGAAGTTGGGAGTGCACATGTGGTGGTGCATGGCACTGGGTGTAGATCTCAGAATATGACAAGAACAACTGTCTGAAAATATTTGTACATCTTGGAGATACCTGTGATGTTGGGTATATTCGAAAGAACAGTTTCTATCTGTGTCTGGTAGATTTAGATTTATTGTCACATTGATTTAAAAAGACAATGAAAAGTGTCCTTCTGCATGTTATATGCAAAGTGTCACCATGCTGTGGTGCCATCATGAAATACTGAATATAATGTAGGATTTTACTGCAATAGGGTTCATCTTACTCTCCTCTTCATGTTCCTTCTCCGCTGCTCCTCCTCCTGCATGACATTGATCAGAGTCTCTTAAACAGGCTTCTGGGTATCTTTAATGGGGTCTCCTGGGGATGTGTGGGTTCCATACCTGCTGATCCCCGTCTGACGCTCCTCCAGACGCTGTCGCCTGCCTGCCATCCATCCCTCTTGCCGAATGTTCCTCTCCTCCAGGCACCTGGGCCTAGCTGCGGACATGGAGCCTCAGTCCAACCTGCAACTCCGGGCTGGGGAATCAGTTGAGAACCTGCTCCTCATTTGATGGGAGATCCTGGGCTGGGGTGTAGCAGTGTCTGGCTCATGCTAGTATTGCTTCAATGCTGCTGGAGGCCTTCTCCTTTAGCAGTCACTCTCTGTGCTTTAAAGAAAGGAAAATTAAGAAATAAGAAAGAGAAAAAAATAAAAAGAAAAGAAAAAAGAGAAAGTAAACAGATGGGAGCAGATAGGATTTTGTACACTACATTAGTTTTGCTCATGAGCAAACACTTCATGAAATGCTAGGAGGAAAATAGAAAGCAATGAAAATGAACAAGCCAAAGGATTAAAATGGAGATCATATCAGAGAGAAGAGTAGCATCACTTTGAGGTGGGAATAATGATAGAAAAATCATTACAAAATCCCGTGCAAGGACTGTACAAAACACTACATCGGACAAACAGGAAGACAGTTAACGATAGGTATACACGAACACCAACTAGCCACGAAACGACACGACCAGCTATCCTTAGTAGCCACACAGACAGACGACAAGCAACATGAATTCGACTGGGACAACACTATCATTATAGGGCAAGCCAAACAGAGAACAGCTAGGGAATTCCTAGAGTCATCCACAGACTCTATCAACAAACACATCGACCTGGACCCAATATACCGGCCACTACAGCGGACAGCTCGAACTGACAACCGGAAGCGGCAGAGACAGGCCACTATAAATGCCAGAGGAAACAGCACAGAAGCGCTTCATAGGAGGCTCCCAAGCACTGAGGATGTCACCTAGACTGGGGACGAAACGTTTGCAAGACAAATTCCCAGCTCGGCGAACAGAACCACAACAGGTAAAGACTAGCACAGTAAGACAGGAATGAATAATAAGTGGTATTGAATTGAACACTGAAATGAAAGCAAAATATTCCATCTGAAATAAAAACCGAAAATGCTGGAGAAACTCAGCAACTTTGGTAGAATCTGTGGAGAGGGAACAAGAGCTAATAGTTTGAGACAGATATGACTTTGCTTTCCCCATCTGCTATGGATTCTGTGGCACAAGGTGATGCAATTTGGAAGTTCCTTTTTTGGGTGCAGGGATGTGTAATGGAGGAAAGGGTCAATATGTCAGGTGTGGTGGCCTGTAAGGGAATGTGGGTGGATTGGTCAAGTCTGGCATTGTAATATGATTGAAGGAAGAGCCTTCATAGTAAGCTCATGGTTTCAATACTGGAGTCCTCACAGTTATCACAGGGCAATCCCCTCATCCTAAGGATTAGTCTAGTAAATCTTCACTGTACTTCCCTAGTACAAATATATCTTATCTCACATGTGGAGAACAACACTGCACAAGGTACTCCAGATGTGGTCTCACCAAAACTCGATACAATTGTAACAAGACTTCTTTATTTCTGGATTTCAGTCCCATTGCAATAAAAAAGTGCCATTTTTCACCTTAATTGCTTGCTGTACATGTATGCTAACTTTTTAGGTACCTTGCACCAGCACTTCACTCTATCTCTTCAAATATCGGCACTTGCAAGTTTGAAACCTTTTAAAATTGATGCCTTTTTGTTAAATCTTATGGCCGAAATGAACAACTTTCCTTATGTTATATTACATCTACAATCTTGTTGCTTAACCTGTCTGTATCCCTTTGCAGCGTTTTTGTATCTTCCCCTCCGCACCAACAGCTTCCTTTTCTATCTAGCTTTTGATTCATCAGCAAAGTTAGATTCGTCACTCTGTGTCATTTGATCTGTCATTAATATATTTGTAAATAGCTGGTCTCTAGTTTTCTGTTCTTTTTCTCTTCATCCCCTCTTGAAATATAGTGCAATGTTTGCTAACTTCCACTCTGATGGGACCATTCTCGAATCTGAGGAATTTTGTAAAATTACAGGTAATATATCCACTGTCTTTGCTGAGATTTATTTTCAAATCCAGAGTGTAGACCTTAGAGTTTCTGGAGATTTGTTAGATTTTGGTCCATTGAGTTTCTCTAATTCTTTGTTTCTGTTGATAATAATTTGCTTAATTTCCTTACTAATTTTAGCCCATAGGTTGCCATTCATTTCTGGAGTGCAATTTGTGTTTTCTGCTTTAAGAGAAATGCAAACTACTTATTTAATGCTCCCTGTATTTCCTCGTCTTCCATAATAATTTCTCCTGATTCTGTTTTTAAGGGATTTAGTTTAGCTATTCTCTTCCTTTTTCTATACTTATAAATGCTCTTAAAATCATTTGTTATATTTCTGGCTAGTTTACCTTCATACTCTACTTTTTCTCTTTTTATGAACATTTTGGGAGCTCTTTGATTTTTAATATACTCATAATTCTCAGATATTCCTTTTTTGTGAAAAGAAACCCTCTTTAGAGCTCTTTTATCACATTAGTGATATCTTTTCCTTTGAGCCAGGAAGCCTGGATTCAAGTTTCACATGCAGCAAAGGTGTGTCAGAACATCTCTGAACAATTTGATTAAAAATACCTATGAACCTCTTTTGGACAGATATAATCCTTAATTTTTTGTTTGAGTTAATGGTTAGATCTTTCTTGCAGAGCTTCATTTTTTAATGGAATGCGCTTTAGTTGAACATTTTGAATAATTTAATTGTTTCTCATTCCTCTTTAACAACCATATCTTTAAGTCCAAATATCCAATAAATCTAAATCAGTTCTCCTCATATCTATGCAGTTGGCTTTATTTAAGAAATTTGTGTTTGGAGAGCATCACTTTGAAACTTAATATGGAATTCAGTGCTATCATGATCACTATTTGACTGAAGATCTTTTCTGACAACATTATTGATTTACCCTGTTTCAGTACACAATATTAGATTTGAGGAAGCCTGATCCTTTGTTGGTTCTGCAAAATATTCTTCCAGGAAACCAGTTTCTGCTCAAAATGAGATTTGTGAAATTGTTACTTTTCCTGATAGTAGGTGTGCCTCCTTATAGCAATTGTTCAGTGGCCTTAAGGTGAGGGGCTTGTGATATATTTTTAGATGAATGCCTTGTACTAAATGAGGGTCCAAAAATATATTTATCATGGTAGACGGCATGCTCTGTGTGCAGGACGAATGAGACAATTTCTTGGAATCTTGTAATAAGTTTAGTATCACAATTGGTAAAGATTACTTTTTTGTAATATCGGAGTTGTAGCATCTTCGCTGTCTTTAAGTCCCATAATGTTCAGTAGTGCACACCACCCATGTCAAACCTTTCTTATTATACAGCTGTGATTAGATGCCCTTGCATGTCAGTAGGGCAGAGGACAAATGCACAGGGATCAGTTCAATAATCTCAACTGTCAGGACTGTACTTTCTGGGATATAATGCAGAGTTGCCATTACAGAATATTGATTTGGCAATATTGATCACAGCTGCAAATTTTGAAATTCAGCCATTATGCCATGTGCAATATGTTTCTCAATTGTCTTTAACATTAAAATAATTCCCATTATTTCTATCATGAGAGGCAGTAATGCTACCAACAATATTGGACTCTGATGTAATCTTCATATTTACTCCAAGGCACAGCAGCTGTTACTTTTTCAGATTGTTCAAGTGAACATGAACATTTTATCAGCCAAATCTAGAAACTGTTAAGTGAAATGTCATCCCCACTACTATAGTTTTATTACAATCTTAGTTGACAGAATTTCTCATCTCAAAAGAATAATGTATCTCCTTAACATACTATGTAGCAGAGTCTTCGATTATTCTTTGGGTGCACCTGAGACTTCTTGAATGTGTCCTGCTCTCTCCTATACGCTGTTAGTCAAATTCGAGAATATACTTGGATGAAACTATGCAGTTGATAAAATGGAGGAGGAACGAGTGTGAATAAGATTGACCTTTACCCAGGTTGCACAATGAACAGGAGTGTTTTTTCTATATATAAGTTAACATTAAGATAAAGCCAGTGTTTGCAGAAAGATTACACTTTACTTTATGTACAAGGAGCAATAGACTCTTCTCTTTTGAGGGATTGGTTATAATAATGCAACCCTTTTAGCATTTTCTTTAACATATTCCTTGATCTGTGCAGTTTGCCTTATTGTCTGATGTTGTAAAAGAATCTGAGTTGGAGTTGACAAGCAGATATAACAGGAGCTTCCATATAATATTAGTTAGTATGTCTGTGACTCATTTCTGTTTTTGGAGGCAGATATATGGGAAACACAACAAGACTATTCATTGAACTTGTGGTAGATCATTAATACAGAAGCAAAATACCAAAGGTGGAAATGTAAGACAAAGGCACAAAAGACTGGACATTTTCAGCATCTGTGGAAACTAATGTATAGGTAACATGCTGGATTTTCTTTCCTGAATTTCAATCCCACCATGAGGAATAAATGTATCATGATATGTGGTGCTGTAGTGAAAAAGGTCACCATCTTACTCTCTGTTCATTTAGTTAATATTCTGTCAGCCATCTGATATGTCAGTCTCCTAGCCAGAGATTCAATCAACTATGTCTATAATATAACTGTAATCATAGTAAGCAGAGCACAGAGTGTTATATGTAAGCCTAGGATGTTATTTAGTGTTTAGTTAGTTGTTAATAAATTTCCAGATATTTAACACCCTATGAATCTGACTTATTGTGGTATATGCTACGTGGTCTAACAAAGAAAACAATGAAGCACACCATGGTAGCAGTGGTGGAAGCAAATGGTTCCTTGACAGTGATAGCAAGTTGCTACCAAACACTAAAAGATTTCATGACTAGGAGAAAGTGAGGACTGCAGATGCTGGAGAGTCAGAATCGAAAAGTGTGGCTTTGGAAAAGCTTAATATCGCCTTGTCAAACAAGGAAGGATAAAGGACTTATGCCCGAAACGTTGGATATTCTGCTCCTCAGATGCTGCCTGACTTGCTGTGCTTTTCCAGCACCATAATTTTCGACTAAAAGATTTCAACCAAGACAGTTGTGAAAAGCTAATTTCCTGACAGTCACCCATCACCTGTTTGAATTCAGAATTGAAGTTAATGACCAAGACTGAAGGCTATAACTTTATTGAAGCAAGAAACATTTGGGATTACACTCTCCAGTTTTTAAAAAAGGAAGCAAACAGCAGATACAAATTTAGAAAACAAAGTTTAAAAGATACTAAAAGGACAGCTCGAATTTCTGAACACTCCTAGAATGAGATAGAGCAAAATACTTAAAAAATGCTACAGATCTGTTCTTAACATTAAACAGACTTTTCCTGTGTCCGGTGGTCAGTCAACTCTGCCATCTCATTTTCAAAAACTGCATGAAAATAAAAAAAGGGTGCATGTGACATTGCAACATTTTTTGGCACAATCACCACTTAGGCACAAACTTGTTGGTTTTAACGCGGCTTCATCAGAAAAAGAGAGAAGCCTGCAGGGAGTAAATGTGAGAAATTTTACACTGCAGCATGGAGTTTTTTCTTGCTGCGTTAAACTAGCACAGGAAGAATTGAAAGCAAAATCTGAACATGCTCTGCAATTCCAGTGACGTTTAATCTGAACTCCAGTTACTTAAAGATGGAATCAATATATACTTTTTAGATCAGCAAATAACTAACAAAAAGAGAGAGATTGTTAAAAAAAGAAACTGAAGATCTTGGATGCTGGAAATCAGAAACATAAAACCAAAATTGCTTGCAAAACTCAGCTAGTCTAGCAGCATTTGTGGAAGGAAAGCAGAATTGACGTTTCGGGTCCAGTAACCCTTCTTCAAAATAAACTGCAGAACAGTGAAAGACTGTTAAACAACTTACTGTTTCAGTGAATGAAGGTTTGAGAAGAATCAAGTCCTGCAGCATTTTGAATGATGACAACAAAGATCTGGACAAGAGATTCTGACAGGATTTTCCAAGAGCTAGCAGATCAACTTAATGTCAGAGTCAACTTCAGAGTACATAGGCTTGAATTCATGTCATACCACCAGCAAATCAGATGTAAGTATCAAATGATTTATCGTCATTGATGCGCTACTAGAGGTCACAAGTTTGAAACAGGAAAACAATATTTGTAAGTGGTTGATTTCGCATCAACTATTGCAGTTATCGAGAAGAAATGAAAATGTCATCTTCTTACACTAGAAGTGGATTGTCTCATCCACCAGGTTAGTGTTCAGTATTTTGTAACAAGTGCAAGCTATGTTTGACAAGGTGATATTGTGTTAAATGTGCAACAAATCAAATGCTCAGTAAAACCCAATGTAATTCCCCATTGTAGCAAATGACAAAGAGCCAACCAAGGAATAATGTCAAACACGTTTCCAAATTCCCATCTGTGGCAAGCCAATGAAACCTGTAGGTAAATGCAACTTTACAGCTTGCAAATTCCACTCAGACAATACATTTCGTCACTTTGACACGCCACATGGTTGCCATTCGAAAAGCTGAAGCCTCTACCTCCATTCAAGATGACAGCATGCATTGCTAGTTGATGCAGATAAAAATGCAAATATTGTCCCTTTACACATCTTACATGAGATGTACTCAGAAAACTGACGCAATCTGTTGCAGTCCTCAGATGATAAGCTGCAATGGCATTATCAAACTCAAATGTCAATGCCGCTCTTTGTGATGGACACCTGTGAGTTTTTACATTGCTGATACATAGGACCTTTTTATCAGTGGTCTACTAGTAAGCATGGATCTATGCATAATCACAATCCACGATGTAATGAATTTGTCAATTACAGTATAAATACTGAAGATTCTAGGCCATAACATTGAATGTATCCATGATCTGAGAAACCTTTGCCCAAATTGATTTGATTATATTGCTAGCTATAAAGCCAATGAAGTATTACAGTAACATACCAAGTCTCCTTTGACAGCACCTTCCAGACTCATTAGCTCTACCACCTAGAAAGAAAGACAAAAACAACAAATGCATTGGAGTGTCACCATCTCCAAGTTACCCTTAAGTCATGCGGCTTCTTAACTTGGAACTATATCATCATTTCTTCACTATAGTGGATTAAAATCCTGGAACTCCCTTCCTAATTCTAATGTTGATAACCCTGCACCACAAGGACTGCAGCAATTCAAAAAGACAGATTACCAGACCGCTGCACAATTTTGATCTCATTCTCTGAGGAAGAATGTTCTAGCTATTGAGGGTTGCAAAGAACGTACACGATTCCTGGGATGGTTAGACTGATGTATGAGGAGAGATTGGATCAGTTACGACTATTTTCACCAGAATCTCCTAGAAAGCTATACAATTCTAACAGGATTACAAAGTTAAAAATCACACAACACCAGGTTATAGTCCAACAGGTTTAATTGGAAGCACACTAGCTTTTGGAGCGATGCTCGCAATCACCTGATGAAGGAGCGTCACTCCGAAAGCTAGTGTGCTTCCAATTAAACCTGTTGGACTATAACCTGGTGTTGTGTGATTTTTAACTTTGTACACCCCAGTCCAACACCGGCATCTCCAAATCATAACAGGATTAGGCAGGGTAGATGCAGGATGGATGTTCTGAATGACAAGGGTGTCTGGAATCAGGGACCACAGTTTAAGGATAAGGTTAGGCCTTTTAGTACTGAGATGAGCAGTTTTTTTTTACGCAGACAGTGGTGAGCGTGTGGAATTCTCATCCACAGTAAACTCTTGAGGCCAAAATATTGAAAGCCTTCAGTAAACATGCCATAGTTGTTAGGGCAAAGGGGATCAAATAATATGGGGTTAGAGTACTGAGTTTGATAATCAGCCGAGGTCATATTGAATGGTGGAGCCAGGCTAGAAGAGACAAATGGTGTACTCCTGTTTCTAAATTCTGTGTTTCTATGTTTCTGCAATTAGGAATGGGCAATAAATGCTGGCCAAGCCAGTGACACTCATAACCCATGAACGAATGAAAAGCAACATGAAAGATGATTCCTAACCCAATATTGACTTTTTCAGTAGTGCATATTTGTGTTCAGGATAAATTGAAATGGGAATTGTATTCAATACCACAAAATTGAACATCACCTGCAATTGAATTATCTCATGCAATTCCATTACTTGTGATTTGAAGGAAGATAGCACTCTACATGTATGTTTACATGCAAAGTGACTGGTGCACTGAAAAGAGATAGCTACTGTGGAAGAGATTAATCTTGAGCTTTCAGAGGTAAAGCATTTTTCCAGACTTATTGCCAAGAATGGATATTGGTCCATAAATCATTGAAACTGACATCTTTTAGAACACCATTTGGTAGGTATTATTTTCTCAAATGATCATTTAATTAATACATTAGCCAGGATATATTCCAACAACATATGGACAATGTCATAGAGAATTTCCCAGGTTGTCTCTGCATTACTGATGACATTGCAGTTCTTCAGAAAATGAAACATGAACATAGCACAAACCTTTCAGCATTTGTGTTCTTTAATACCATGATTTCTCCAAGCTTACCATATTGGAGAGTAGAGGCATCCTAGAAAGAACTCAGAGCATGTCTGATACAGGATGACTCAGGGGTGATTTTCAAGTATAATATAGAATAGACTCATATGGGACCATCCTTTTTGCTCTTAGTAGACTTCCAAAATGATTTAATTAATTTTGATCATAACTAAGCAGAGCAGATTCAGCAAACCATGTTTAATGGTGATCACCACCTGCGACAGTTCAAGATCATCATCAATGGATGGCCCAAGTAGGCAAATTCTTTCATGGTCATTGAGACATAAACTAACATTTCCTAAAAAATAATTTTCAACGGTAAAGAAATAATTATTTTATAACATGTCAAAATATGCTTAACTTATACACAGATTCCTGATGAAGGGCTTTTGCCCGAAACGTCGATTTCGAAGCTCCTTGGATGCTGCCTGAACTGCTGTGCTCTTCCAGCACCACTAATCCAGAATCTGGTTTCCAGCATCTGCAGTCATTGTTTTTACCACATATGTTACATGGCTATAGAAAAAAAAATCAATTGATTAATATGTGAATGTACCTGTTAATCTGATCAGTAAAGATATCGATCAACTGATCATGTCACATGAAACATACTAACTCATCAATCTCAAAAATTGAGGGAAATGCTTGGTCCACTAACCTAACTCATTCTGAACTGTGGTGCAAGATTGCAACTGATCATTTCCAGGTCCAAATATACAATGGTATCCTGGTAACTTGCACCAAATTTCCTTTTGTGTGGCTAATCAAAGATATCACTAATGCAGCTTTGACACATTAACTATCATATTCAGTATATTTGGTGTTCCTCAGCAAATTGTGTCTGACAAAGATCTGCAGTGCACTAGCGCATCCTTCAAAGGCATGTGCAGTAAGTGAAATATTCAACACATTACTATCTCTCCTTACTGTCCTCAATCTAATGATCTCACTGTTTGTAAAAAGTCTATGACCATTAAAGACAATATTATTTTCTAAGATGTTTGGATAGCCAAATTAAATCTACGTTACTTCTCAAAGCAATGGTTTACCCTCACCAGCAGATCTCTTGTTTGAAAGACAAACCCACAAAATTCTTCCCTTTTACACTCTTACCATACAACTACACATAAACAATGCATTGTTGGAAAGAAGAAAGGAAATTATACACTAGCATGGTTAATGATGATGCAAACAGTTATCCAAAATTCAACCAGGACAAAGTAGCAGAATTTAGGAATTTTGTATAAATAATGGGTTTGTGGAAAAGTACAGTGGTGTTATGTCCAGCAGGTTACATGATGTTGTTACAAACAACGGTCAAATCCTATAATACATCAGAAGACACATCCAAGTTGATTAACCATCTATCCTGCATGAGGGTGACCCTAATACTGAAAGTATCACATCAGACAACAATCATGCGTCCATAACATATGATACTCCAACTGTTTACAACGACAGTATACTGCAGAGTGAAGCTAGCTAGCTGAGTCATAATAGCGGTATAAGGACAAAATCTGGTTGTACTGTATGTCCACCAAAGCATTATCTTAACGAATCAAAAATAAAATATTGATGTGTGTCCTTATATATTTATTGGAGCAGGTTTCCTATTCTTCAGATGGAACAAATGAAGTTGTATTAGCAAGATAGGAGCAAACTACTGCAGGTACTGGAATCCGTACTGGAGTTTACAGTGGGTCAGGCAGCATCCATCAAGAGAAAACAAGCTACTGTTCTGAGGCTGGATGACTTTTTTCATTTGGTGCAATTTTGCTCACTGTAGCTTGCATGAGCAGTGAAATAAATTACCTTTTGAAATATAATCACCTAAGAACAATTTTTAAAAAATTTAGCTTGTTACTGATCCAACATTAGACAGTTAGCCACAATTTAGGTGAAAACTTTACAACAGTAAGTTTTCTCCATAGCTGACACAGTACATAACAGAAAAAAAACAATTATTTGATTCCTACCAGTTGTAGGTCTCAGTGATGAAATTTAGATCTTTAAAATGTTTTTTCAGTTAACTTGAGGGAACATTTCATAAAATTTACTGAGTATGAGTTGATAGGATATCCTTGAAGCATAATTACATACTGTACTTTGGTTAATACTCTCCAAGGCAAATAATTGAAAGGGAGGAAAACATCTTTAGAAATCTTCTTGGTCTAGGATCACGAATCAGTGGATGTACAAAGAAAGCAGAACAAAGATGTAGCTAAGAGTTGCTATAAAGTTCCCCAACACCGTTTGATTTTTCCCTACACAAAGACCATGCCTTTAATTAAATTGACTAACTAACCTTTTTCTTCTTACCTACCATTGATATCAAAAAAACTAGCTAAGTAGAGGTATTTTATGAGGTGGCCATGTTGATTTTTAAAATATTTTCCCCCAGCATGGCTATTTCCTCACTTAGTGTAAGTAAATAAGGTTAGAAAATTGGGAATTTGTGCAGAGCTGTTTAAGCAGTTCTACAGCAACCGTATATTTAGCTTATGTTGTTGGTTTCAGGGTCATACCTAGAAAATTTGTTCTTTCAGATTTTTTCATACTGCACACGAAAATTGATTGTTTTCCTTCTATGGACGTAATCTGATTTCAATTTTAAGGTTTGTCTTACAGAATCTAATTCATAGACACATTACTGTGTGTTATATTTAGGTTTATTAAGATTGAACAACCTCTATACATTGAATAAATAGAATACATATACTTTGAACAAACCAGACTAATGCAGCTTATTAAGTAGTAATGGCCTAACATCACTGGTTACCAACATGAACAAGTACTTTTATTATATTTTCATGAGATGTCTCTGGCAAATACAATATTTATTGCCCTTCCACAATCACCCTTGAACTGAGTTAAGAATTAACCAGATTGATGTGGGTCTGGATCACACAGAGACCAGATCAGGTAAGGAAGAACATTTGCAAATTCATTGGATATTTAGAGCAATCAATGGTGGTCACCATTATCAAAATTAGCTTTATAAATTCAGTTCATAAAACCTACAATTAAATTCCACGAACTGCTATAGTGGGATTCAAATCAAGGTCTCCTGAATATGAAACAAACAAAAACATTGTTGGAGAACCTCAGCAGGTCTGGCAGCATTTTTATTGGCTGTCCCTAGTTCTCCTGTAGAAGGTAGTGGTGAGCTGCCTTCTTGAAACTATGCAATCCACATGCTGTAGGTTGACCCACAAAGCCCATAGGGAGGGAATTCCACTGACCCAGTGACAGAAAAGGAGCTGTGATATATTTTCAAGTCAGGATGATGTCTGACTTGGAGGGAAACTTGCAGTGGTGCTGGAAACCTTAACTCTGTTGCTGTCTCCGCACATGCTGCCAGACTTGCTGAGTTTCTCTAGCATTTGTTTCTTTCAGATTTCCAGCATCTGCAATATTTTGGCTTTATATTCTCCTGAATGTGAAACTAGGTCTATGGAATACTAGTCCAGTGACATTGCCACTCTACCACCATTATTCATAAACATTTAGCTCTGCTTAAATGTTATAGGATCTGATTGGTTTTGTGCAATAATGTGTAGTTTAACCAATAATAATTATTGTACTTCATTTGTGGGCCAAGCCATCCTGAAAACTGCAGTGCCTTGTGTCTTGGGACATTTTGTTGCATGTTTATATTTAAGCTTGTGGTATTTTATAGGATTAGCACTTGGGGCTCAGTGCTTTCTGTCATCATTTAGGCTAATTTTCCAATAGGTAAAATGATCTGTCAAATTCCTGCAATAAGTTATGAATACCATTCTTCTCTCTGGGTTTTGCTGTGGCTCCTCGATTGAGATCATGAACCTGCTGCTCTGCAGCTGAAACTGCAGTTAACTTATTATTTCCATATGCTTACAATTTGTACATTGTACACCAATTGAACTTGAATGTTTCCTGCAGAACCATACTTAGTGAATTACTTAATAGATGTATATTATTATGAACTTGAATGTGTGTACTGGACCTTTAAGAGACAGTGAAAGTTGAAAAGCTGGCAAGCACCTGTCATGTGATTGATTGCAGGCAC